>NC_091500.1:11864219-12509532 GCF_947461875.1 Haliaeetus albicilla | reverse complement strand
TGATGTCATCCATCCAAAACTTAGGTTCCCAGGCTAACCTAATCCTTTTTTAGTTGGGAGATGAAACTGAAACTGCTAGAGATCCCTCAGCAGATAGGTGACAAAACACTATCTCTTCCATTCCCTTCATTTCTTGTCATAAGCACATTACTTACACACCAGCTGGGTCTGCGAAAACACTTTAAATCTCTCCTTCTTCATCATCTCCCACATGACTCTTCCTACCTTCAGACCATGAAATCTTATTGGTGAGAAAGAATAACTCCCTCAGTTTGCTATTGAAGCTGTTATAGTTTGTGTAAATACTAAACCCATGACTACGGAGACTAGAATCAAGGTCTCTTTACATCCTCAGTTGAGTGCTATAATCATCAGACTGCAGAATCAGTCTCCTGCTCACCATCTGCCTCAAAGACTATTTCAATATTCAGCACAGTATAGATCAGCTTTGAGAACAGAGGAAAGGTGGGTGCCTTCAGAACACCACTGATAACATTTATAGGGACCAAGAAAATCCAGGTGGCTCTGCAGTTAGACAGCAGCAGGATTTTGAGGATCAATATTTTGGATTTAACCAACAATCACTGGCACCAAAAACTATTTTCTGAACATAGCCTGAAATGTCTTGCTCAAGGTCACAGTACACTGAAAATGTTGCAGAACAGGGAATCAGTCCTGGGTTGTCTTAGTCCCAAGACAGCATCTTCATCATCAGGCCCTCATTGTCTCCTGAGTTGCTGCTTCTCTTGTGATACATTATCTTTTCCTCTCTGCACAAATACATACAATTTTCCAGCACTCATAAGACAAAACAAAAACCAACAACAACAAAAAAGAGATAAGAAAGCAACTATAGAAAGAAGCCTTTCACTACAAATCCTGCTGCTGTTACCTCTTAGAATGAAAACAATTATTACAGTCTCACCTAGTCAACCCAGGTTATCATCTCCATTCAACCAATTTCCTTTTCTCCTTTTCTCTGGATTTAAAAATATTTTTTATCATTTGCAATTTACAAAGCATATTAAAAAATATTTTGAATCACCTGCAACAAGAATTAGATCAAAAAGTTGTAACAAGTGTTGTGAGAATATTCAATACGGAAAAGCTCAGTTAAGACTGTGAAAAACAAGCATGAAACCAAGAAAGCTAATCCCAATCTAACAGAAAACCTCGTGCTATTTCTAAATACAAATTGAGTCTCAGTGGTCTCAAAATCTGAGTTGCCCCTTTGAAGAGGCAGTGCCTTTTTTATCCTAGGAATAGGTAATTAGAAATTTTGTCCACTTTTCCGTGTCTTATTCATACATTTCTTTGCAATGAATTTTTCATTTTGCTATTGAAAACTTTTGTTTGGACATATCTTTACATTGTTGCAGAAGCTTTACACATGATTTCAGGAGACTGTTTTGGGGTTTTCTAATCTTTCTCATCCATTGGTTCATACTGAGGTTGTATATGTGAAAATAGTGAAGCAAAACCTAGAGCACATCATACTAAATTCCCACCCACAAACAGAAATCACTCTAGAATGTGAAATTTTTCAGAAAAGAAAGAGTGTGAGTGTATGTCTACAGCCATACAAGAAGAGAAAAAGATCTTTCTTTGTGCTATCAGGAAACAAGGTTGATGTGAGGAAGGCATAAACATTAAACAGGCTGACTGCTCAAACGGGGTTTAATTTTGTGCTGGTACCTGATACCCACAGGTTTGACATAAGCTTGGCAGCCCCATCTGCATCTTAATGGGTGAGGAGACTCATCCCAGTCAAAATGGAGAAATGCTATATAATCATTACTTCGTATCCTTCAATTTAAGGCAAATGTAGTTTGGAAGTGTTGTGGTCTGAAAAATAAACACTCATTTGGATTCAGACTCTGGAGACAACACTTGGCTTAACTCCTACTCCAGCTTGTACTTTGGGCAGCTTTTCTTATAGTTTCATAAACCTCTGTTGCATAAAGGAGTTTAACTGCTTTTACCTTTAGGCTGCCTGAAAAGCTGATATCCAACATACTAGCACCAAAGAGAATTTTGTTTAGTCCCAACCAAAACACCAGCAAAATTGCCACCACATGTAGGCTATAATTACAGATCAGGATTCCTGCTACCTGTTTAGATTAAACCCTTCATCGGCAGTGCAAAGCACAGCATGCTTTTCAAGAAACATAACTGCCAGACACAAAGGTAATAAATTAGGCAACTTCATCTTGCTCTAGACCTACTTCCATGGGAGATGAGGGTTCAGATCTTTGCAGGTCTGGCCTCCAAAAGGGATAGAAAACTTTAAAAGCAATCATGTCATTTTAAAGTGTTCAGCTTTAAGAAACTGATGTGTAAAGACATATGCATTAAGCTGTGCAGAATTTACGGTCCATGGTATGCACACTGAATGGCATGTGGGTAGACGCTACTTCCATTTCAAGCACAATATGCTGAACTTCCTTGCAAGAAGCTTCAGTTCAATTTCTGTGTTACTGGAAAAAGACTCGGAATATTCAACACACAGGGCAACATATAAGGATGAGAATGCCTGTCTGACTGTCTGCCCTCCTTGTGTTACCTTGTACTGGCAAGAGGGGTCAGACCCAGACAAGCATTTTTGATTCATCCAATAGCATATCTGTAGTGAGGGTTTGAGCACGATAATGTGTAAATGGAGACTATCTTTGGTCATTTGTGTATTTTGTCTGTGAATGGGGGAGGAGATGGAAGGAGGCAGGATTCAGAACAGGCCACTTGCTTTTGGAAGGAAATACAAGTGGATTCATAAGGAACAAGCACCACACAAGGTATTAAACTTTCAGCCTCAGAGCTGAAAGCAGTTTCCAAACAAGCTAGAGAGACAGCAGTAGCTCATACCTCATCAGGCATTTTAAGGGTGTGGGTTGGAAGGTGGGGTCTGTAGGTGCTTCTGAAGGAAAGAGGTGCCCTTGTGATACCATCATGCAATGTTTGCTGAGGTTAACAAAAGCAGAAAGGCTTGAGGATGAAGGAATTTTAACTGCTGTTGAGATAGTCACCAGGGACTCTAATGGCTCAGCTGCTCCAAGCTCTCTGAGTGTGTATTGGAGAATCATAGCTCGAGATAACTCTTTCGGTGCTTGTGTTAGTTTCAAAAAGATGTGCTTGCCTGGACCCAAACCTTGCTTTGCATTACCCAATAACAATAGCAGGTCTCAGGGGTAGATCTTCACCATCATGGCATACAGCAGTAGGATGGTTGCCTCTATAGAGAAGCCATGAGTCCAAAGCACATTTTCCGCATGCTGCTGCGGGAAAGAGGCAGACAGTCAGACAGAGCTAACCTCCATGCGAGGGGAACACTGGCCTATTTCCACATTATGTCCCTGTCCACTGGACAGCAATTGTTGCAAACTTGGAGCAGAGATAATTCTCATTTAACTCAATTTTTTTGTGTTCTCACTCCCCCAGTAATGTGTGTGCTGCCTCAGAGTACCACATAAAACACAATAAAGAGCTCAATTTTATAGTATTGTCTATACCTTTGGTCCAGAGTTCTCATATGATAGCTATGATCCATCTAATTTCCAGTGCTCTTTTTTGAAGTGGAGAATATTGCTTACTTTTCAACTATTAAACCCTTCTGATTCTTTTAAGAAAAAAAAACAACTATAAGCAGCAGTTATAAATTATTGTCTTTTTAAATATACATCTCTGGTTTTCATACCTTCTGTATTCACTATAGCAATATTAAATGGCAGCATTGTGGTATTCCTCCAACAATGCATATAGCTGGCTTCCTCAGTTATAATATGATGTGTCTAACAGGCTCTATTTAAGTTTTGATAATTAAAAAAGAGAATAAAGAACAAATAGGCTGCTTCTCTGTGTCTCTTGTTTCTTTTAATATTTTGCTAGGAGGCAAACAAAACTAAGCCTTTCTTATCCAGACCTCTGCCCTATCATGTCTCTTTAAATTTGATTTGCTGCAATGCAGTATTTTGTTTACTCTCCAAGAAACCAAGTAAAGGATAGTGTTAAGTAGCTACAGACCCAGAGACTGCAGCACAGAGTCCAAACGCTTGTGATAGCTCATGTTTTTAAGGTCTTCTGTACTTTGAAAAGAAGGTTTAGAAAGGTTTTCTGAAAAAAAAGCAGGGTTGGAGAAGTAAAATAGAGTTTAAGCTTCACATGGGAGAATAGAGAAATTAGTTATTATAATTCCTTTGTAAGGGAAAGGGACGGTAAAGGTAGGTGGCAACACCAATGTTGATATACGGCATGGTGATTACATAAAGAGTAAAGGGTACATATCAGTTATTTAGGTTGCTACTTTTTTGGGTTTTATGCTGATAATAGCAGCCAAGAAGGTTTTTGTGATGTTTTTTCACTTCTCAGAATTACTTGATTTTTTATTGATTCGTTATATGGATGCTGTATGGAAAAGAAATAAATGCATTAGTTACTGACTAGGCACACATTATCCACGTGCACATAGTGTTTATAATGTACACATATACAAATACATATGCATAGGTAAATATTAATAAACGGAAGTTTTACGTGTTATACCAGGTCCAACAGAGACACGTACATAAGAAGACAGTTGCTGATAACATTTTGTTGCTCTGTTGCTATTTGCATGCTTTATTATTGCATCCACTCATACAGTAGAGATATGATCAGCTGATGTCCTGAAGTCTCTAGCAGACCTACTTTTCAATGAACAAATTACCCATTCTATTTATAGGAGACATATTTTGCTGAACATTTACAGGCAAATGTGCAGACATATGTCTCAAAGAGTTAACTACAAAAATAGTCAATATAGATGGTCAATAGCCAAGCACAGAGAAAAGGAAGAGGAAAGAGATGACAAGGGAGCTCCCAAAGTGACGGGAAGCTGAGTACGTGCAAGCCCCAAAACAGAGAAGTAACAGAAGCTCTCTGCTTCCCCCTGTAGGAGACAAAACAGCCTTAGCACGTCTGATTTGCATACATTATTTTTATTATTATTAATACATCAGTGCACTCCATAAGACTCTGCTGTCTGCTGTGCTCTATTTCACAAATTAAA
Organism: Haliaeetus albicilla; assembly: GCF_947461875.1. Taxonomy (NCBI): domain Eukaryota; kingdom Metazoa; phylum Chordata; class Aves; order Accipitriformes; family Accipitridae; genus Haliaeetus; species Haliaeetus albicilla. The sequence continues at coordinate 12,504,491 of NC_091500.1, read as the reverse complement.
AGACACAACATATGTAAATATATTTACAAAAACAAATGTGAAGAAACTGTGAGAGGTAGCAGTTAAAGTAAAGAGGTCACCCTTAATTACAGTTGTGTGCAGTTGCATAGGGAGCCCCAAACCAAGTTTTATGGAGGCTTTGTGTCTGTGTCTTTAATTTATTATACAGGTATCAGGTGGTATGGTTCTGCTCCTGGCTTTTAATAGGGTTATTATGAATTCAGCAAAGTTTTGAGTGAAATCTGTTCCTTGTTCCCTTTTTTCTTCCTTGCTATCCTTTTTCCTGGGGTTACACACTATTTACAGTCACTGTTTACAAAAACTGCTTGTTTTCCATGTGTTATTTGTAAGCTCTTTATGAGATCTTCAGTCTGTTTTTTTTCCACTTTCATCCTTCTTTGTTCATTTGCAGTGGAGATATAAAGGAAGAATACTGATACTATTTTTTTAGTAGCAGATTTACACAGGAAAATCACTACTTATCATGACTTACATGAATAAATAAATTATAGACACTAGCCTAGGGTAGTACTTCATCTCATTTATACCCATCCATGTGAAGACGTAGGCAGGAAAATATAACTGAAATAAGAACCTGTTTCTCTCAAAACCTCACCTATTGCACATAGATGTAAGTCAAAGGACAATTTTACACTCATGAGATCACACTCTGATTCCTTTAGCCTGTCTCAGTCACACAGAGTGCAAATCAGAGCACACAGGATGAGAAAATTTCTCTAATCTGACCAAAAAAGGCAGTAAGTGCCACCAGAGAATGACTCAGAGCACTGGAAGGTGCATGACTAATGTCTGTGTACACGAATATTCCTTGAAATGCAAAAATGATTACTTCTATATGAAAGTACAAATTTGTATGTATGTTGATGCTTTCAAAGATTTAAGGTCACCATCTGCTTTGGATGGGATTCATCTTACCAAACAAAGACTTTTATACCTGAGCTAGTCATCCTTATCTCCTCTAAATGGAGAGGAAACACTCTCCAAACAAATAGTTCATCTCATCTTGAAGATGATGTCTGAAACGGAGTTATGTTGAACTATGCCATAAATAGGCATACTTCTTATCATTGGCCATGAATACAGTCTAGGTGCTACCAAAGGTGTAGGTAGTCACACTACATGAGTCTGAAGTTGGGCAAGATCAATCCAATATTTCAGGTCATAAAAACCAGATCCTTGGAGCGCTTCTCATTTTTAATAGTCTCTTACTATTTAATCATCATTACTTATCATGAGTAGGGTTCCAGGCAGAGCTGCAGGAGTTCCCATGTTTTTTATCTACCTCCTGTTCTCACTGGTCTCTTGAGGAGCAGCTGCAACACACTACTGAAGTTCCCTTGCATGCAAATGACTATCCAGTGTGTGAAGCCATGGAATTATGTCCAGAATATAATAAAAAGGTAATAAAGTAACCTTATATTATATTCTATGAAATAGATTAGTTTTAGTTAAAAAACCTATCTTTTCCTGTTTACCTGATCTCTTGTCTAGCCTACCCTAGACAGGATGTCATGCAAATCCTCACTGAAATTGTATTACTTGCTGGTAGTTATAAAATCCCTTGATTCTTTGAGTTAAAGTCATTATTTATGGTATTTTTCAATTTAAGACTTAAGATTTTAAATTGTTACTCTTGAATAAGTGGTAAACTTTTAAAAGATTAATTAAATATGCTTCTTCATGGCATTTTCCTTTATACCTTCTAATTTTTTTTTATTTGCTGGAATCTCTGTTTACCCATGAATAAGCTGCCATGAGCTATTTGTACATTTAACAAGCAATAGCTAAATTTTTTTTAAATCTCCCTTGTTCTAAGTTCTTTTCTCATTTTCTTTTCTTCTTTACCTTTTTTTGTGAACATCATTGCACATTTTTTCATAGTGCTTATGATGGCAGTGCATTTTATTGCTTACCACAGAGATTCTGGAATATAACAGATACTTGAATAAAATATTTTTAAAAGAGAATAATAGCTCAATTTTAATATATTTTGATCAATAAATATGTCCTCTTTACAGAATATTTTTCTGAATTAATTTATGGATCAAAGCATTTATGGAAAGATTGATGTATATTCAAAAATTAAAAGTTACAAAGTGAATTTAAGTTGCATGTACAAAAAAAGAAACTTTATGTTAACAATTGCTCTTAAATATATATTTTGTAAAAATGGGGTTTTTTACTGGAAAAGAAGGATTCATCAAAACATAACTGTTCATAAGAAAGAGCTGTTTTTTCTGAACAGCCAGAACAACATTCTGAAAAATGTTGAAAACCAAATGTTTTAAAAGCTTTAAACTCTCCCAACAGCTGCATTTATACTTTCAAAATAAAAAATATGAGGTTTTGCTCTTAAATTACTTTTCAATTTGAAATAGTGCAAAGAAGTAATAAAAGAAAAAGCTAAAAAACAAAATGGGATTGTTCAAAACAATCAAAATGAAATGTTTTGACTGACCAACTCAAACTCTCCTGTTTTCTCTACTGAACACTTCTGAGAATTTTATCTTTCATCTCACTTCAGCACAGGAATATTTTTCTATAACCTTGAAAATTCTTGCAAAAACCATGAGACAAAAATTTCAAAAAGACAAATTAGTCACAGAAATGGACAGCTATTGAGAACAGTAAACTAATTTAAGAAAATATCTGTACACTTTCAGATGAATAAGGCAAATAGAAGTACAAAAGACATTTATGTGCATGTTATCAGTAAGACATTCTGTAGTTAAGAAAAAAGAAGCAAGGATTGTATACCTCAGTGAAATGTAACTTCTTAAGTTACATTGAGCAAGTCTTTACTTGTCTAAAAGCTGGGTGTCTAGTGTAAATTCTGTCTTTGAGGAGATGTAACATCTTCCATAGGGCAAGACTCATTCCAGCTCGCTTTAGGCTGAATTATCTTCTTGGGAATCTACTTTTTTTCTTTGGCTGTTCAGAAAATCTTGAAAATCAGCTTTTTTTAACTACATACCTAACTTTAATAAAAGTGAGATAATGTTACCTTTATCTAACTGGGCCTTCAGCTGTCCTTACCTTATAGTTCTGGATTTTACTTCTCTAGCACTGATGGGCATGCAGAATTGCTAGTGAACAGTATCCTGCTGATGACTAATGCAGTTATGTTTTCCAAGATGGATCTTGATGCTTTGCTGGATTATTACAGCTCTTCTATGCAAAATCAGTACTTTGGTTTGGGATCAGGCAGGGTCAGGACTCATCTAGGCACGGCGGGGAAAGAACAAAGCATCTCATATTATAATGCAAGTAACATCACAACAGACTGATAAATCTGATCTTCTTCAAAGCAGATTTAGATTAATGGAGGTTACAGGAGTGGGCAGGCAGTTCAGCAAGTCTTATCATTCATGGATTTGTCTTCAACTATGATTTCTTGCTCTTGTTGTTGCAGAAAGCAGGTGATCTCAGCTGTAGCAATTACTTGGTTCAAATGGCTGAAGTATCTGTGAAAATTCACAGACCCTTCCAGCACAAACCTCCGCCTGGAAGTCCAGGCAGTCTTGACAAGGCAACACTTTCCCTCCATTAAAGCTGTGAATTTGACTACTACACCACAAATTATTTCATAATGGGTGAGGGAATAACTTTCAATGTTATTTAATGACAGAAGTCCCTCTGCTCCCAGTCTATTCATATGAACCAGAAGTTACCAAGTATCCTTTCAACATTTGTCCTATCTATCCGTCTGCTTCCCATTGTGAAATGATATATAGCAGATCACCATGTGATGAGGGGGGTGTTCACATCAAGTTATATGACACAGCGTCCACTCCTATTGTAGGCATCATATCTCTGTGGCACAAGGTTTAGGCCAAGGAATGTGTGTTTTCTAGCAGGACTTTGCCAAGTCAAGACTGGACTCCTGAGTGGTAGTTCCTGAGTCTCAAGAAGCATTGTAGTTTCTGTTCCTCTTTAGGAGTCTTGTGGCACACCCAACTCCTTGGTGTGCTGGACTGCCGTAATTCTAACATGGGACTCCCCGGGGACACAGAGATCACATGTGGGAGATGCACATGTGACTAGGAACATTGTCCTGGGCTCTGCGACAATTGAAAATATTTTCCCATTGACTGTTAAAGCACCACCTTCAGCAGCACCCGGTCACCACCTCTCACATTTTTATTGTATTTATTTATAATAACAAAAGCACTTTAGAAATTGGGAGGAGCGGGGGTGTGTACAGGATGTTGAGACAGCTGTGGCATGCAAGGAGCCCCTCAAAGCTTCCTTTTATTTCCAGGTATGTTGTGGTTTAAGGCCAGCCAGCAACTAGGCACCACACAACTGCTCACTCACTCCTTCCCCCTCCCAGTGGGATGGGGAGGAAAATCAAAAAAAAAAGTAAAACGCATGGGTTGAGATAAGAACGATTTAATAACTAAAGAAAATAAAATAATAATAATAATAATAACAATAATAAGAATAAATAATAATAATAGTAATGAAAATAAATAAAATTAAATTAAATTTAAAAAAAAAAAAAAAAAAAGAAGTGATGCACAATGCAATTGCTCATCACCTGCTGACCAATGCCCGAGCAGCAACCTGCCCCCCCAGCCAACTCCCCCCCCTCCCAGTTTATATACTGAGCACAATGTTCTATGGTATGGAATACCCCTTTGGCTAGTTCAGGTCAGCTGTCCTGGCCATGCTCCCTCCCAGCTTCTTGTGCACCTGCTTGCTGGCAGACCATGGGAAACTGAAAAATCCTTAACTTGGGATAAGCGCTACTTAGCAACAACTAAAACATCAGTGTGTTATCAACATTATTCTCACACAAAATCCAAAATACACTCTACCAGCTACTAAGAAGAAAATTAACTCTATCCCAGCCGAAAACCAGGACAAGGTCCAACTGCCCAAATTCCCTATCCTGTTTTGAAGTGTTGGCCGCAGGTATTGCACAGAGAAAAGCAGGACAGGGGCTTCAAACAAGTCCTTAATCAAACAAGAAATTGTGCGGCCCCCTTCCCCACTACCAGAAAACCCTGCCACACAAACCCAAAACAGTGAGCAATAGAGAACCGTAGTCCTATGGTAGAGTCAAACACTAATGTGTCTTCCCTTGTGGGAAACACTATCTTCTGTATTCTGAAAGCTCCAACTTTTACTGCATCCATAAACCAGGTATACAATTAATTTCTGTTTCATGGGGCTCTGCTATGAAGGAGACCTCATCTGAGATCCCTGACTTCTATTGCTGCCATCTGTAGCTTCAGCAAAAAGCCACATGAGAACTCCTTTTCAAGACAAAATCTATCTATAGCATATTTCTGTGAAATCCTCAGTGAAAGGGAATAAAGAATCCTTTCCGCCTAGGTAAGTCTCCCTCTCTCTCTCCGTGTGCCTCACTTCAGTTTCACCATCTTACTATTTCCAAGCTTGTGTAAAAATTGCCAGCTTCTCAAAATGTTGCTTGGAGGACTTTTAGGTAGAAAGAAAAATCTCAGTATCTGTCCTTCCTTCTGTTTATCCATAGATGGTGGCAGGAACTCCCTTGGTTTTTATAGCTTCAGGCCAGGAGGTTTACAACCACACTGGCTGAAGAGTGTCTGCACTGTAATTCCTATATTGTACCATGATATTTTTATTTTTACTCTTTGAAGAGTGCTTATGAAAATCACTGGAGAGTGCTTAAGGAGCAGATTAGCATTTATCTGGCATGCTTCCCCTGAAAATGACATTTGTAATACCAGCTTTAACCCCTTGGTACTTTTAAACAGAAGTGACATTTAGCCACAAATCCATTCTGCAACAGCCTGCATAAACAACATAACAGGGCTTGGAGGACTTCCACCTGGACTTTATCCCTGCCTCAGTCTAACAGGGACACAAGAACTATGTAGGATCTGAGGATGGAAAGATTGGGTTGTATCCAGAAGCCTTGAAAATACACTATCAGAAGCCTGAAGGAGTGAAATGGCCAGGAGATTCTTGGATCCTTTCCTGATTTAGTGTAGAAAGATTTAATTTCAGACTTCACAGAGAATGATACTAATTCTTCATTTCATAGATGACAAGAAGAGCAGCCACTCTGGGAAGGTTTCCTGTATGCTGCTAGAAAGCAGTAGAGCCAGTGGTTTTCCCTAGGCTAATGGCAATCTGTGCCCTCAGACCGTTTAGGAAATCTAAGTGCGACAGCAAAAGCATTTCTGAAACCTTTCATTTATGCAAGTTTTATTTAGTCAAAAAGGTTCATTTAGGCAGAAATGCTGCAATAAAAGATCTTTTGGCAGAATAGATTCTTTTTTATTTACCCCATCCGTATAAAAAGGATGATGAAAATCCTGACCCCAGACTGCCTACTTATGGGATAACCTTTTCACTTTTTTAAGTCAATAGTGCATCTGGATTTACCTCTGGAATTTTAGAGACAAATAAGGAAATACATTGCAGAGGTGGCAACAGTTAGATTAGTTTGCTCTCCAGTTCCCACAGCACACACCAAGGGAACAGAACCATCACCCACTCTTCTCTTACATCCAGGACATTTCTTGAGAAACACCTTTATGAAAATACTTGCCTTGCATTCATCACTCAGTTCTTTGATGCTAGGTATATTTTGAATCGGACAATCCATGTCCATTCGTGTCATGCTAGAGCGCTCTCAGAGCTTTTATAGTAGAGGTTGCACATGTATTGGAAAGAGCTATTGTATCCTTTCACACATTTCTCAATCAGTCTGATCTTCCTTTTACTGTGCTTACCATACTTGCCAAAGATCCTGCGGGCATTTGCAACCTTTTTGTGACTTTATCACCTCCCCATAGAAAAGCTTCTTCATCCCTGTACTGTTATTTTCAACAGTCAAAGTTTAACCATAATTTTAGGGTAGTTGGTATTTTCCTTCCAGATCACAGTTCTTGGGTCAAGTTTACATGAAAAAAAATTTAAAAAAAAAACAAAACACAAAAAAAAACCCAAAAAAAAAAAGAAAAGCTGTTTCATAGACATAACTTTTTAGCTATCATGGCCATGGATAAAATGCAAATATTCACTTCCCATGGGTTCAAAATCCAAAAAGGAGCAAAGATTATGTCATGAGGGCCTGATAATTAATTTCTGATCACTGTTGCTTGGCAGTCCTGTATGGAATCTGCCCTTGACCCAAGCTGAAAGTTCATTCAGGTCAGATTTCTGTAAGATTTCCAACTTGCCCTGACTGATAACAGACCCTATTGGGAAAGAGTTGTCACTGGGAGCATTTGTATGCAAGGTGAGGGTAACTGAGCTCAGTGTGTGCAGAAAGTCATGCATGTTTATAGACACATATTGCACTGCAGTTAATATTAAATCTAGAATTATGCCTCATTTCAGGAAGGGGGTTTTTGAACATATGTGGCTTCAGAACTTAAGTCAAATGCACATTACAGTAAGCACAAAAATTTCTTATTCAGACAAGGAACTATTCATTCTTGTCTCCTTTTCAAGTAGAAAGAAAATACCCATTGAACAGAAGATATTGCATTCACATGGTCCATGTAAGTGCTGTGGGCAGTTCTTTGTAACCTCTTGATTTGTTCTCTTGAAGTGCTTTGCAGAGAGCAATCAATGAGATAAAAGATAAGGACAACAAATTCACCTTGAATAAGGCCCTTGAAAGGACAATAAAAAGTTCAACAAAACCTTCTTAATGGACTATGAATAAAAATCAATACACTAGTGGATGGTTGTATATAAAAAGGTAACATCACTTTATAGCAACATTATACTTCATATGTTGCTAGAAGTACTTTACGATTTCTTGTTCCAGGACAGTCCTTTGATCACACAGTAATTAAAATGTTAATTTAAAAGAAATGCGGCATCTGCTTTGGACAAGATCTTCCAGACGGTCAGTTTTAAAGTAGAAAGGGACTAGAGCTTCCTACTTCCATGTATATCTACACTGATACCTAGAGAGACTTATACAGAGACACATATAAATGTATATACTTACAAAACCAGAATTATGCCAAGAATCAAAATTATATATAGCTCTTACAATATGTTCACCCTTCTGAAGTCAGTCATTCCAAATTAGAATTGAGATACAGCAAGTTCAAGTATTGCTAATGCTGTTGTACCTGTTCTATAGGTGAACCAGGAATATCATACTGGGGAAAAAAAAAACCACCAAACCCTAACATAAATGCATAAAAGGAAGGAAGGTGAAGTCTAACAAGAATACACTTAACTAAGAGAGGACACCTCTGTTCATTGATACGCCAATAAATGAAAACTGTAGGTATTAGTAGCTAGAAAATCTTAAATTCTGTCATTAACCTTTCCCTCCCTCCTTTTGCAAGGACTTGATTGTAAAGCTATACACATATTACAAAAACACCTGAATTAATAAAAACAGTTTTCTGAAAATATCTGATATACTATTCATATGATACTGCCAGATTAGGAATAAGGACAAAAAGAACCAGCATGGTTTAGGTCAAAATCATAGAATCATAGAGCCATAGAATATCTCAAGTTGGAAGGGACCCATAAGGATCATTGAGTACAACTCTCTGCTGCTCACAGGACTGCCTAAAACTAAACCATGTGACTAAGAGCATCATCCAGGCACTCCTTGAACTCTGACAGTCTTGGTGCCATGACCACTTCCTGGGGAGCATGTTCCAGTGACTGGCCACCCTCCCAGTGAAGAACATTTTCCTAATGTCCAATCTGAACTTTTCCTGACACAGCTTCATTCCATTTCCTCATGTCCTACCACTGGTCACCAGAGAGAGGCGATCGACACCTGCCCCTCCACTGCCCCACTTGAGGAAGTTGTAGACTGCCATGAGGTCACTCCTCAGCCTTTTCTTCTCTAAGCTGAACAAACCAAGTGACCTCAGCTGCTCCTCGTAAGTCTTGCCCTCAAGACTTTTCGCCACCTTGGTCACCCTCCTCTGGACACAGTCTGACAGTTTGATGTCCTTATACTAAGGCTCCCAAAACTGCGCACAGTACTCAGGGTGGGGCTGCACCAGCGCGGTATAGAGAGGGACAATCACCTCCCTCAACCGGCTAGCTATGCTGTGCTTGATGCACCCCAGGACACGGTTGGCCCTTTTGGCTGCCAGGGCACACTGTTGACTCATATTCAACTTGCCATCAACCCAAACCCCCAGATCTCTTTCCACAGGGCTGTTCTCCAGCCAGGATAGCCCATCCCAGGTGGAGAATCCAGCACTTGCTCTTGTTAAATTTCATACAGCTGGTGATTGCCCAGCTCTCTAGTCTATCCAGATCTCTCTGTAAAGCCTTTCTATTCTCGAGGAAATCCACAGCTCCTCTTAGTTTAGTATCATCGGCAAACTTACTTAATGTACATTTGATTCCTATTTCTCTTTCAAATTACTCAGTAGCAAGATTAGAAGTTTCTCTAGCTATTCTTTTATGTCTATAGATGTCACTGATGTTTATCAAGATTTTTTTATCTGGAACTACATATATATTAAAAATACCATTGTTCAATAGCAGTAAGTCTGCAGAGTGAAATAGTTGCAAGGACTCAGCATCCACAGTGCATGTGTTTTGGAGGTTTTATGTCAGACTACAGTTACTCTGGTCACATGAACTAAATGTCCATTAGAAGTTCAAGTGCACCAGGGCATTCCTGGAGTGCCTTTCCTGGTTTAATTTCACCTGAAAAAAGTCCTGTTCGTGTCGTCTGAGACCACTCTATGATGCCACCTTATGTGTGATAATCAATACATTCACTTTAGAATCACATTCCTGACCCAAATGACAGTGTTAATGTAGATGCACCCTGGATGTGCTTACAGACTTACTTACATTGATTAAGGGCAACTACCATAATTCCTTTGCTGATTCTCTCAATTACCTTCATTTACACAATGAAATATGCCAAGACAGATTAATTCTCCTGTATCTAGTGATGATTCACTGAGGACGAGGAAAACCTTCTTTCTGTGGTGATAATTTGCATTATTGCTATAACTGAGAGCAATGACTGCGTAGCAGGCCTGCATTCTGATAGAAATTGTGCAAACCCAGAATAAAAAGCTGTCTTCTTCCCCAAAGGCAATTGAGAGTAGACGAAAACAAGCAGTTGACGCAGAAGAAGGAGACAATATTGATCAGCAGGACAGACCTTAGTCTCAGCACAATGGCAGGTTAACCATAGCCATACCTTTTTGTATAATTTACAAGAGCAATGGAAAGGAGAAAAATGAAATCATATTGTGCATTCTTACCAGGAGCTCATGTTAGTAATGAAAGGAGCCACTGCAGATTCTCATTTAAATAGTCAATAAATTAGTAAAACAAGCCACTTTTCATAACCTTTCTGCCCCTAGATGCCACCTTTTGCAGACTCTGACCACCACTTGACTTTACTCACCTTTCATTAGGTCTCATATTAACTATGGTTAATAGGCTTTGGTGGGGGGAGGTTGTGCAAGAAATTAAGGCAATGAGGCAAGACAGAGAAGCTCCATAAATCTATTTTCTAGTATTTGAAATGCTTCCAGTACTTTATAAAGCAAAAGCGACAAGTAGATGCAGATTTAGATCATCTGTTCTAGTCAATGCATTATAAACAATTCCGGTTAATTTAAACTACTTAAAGTTCAATTAAATTGATTATTCAGTATCATCATGCTTTAAAACACATCATTGTATGAGGCTTTTATGCAAGTGCAGTAGAAGTTTTTATTCTTAAGGGTTTACAGTCTTGTTAGCAGTGAGAAAGAATAAGGAGGTAACAGCCTTCAGAAGCTCTTACCACATAGACAATAATGGTTAGTATATGTGATATTTGCTAATACAGCTAAGTTTTGATGAAATAAAATTATTAAGAACTAAAGTCACACAAAATAAGATCCAGTACTGTGGATCTATGATAATCTACCTCATTTGTGAACCGCCCTCTAGTCAACTGGCTTCACAAATTACAACATACAACTGAGTCTACAGTTTCAATTTCATACCCAGAAATTCCTTCCATCCACTTCTCTGAGGGTGAAAATTCATGCCCTCATTAAAAATAAGAACTATATTTCTTCATTTGAACACAAGAAATTTGGAAGAGGCCCAATTCTTGGGGTGTGGGGCAAGGCCCTAGAGGAAGAATCAGTATGAGAGCTTTCTGCCAGTCAACCTGTGCCCTTTGTGTAGTGCCTTGGGTTCCTCTCAATAACAAACAAAACAGAAAAATAAGCCCAAACAAACAAACTAAAAGGCAATGCTTTCCTGGGGTGGGAGAGGGAAAGCAATGGTGTCATTTAGAGGTAATTTCTGCTTTCCACCTATGTTCTCTCAAATCACAGTGAGATATTGAACACAAGGAAAAGTTGCACAGCATCCTTATGTGACTCTCAAATGTGTTGCTCAGAAAGCACAGTATGTATCCCAGAAGGGTAGTGTTTGCCTAGCTTTGCTTAGAGTTTGCACTGACAGAACACATCAGTCATCTCCGTTTTCTGGAAAACAGTTTTAGAAGCATTTTTAATTTCTCACATATTTCAGTAAAACTTCAGAGATTAACTTCATCATCTGAAGCAAATAACTGCTGTAAAACTTCAAATTCTCTCTTTTAAATTGTATTTCAGAAAACAAATTACATCATTTAAATACTAATAGTTTGCAATTAACTGCTCAAAACAGTAACTCTTATTTCTCCATTACAGTCTCATAGTATTCATACAACAAAGATTTTCATCAGCAGTATTTTTGCTGCAGATCGATTCTGTGCATATGTACAAATATCTTTGAGTGTCCATATAAGTACATAGTATAATTATACACTCCTAGTGTCATTTCTGTAGATTATCAGTAATCCCAACTATTTATGTCATAATTAGTCATTCCCATAACTTGTTGTTTGCAGGGGTGGTGTGTGCTCTGGGCTGACTAATGCACTTGTGTTCTCAGAACACCCTTTCACTTAAATGCCCTCATCTGTACCAGTGGCAGCATTTTATGAATGCCCCAAGAAATGATCCTGCACCCATGTGTCATTTTACTTAGATTCAAAGAGCGCTTTGGGGAAGGACATCTGGGATTTTTGCTGGGGATTTGCCTCGTTCATGACCCTGCCAGACACCATGACATTTTTGCATAGCCAGACTGTTTACACTGAACAGCGTGTTTAAGGAACCAATCAATGTGCTTCTTCCAATCTATATGGATATTTGACACTGTTTATTCACCAGTTATTTATTATATCTACTTTGACAGCATTTTCCTCCCACTTCCCTTTTTTCGGGTTGAAGAAAATAAACCTCTCATAACTATTCCTTATAATTCTTCAAAGCATTGGAGGACTGGCCACAAGGGAAGTAGATGTTTTTGAATTGTCTATCATTTATATCGACTTTTTATGGGGTTTTTGTTGTTATTTTTTTTCAATTTTGCTTTACTTAATAATACTTTATTCTAAATAAAATTTTCTTCCAAAATCTCTGAAATTTTTTTTTTTTACACTGTGCATTGCCTGATAAACTCTTTGCTTTCTCAGAAGTCTATGAAACTTTTGTACTGTAGATGGAACCTCAGATTGGAACACCGTGAAAAATTTTGAAACTCAATAGCCTAAAAATGCTGATTTTCCACATGTGCTGACAAGTGCTGCCTATTTGCATATGCTTAGAGCCTTATGCCTGCATTTTAAGATTACTTTGCACAATGGCAGTGTTGAAAAAGGACTTTTTTGTAAAGGGGGATCAATTTTCCATTTTAGGACCGCCTGGAATGCAGGTGATCATTTAACATGACTACAGAAGAAATTGTAGACTTCAGTTATGCAATCTCTGAATTGGACCTGCTGCTCCTAATTAAACTAGAGCATTTCTTTATGGACAGGTATTGAATCATAAAGATTTCAAATGAGTTTACATCCTTTGGGAAGATGTATAAATATTTATTTACTCTCATTGTAAAATTACTGTCATTGTTAAAATGCATATCATATTTTCAGTTTAAACTTTGCTGACTTCATACTAATGCCTCTCAAGAGAGAAATCTTAGCCAAGTGAGAAGGAAACTGGAACAGTTAGAGAACGACAACAAATACTCATTGATACATTTTCCCAATGAAGGGATTCAGTAGCAGGTTCAGACCACTAGGTTTACGTGACTTAGGCTAACTAGATTAAATGGATGCTGTCTCATCTGCCACTATCAAGAAGTAAGTTCCCTTCAAGTAGCTGTTGGCTGCTAATAGATCTCTCCTTAGCCTCGTCTTCACCTGACTAGACATCGGCAGCTCCCCCAGCCTCGTAGGTCGTGTTCCAGCAGACTGCACCTCCCAGATCAACCTCACTTTCATGCACTCTTCCCTTTTTCTCCAAGTCACTCCAAAACTGGAGTGACCAGAAGGTGGACATAGATTTCCAGGTGTGACTTCACCAACATTTTGTGGCATACAATAACTTCTCCTGCCTTACCTGCCGTGATCTTCCTAATGAATCCCAATATGTACTTTATTTGTAGGGAAAGCACACTGTTGGCTCATGCTGAGCTTCATTTTAACCTCCAGGTGCTTTTCAGCAGGGTGCTACCCATCCAGTCAGTTCCTAATGTATGTAGCTATTCCTCCACAGGTGAAAAACTTCATACTTCTCTCTCTTGAACCTTATAGCCCACTCCCCAAGTTTCTCAAGGAACCCCGGAACTCAAGTTCTACTCTCTGGTGTGCCAGCCACCCTCTGTAATCTGCTGAGGGATATTCTGTCTCATCATCCAGGCCATTTATGAAGCTATTGAACAACATCAGCCTCAGTACAGACCATTGGGATGCTCCTCTTGTTAGCAACTTCCAAAGAGATGTCAAGTGATGGATTAATATCCTTTGAGTTCAGCCATTTAGACAATTTTAAACCCATCTAACCCATTTATCTTTCAATCCAGCCATTTCCTCAGCTTCCAGACATGAATACAGCAGGGGGGAGGTGTCAAAAGCACTACTAAAGTCTAGTCTTCCCTTGTCCGTTTCACAGTCCTCAAGGAACTTCCCCCGTCTCAATGATTTTGCAAAGATTATAGTCAGAGGCTGCACAATCATGTCAGCCAGTGCTTCCAGCACCCTTGGGAAATTCCTTACAGCCCCATGGATTTCTTTACAAACAGCTTCTCTAGGTGGTCCCTAAACTGCTGTTCCTCAGTTGTTGGCTCTGTCCCTCTTTTCCACCTTCTGGCATGTATAGGGATCTGGGAAAACTGAACTTGTCTGCCTGAAATACATTTGATTGCAAAAGTTGTGATGAGCCCTAGCAAGCACTATCATTTTTTTCTGCTAAAAGCACTTTTCCCTTGTCAGCCCAAAAGGTATATCAAACAAACAGTGATTGCACTTGCAGCTTAATAGTCTTGTAAACAATATAACTCAAGTAGATGATCCAAGTTGCCATCACTTGGTAGATTCAAATCAAACAAATTATACAATTTGTCCTTTGCAGAATGATCTTACTGGTTGATATACTGTGTTAGGTACTATAGTGTACTATATTTAAGGACTACAAGTTTCCTTTTTTTTTTCCCCAGGATGTCAGTGAATACAGATGATACCTCTTGGTCTACGATGTAACAGATGAGGTATTCACAAAGAGCTTCAATAGGTGAAGAGTTTTCTACAAGGGCCTACAACACAATTTTTTTATATATATAATTTTTTTTTTCTTGCCAATACTCCTGCATTTAAAACCAAGAACAACAACAAATTAAAATGCCTAGGTATTCTTACCTAGCTTCATGAGATTAAGAAAATCTGTCCCATTCTTAAATAGAAAAATGGATATTTAATATATGCTTGTACTATGACAGTGTCTAAGGGAACCGGTGAAATACTCAATGCCTGGGTACCATTGTGTTAAGCATGGAGTACACAGAAAATCAAAAAGATTGTCTTTGAGATGAAAACTGTGCAGTCTGCAGGAAAAATTCAGATTTCTGAACATGGTCCTGTAGTACCATCCCCCCAGTGATACCCCAGCATACCTCCCAGGCCTCCGGCTGCTGCTCCAGAAGAGTGCAGGTCTCCCATAGGTTCTGTCTTAGCTAGATATGTGCCCTACTGATGGTATTAACTCCTACATTTATGCTCCTGCTTCCTACACTACGTACAGTACATGACATAAGACACGCAACAGAATTCAGGTCAAATGTAAACCATCTAAATTTATGTTATACGCAGGGGCAGTAACAATCCCAGCTCCCATTAGAGTCTGCAGAGATCTAGACAATACATTTAATAAAATTAGGCAGCCGTTCAGCTCAGCCCATTCGATAAAAGGGCCTCAGTCCAGTTGCCCACAGGTAAGGTCCTGCTGACTTTTGAGACACCCTCCGGATAGCGACCACAGGGCTTGCAAGGAGGACACAACCTGTAGCAGCTCTGTGCCTCTCTAGAGACAGCTGGAGGCCATGTCAAAGCATCCACAGCAACTGAAAAAACGCTGAAAAACAACGTTTAGGTAACTGTGTCCTTTGCATCCTAAGTAAAGCTTGTGAAATACTTCCTTGGGTTAATTTTTTCTGAGTAGGTAGGGATATTTTTAAATACGTCTCTCAATATCATCATTCTCATTTATTTGATTGGTGCATTAGGCTTCCATTATATGATTTTATTCTATATTGTATTTTAGCACTCCATCAACCTGGTTATTCATAAACTCCTACAGACAGAAGGAACTAATATTAGTAAATCATTCAGAAGTAATAATGGAATTTGACATCCTTTGCTAAGCTATTCATGCCACCACAAAAAGATGAATGTTTATTACTTTTATAAGGGAGGCATTATGTTAAGTATTGATTAAAAAATAATTGTTGACTTTTTTTTTTTTAAGTAAGAAATCTTAAAAGTACCCTGGTTCAAATTATTACTACGTAGAACAGGTCTGAGGTAAAATATTCTTTCTAATTTTTTTATTACTATTTCTTTAGTCATATATTTATTTTTGGAGTTGAAACTTGTTTGTGAAAGTTATTTCATCTAATCTCAGTGAACATAAAGTTTACATTGTTGTCTAACTGATCAATTATACAGCCAAAATTATACTACTCAGATAATGTTTAATGAAGCCAGTATCTTGTGAGCTGTTGACAGGCTCATTGCCAAATCCATGAAGAAAGTCTATTGTGAAAGGCAGCCACCTTCTTTTGACCTTTATAACCCTTTATAAGACAATTTCAGCTTTGCCTTTAACTAACATACTGCATAGTGTAATAAAAATAATCAGTTCAAGACACAGAATGACTGTGGGCCATTCCACAAAATCTTAATGACATTATTTTTCAGGTTGGCTGAGATAACGATCACAATAAAATGTCACCATTTTTATTGGAAAAGCCAAGATATAATTATAACAACATCTATTACAGGGCGGTTTTATATTGCTGTTCACTTACAGAGATTTGTGATTTATTAGTTGCAGTACATTAGTTCTTTGTATATCTATAAAGATGTGGCTTGAGCCCCAATTCAGCTGGATTTTATTAGCAATTAAACTAGTTTTCAGACTACATATGCAGTCTGCAAAATTTACTGAAGTGAAAATTTTCTTCATCAACTTTGCTTTGAATACAAGTCTTCTAATCAATAATTTTGTTTACATGTTTCAAAATACAGATTTCAAAACAAAGTCATATTATGACTTAAACTACATTTGCTTTAATAGTGGTGTTTCCTTGCTTTTCCTGAGAAGTACCAATAAGGGGCGATTTTAAACAATGTTGTGTAAATACTTTTTAGTATTGCTTATGGCTTTTAATTCATTTAAAAAGCAACTCTTAAACTTTCAGCTTGACACATGAAAACATAAACTACTTGGCTGTGTATTTTCTGTCTAATTTCCTAAAATTGCTGTTTTAATTTGTGTTCCCACAATAAGATTTCCCACTGAAGTGTTGAGATCTATCTATATGTAAATTGAATAATCTTTCAAAGGCAGGGAAAAGGAAGCACTATTAAACATGAAACTTCATTTCTGTAAGAAATTAAGCACTATGACTTTCTACAATAATAAATTATGAACATAGAATTTCATTAAGAAAGAACATGATGCTGTTAAACTGTCAGTAGTAAATAGGTTGTCTTATATTTAATGGAGTCATAAACACAGGAAAAACTTATCTTCATTATCTTCCTTGTTTGTTTTTTTACAGAAAATACCATGTAAAATCACAATATCGACTTTAATTCTCCTGATCTAATCTCTTGTTTCAATAGCTGATTCAAGTGATTGTATAGAATTTGAAATAGTAGGTAGCTAATGTCAATGGCTGTTAAGAAGCACGCTCACTGAATCAAATATACCTATTATGTGTAAATACTGGTTATTTCTCTAGAAAATATGTCCTAACTATTCAGGAAAAAAAAAAACAACAACACAGCATAGATACATCATATCACAGAAATCCAAGATGATATAGGGTACAGTTAGAAGGAAACACACATTTGTGATTTAATATTGCAGCAATATTAAACTTCCCAATAACACAATTTTTCTGAAAAAACATGGACATAACCTGTCTTTCTTGTGCCTGATCATGCAAAAAAATAGTATGCAGGTTCCTTTCTGTGAAATAATCTGATTTTGGATATAGATTTGCTAATATTTCCCCTGTGTCAAAGAATATAGATGTCTAAAGGAAAAACGAAGGCGACATGACAGGCAATGTCGTGGGACCATATGGTCTGCACAAACTATGAAAGACAAACTGAGATTTGTTTCAGTAATTTAGGCTAAAAACAAGCTACCTACTGAGATTTCCAGCTATTTTCAAAATGCTATCAGATTTCAGTAAATGGAATTATTTTGTGAATAGAGTGGTCAATCTGACTACACCATGAAAATCTTTGTAGGTGTACAAGAAATGATGTATTGTGCTCTAATATATGTTGGGGCAACTTCTTTTCTCAGTTCTGGAGTCAATGAAGCTCTATTGTACTTTCCCTGGTATACTTCATTTGTCCTTTAATGAGGTTCAGATTTTTTGAACAGAAGTAAAATTGTACATTCTTTGTAGCCCGAGACGTCTTTTCCTAGGCATGAATTGGGTGGGATTCACTGGATCTAATGTAGACACCTCTAATGTAAACTTCTGTGAGCTGCACAGAAAGTAAAGGGACTTCTAGAGAATGGCTTATCTCATGCTAAGATAGATACTTAAATAGATCGGATGAATTGAGGAAAGGCTTAGGTGTGCAGAGAAGTGCCTTCCTCTCTTGGTTAATTATAAAGACAACCTAGATGATGGCTCATCTTTAAACATGGTACATGCTTATTGTACAAGAGAGATGAGATTAATTGCATCCATACTGCCTGGCACCTTAGTATAATCACGAGTGGAGTTCTTAAATTGAGCTCTTTCAAGATGTTTACTGTGTATTTGGCCTACATATAAACAAGTTGTACTGCATATAAAACTAGACTCCATTTTAAGGCCAGACAGTAATGTCCTTCTTCCATCTTGTAAGACCTCTTTAGCCTATGGGCTGCTCCTGTATAGTTAGTGTATTGGTTTTATGTGGCAAGGTTTTGGTAGTGGGGGGGGTTACAGGGGTGGCTCCTGTAAGAAGCTGCTGGAAGCTTCCCCTGTGTTCGAGAGAGAGCGAGCCCATACCAGCCGGCTCTAAGACGGACCCACCGCCGGCCAAGGCCGAGCCAATCAGTGATAGTGGTAACGCCTCTGTGATAACATTTTTAAGAAGGAAAAAAAGGTTGGGACGCAGAAAACAGCCACCGGCGAGAGGAGTGAGAACATGTAAGAGAAACAAGCCTGCGGACACCAAGGTCAGTGCAGAAGGAGGGGGAGGAGATGCTCCAGGCGCCGGAGCGAAGATTCCCCTGCAGCCCGTGGGGAAGACCCTGGTGAGGCAGGCTGTCCCCCTGCAGTCCAGGGAGGTCCACGGTGGGGCAGATATCCACCTGCAGCCCGTGGAGGACCCCACGCCGGAGCAGGTGGGTTCCCGAAGGAGGCTGTGACCCCGTGGGAACCCTGCGCTGGAGCAGGTTCCTGGCAGGACCTGCGGATCTGTGGAGAGAGGAGCCCACGGAGCAGGGTTTCTGGCAGGACTTGTGACCCCGTGGGGGGCCCACGCTGGAGCAGTGTGCTCCTGAAGGACTGCACACCGTGGAAAGGACCCATGCTGGAGCAGTTCGTGAAGAACTGCAGCCCGTGGGAATGGCCCACGTTGGAGAAAGTTCGTGGAGGACTGTCTCCCGTGGGTGGGACCCCACGCTGGAGCAGGGGAAGAGTGTGATGAGCCCTCGCCCTGAGGAGGTGAAGCGGCAGAAAATAACATGTGATGACCGTAAACCCCATCCCTGTCCCCCTTGTGCCGCTGGGGGGGCTTGGTGGAGAAATCCGGGAATGAAGTTGTGCCCGGGAAGAAGGGAGGGGTGGAGGGAAGGTGTTCTGAGATTTCGTTTTATTTCTCATTTACCTTACTCTGGCTGATTTGTAATAAAAAGTGAGCTAATTTTCCCTAAGCTGAGTCTGTTTTGCCCATGATGGTAACTAGTGAATGATCTCTCCTGTCCTTATCTCAACCCGCAAGTTTTTTGTTATATTTTTCTCTCCCCTGTCCAGCTGAGGATGCGGGAGTGATAGAACGGCTTTGGTGGGCACCTGGCGTCCAGCCAGGGTCAACCCATCACAGTTAGTCTTCTGCATAATATGTATTCCTGGAGTGTCTGCACACTTACACCAGATGTATACCTACACTCAGATAAGTTCTTCCTCTGTGGGTCTTGAAGCACTGTCAAATACAACTATTTCTCTCAGTTAACTATTGTATTGGTTTTATGTGGCAAGGTTTTGGTAGCGGGGGGGGTTACAGGGGTGGCTCCTGTAAGAAGCTGCTGGAAGCTTCCCCTGTGTTCGAGAGAGAGCGAGCCTATACCAGCTGGCTCTAAGACGGACCTGCCGCCGGCCAAGGCCGAGCCAATCAGTGATAGTGGTAACGCCTCTGTGATAACATTTTTAAGAAGGAAAAAAAAAGTTGGGACGCGGAAAACAGCCACTGGAGAGAGGAGTGAGAACATGTAAGAGAAACAAGCCTGCGGACACCAAGGTCAGTGCAGAAGGAGGGGAGGAGATGCTCCAGGCGCCGGAGCGAAGATTCCCCTGCAGCCCGTGGGGAAGACCCTGGTGAGGCAGGCTGTCCCCCTGCAGTCCAGGGAGGTCCACGGTGGGGCAGATATCCACCTGCAGCCCGTGGAGGACCCCACGCCGGAGCAGGTGGGTTCCCGAAGGAGGCTGTGACCCCGTGGGAACCCTGCGCTGGAGCAGGTTCCTGGCAGGACCTACGGATCTGTGGAGAGAGGAGCCCACGGAGCAGGTTTTCTGGCAGGACTTGTGACCCCGTGGGGGACCCACGCTGGAGCAGTCTGTGCCTGAAGGACTGCACACTGTGGAAAGGACCCATGCTGGAGCAGTTCGTGAAGAACTGCAGCCCGTGGGAATGGCCCACGTTGGAGAAAGTTCGTGGAGGACTGTCTCCCGTGGGTGGGACCCCACGTTGGAGCAGGGGAAGAGTGTGATGAGCCCTCGCCCTGAGGAGGTGAAGCGGCAGAAAATAACATGTGATGACCGTAAACCCCATCCCTGTCCCCCTTGTGCCGCTGGGGGGGGCTTGGTGGAGAAATCCGGGAGTGAAGTTGTGCCCGGGAAGAAGGGAGGGGTGGAGGGAAGGTGTTCTGAGATTTCGTTTTATTTCTCATTTACCTTACTCTGGCTGATTTGTAATAAAAAGTGAGCTAATTTTCCCTAAGCTGAGTCTGTTTTGCCCGTGATGGTAATTAGCGAATGATCTCTCCTGTCCTTATCTCGACCCGCAAGCTTTTTGTTATATTTTTCTCTCCCCTGTCCAGCTGAGGATGGGGGAGTGATAGAACGGCTTTGGTGGGCGCCTGGCGTCCAGCCAGGGTCAACCCATCACAACTATACAAGGAATTAGGTACTTATCTTTAGCAAACCAACTCTTTAGGAGTGGGACACCCATCATGGTGTGTGCAGAAATAAATACACCAAGTAAATGATACATTCCTGTCTCCATTGCCAATAAAGGAGTATAGAATGACTAGGCCAGGTTAAAAAAAATCTACATTTTAAACATCTAGAATTAAGAGAGACAAATCCAAGAACACTAAAATTTGGTAAAATTCTTAAATAAGGCAAATTAAATCCCGACCTTAATGTGCAACTGAGCACCCAAAAATTGCTGGAGTATGAAAGTGTAACTAAACTGTAAGCCTCTGTGTAAGCACAGTATCGTAGGTGTATATGTCCAGCTATCACAACTTCTTACTCCAAGTGTGATATTATCAACTTTTTTCTTGCAAAAAACAGGAAGAATTAAAGTTTGCCCATTACTTTCCATAGAAAAACACTCTGTGTGGAAATAATGAATTGTGCATTATTGTACAGAGAACAGTCATTTCATATTTCCTATTTAAATAATAGGGTCATTGTGGATCATTTGAAGTAATATCAATAATAGAGAGCACCACGAATTCTTCTTATGAAAAAGGCAGTGCAGTTTCTGGTTTTGCTCTTATCAAAACTAAGGTGCATCCTTGATATGACTCCATTGGCCTCATTCATCCATTTTGAGTGCCTGTTAATGTAATTTAGCTGTGGAAGCAAAATGATGCAACAGCCACCATATAACTAATAGACTTCACATAAGCCACCAGCTGATGGTGAATGGATCAAAATATGTTGCTCAATTTGCTAGATGAAAGACAATTAAAACACACATACATATACATTTACATACATATACAAATTACTGGAACTATTTTAAAAGTGCACGACTCAGTACTTAATAGATATATTGTAAAATACCAGAAAATTAAACATGTTTTTAAGAGTACATCTGTAAGATCTGGAAGAGGATTTCTAGTGGAGTTCGCTAAAATGGTCTTGGGACATATGTTGCAAGCGGGATCACTTACAGTGATACAAACACTAAATAATGCTAATTCTTTGGAATATTTGCTCTGGCTCAAATAGAGGCACACTGCTGGTAAAAATTGTAATTACAAAAAAATTGTGAGGAATTGTCAATAGATAAAAGAATCAAAATATCTGAGAAGAATTAGGTGGCAGCAAAGAGAAATGCAGTTAAAAGAGATGCAACACACAAAATTAATCAATTTATCTGGAAGTCAGTTGAGGGTGCAGTTGTTCTTACCAAATACAGACATCTACTGTGTAGTATCTATATCAGATCTCAACTACTAAGCTCCCTTAGAGAGCTGGAGAAACATTTCTGGAGCAAATCTGTCTTGTCTTAAAGTAGACACCCAAAATAGGTCAAAGGAATCGCTCCCTGAAAGGGTGATTAGCCCAGATACAGGCATCCACATTGTTGATATCTAATGTTAAGCAAGATGAATTGAACCTTTCAGTATTTCTTTAAGCCTTACTTAAGATCAAAAGGTTGGGTAAAGAATAATATCTTCTTTCTAACTGCTAGGCATCTTTCATGCTATGACCTATTCCCCTGGGTCCTGGTGTGCTTTATCTGGCAGTGAAGAGAATATTTGAACTTATGAACCTGGATTTTTTGGAGAAGTGGTCATTTTGGAGGTTTGTTTGGGGTTTGGGTTTTGTTTTGTTTGGATTTGGGGGAATTGAAAGGGGTTTTTGCTTTTTGTGGAAGGTTTTTAAAAAATAACAGTTTTATAATGTGGAACTATCAGTGTCACAATTAATCTGGAGTGAACAGATGGGCATTCAAATTCACATAACGGATGTTATGTGGATCGCTGCTCATATAATTAGTTGTGTATCAGTGACAGGACATTGGGTCACTGGGTAATTTTGCTCTCCACCAGATGATTTGCCTGCATTCAGAATGAGCATCAATCAAAAAAACACACATCATATTCTGCTAAAAGGTATATAGATAGACTGCAACAATCTTTAGCCAATCTTTGAATTGCAGCAATAATACTGCATTTTTGGTCTCAAACAGTAGTAGCAAAGAAATGAGATGTTAGCTCTGCAGGGTTTTGGATGCTGATATATGGCTGGGACAGAAGACTCCCTTTATCAGGGACACCAGTGATGTCTTCACAAACTCTGATTATAGTAACTGTGCTCTTCTCACCTCGGATGTCTGTCATCCTCTTTTCTCACATATGCAACAGCTGTAAAAGACAAATCACAGAGTGGTGGTTTCCCCTAGTATCCAATATGGAGCTATATGAGAATAAAGGAAAATGGATGGTTGTGAACTTTCCTTCTTTCTTTTCACAAGGCTCTTCTTCAGTCACTCTTTTCATTCTGATCAAAAATATAATCAGCAGATAAATTTCCCACAACTTTTCTGGTCTCCCTTGCTTGCTTTATTAAAAAAGCTTCAATCTGAGTTAATATTAACAGTGAAATTGTTGGGCAAATTCCTGCTTAGGGAAAGGACATTAGGTTGCCTTATCTGAGTCAGGCAATAGGCCTTGGGAATGTCAGAATCCAGGTCAGTAATATCCAGATGAGCCCACAAGCATTAGCAGCGTTTCCTAAATAGAGGTGTCCAGCCTTACCACAGAAGAAAGGAAGTCAGACAGCAGGCGGATAGAAGAATGACATGAGATTTAAGCAAGAGAAGGTGATCCGGTGCAGGTCCCGAAAAACAGAAACTCTGTCTTGTGGATTGGCAGGTAGTGTGCTCTTCCATTAAGGTCGGCAAAAAAAGAAGGTACTGTTATGGAAACCCAGTAGGTGAGCATGTATCCAAACTCCAGTGTTAATCCAAATTAATTTTTCTTCCTCTGACCATTCCTCTTTGCTGCATCAGTGGATAAATGCCCTCCTTCCGCCTTCACCCAGACTTGGCCAACTGTTGCCTGAAAGTTGAATTTTGCCCAGAGAAATTTTATGAATGGTCAAATTACAAGATGGTCACTGATCTTCAGTAGGCTTAGGCTTTCTCCTAACTATGGCTACCAAATCACTTAACTAGCCAGGAGAGTTAGGATTCAATCCCTCAAAACTTAGTTTAAATGTAGGTGTTTGCAAATATGACATTAACACTGCAATTTCAATATTGTGGAATTGACAAGACAAATATCTTCACAAAAAGGGAAGTACAAAGCCTAGGAAAGGGACCCCTGCTCTCTTCTCAGAAATTCTGGGAACTTTTACTCAACATATAAATGTCTACTCCACGCATTTCCTGTCACCCTGCGGACTAGAGCTGTCTCATGCTGTCCTTTTCTTCCATTGCCTACATTTCTTCCAAACACTCTCAGAGTTTGCAGCATCATATTTAACCGTGAATGACTTCTTAGCAAACCTTCATCTGTTTGCAGCCCTGGGCTTTCAGTACGTCTTTATGTTTGCTTTCAGTCCTTGCAGGTTTGAAAGCTCAGAGTATCATCTAGGCTGCAATGTTAGTACCCACAAGTTGCTCAAATAGTGTGCAGCTATTTCAGATACTTCTACTGAAAACTCTTAGTTACTAGGTGATCTTTATAGAAAATACTCCTCTTTATACTTATTAGAAGTAATATACTCTGTCAATACAGGGCCCTTTACAAAGTCCACACGTTTTCTCACATTATGCAATGTCATAACAGCATCCCTGTTCTTACAGAAAAACTCCTTCAGAGGTAAAATCCTCGGTTTTATTCTGACATTTTTCTGCCGTCAAGCTGTATAGTCTCCATCTTATTGATGATAAAATTAAATAAAATTAAACAGAACATAATTTGACTTTTGCTGCTTTGTGTTAAGTTTCTAGTGGTACCAAAGTTGATGAGGTGCTGTATCTACTCCCGATAGGGTTATCCAGTCACTGTGGGGACCCAGTGACTGCTGGATTATCAAACCATATGTCAATGAAGGATTAAATTTTGGTATTGTTTTCATATCTTAGTGATTTTGGTTTGAAATTAGTCAACACTTGAAAATCGTACATGGCAACTCTAAAGAGTCATAGAAAGTTCAAAGTCTTCTCAAACTGAAAACCAGGACTTAAGGACAAAACTATTCCCCTCATCTAATAAAGTTGCTCACTTTCACTTCCAAACCAGCCTTGACCCTGTGGGACCCAAGTTCCGTATCTACAGAAACACACATTTCTTTACAAACACTGAGTGGGAATCTCTGCGGCAGTCACTGATCTAGACATCCAAAGGTTTAATGTGGATAATATCTACTGAATTCAGTGGGAGGTTGATGCTTTAAGTGCTTACAATATCTGGCCTTCTTTCTTTTTATACTCACTATCCAAGATTTCAATTGCATACCTGTAAAAACTTGCTAATCCAGAGATCAGATTAGAAGGCAAGAGCTCTGAAAGAATAACACCTTCTCACACTTTGGTCTTTAAGATTATTCTTTTTTGCAAGCCTGGACCTGATAACTGTGTGTTCTGTCCAAGAAGTGACAAATTAACACACTGCAAATAAAGCGTACAGGCTAAGCTGGGAATGAATAAAAGCTTCCTGAGCGTGACAGCCAACAAATCTGAAGAAGCAGAGGTCTTAATACAACAGATAACTTTCTTGCTATATCACATTCTGAATATGATTTCTCTTTTAAATCAAGAAATAAAGCTTAAGCAGAGATAGGTCGAGATGGAAAGGATAGAACTGAGCAATAAAAGAACAGCAAGTATGGACCAAGACTTCCTTTTTTTCTAGCAAAAAGAAAAAGGAAACACGAGAATATTTTTTACTATTTTTCTTTATTCCAAGGCATGTAACTTCCATCTCAAAGTAAGGCTGTTTTTCTGAGATTTGGAGGGGAAAAAAGAAGCTAAAGTATTTTGTGGAATTTGGATCAGATATTTGGCTGCTTTCCACTCCTGAGAGAGCCTTAGCTTGTCAGAATGAGATCTCCTGATCCCTGTGAGGTCTGCTGCTTTGCCTGCACAGGGAAGCAAGCATGCTGCTTACACATCCAAATGTATTACCTGGATCCCTGTTCTGATTCTTGCTACAACTTGCCAGGAACAGACCCCTAAAGCAGAAAGCAAGGATAGGCTGGACAAATGCACTTTAGTAAATGTTTGATGGGAATTCTTGTTTAACAATTTTTTTGCTGTTACAAGTATAACATTACCCCGTGAAAGCAAGAAGGAACTCACAGAAAAATACTATTACATATAATGTCACACATTGTCTGAGTTATGCTTCCCAGGAGTATTCTTGAGCATGTGCAATTTATGCTCATGGCTGTATTTAAAGTGTTCAGCAGGGCTACCTGCAGTGCAAAGCTCTCCTTATTCACTTGCCAGCTTATGCAGCTCTGTATGTAATAACACCATAGCCCCTAAGGACATCGAGACTCTCTAGTCTATTACTTTTCTGGACCTCCATCTCAGAGAGGGTTCTAAAGAATATCATAAACAGCCGTCTGAGAGAAGGAAATTGGTGACAGTTTAAGAACTGCTATGGGCAAAGAGGAAAGCTACTGGCCTTTTCAGACATCTAGCCTGCATGTCTCACATTGGTCAAGACATCTTTGTCTCTTTCATCAAAATTTTGTGCGTCTTTCCATGTGATATTTGTGGATGCCTCCCACGACTAGCAGAATGAGGCTGAATTGTTCAACATTACCTGCAGGAGCACTGGGGAAACCGCAAACTAGGCAGAAAAGGGTAGTGTGCTGTGAAGGCAATTTGCTTCAAAGTTTGTTTATTTGAGAATTTTCATCCATGAGTGGAGCAGGATAGAGTGTAGCTATTTGCTCCCATTCCCTAGGAGACTACCTAATGTAAAGTGATAAAATAAAATCCCTGGCTGGTGCAAGACCATCGTCTGTAACCAGGTATTTTCTGGGTTCACCCTCTGCCTTTCATGAAGCGTTACTGCTCATCAGTTCACTCCACGTCCCCCCATCCAAGAGGCTGTTCCCCTGCCATCTCCTGACACAACTGCTCATATTACTGCTGCCTCATAGAGCGCTGGCAGGAGGATGTCAAGAGCTTTATGTTTCTAGCCCAGAACTTTTTCACAGACTATATCTATTAGAAGGTTTGAAATGGCAACAGTCAAAGGGGAAGAAAGGTAAAGGAAGCAGAAAACTCTTATGCCCTCATCTGCAACCAGAGGGGCTTATCTGATCACAAAGAACATGTCCCATGAGCATTACATAGGTATATTTATCTTGAAGTAAGAAAAATTGTCAATTTGTTTGTTAACTTT
Organism: Haliaeetus albicilla; assembly: GCF_947461875.1. NCBI lineage: Eukaryota > Metazoa > Chordata > Aves > Accipitriformes > Accipitridae > Haliaeetus > Haliaeetus albicilla. The sequence continues at coordinate 12,477,339 of NC_091500.1, read as the reverse complement.
GTCAGTTTTCTTCTGCAGATTGGTTATTACTGATTTTCTGCTTCAGCTACATGGCAAAATTAATTGGAAAAGTTGGCATATACTTTCCAGTGTGACTCCTGAGACTTTTCCTGGTGGGACTTAAGTGACCTCTCAAAATAACTTCATGATTTGTGATTGTGATTATGCTGGTGACCACTGGATACCTGTGCAAATGGGTTCCTGGAGAGACATCAAGACCACACACATGCAGCTCTGTGTACCACACATTACCTGCCCCAAAGCTTTCCTTAGACTGTGTCACACCTTCACAAGCTCCATCATCGCTCAGGTGAAATGCTGCTAACTTGCAATGCCATGCAATGCTAAGATAATCAGAATATTATTTAAAAAAAAATGTTTCCAGTGGAGCCCAACGCCCAAACTTTCCAAGACTGAAAGGTTTTTTAGGTTTTTGAAGAATACATAAACAAAACCATGATTTTTACTTCCATATCCCACTTTCTCAGTTTGCTCAGACACTTCATGATCATTCATTCTGGGTTTTTTTTTCACTGTATTTGTTGTGCTAAAACAATGTTTTCAGAGATTAATATTAACCAAAACACATATGTTAAATGTGCATTTTCAACACAGTGGCTAGCATTGCATGCAAAAAGGTCGTGATACCAAATGACTCCCATAATAAAGGTGTGTAGTGTGATTTGCTGACAGGTGACATTTCTGCAACCTTTCTTGCACTGGCATATTGTTACATGCCCTGTGCCATAATGTTCTCTGTGCTACAATTCATCATTCAAACAGGTCAATGCAGCTCCTGACATTTGGAGCTACCTTCCTTTATCCCACAGGTTCATTGATTTTTAGCTCTCTTCTAACCTCAAATAACCATACTTCCCTCTTCTCTACATCTTCATTTCTCTCCCTTACATTGTTCCTCCTTTGATATTTTAATTCCATAATATGCTTAGTAATACTTTCTACATAAAAGGCAATAAAAGCAAAAATAAGTAAATGTTCTGTTGTATTGATTCTATTTTTAATTTTTCATTAGACCATCAGTTTTGTTCTGCTGATAGACACCAATGCTGTTATGTTATTCTGTGTACAACCTGCACTGGCTAATGTATATTGTTTTAAAAATACTAACAGTGGAAAATTAGTCTTCACCTGGTTCATATCATCAGGTAATCAGCATAAAGTCAGCACCTGGGACAAGGCAGGATTAGTTAGAGGTAGTCAGGTCAAACTGTGTAGATAATGCTCCTAAAGAACAAGGACTTTTTAGGAAGAAGAAGTAGTCTGTGAAAGATCAGAAATAAGTGGGTTATGAGACGGAGTTCTGGGGTTAATTTGTATTATCCTTACTTACATAATTCACACAGATATTGAATCACAGGTAACCTGCTATTATGCACCTAAAAATACAGTAATTTCTTAAATCTGGTTACTCAGAAGGCACTGCAAAGATAGCACTGGAAATAACTAAGGACTGATGCCATGAGAGTTTGAGCAGAGACTGTTGAAAAACTTCCATCAAATTATATGTCTTTTCCAATGAACTTTTTCAAGCAAAAAAAAAAAAATTTTTATTTTAAAAATTAAAATGAGATGAAAATTTCATGAGGTGAAGTCTGACGTTGTTACGGTACCTCTGTGCAGTTCAGCCCAGGCCCATTCCCTCCACGTACCCTGGCGAGGCAGGGGTGGTGAGGCTGCCACCACACGCACTTTCTGCACACCACCAGCGCTGGTCAGGGCACAAGTTAGCGCACCCTGAAGTAACTCCGGAAGAGGTCAACAACGGCAGCTACAACCTCTCTGAAACATCACGGCAACATTTCAGAATGAAAATATTTAAACTCTGAGGACAGGAAAAAGAGATTCCCTCCCCGCACAAGCCTTAATAGGAAACTGAGGCACAGGAAAAAAAAATTAAGCATTTTCTTAAACTGCTTTCACACTGATTGTCCTCAGCTTTCCCTGAAGATGGCAGAAGTTCACTATTCAGCTATCCTTGCAGGAAGTGCCCCAAATACTGGTAGATACTAGATCTTTGGTACTGTGATGGATTTCTAACCTCTGCACATACAAATTTGTGCATCAGTCTAGGCATTATCTAGGCACATGGAGTAAAAACTGCAACAGGTTATGATTGTTTACTACCTGGCATTTTTCTACCCAATTATCCACGTATTCAAATGCATGCTGCCCACCATATTCAAAGGTTTTATACAGAAAGATACTCCTCTCAGTTTCAGGTGAACTCATCTTCACACTCAGACTATAAAGCTGTAATGGGAACTTGTCCTGTGAATAATAGTATGAAGAGTTAAATTTCGAATGGTTCCCAATCTTTTCCAACAAAGCCAGTAAAACTTTTATCTTTAGATTCAGTAACAATGGAAGGAGAACTACATCTCACTAGTGCACTTTGCATTTTAATGTATGTGAGCAGAGAATGAGAATTAACAGGCCATAACATAGTGCTCATTCCAAAGAACCTGCCAAATAAATAATCCTCCATTCTTTTAATAGCAACCTGCTTAAAAGCTGCCCCAACATAAGGCACCAAGCAGTGAGGCTGAAGCTGCTAGCGTAAAGAAACCTGCCAAGGAATAAACATTTCAATGAGACAAGTGCCTTCGTCAAGTCGTGGCCTCAGAAAGGGAGCAGCAAGCCTCATGTACCCTCACCTCCTTGGTAAAATCACAATTAGCAGCCCAAAGACAGCAGCTGACCAAATCAATCAAAGTTATATTAGATTTCTTCCTTGCTGTAATAAATAAAGTTGTTGTCAGTCTGTTTTGGAAAATGAAGTAAATACAACTTTTTTACAGAATTACTTCAGAATGAGGTGGTGAAGCCTCCCAAGAATTGGATAGAAAGTACTGAATTAAGTTATATGTTGGCTCACACAATTTAATCCCAAAGTCACTTCTGCACAGTCTTGGCCATTTCTGGTGCATCTGGCTTGGTGCTGCCTCAAATCCTGCTTCTTTTTAGAAATATTAGATTGCCAGTGATGCTGCCCTGTCACTGTTGTTGTCTTCCACTTTCTCCTTCCCTGTATTTTCCTATTCTAAACTGTGGCAGGAAGGAGTAAGAAGCCAAATCTTAGCCATCTGAGGTACTAATAACTAATTACACTATAATGGTATTTTATTACTTGCTATTTGTATAGCAGCCATCATCTCCAAGGGCGTTTTACAAACAAACCACAGCAAGAATAACCTTTTCAGCGCTGAGAGTCACACACAAACTTTGGGCTGCAGCAAGCCTCCAAGATGCCACAAGTTGCACCTTGCTGGAGCCAAGCTCCCCAGTGAAGACCACCATTGTAACAAACCCCGAACCTCTACGGGACCCACAGCTGCCGCTCAATGCTCTCTTTTCCTTCCTGCTCCCATGCAAAGACAAACAAGAGGATGGCACGGCTAGAGAGAAGCCTTCCCCGAAGCAGAGCTGGCAGAGAGGCCACCATTTGGAGCACACTGAACCAGAGTAAAAGAGGTGGGCTGTCAGAAACTGAGAAGTGTAATCTTCACAGCTATGACAGTCAGCTCTTCAAAGAAGGATGCTGCTGTGGGATTTTGCAACCAACACCGAGCACCCCTTGTCGGGTTTCATATGTAACTACTGTAATGACTGACGGATGCCTGATGCATAAGGGCAGTCCATAGCAACTACCAAAATAGAGCTGTCCTCTCCCAGCCCTGGGGACGTCTGCACCTCAGAGACACAAGGCAAGATTTCAGTTCCAAGTTTGGAGCTGAATGTGAGTATCTGTGGGCACACTGGCGCCTAAGCTGCCATTGAAGTCAGCGGAGTTCTAGTCGAGATTAAATTCACCTACCGCTGCAGGTGAGTGAGCAGCTTACATGAGATCATCTACATTTATATCTGGTGAGCAGCTTACGGGTGAACACCTGTATTTAGCTGTCTGAATCTGGAACTGAACCTCACCCAAACTGTTCTGCAAGCATGCAGCAGAAAGACAGTGATGCTCCTGTATATCCCCTTATCAGTCACTGCTCGTTCAACCCCTCCACCTCACTTGGATAGTTATCTGATTTCTGGCACACTCTTTGCTCCTTCTCCATCAGCTGCTGTCTTGAATCTGCAGAAATTAGCACAGGTCTTTCTAACCTCTTCTGAATGTGAAAGCTTTCACCTGGCTTTCATGAAACCATTTTCTGTGGGTGACTAAAATTCAAAAGATCCTTGCATGTTCTGGGTGTCTGGGAGGGGTGTTTGCTCTATCCATCGCAGTGTCACATCCAGGTCCCCTCAGAAGGGTGCTTTGAAACCCAAGCAGACTGGCGAGACTTTACAAGAGGAAGGCCAAACTGTCATCTTTCCAAGAAGTTCTGTGTCAAGTGGCTCTTTCAGATCGCTATCTGGCATAGCTTGCAAATGTTTTACTGTTGTATTACATTGTATATTAGCCATGTCCAATTAATTGAGTATGACAGTTCTTACTCAAATCATTTTATGTTCCATCAGTTACCTAGAGATAACTGGGAACCTGGAGGTTTCTCAGATGGCTCTTTAGCATTTATGAAGGAACAAGTAACAGTAAAGCAAAACAAGTGCATGGTCTTAATTATTTGAAGTATTATTGAGACTCTTCCATTTTATTGGAGGCTCTTAGTCTTGATGCTAAGTATAAATTCCCTTTTGCCCTAGGTATAAGCTGCTGTAGCTCAAATGAAAGGTCAAGATATAGACATCATGCATAATTAAATTCCCTAGCAAATAATTAAGCCACCTTTTTTTTATTATTACACTTGACCTATCAAGAAAACAGATTTTTCATGCTATTAAAAAAAGCCAAAAATGCACTGGCATGAAATTCACAGAATCACAGAATGGTTGAGGTTGGAAGGGATCTTTGGAGGTCATCTTGCCCAACCTCCTTGCTCCAACAGGTCCACATAGAGCCAGTTGCATAGGAGCATGCCTAGACAGTTTTTTTAATATCTCCAAGGAGGGAGATTCACTCAGCTAATCATGGGGCAAAGACGCTACATCAGTTTGCATGTTGCTGAGGAAGATTCAGCAAGAATGTCTTAAGGCTCACGGGCTTATTCTTTTTCTGGTTCCCTCCTGCTGACTAGTCAAAAGATGTGGCTGCATTAGTGGGGAGTAAAACCCCTCAGATAAAACAAATCTTGCTGAGAAGTGGGCTTTGTGAGCTCCAGTTCAGTGAAACACTACTGCTGTTTCACAGACTCTGGTTGGCTCAAAAAATAAACGAAGCATGCTAATTTCAACCTGGAAAATACTGCTGGAGCCAAAGAGAATAAACTGGGAAGAGCTGTCCTCAAAGCACAAATCTAACTAAATCTAGAGGAATGGTACTTGGATTCACACATTTCCATGAAATATTGTGTACATAGAGAAAAGTAGAAGATAGGAAGAAATATGTGTAAATTAAAAAAAAAAATATCTATAGCAAAAATCCAGGCAAATCCACATTCATAAGCAGCAAATTAAAGGGAAGAAACATTTTTAGAGGAAAGACTATTTTTTATTAAATTCCCTATTTAGTGGTAAAATAAAAAGTTACTATTTCTCTGATTCTTCACCACAGTCATATTAATGACACATCTATGTTGTGGAAAGTTTTGGTAGCTGTAACAATAAATGGTGTTAGGCCAATCTTTTTCAACTTTATTAAATGTTTTTGGTTTTTTTTATTTTGCGCACATTTTTAGTCTGTACACGTATTGGAAATATAAATTAAGAAAAATATGTTTTCTATTACCACTTAAGGGCTAAACTTTCCAAACAAACTTGCAGACAGAGAAACTATATTAATTTCTAATGTTAAAACATAAACCTAACAATTAACTTCAAAGATGAATGTTTCATGCTGAAAGTTGCAAATGATGAGCATATGTGTGTACCTGTTTGCGTGTAATGCAAATTCTACTTCCAAAGTAAACTGACAGGAAAAGGTATAGGAAAGATCTTATTGCCGCACACCTCAGAATAACCCAAGAAATGAACATACACCGTATGCTTCAATTGCCATTCCCTACAGTCTACAGGCAACGGAGAATACTGACACCACCTCTGCAAGCACCCGCCTTTGGTGCCCAGGTTCCCTCTACAGTCAGTAGAGAGAAATGTGGACTTCCACACAGCAATTAGAGCTCCTAAATTAGAAGCCAACTACTTTCAAATTTAGGCACCCCGATTTGCCTTGCAGAGACCTCTCTTAACCATACAGGCAGCTTCAGCTTCCACCTTAATATTCTCTAAATTTAGGTATTTGGTATTACATGTTTCATGAACTTAACAGTTGGATGTGGGGAAAAAAAAAAAAAACCAAACCAGCAGCAAAAAAAGGACATAGACAATATTTGGTTACTTCTGTCCACAGTTGTGATCCAGAAAACACTTGCTCAGTTCTTGCCTAATTTAGAGGGGACTTAAATTCACCAGAGAGAACCCAATGTAACTTGAAATGTCCCTCAGCGTCGTTTCAGTCCTGCTCATGTCTAGGACTACTCAACCCAAATGAGATAAAAAAGGAAACACCCTGAAGAAAGCAATGTGACACATAAAATAAACACTGTTCATGGCACATGAGCATTTCCAAGAATGCTATTGCAGCTGAATTAACTTTTTTCAACAAGTCCATAGAAGATACCTATTCTTCTCATATAATATTTAAATGCATGCAGTAGACAACCAAGACATAAATTAAATCCTTCCTTAAAGAAATGAGATTCACATGCAGTCTCCAAGCAACTGCCCTAACCACTGAGTTGCCACCTTGTTAGCTACCATCCCTCCCTTTTTGCTTTTTTTTTCTCCCTCTCAAGTTCCTTCAGGAAAGCTTCATACACAGAAAAGCAGGTAGTTACAAATATAATAATAAATATATAATAATAAAAAATGGAAGATATATTCACTGTTCTGTTTTTCAAAGGTATCTTACATCCAGTTAGTATATATGAAATAATAGCTTCTCATAGACACAATGTGAAGGAATCTCTTTGGGAATAATTGTGTGGAAATAATCTATTACATGTGTTTAATAAAGGCAATTGAAATTTCAAGCAAACCATCTTCTATTGATTTTTAGAGCTTTACTTTCACACCAGCTTCCTCAAGGAAATGATATTCTTCGAGAAGTAGCTCTGAATTAATGCACTTGCACTTCACTTGGGAAAGAATTTTCTCTAGAAAAATCTGAATGAAGAAATACGAGTTGACAATGAATTAGATTATTTTTTTCTGAAATGAGTACAGATGCTTTCCAGAAGTGATTAAACACAAGATCCTTAAGAAGAAAGAAAGTCAGATAGGTACACATATAGGAACCCCATGAATGCTGAGTTCTGTTTAGATCATTTTCCATGTGGCTAGAAGTGAAATATTTGTTGCTCATATTTTCCATGGCTGCACATCTGTTTTCTGTAGGGGATACAGTCAAAAATGTTGCTACAAAAATATATTAACAACAAATCATCAGTTATTATTAAAGTTATTAGAAACTTGCATATTAGAAAACTAAATAAATAATCAAAATTTCATGTAATAATGTTGCCATTTGATGAATGAGATACCAGAATTATACAATAAACATTCACTCAGGTGTCACTTAAGATATTTTCCTAAGTATTTAGACTTTTTTTGAGAGAAAAATAAGCTTTCTTTTGTCTTGACACATTTTATTTCATTGACTTTTTAGTCACATTTAAAACAGAATTACAGTTCCTACTTCTTCCTCCAAGTACTGAGAAGACACCTGAGGAAAAGGATTGCATAAAAAAAGAGTTGAAACTAACCTTAAAGCTACTGGTGGAGGGTTTCCTATCACAAGGGCAAAAGCAATTACAACACTGCTCTATATGCATTAGCAAATTGAATATTCAGCCCATGAATACACAAAAGAACATCCCACGGAGGTGCTTATTCAATTTCAGTTGACAACAGCCAGTATTTCAAACCAAACCACCGAAAGCTGTGTTCCCATAATCAGTGTGAGCAGAGACCCATTTGCAGCTCCTCGAGCAAAGAACTAGGAGCGGCAATAACCAGCCTGCTCAGCCTGTGCTCCTATCACCTCTACTAAGAAAAATCCAATACCGTTAAAAAAAACAGCTAACATCTGCAACATGACGGTAAGAACAAGCTATAAAACTGCATACAAAGAAGTGGCATTACAGCTCAGTGCTACCTGTGTAGCATTATATCAATAAGACCTCTTTAACCTTGGTAAAAGGATTTTCCAAAAGCACCACTAGCAGCCCAGATTTCAGTTTTCTCTGCAATAATACTAATGAGTTATTGAAATGCTATTGGCATTTAAAATACCAACAGCCTTCCTTGTTAGCACCAGATTGGGTGGTTTCTATGTTCCTGGAAAGAGGACACAAGATAAATATTTAATCCTGATAAATAGAAGGAAATAGCAGTGTAGTGGTGTTTAATTTGAATACAATTGTTAATCTTCATTATTTTGCCTGTCTCAAGGCCTCTTTTGAAAAGGTTTCCTTTATTTTATAGGCTAAAAAGGATTCTCCAGTTTCAAAAGATCTAAGCTCACTAGTTATTCCCCTTTTATCGGCATTGAAGGTATTTATAATAAAGAATATGGAATTTTTTATAATTTTCTTTTGTTCTGCTTACCCCCAGCTCAGTCTGGCAGATCCATTCCCAGAGAGAATTCTTTGGAAAGACCTTCAGTGAAATACAGGAGATGGGATTCCCTCTGCCCATATTTTATAGTTCAGGGTCAGATATCTTCCTAGCAATCTCCCTAAAGTGAGTGTCCTCTGGTAGTCAATGAAGAGAAGTTGTTCTTTTGTAATAGAACAAGATTCTCTTGCCTAAGTTTAGCTGTCCCTGAAGACACTTTCCCTGTCTACATAAGAAAGTGAGGTGCCTGAGAAGGATTATTTTACCAGGTATATAAGACTTAGGAATAAAGTAGGTGATTTAGTGAAGTAGTCTGAAGCCCATGATATAAAAAAAGTGTGACTGGTGTAACTTTTCCTTTTCTTAATCCTTGATCTCTGTATCAAATGCAGATGTAACAAAAATGTCTTTGGTTTTCCTTGTATAACGAATTAAAGAGAAATTTTAAAATAGCAGAAATTAAACAGCTCTGGAGGGGCTGAGGTACATTTATCTCTAATGTTACCTGGGGATTTTCCCAATAAACTCCATAAAGGGTGCTGTTTCCCCAGAAACACTGCAAGAAATCAGGATAGGAGGCAGCTAATAGGTTCTAGGGAGAAGATCCATAGCAGAGCAGGGAAAGAAACTCTAAAGATTTTATTGTTTTCCTGTAGCTCCGTTTCTGTGTTAGAGAGAAATGACTTTCTATGTTTCTTCCAGTAAAAAGCTGGGAGGAAGAAAACTAACAGCTCCTTTCTCTGCACTATAGTACTGTGCATAATGTGTGTTGTACTGCAGAAAAAATATTTCTGGTAAAGAGAAGAAAAGTACAAGAAGTGAACACTCACAAAGCCATATAACTAAACCAAGGCACGGCCTGGATTTTTGCCAAGACATTTCAGTACATTGAAATGTTTGCAATGGGCTCATCCTGCAGTCATGTTCCCATAAATCTCTACCCGCTGCTCCAACAGCTACGATGATGGACAGGCTATGCATGGAGAAATCAGCCTGGCCCCAGTGTGGCAGGGGGGGGATGGTCCTGTGGGATCGGAGCTGTTGCAAGCCAAACATTTTTTGAAGCTTTTCAGGAATTCCACAAGTGATATTGGAAAGGTAGATTTGGATCTAGGATTGTGGCAGTGCCAGGATGGAGACAGAGAGACGCCAGTTCTTTATCAGGTAGATATAAAAAGAGTTGCAGGGATAAAGACACGGCCAGTCATTACAGGGAGGAAGAAATAGGTATTTTACCTACTCCCAGAAATGAAGATCTAGTTCCTGAGATTTTTATTGCCCAGGAAAGCAATGAGAGGAGGCCTAATGGGTGGAGCTCTATTCTGTAATCTTTGCATGTTCCCTATACACATACATCCAGATAAATTCCCCTCTAGCTAAACACCTTCCCATTTCAGGCGATTCAGTGTAAGCCCCAAGGAGCCTAATGAGTCCATAGCCATAGGACAATCTATATAACCTTTCTCCTCAAAAGCGTGTTTCTTTTGTGAGAAGTAAAAGACATTTTAAAGAAATCTCAAACAAAAAAAACCAAGCCTCAAGCAAGTATTTTCCTCTGAAAGACAGATGCCAGGTATTGCCAGATAGTCTGCTAAAGTCTGCTGTTGCCAGATTAAAAAAAAATTAAGATGATTAAATGGACAGTGCTAAAAATTCTCAAAGAAGAGTAATCATGAACTCTTTCCTCCTGGCTCTATCATGGTCCTAGTTCTGACCAACAGAATAACAGAGCTCCACCACCCAGGAAGACGGGGACTCGTTTTCCTCTGTAAAGACTGTGTCATACATCTAAGCAAATTACCCATACAGCACATTTTTAATTATTTAATAGGTCTCAATGCTATAATCTCTCTTTTCTCCAAGATACCCCTGGAAATGAGCGGGTGCAGTGCGAGTGAACAAAGTGGTAAAGCCAAAAAGCACCAGTGGTGGCAAAAATAATCAAAGCTGCCTTCAGGTTTGATACTGCTAATTTATTTTTTCATTCAAAATGTGGAATGCGTGGCTGAGTTTGATATCTTAGTCACTCCAGGCACAGACCTGAATGGAGTCTGAAGTTAAAAGCGAGAGATGTGTAAATCATAAATTGTTACCAACTGGGGAGATTACTTAGGGTCATATATGGGGCTATAATTAGGATGAAAGGAAATGTAGGCTGTCTAGCAAGAAACAAGCTAAGAAGTGTTAGGCCAGAATATTCTACCCACAAATCAGATTGGAAAACCCTGGAAAACACACGCCACATAGTGTTACGGTTCACAAAACTCTCTTGTGCATGTCACTATATGTGTTAGGTTTCTCACAGCACCAGCTCCTGGATCCCTATCAGGAGATCTCAAGAGACATCTAAGTCTTCATTTCCAACATTGGCTTTAAGTACCAGAGCACTGAGGGTTAATCAAAAAGGCTTGTACAGGCAGAGCAAATGAATGATCTGAGCTCAAAAACAAGCGAGAACAAATATTTTTTTTTTAAATATGATTTTTTAAAAGCCAGCTATAATTGTTTTGAGTGCTGACTCACCAATGTGAGAACGTGGGGTTGGCAATGCAGCTGGGAGGACAACCTCGAACAAGCTGGTAAAATCCATCCCCATCATTACGAGGGCAAACTGCTCGTGTCACCTGCCTTCCTGGGAAAAACTGATTGAGGGAGAGGATGTAGGGTGCTCGGCCTACAGCTTTATCTATTTTTGTAGAAGTATAAAATTATACAGAATTGCTGATGGTTTAAAGAGTTAAATGATTTGAATCATCATGTTTAAATATAGATAACTGCAAGTTGCACATAGAGTTTCCAGTAAGACAATAAATGGTTAGAGCTGATTGAATTTTTTTCAAAATCGATTTTTAATAAAAATTTTCCTGGACATTTCAATGGAGATGAAGTTGCAGAGAAAAGATTCCCAATATAGATAGGGGGTTTTTGTTCATTTTCATTTCATCCCAGTTCTAATAGATCTGTAAAGCTGAGCTTGCATTAATTTGCTGCTGAAACAATTGTATAAAAACATTTTCCTTTTCTTCTTCATGATGTTTCTCACCAGTGGGTCTTTCACCCATCAGTTTCCTAAACAAACAAATGCCAGGTCAATGCAGCTGCACTGTATTTTGTTATGGAGCCAGGCAGCTCGTCAGTCTCAATGGAAGAAAAGATTTTTTTCTACTCATCCAATACCCATGTTACCCAACAAGATCTCAGTCCCTAAATACATGTAGATTGTTACCATGAACAAATATTCTTTCCTTTTCTTCAGCAGGAAGGTCAGAATTTCACTTGCAATTTATCATGGTGCTAAGCATAATTAAGATGTGGAACAGATTCATGAGTCAGGTTATAGCATACTATCATTGTTAATTTTTAAGTAGAGTTTTGATAAACATCCAGTGAGAATAGCCTCAGTACTTCTTCCTGGAGGGTGGACTAGATGATCTCTTGAGGCCCACAACAGCCCTCAAAGTCTAGAGTGCTATTAGCTGTCAGTTACCAAAATAAAAAAAATTAAAAAAAAAAAAAAGCTCAGAATAGAATTACTGAAAGTAAAAAGAAGTTTTCTCTGTTTTCACATTTTGTTATACTCCACTCCATAGCACTTCCTATATAGTCAAGATCATTTATACCACTGAAATAAACATCTGTAGATATGGGAGACATTTCATTCCAGAAAAAAGGGACAGGGACATTTCTAAAATAAGAAATTGATTTTGAAGTGGTAAAAAAATAGAAGTTGTTTTCAGGGACTAGAATAGTACTTACGGACACCTTGATTTCACTGTTTGCGAATTATTAAACTTCACTTTGCAGTCACTCATTGAGAATGTTTCAGAATGCTTGCAATGACTTTTTTTGTTTGCTTGTCATTTTGCAGAGAAAATGTCCAGATATGAAAGGCAAAATTTTCTATGGTCAATATTTAACAAAGCTTCATTCTTAAAGGAATGGATGGCTGGAGAGAAGCTTCCCTAAATATCCAACTGCATAAGCAAAATAGAAGAAGAAAAAACTGCTTCTGCACAGTACTAACTGAAAGTCTCCCTTTATATTAACTTGTTTACAGAGGTTATAGATGTTAAAAGAGACTAACATTAGTTAAAAATCAGTAGAAGAATTTTAGACTGAAAAATATGTTTAACAAAAATAAAAGATTTTTTAGACCTATAATAATTTTTCTGATCTTTTCAATGGGTGTATTTCAACACTCTAAAGAGGACTCAGTTCTTCTAGTTTTAGCTTTTTAGAAGTTAAACATCTAGTCAAAGTTAATTATGTTGGGCAGATATTTGTCAACTCCACTTTTAGATAATGTGGGCCTGAAGCAGACTTATAGTGTGAGTCTGAACATCTGAAAAAGTAAACCAAGGTTCACATTATAACTCCCTGTGTGGAAATAAATACTTTTGGAATAAGATCAATCTCTATTCATACAGTAATGAAACAGTTTATTTTCAAAATCAGAACTTTCTAGAATTTCTGTCACGTTAATAATTTCTAAAAATAAAGCATTTGTTCAAAGTCAAAAAGTGTTGGGTTGTTTTGCTGGCTTTTTTTAAATACCAATTTTAAATACCTGGGGAGTAGGAATTCGACTTTTAAAACCGGCTCTGGTAAAGTCTACCAGGTGCTTAATACATTTTATCATGCTCACATATTCTTCTTACATTTTTCAGCCTTTTCTTACTCAGTCTTACTCTCATTACACAGTGCATGAGAACTCAGCTTTTAGTGAGAGAATAGAGCCACATTCTTGTTTTCCTATAGCATATGCGCCTATTTGAAGGGCAGGCTACAGATTTGGAAGAGGAAGAGAGAATTTTTATCCTAAATGTAGAAAGACAAAGAGAATAATATAACCTATTAACATCATGAACATGATAGAAGGAGTGAATAGATTGTGTGGCTTAAAATATGAAGTCTTTATGACTGTTTCAACAGGCAAAGCTAAAAAGCACACTGGACTTTATTTCCTACACAGCAAAATACTCATCCATCTAAAAGCCAAAAGAATTTCTATCTTCTAAAGTCACTATGGCAGACCTACTACTGGAGTTAAGCTGATGCTGATATTTCTACATGTTCAGCATAAAATTAGCTCCATGTTGGATCTCACAAATAAAATCTCAAGACATACTATTAAAAAAAATCACTTTGCTTCTTTAAATTTTCTAGATATTAAATAAATGTTCGTATTTTATATTTTTTGCCTGTAATCTTCTTCAAAAATAGCTTCAATGTACTAGGTCTTTTCATATCTTCTTCCTTGCCTTGCCATCCCTTCTTCTGCTCTGACCTCACATTTTCAGTCTCCTGACTCACAAAATCAGCTCTTACAACTCTGAATGGCAAGTTAAGTAGGGGCTCATCTGCTTGGGATGCCGTGTTGCGTGTGTTAAACACTCACATTGGTCACAGACATCTGTGAACTTCAGTGCATCCGGTAACAGTCCCATTTTGTTATGTTTGTGAGGAACAATTTAACTTTTCTAGCAATGCATTGTGAGATTGAGGTGTAGAAAAGCTGCTGTGCTACCAATCCTGGTATTTTTAGTTTCCGTGAGTTTGGTAATTTTGTGTAATACATTAGAACTAATGTAAAATAAGGCAACCTCATTAACTTCTCATGAGGTTGTCTTCCTCCTTAAATGAATTGCCAGCTGACAAAACACTTTTCAACAAACATTGTAAATGGGAGAAGGTACAGTATATTATCTATATGTCATTAATGAATAAATTGGGACTCACGACCCACCCATCACTCACCATATGCCTGGCTCAAGCGTGCCCCACATTTGTGTCTTTATTTTAGCACTTGAAATCTGCATTGATGTCTGTTGTGCCACCAAAGGGAATCAGTCACGAAGAGTTACTCTTAATTTGTGTTTCAGTCCCAGATGTCTTTAATCTTGTTATGTGGTGAGTTGGCCAGATGGTCTGAGACCAGACTTCTTCAGAAAAGCAGGTGGTTTCTAACCGATGGTCTTGTCAGATATTTAGATAGATATAAATAAAATATATCTTAGATGATAATAAAGAATGAAAAGAACATATTACAAGGGTATCATGAAGTGTTTGATAATGTCTTGTACATACATACATGTGTTATTATGCCTTAGTTATATGTGCTTAAAGCTACTTTTTAAATTGCCTGTTAGGAAAAGTGATCTTTATCTAATGAAGAATGGACATCCCAGAACTAGTGATTCTGCCTTACTTTTGTGGGAAGACAAAGTAGAAGAAAATTGTAAGTTTGCAATTCTTCTGCATCATGAGGCACAGCTGCTTGGCAGAGCTTTCTGAAGACAGCAGTTAAAGTGTGGGTGTACTTTACTGGGACTTTACTTTAATCCCATCCCTATCTGTGGTACGGCTGCCATCTAGATGATGGTGTGAGCCAGGGCTCAGATAATAGAGCTGGGCATCAGCGTGATGCTCACAGATGCATTCTCAGATGTGTTGGAGTTGCAAGTTCTTCCAAAAAACTTTGTACCAGAGTAAGAACTGAGAAGGGGGCTCAACGTGCCAACTTAGGAAATATTTTTAGACAGCAGCAGAAACCTCTGAGGTCAGGAGATAAAGACAACCCAGGTGCAAGGGTTTGACATTTCTCTCTGCTGGTGGTAGAACAGTAAGTACAGCTTAGAGCAAGGGACCACTTTAAAGCCTTGGGCTTTCAAGTCAGACATGGATGGCGATCAGACCCCCTGCTTATATGAAAGTTGGGAAGGTGAGCCGGTTGGAATCTAACTTTGGAGGTAACCTCTGCAGTCCTCTGGATTGTCATTAATGTTGAAGGATTTCATTAGATGCTGCAGTGCAGAAGAGCAGCCCAGGGGGTTTCATTCATAGTCTCCCTTGAAGAGTGCAAGATACACAAAATGAATGCACTTTAAAAGCTCTGCTGAAGATCTGCTGCCAAAGAGAACTGGGCCAATTTTCTAGTATATGTGCTAGGATTTAATTTCTGAGTGCTTCAACCACTGATCTTCTCCTGGAGTTAGTTGCCTGCATTGAATCAGATCCTTCTTATGAAAATAGGAAGAAAGGCACTCTTAAGCCAGTGTAGTACCAGCAGTTTGTGAAATAAAATTCAAGTCCAAGCACGGGGATGTAAAAAACAGCTTCCCAAACCCAAAGCCTCAGCCCTTCAACCCTTGCACTTCCAATATGACAGATACCCAGAAAATCTCCAAAACCTTATTTCCACCTGTTTGGTTGGCTGTTCACCAGCTGGGGCCTGAAGATACCTATTATACAGAGCCCCGTGGGTGGAATGAGAGCAGAAGGCCTGGTGTGAGAAACTGCTGAGGTTTAAGGTCAAGCTTTGTGTAGTTTTTTGATGCTGCCAAGAATAGGAAGCCATTTTAAATGGGTTTTAAAGACTACAGTAGGGTTTAAATGTTCTGCACAGGTGTTTAAAGTAGCAGTTTGGGCTGGATAAACAAAGGAACTTTTGTTCCTTTGGGTCCTACATCCTTATTTACAGCAAAGACTCCAAAAGCCATAGATTTTAAAGTTCAAAGACCATAGGTTTCCCATTTCCCTTTGAAGAAGGTTGTTAATTCAGCTCTACATACTTATGTAGTTTAGCCAGGCTGCATCAATGAAGATTGGTGATAAATAATGTATTACACTGATCTGTCAATTAACGATTAATTTCCTTTCAAAATAACAAAGTTGTGTTTCATCAGTCTCAAACCACTGTTTCCATTTCATTATAAATAATACAATACTTATGTAAAACAGACACTTTTTTTTTGAAAGCTTCCAGCAAGAAAGAGTCAGAAGGCAAAACAATGGCATTTTCTAATTTCAAAAAGACAAATATAATAAATATGCTTCAGGTGGACACACCTGTAAACCCTATTCTGCTGTCTTGCTCTTCATTTCAGTGCCTGTACAGACATTTTATCAGATTCAAAGACATAACCCATTGTGATATACACTTTATGTGTACATCTACTGATTATTCTACCTTAAAAGCCTAGAAAATGAAAAAACTAGACAAGCAAAGGAGATAATGTAATCTTCATTGTACAGCTGGAAAACTGAGTCGGGGAACAACATTAAGAGATAGTGCAGAAACCTCATGATAGTGTTCATGAATCCATGTTTCTTGAATCCAACACTCTTAATCATAATACTATACACAGCCCCAAGAAAAATACAACTTTTTCTGCAGTGGGGAGCAAATACACACTTTTTACTTTGTTAAAAAATAGCAATTTTTATTAATTATATACATACATAAATATATACACATAGCAGTTTATTTATACA
Source organism: Haliaeetus albicilla (assembly GCF_947461875.1). Taxonomy (NCBI): domain Eukaryota; kingdom Metazoa; phylum Chordata; class Aves; order Accipitriformes; family Accipitridae; genus Haliaeetus; species Haliaeetus albicilla. The sequence continues at coordinate 12,460,428 of NC_091500.1, read as the reverse complement.
CACTAGCATCCTTTCATATTATATACATAAAAATTGGAATCAGAGCAAAAAGTCATTTGTAAAAATAGAAAAGGGAGCTATGCCAAATATACATAATTATGATGCCCTACTTCGGGTCGTGAAAGAACTTAGGCAAATGTGAGCAAATGGTTCTAAAGGTTGTGGCTATTATGTTCAAATTAATTTTCAATAATAAAATTAAGTCAATTAAAAAGGCATCTTGGGAGGTAGAGTAGGATAGCCAAAACCGCACGACAACACAACTCTAGCAACAGCTGAGTGGCTGCCAAGCTGTATGCCAGTGTGAAGTACAACAGAAATGTGTGAACAACAGATTTGGAAAGAAAGGTAGAAAAAAAGACACCTGTGAATACCATTCTAGCAAGAAGATAACAGCACAAGATATATGGGAAGACCTTGGTTGACCTATTAAATTATGTATGGAACACATCTTTAATGATATCCATAGGCTGTGTAAAATCAGGAAGGATCTCCTCGTTTCAGAAAAAAAACAGCAAGCTTTGGAACTGAGGACTGAGCAGGTATCATTTTATTTTATTTTATTTTATTTTATTTTATTCTTTTGGCAGCAAATCCTCTATCTTTCACAGTGAACCAGCAAGGATCACTTAATCTCCCCACTGCAGCTGGGACAAATTTAACACACCAAAGCACAAAAGAAAGAATCTTTATTTAGAACTCAAGGAGAAGCTACCATGGAAGTTTTGCTTTTCCAGTGCTCAGATTTCCTTATTCCTGTGCTCCAATGTGCACAGCTCCTGTGGGTCCAGCAGAGTCCCAGCATATATCCCAACACTTTGGAAGCTCTTGACTAGGACAGGTTTGTATTCCTCCAGAACGAACTTAACTGGGGGATCTTCCTCTTTTCCTCACTGTCCTGGTTTCAGCTGGGATAGAGTTAATTTTCTTCCTAGTAGCTGGTACAGTGCTATGTTTTAGATTCAGTATGAGAAGAATGTTGATAACACACTGATGTTTTCAGTTATTGCTAAGTAGTGTTTAGTCCGAAGTCAAGGATTTTTCAGCTTCTGATGCCCAACCAGCAAGAAGGCTGGAGGGGCACAAGAAGTTGGGAGGGGACACAGCCAGGGCACCTGACCCAAACTGGCCAAAGTGGTATTCCATACCATGTGACATCATGTCCAGTATATAAACTGGGGGGAGTTGGCCTGGGGGGATCATGGCTTGGGAACTAACTGGGCATCGGTCAGCGAGTGGTGAGCAATTACATTGTGCATCACTTGTTTTGTATATTCCAATCCTATTATTATTATTATTATTGTCATTTTACTATTGTTATTATTATCGTTATTAGTTTCTCCCTTTCTGTTCTATTAAACTGTTCTTATCTCAACCCATGAGTTTTACTTTTTTTTCCCAGTTGTCTCCCCCATCTCACTGGGTGGGTGGGGAGTGAGCAAGCGGCTGCGGGGTGCTTAGTTGCCAGTTGGGGGTAAACCACGACATTCAGTCCTCATCTGTGAAGGTCACCTACTTTAGAATGCTTGACAAATAACATCATTTCTTCCATACTACTGTTACTGGCTAACACCAAGTGGGAAATCCAGTTGAATTGCACGAGGAAAACAGTCTTGCTGTGGGTGGCACTAAGCCACTGGCCTCAGGAGAACATCAAGTGGAGGTCAAGTTGATACTGGTATGTTTTAAGACAGTCTCTCTCTTGTGGATTTCAGTGCTGTTTGCCAAGGCATGGGAACACAACAACAACCACATTTGCTTCTGGGACTGCAAAACATTTTCACGGTGCTGGAGATGGCTCAGGTACTGGCAGTAGTGTAGTTCAGTATTCACCTGCCAGCCAGCCAGCCTCCACTGAATGATATCTGAGCAAGCTAATTTGAAGCTGGGTCTAGTGTAGCTTTGTGGCAGTGCACTAGCAACAGATACAGACAGCTAGACTGGAACCATCTGCAATACCATTGGAGTACAGCGCAGGGACAACCCAACAGAAATGTCCACTGGAGTGTGAAACCTGGAATTAAGATAGGCAGTTGTGCTGGTTTTTGCTGGGATAGAGTTAATTTTCTTCACAGTAGCTAGTATGGGGCTATGTTTTGGACTTGTGCTGAAAACAATGTTGATAATGCCAAGATGTTTTCATTATTGTTGAGCAGTGCTCACACAGAGCCAAGGTCTTTTCTGCTTCTCATCCACCCCACCAGCGAGTAGACTGGGGGTCCATAAGGGGTTGGGAGAGGACACAGCTGGGACAGCTGACCCCAACTGACCAAAGGGTATTGCAGACCATATGATGTTATGATCAGTATATAAAGCTGGGGGAAGAAGAAGGAAGGGGGATGTTCACAGTGATGGCATTTGTCTTCCCAAGTCACCGTTAGGCGTGCTGGAGCCCTGCTTTCCTGGAGATGACTGAACACCTGCCTGCCCATGGGAAGTGATGAATGAATTCCTTGTTTTGCTTTGCTTGTGCATGTGGCTTTTGCTTTATCTATTAAACTGTCTTTATCTCAACCCACAAGTTTTCTCACTTTTACTCTACCAGTTTTCTCCCCCATCCCAACCACAGGGAGTGAGCAAGCAGTTGTGTGGGGCTTCGGTCTCATCTGGGGTTAAACCATGACAGCAGTCTATTACAGATATGCTATATTCTGTATGTAATATACAGCTGACTGGAAGATTGGGCCAAAAGAATCATATGAAGTTTAACAAAGATGTAAAATGTAAAATCCTATATCTGGGACAGAATAATCCCCAGGTGGGATTATCAAGCTGGGGTCTGACTGCTTGGGGAGCAGCTCTGCTCAAAAGGCCCTCGAGGTCCTGCACGATAGCAAACTCAGCATGAATCAGCTGTGTGCCCTGGCAGCAGCAATGAAGGCAAAATGTGTCCTGGTCTGCATCACCGAGAGTACAGCCAACAGATTGAGGGGTATGAGTCTCACTCTTTATTAAACACTTGTCAGGCCACACCTTTCGTTCCCTGGATTCCAAAGGGACATAGAAAGACTGGAGAGGGTCCAGGGGAAGACAACCAAAATGATCAGGGGGTTGGAGAACTTGACATGTGTGATGGGTTGACCCTGGCTGGACGCCAGGTGCCCACCAAAGCCGTTCTATCACTCCCGCATCCTCAGCTGGACAGGGGAGAGAAAAATATAACAAAAAGCTTGCGGGTCGAGATAAGGACAGGAGAGATCATTCACTAATTACCATCATGGGCAAAACAGACTCAGCTTAGGGAAAATTAGCTCACTTTTTATTACAAATCAGCCAGAGTAAGGTAAATGAGAAATAAAACGAAATCTCAGAACACCTTCCCTCCACCCCTCCCTTCTTCCCGGGCACAACTTCACTCCCGGATTTCTCCACCAAGCCCCCCCAGCGGCACAAGGGGGACAGGGATGGGGTTTACGGTCATCACATGTTATTTTCTGCCGCTTCACCTCCTCAGGGCGAGGGCTCATCACACTCTTCCCCTGCTCCAACGTGGGGTCCCACCCACGGGAGACAGTCCTCCACAAACTTTCTCCAACGTGGGCCATTCCCACGGGCTGCAGTTCTTCACGAACTGCTCCAGCATGGGTCCTTTCCACAGTGTGCAGTCCTTCAGGCACAGACTGCTCCAGCGTGGGTCCCCCACGGGGTCACAAGTCCTGCCAGAAAACCTGCTCCGTGGGCTCCTCTCTCCACAGATCCGCAGGTCCTGCCAGGAGCCTGCTCCAGCGCAGGGTTCCCACGGGGTCACAGCCTCCTTCAGGAACCCACCTGCTCCGGCGTGGAGTCCTCCACGGGCTGCAGGTGGATATCTGCCCCACCATGGACCTCCCTGGACTGCAGGGGGACAGCCTGCCTCACCAGGGTCTTCACCACGGGCTGCAGGGGAATCTTCGCTCCGGCGCCTGGAGCATCTCCTCCCCCTCCTTCTGCACTGACCTTGGTGTCCGCAGGCTTGTTTCTCTTACATGTTCTCACTCCTCTCTCTGGCAGCTGTTTTCTCACTGTCCCCACTTTTTTCCCTTCTTAAAAAAGTTCTCCCAGAGGCATTACCACTATTGCTGATGGGCTCAGTCTTGGCCGGCGGCGGGTCCGTCTTAGAGCCGGCTGGTATGGGCTCGCTCTCTCTCGAACACAGGGGAAGCTTCCAGCAGCTTCTTACAGGAGTCACCCCTGTAACCCCCCCCGCTACCAAAACCTTGCCACATAAAGCCAATACAACATGTAAAAAATGGCTGAAGGAGTAAGGTTGTTTAGCCTGGAGAAGACAGGGCTCGGGGTGATCTAATCACAGTCTGCCAAAAATAAAAGAAGAGGCAGGCAGGGTCTTCACATGGCTGTGTGGTGACAAGGCAAGAGGCAATCAGCACAAGCTGGTTGAGGGGACATTCTGCCTGGATACTGGAAAACTTTCATTCATCCAGAGTTACCGGCTATTGTGGGAGGCAGCATAATCCTCACTTGTGTAATGGAAACTCCTCCAGACCAAGCCCTGGGTCTGTCACTGTCCTGCTGGCATTTCCCTCCTTGTAACTCAGTTTTTCATGTCCAGACTATGACTATGAGAGGAAGACAGACTAAAGTATTACCGTCCTGTGTGAAGTACTTTGAGATCTAAAGATGAAAAATACTGTGCTGGGAACAGGTATGGGGTTTTTTACTATTTATTATTAATGAACAACTTACATTTAAAATGTGAATGTTTCTTTCCTCAACAAATATCTGTTTAAGAAGCGAATGAGTAAATTGCTCTGTGACATCTATTGTAAATTATAACAACCACCACACAAGCATTTGTCCAGCACGGTCCCAGACGGTTAATCATTTACAGCATTTGTAGGTAAAAAGCAGAAGTGATTTGGTTATGACCATGAAACAGCTGGCACCCTTTCCTATCGCTTTGGTACTACTGGCACTGGGAAATATCACAGAGCCTGCAGCACGTGCAAAAATGCCAAATATTTATTTGTGGCTCTTTAGCTATTGAAAAACACTGAAATCAATACCTATGAACTGGAAAGGGAGAAGGCACCAGTACAATATATTTTAATACTTCTGAAAAATTGTATTATTGGGTATAGAGGATTGAATTTAATTAAACACTTAGGTGCAGTTTTTTTCATAATTTTGCAACTTTTTGCTTAACTTCTCTTGGCTTAAACATAAGAGGGATCTAAGATTCCCTAATGACTATGTAAAGTGAGAGCAGGGAAGAACTGAAGCAGCTGTTGGGCTGCCTAAGCCTAAATAACATCTGTGAAAAGAGTTCTTGCAATGTAAATCCCACACCATTTTTCTCTACCTACAATCCCTGATTCAAAGCTCAGCAAAAGTTATGTAATTCTTCTGCAAGGTTCACCCATTGCATTTGTAGTGAAGATCTCATTCTTCAAGCAGATCTGTTTTGAAGACAAGTTTTGCCACTCTACTAAAAAAATTCACCCTTACTGAATGAGTATATTTTTATCCTAAGGAAATTGTTTTCCAGTATTTTGATACTTTTGATCTTGTTTGTGAATTCATTGTTTAAAACATCCTTGATTTCTTTTGAGTTTGGGGTTCACACAGTCTTAGTTCTCTTTGATCATTTGTCCCCAAGCATTTCAGCTTCTATCTAGATTACTTTAACAAACCCTTTTATATTCCCATAGCTAAACCTCTCTGCTATTTCTTCCAGTTGGCTATGAAGCCAGATAACTTTCCACTCTGCCTTCTGCACATCCTCCCTGCCCTTCAGAGTAGAGGCCCAGATTCAACAGGACAGGTGGAGAACATTCATATTTCAGCTTAGCCTAGAGCCCCATAGCTTTGCTTATGGCCCTATACAGGGCACTGGTTTTGTTTTTCTAAACAAGCATATGTGAGTTTGAGTCCTTTGAAGCTAAGGCCTAAATCCCAGTTTCTATGCTTCTTGGGCTAGTGCTTTAGCCCCTGTGAAGTGCAGGAGAGCGAAGGCTTTCAGAAACACTTCTCCCTTTTTCATTTACTGTTTGCAGGCTTAAATATCCTCCTGCTCTACAGTTGTGTATCCCCACCCAGGGCACCCACATAAATCTATTTTCCATACATGGATTTTAGGCATTTAACATGAATATTTGAATTTCCAATCCGGTGCAGGGAAGTGTCTGGTAGCTCCAAGTATTGGCACACTTAATCCTAGATACACAAAAGGTTCTTCAGAAATATCTCTTAACCCACATGGGACCTCTCCAGTAGAGCAGAGGAATCAGCCCAGTGTAGCAGCTTAACTATGGCTACCTTTACCTCCTTTTCACTCTTTTCTCTACAGAATTCAAATACAAATTTGACAACACTTGAATTTGGGTGTGAGGGACCATAACCCATGTCCCCACCTGTCATTGCTGTTGGTTGGGAAAAAAACATGAAGAAAATTTGACACAGATCTTCAGATCTGAGGTGACGGGTTGAATAAGTAAAGAACAATCATTTCTTCTTCCATTTTAAACAGCAAATAGTAGCACAAAGAGAATTACATTTAATAACATCAGATTGATGTGTCTTCATGAATGGTAATATGCCACTACTTAACAGTTTAGCTTTGCCACAGCATTGCAAATACATTTTTATGCCCATATAATGTCATAAATGCTTTCTATTCTAGTTGATCTTCCTACAACATTTGTTTAATCATGAAGCTCCACTTAGCTGAAACTTTTTCAATAGCTGCTCCTAATTGTGGCTATGTTTTGTACTATATAATGTTGACAATATATGCTAGATATAATTTTCTTATGAAATTTCACAGCAAGAATGATAATTGCTTCCCATTTTCTTTTTCAATACAGCAGATCAAGAGTTTTTATGAGGAATAAAAATCATAGTAATTATATCTGTGGATACTAGCCATGAATGCAAAATCCAGTTTTAGAGAACATTGATCTTTTAGAAATTTTAATTATTTCAGAATTCCCCATAAAAATTATCTTCAAGGGGTATTTCATAGACTTTATATCCTTTTTTTTGAATGTTCTGGTTCAGATTACAGCTCCCAGTATTGGTAAATTAGCCATCCATATAAATATTCATCTTTGCTTCAAAGACAAAGGATTGTTATCTAATGTGAAAAAATAAGGGTAATTAATAGCAACAGAAGTGTCACTACTTTACAGCAGGTCTATAGCAAAGGAAAAATAATCACAAGCAGGTAACAACGGCTGCTCTAATCTGTACATTGCTCTAAAAAACTTCCTGCCCGTACAGTGACAGAAGTATCTATACTGTGTTATCTTAGGGAAATGCAGAAACCTCCGCTCCCGTGGCCCAGTAGTTGTCAGGACATCTAAGGCAGAGGCAGATGCAGCTGATGTGGGTGCTGGTTTCACACACCCTGAAGCTGCACTGTGGCTGGTGCTGCCGCAGCGTCAGTGTGCTGTGGGCGCTGCGGCTGCAGCTGCTGGGGAAATCCTCAGGGACCTGCAGAAAAGCAGACACATAGAAAAATCTGCCAGCGGTTCAGAACCGCTGGCGTGCAGCTGAGAAAGAAGGCTATTGCACAATCATTGAACCCCCACATTGGAGGTTTTGTACCAATGGATCTCTCTCTTTCCATACTAGGATGTATGATTCCTGCCCGGAATCATCTGGCTGCTGCTAGTTGCACCGATTTTGTAGAAAACAGAAAAACAAATACAGGAGTAATAAATATGCTCAGTCCTACACATAAAAAATGTATGTAATTTCCTTCAAAGTGAATAGGAACCATTTCCATCCTTTTCTCTGCTGCATTTGGAAGACTCTCTGTTTGTTTGTTTTATTAAACATCTTTTTCCCCAGGTATGTTCATATTGCACAGCTCTGGTAGCATTCACTTTCCTGTAAATCTAAAGCCAATTAGGTAGACTGCCTTAAGCTGCCCTTCTCTTTTCCCCTCTTCCACTTTCCTCTGGCACCTTCATTTCCCTGCCTTTCTGCCCACTACAGCAAACAAGCTGCAGGCTACCCCAAAGCCCATGTATTTACACCGCACCTGTGCTCAGTGCCGGTCCTTAGCACAACTTCTCCCTAAGGTGTTAACACTTACACCATGTATAAAAGCTCAGATTTGTCATGTTTAATGTCTCAAGTCTTTGCTTTTACCAGCTGCCATTGGCCGTGGTTCCCTGGAGGAGAGTATAAGAAAGAGTATCAGGTGTTCCTCAAGTCCTCTAAAACAGTACTAGGAAGTGCTTATAGGGCTGAAGCACAATATAAGAACCTATATAGACTAAGCAAAGCATGGACGCATACTCAGCAGCAGCAGTAGTATGCATTTCGTCCTCCACATACAAGGCTGAGGAACTTGGTTTACTCTCACACCGTCCATGCAATGTTCATTACAGGTGGTGATGAGGTGACACACGAGAGTGTTGCATAGAAGATTTCTGTGGTACTCTAATTACCTTAAATATTTTGGAGCTGGTTAAATCTTTGGGGTAAACAGCGCACATTAAAAAACACTAATTGCATCATATAAATTTTAAATACGTTGTAATTCAAAAATAGGTTAGTTATTAGCATATCTAAATTATGCACTTTTATGAACTCTAAGTGGATAATATGAATTTTAATTAGGGCATTTTTTTTCTGTAATAAAAGGGAAAATACTTTCAAAAGGATGCAACTTTTCACTTATTTGTTTCCTTCATTCTGATTCCTCTGCTAAATAATGAACTATATTAGAAAAATGCTTTATTACATACTTGCCCAAGAGACCCGAATGGCTCAATAGGAACTGCTTGTTCTTTCAAAGAATGGCCAAGTCAAGTTAATTAAACTCCAGGCTAAACTAGCTCATCTAGGTCAACTCCAGCTGAATTTCTTCTCAGAAGAGAAAGTTCATTAACTCTACTCATTCATCAATAACTTCCCATAAATATCATTACTTACACAATGACATTATGCTGTTCCTTAAAAGTGCTATGAAGAATATGAGTGCAGGTCCATCTGACAGGTCCCGCTGCTTGATCTCCATGCTGATTGTGAGAAAAAAAACTACACAGTATCTTTTAAGTTGCCTGCATGATGCAAGTGGGCAGAGCAGAGCAAAGCCTCTGGGAGGCTGAAATGAAATAAGCAGTGACTCGAGCTCTGATCTCATGTGAGGTGAGAGCAACATCATTTAGCACGGATGCTTTTCCACTCCTTTTGATTCCCTCCTGGGAAATAATGATTATTGGAACTCCTGACTGCCCTGCTCCCAAATAATAATCTTTCAGAAGTAGGTGAAATACACAGCATACAACAGTTCAGAGAATTGTGTGCTGGGATGCAAATAGCTCCAAAAGTGGCTATGCCTAAGCTCTGAAATATTCCCATTCGTGCCTGTGCTGGGGTACGTCTTGACTACCAACTCCTGTAACATCCTTTCCTTTCTGCTCCTTACACCCTGGGAAGAAAGCTCGCTGTGTTAGCCAGAGGGAGTTCATCCAGGATGGATCCAGTTGGATGAGAAGATGTCCAGGGCTCCAAGTAATACCATAGCACAAACTCGCAGCACAGTGTAGCCAATTGTGTTTAAGCCAATATTTAAAGCTTTTTTTGAACAAGGCTTCTTAAATTTGTTGAGAAGTATTGCTAAGGGGCAAAATCATTCTCTGCTTTCAAACTAACTTACTAAAAGGCAAATTCACAAAACCACAACTGGGCTAAGGTAAGGCAGCGTCCATTCCTGCAAACTCTCACTTCATACAGCATAAAGTGAGTTCTCATACCTGAAATGGGGATGAACAACTTTATAAAGATAAAAATAGTGAACTTAATGATCAGGATGGCATTGGAGGTTTTGAGGAACCAGTCCTATGAGAGAGGAACTTCCAGAACACTGCCCCTTGTTTTACCACTTCTGATTTCTGAGCAATATATTCATATCCTTCTGCATCATTACTGTGATATAAATATCTCTTGAGTCAACCTGTGAGATTATCTGCTGTGAGGACATATGTGAGTGAATACAGCAGCTGCAAGTGTGAATGTTTTGACCAGGCTTAATCAAAAACAAACCAAAACAAAACAAAATGACACTTTGGATTTTGCCTTTACTATTTAAATTCAGGACCTGGGACAATATTCTGCATCAATGACAAAGCCCCTATTATCTTCTATCATGAAGAATCAAAGTGTTAAATTGTAGAAATTGTGTTAAGAATAGGGTAGATGAATCGCTATGTATTAGGACATGGTCAACATGGGCTATACATCTCTTTGTCTAAGCCTGATGCTGCAGAGTTTTTATCTTTTTAAAATCTAAAGTTCATAATACCCAAGTTAAGTCATTTCTGGTTAGAGAATTAGTTCCATAGGTGATTAATTGTGGCCTGAAAAGTCTTTCAGGAGAGAAGTACAGCACTCTGAGCAGGACAACAGTAAAGAACAGTGTATGAAGACCAAATATTTTTAGACCATATCATTGTCTTCTGATGTATTAATCAAAAATACCATCCTTCTAATCTGATGCTACTACATCATGGAGAATGGAGTGTCCCTGAGTTATTTTTTATAGATTTCATGCTTTTATTACTACTGTATGCTGTTGGTTCAATTCCTTTTTTTTTTTTACTCACACCAGAAAGAAAATTGGCCAGTCCTTGCAGCCTAATAAATGTAACTTCTTAGGTCATAATCACATGTCATTAGGGGAACTGTGTTGATTATGATTACATTGTCTTGCTGAGCATCTAAACATTTGTAGATAAGATCTTTAGATATTCCTATAATGTTTAAAATACAGTTAGTTAACCTTTTTTTTGTAATTAAAATGGGATGAGAATTAATTGTTGATTAATATACAGGTAGAAGGGAGAAATGCAGTTGGATGAAGCCGCAGTTCAACATAAAACATTGCTCTTAAACTAACTATATATTTTTCTAAAAGGAGTTGTGTCCTCAAACATCTACTAATGCATTCTATTCTCAGAGAATAACCAGTTATTGACATACAATGTAAGTAATTTGACAAAACAGCCTGGAGAAGGTGCAGGCCAGTTAAAACAATCTTTTCCCCTCTTAGCCATGCAGTCAAATCTCAGTCGTAAACTGCTGGAAAACTTCAATGGTGATAATACGTTCAACTTAATAAATTACTAGACTCATTCTTAGCAAAACTTGCCATTGACCTTCTCATTCACCTGTGTCGATATGCTTTCATTTAATACATCCTCATCCTGAGCACTGTTTTATTGTTGGCTTGATCCAAGGTCCCATGGATTTCTGGCTGAGGTTCTCAAAGCAGTTCCACTGAATTCAGCAAGAAAGATTGCAGAGCCAGGATATCAGAATCAGGCCACAGAAAGAATAACAGTGAAGTTAGCAAAACTAGGGATAAAAGTAACTCCTTAGAAATTAAAATATTAGAGCTATGGTGTCATTCTGTAATCTCGCTACAGATAGTTGTAAGAAATTGTCTATAACTTGGTAACATGATATGTTATGCTCTCGGATGTGTGCTCACCATGTTCCTTGAAGGGTACTATTTTTAGAAGACGATGGCACATATTGTACAAGGACCACCCTGAGCAGCAAGCAATAGCTGGCAGCAGGTGAGACTCATGCTTAGAAAAGCCATCTGTTCTGTAACCTGCATCAGCACTCACCAAGCAGCATCCTTCTGACTCTGCAGGCAAAAGCGTGTGAGGTCCAATCCTTCACCAGCACACCTCTCCATGGAGAAGCTGTGAATGCCTTACCATCCACTTGTTCAATGATATCAGATTGCTCTTACAACCTCACCAGTGTTTCATTGTTCTTTTAGTTCTCCGAAGGATGAAAATAGACTAAAGGTGTTGGTAAAAAACTGATGCAATTTCACTCACATTAATTTACTGAGACTGATAGGAATTCTTGACTCGAGAAGTAACTTTCATTGAGGATTCATTTCAAACAGAGAGCTGCAGAATACAAACGAGATGGTGAGAAAGGATAATGAACGTTTGCACCATCTCTGATATCAGAATGATGTAGGATCATACCTACGTGTCAGGTCATACCTTGGAAACTGTGAGTTGCTAATTTGGTTTCATCTATTATTCACCAGTAACAACAATTGTATATGACAGTGGTAAGCATCTTGATTGAAACTAATTATTTAAACTCAGGAATGTTTGAAGAACCCATGTTCACCAATTATCAAGATCATTCAAGATAAAAGGAGTCCTGTACATGATTAATTTGATTCATGAACTAATTAGCAAACATACTTACACCATCTCTAAAAATCTATTGTGTGTTCAAAGAATAAGAGCAGTAATTTGGAGGTTGTTACTGTACTCTACGTGGATAACAAAGACATTGAATCCTGCTGTTGGATCAAAAATCAGGGCAACCCTGTATATGGAGAAGCAAAGTCACCATAATAATAAACATCTCCCAGAGATTTCATAACATTTGATCAGATAAATAGATGTGTGTTACAATCCAACAGCATGACAATTACTGGAACACAGCAAAGCTGTCACTTCAATATTGCTGGATCATTTTGAAGCCCTGAAGCTGGTGTTGTCTCTATCCATTCTTTTTCTTTACCTTCTTTGCTGCAAAAACCACATGAAATCACCACAGTTACACCATATTCCTGTCTCCGTGCTGTATTACAAATGTCAAAAAGGAAATCTGAAGTTTATCAAGGACACTACTCAAAGCCAAGATGTAAAAATTGGATTATGTTATACAGGCATGAACCACAGAAAGCCACGTCACATAGCTTTAGGGAGTGTAACATTTACAACTCGGGAAAAGAGATCTTAGAGTCATCAGTGACAGGTCTCAGAAATCATTAGATCTGTGTGCAGCAACAGCTGAAGTAAGACAGAACAGTGAGCAATGTAAGGAAGGATATTGAGATGAAAACGGGTACTATATAAAATTTTGGGATGCCCATATCTTGCTTATGGTGTGTAGTTCTGGTTTCCACATCTCAAGAAAGACAGAGTGGAATTAAAGAAACTACAGAGAAGGGCATCTGAAATGATTAAGCAGCTGCCTTATGAGGAGAGACAAGAAATGCTGAAACTTCAATTTGCCAAGGGGAAGACTGAAGAGTGATATGGTCAGGATTTACAAAAACCATGAAGAGTAGAATAATCCAGGCTGGAAGTTCAACTGTATAGAAGACCTCAGGGGGTCATCTTCTGACTTCAGGAAGTCATCTAGTCTTATGTCCTACTCAAAACAGGGCAACTTCAAATTTATAAGGTTGTAGATTAGGTGAGTGTGGAACTGGCATTCATCAAGTGCGGTAATATTACAAATAGGGAGCACCGAAACTGATTTGCAGTAAGTTTAAAACAGAGAAAAGAGAGTCCTTTTTAAAAAGAAAGTAATGAGAATTTCTGTTAAGATGAGTTATGGAGGCTGGTAATTTAAGCATGTTCAAAAAGCTGTCAGACAAATTCATGGACAATAGATGCATAGGTAAATTGCAAAAGCTATATGCAGTGATGGACCCTGTAACATCCCTAATCTAATTTTGGGAGACAGCAAAGGTGATAGCCTGCAGAGAGTGGGGATGCTCACGCTGTCTTCCCAAACAGCATCTCCGACAGCTACTCTTGGGAACAGGATAGATGGAGCACCGGAGTCACATTATAGGTAATTCCTTATGTTCCCATGCTCTCTTGAACAGCTGAACAGCTCTGCTGAAGAGCTTATGTGCAAAACACAGTCAGAAATCCTTTTTTTTTTTTTTGCCTGCCATGGCCTATATATGTCTGAATCACTATTTATCCTAGAGCTTTAGAAACAGAAAAGGCTCGCATGGGACTGTATCATCATAGGTCCATGTCCTTTCCCTGCATTGTTCAGGGCACCAAAACCCATGAGGCTGAGATGATGCCATACTGTGTTCTCCATTGCAGGATGTGCAATGTCTCCCTGTCTTACGTAAGTTATGAAAGGACAGTGGATTCATCCCAGCTTTGCTATTTCTGTAACACGCTGAAGTACCTGGCAGATTCTAATCCTAAATGAAAAGTGAATGACTCTCCTGCAAAGATTGCCATTTCCTGTTATTTTGAAAATAATATCTTGAAAATGAATTTTTCTCAATACTGTGAGATCTGAAGACTTCAGCTTACATATATAAAACAGATCTGCTCATTTTGGATACAGCCTGGTCCACACTTCAACTGCCTTTTGGATATGCATTGACTTGCACCTTGATCGATAAGATTAAAGAGCCTGTTACTTGCCTTCTTGCATAAAAATATTTTAAAAGCTGTGATGAATGTTGTCATGGTTTAACCCCAGCCAGCAACTAAGCACCATGCAGCCGCTCACTCACTCCCCCCACATCCAGTGGGATGGGGGAGAAAATCAGGAAAAGAAGTAAAACTCGTGGGTTGAGATAAGAACGGTTTAATAGAACAGAAAAGAAGAAACTAATAATGATAATGATAACACTAATAAAATGACAGCAGTAGTAATAAAAGGATTGAAATGTACAAATGATGCACAGGGCAATTGCTCACCACCCGCCGACCGACACCCAGCCAGTCCCCGAGCGGCGAATCCCTGCCCCCCCCTTCCCAGTTCCTAAACTAGATGGGACGTCCCATGGTATGGAATACACCGTTGGCCAGTTTGGGTCAGGTGCCCTGGCTGGGCATGAGAAGCTGAAAAATCCTTGACTATAGTCTAAACACTACTGAGCAACAACTGGAAATATCAGTGTTATCAACATTCTTCACATACCTAACTCAAAACATAGCACTGTACCAGCTACTAGGAAGACAGTTAACTCTATCCCAGCTGAAACCAGGACAATGTTCTGCGTCTCAAACTAAAAATGATATCTCTCCTACATGTGGATAAACAATTTCCTAGGCAACTCACAAAAAGTATTACATACAGGTATTACTGAAGGCTTTTGATTTCTTTAGGACTTAATGCTTGCTTTCTTTTAAGTAGTGAAAACATATTTCATTTACATAAAGGGAAAAAAAACAACTAAAGGATAAATCTTGCAGAAATTCTCAATACTGCAATGGAATTTTTTATGCAGTTTTTCTCCCAAATTGTGTTAGATGAGTTAAAGACCACCGTACTTTGTGTGTGTCAGAGAGTACTGCTTAATATAATGAATATAATCATTACAGTTAAAATAGATATCTAATTACTAAGGAATATTTTTATGATGAGAAGCTAAGTTGAATTACTGGCTAATAAAACAGCGCTTGTGTGTTTGTCCAGGGGAGCTTACACCTACTGCTTAGCAATGTCTCGATGCATATCTTCAAAGTCATCGCTGGACACATATGCTCTTCAGAACAGAAAATATATGGGCATTCCCTGAACATTAGGATCTGCCCTTTCCCTTTTCTCCCCTTGACTTGTTCTGCCTGTCTCACTGGAGGAGAGAAGCCCACTCCCGTTGCTTACATTAGTTTGCGTTTGGGTTGCCGGTGACCTACTTTCAACAGATGGAGCGAGAACAGTCCATTCTTATCCTGGAGGTTAGTACTGCTCTCTGAAGTAAACACTTTGCATTTAAATCCTGCAAGTTCTCCATCTCAGACAGGCCTAAAATGGAGGTCTCACATTCCGGTAAGTGCTTTCCACAGCAGGCTGCACAACCGCGAGGTGGCTTTCAGCACCTTACAGGTATCTGTGGAAGTTCCAGCAGTGAACCCCACTTTCACGTAAGCACCTTCTGCCAGGCTGTCGGTCTGTGTCCGAGCCTGGCAGACAGCTGGGTGTCTGGCCACAGTCCTCCATCCTGCAATGCCTGTCGGCTGGTTTAGCTTCAGTACCTACCTCAGCGGTACGAATTCTGCTCCCAGAGCCCTTAGCTGTCAAGTCTGCAGACTTCCCTGCAATAATGCGTACATCTCTTTTTTAATATATCTCATGGGCTTTGTTGGCTTAAGTTGCCCTCTAAAACATCAGAATAACATTAGGTTCCTATCCCTTAGGTTAACTACATTAAAGATAGTGAGAAATGCAGCCATTCTGGTCCATTCTTGCATGGTGATGTACGTCCTCAAGATGGCCAGACTGTCTGTCCCTTCCTTTTTTTGTGCAAAGGAGCTAGCCTACCAAAAACCCCCCTTGGTCCAGCTAAGCTGTGAGGCGTAATCAGCCACTTCAGTGAAAGAAAGAGGAGCCCATTTTCTGCAGAAAAGCTTTCACAGATTGAGCGAGAGGATATGCTTTTCTCAGTGCTAAGCCAGCCTGCTCCAGCATGCTTTTAGCAAGCCCTGTGCTGCTGAAGGTGCCCTCTGGAATTCTGTCATGGTTTAAATCCTATTTCACATCCTGTTCAGTGACAGTCTTTTGGGGCCAGCATAATGCTGTGAGGTTGTTGGTTGGGGTTTTTTTCCCCTATGATATCCATGTTTTGAGTCCTCTTTTTATTCTTTTGGCTCAGCCTTGCAAAGCCATAGTGTGCACTTTTATAGCTATGCAGATGTTACTTGATCTAATCTCCTCTTCTGCCTCCTACACTGCAGTTTCTACTTTGACCAACTGTTCTTATTCAGTAATGTGTATCCTACAGTTCTATGAAGCACAAGCTGAACAAAACTGAAGTAGTACCTATAAGATGGTGTGGCTGTTCACTGAGTGCTGCTTCTGTGGTGGTCTTCTTCTGACCCTCTTTACCATCTACCTAGGACTTGGGGAAGAATGACAAAGCTTCTCATAATTTGCTAAAACTGTCATCTGAGAACCCATTGACATTTATTTATTTGGTTTTTTTAATGTTCCAGTGGAAAAAGGGGACATATTGTGGCCAACTCTGGCTGCAATCCCCTTTGGCTTCTGTTCTCTTTGATCTCTGTCCCGACACAAAAGGTCACTCATTAAATATCAGAACTACTGAAGCTTTTTCTTCTCTCGAGATAGGCAGAAGTATATGCACTTGAGGATCCTGTGGTTTTTACCATATCACAGATGTTTTTTCTTCTAGAAGCTCTGTTTGCACTCTTGATATTTCTAGTCAGTAACTACTTATTCTGCAAACTTTCCTGTGAATTACAGTGGAAACAGTTCTGGAGTTTGGTACCAACAAAGGTGAGGATAGAGAACACCTACCTCTGTTTTTAAGGACAGCTCTCAGGGAAAGTCTTGAGATGGCTCTTATTTACTGGACTGCCTGAAAACAGCCCAGGAACCTACACAGCAGGATTACCACCTTCCTTAGGTTTTAGCCAGTTCATGTAACTGATGAAAAAGTAAAATAAAAGCAACCTTTTCCTCGCATTCCTCACATGCCACATTTGTACTTCTCTGCAAGCACAGCCAGCTGAGGTGTCAGAGCTCTGCCGAGCTCTGGGAGCACCAGCAGCCTCCCATGCTCAGCACAGACATGTGCTTCAAGAGGCCAGCCCAGCCTGCACAAACCCTCCCGCGCATCCCGCCGTACCTGTTTCTCCCACGGACTGGAGAGGGAGAGAAGATGACTACAGACTAGGCCCCGAAGGGCCCAAAATTAGGTGAAGGGAATCCGCACTTTAAAGTTCAGAACGATATTTACAAGGAGCTCTTGAACTCAGCCTTAATTTGCAATTCGGGGGCTACATTCATCTGCAAGTGTGTGACTGAAATTTACTTGGCAGATAAGTCTGCTTGAACAACCTACATTTCATAGCAGACCTAAGGAAAAGAAGAAAAACTTTTCCTCTGGACAGCCCATCTCTAGGCAAAAAACAAACAAACAAAAAAACCCACCTCTTTTCAAAAGAGGCTTATAAAAACATAAAATGTTTATTGATATGTTGCAAAATGAACAGCATGTTTACTGCATTAGCCACATAAATGGTGTTAGAAATCATTCTCGAAAGTTAGCCACAGAACAGACAATAAAAGGAAACATGAAAAAAGAGTTAAGCAAGCCCAGTTGCTGCTTGTGTATTGTTCCTTTTAGGCCCAGCCATTAATTAACAGTAGATATGAAACAGTCTCTGCAAATATGTTCCTGCAGAATTTTAAAATGAATAATAGCTTCTGCACTGGGGCAGGCTACGAAATCTTCTTATGGAAACTTCAGCTGATTTTAAAGCCTTTCTGAATTATCACTGGATTCTCTCTCATGACCAAGGCCATATGTTAAAGAGGTAAAAACTGGCTCCTGGTCTTTGCTACACTGAGTTCTTGCCAGTCTGAGCAGGTAGATTGCCTCCAAGGATGTCAATACCCTCCGGTATTGCTTATAACACAACTAACAGCAGCCCAAAGGCTGCGGTGAATTACTACAGGGCTCAGAGGCAATGTAACCACTTCAACTCAGAAAGACACATTTTCCTGCAGCAGAGATACAGTGTGTATGAGAGACCGGGTGCCTCCACCTGCTAAAAACTGAGAGTCCGGGGGTGGGCAAGGAGAGCGAAGGAGAGAAAGGTGTTTCCTCAAACCATCCCTTAGCTTTGTTGCAAAAGATCGTAAGAAGAGAATTCATTGCTGTAAAACAGCTGGGTAACAAGAATCTTATTCTTTGTTTAGTGGAGTGAAATTTAGGAGCCCAAAGGCAAATGAGAAAGATAACATCTATCTTCTTCAGAAGCTGCAATTTCTGTAACCAGGAAAAAGCACTCCACAACTCTCTAGCATGGGGAGCCAAGACATTCAAACCAGCCAGAGCTTTGAAGGGATTTGCTGTTCTTTTTAAGTGAGCACCAAAATACCAAGAGAGCTATGAATTGCTAGTCATGATTTATGATTTTTTAAAGAGAGAAAACTAAAGTGGGACAGCCTTAAAAAAAAAAAAAAAAAAAAAAAAAAAGATTGAAAATAAATCTCTTCCCTGTCTGCTATGTCCTTGAAAGTTGTGTCTGTTTCTCCAGTCTTATTTTGAGTCCAGCAATTTTTGGAGGCTTCCTGAGCTGCAACAAATTTGACACAGTCCTTTCTGCAGCCTTTGGAAAATCCCTGTGGTATAGCTATGGCCACTCCCAGATCTTCTCAGCAGTTTCCTGGTCTCTGTGCTTCAGTCTATTTTCTCCTATGGTCCACCCCATCTTCCCACCCCACACTGAACATCAGAAGTTATTTGTTCCCTCTGCAGGGCAGAGATACAAACTCTTGTTCAGCAAGGACAACCCTGACACTGCAAAAACTGGCAATCTCTTCCCAGTTTTTTCTCAGGATCTCTGTCTCCTCACCTCACGCTCTACAAGCTTTTCCATGCAGATGTCTGGGTTCATGCCACCTAATCAAAATGCACATGCAGCAAAGAGAGATTTCCAAAGTCATCAGATCTTATGTGGTGTGAAATGTCATCTTGAAGTACTTTTTCCTTCCCACTGACTATAGAGGGAGACACAGATAACTACACTTCTAACGTAAGTAGTGCATTGCTGTGTCTAACATTAGATGAGATTAATTTGGGCCATATTACTTAAGTATTCCATAAAGACATCTCAGCACAAACATTAGTTGCGTTCTGTGCCACATCAACTACTCATCCTTTAACCAGCTGTTTTCAGAGTTGGGGAGATCCTTCTGGGTACCTTTATTCTCTCAGAGGTTTAAGTACAGGCACAGCATTACATATCTGGGTTTTTGCAGCATATGGCTTTGATTTGCACATCTTACACATATCTTTCAGAAATCCTGTCTAAGCTTGAATACCGACGTGTGAGGAATGTGGTAATTTAAGGGTACATATACAAGAACAACGAACTGTGGTGGCACCTGTCACTCGTCCTTTTGACCCATGCTACAAGAGTTAGTCCTCAGACGATGCAGAAGTACTGTTGAATGAAGGCTCACTACACAGATAACATTATGGCACCATCAGAAATACAGGTACTTACTTTGGTCTGATGGGTACTGCTAGTGATAGAAATTGTGTCTAACCCCTCACCAAGTAAATTCACTCTCCCTCAGGAACAAAGTGTCTTAAACTAAAGCCTGATGTTATCAGAGGAATCTCCAGCAAGGCCAGCTTTTTTAAGTCAGTAGGATACACCTGTAGGATAACCAGGATTAGTCTCAAAACGTTAAGTTCAACAAGAGTTTTAGGCATATGTCTGACGTAGACAAAAAATGTGCTTCCAACACTTACACCCCAGTGTAATTTTCCACTTTCAACTTCCCCAAGTACTGCTGGTGCCTATGTCTGTGCTATAATGATAGAAATTATTAATCATCATTCTGGATTCTCCCTGTCCTATTCCCCTGTGAAGCTTGGTCAATTGGGTTTTAAAATACTCCTCAGATTAAACTTCCTGCAAAAGATCATGATGATTGACCTTCCAGGATCACATGTGTCCATTTTACCCAATTGTCAGAGCACTTACCTGGCAGGTAGGTTTTTATTCCTTTTCTCCCTGCTGGTTTCAAAGCAGAGACTTGGCCACACACACCAGAACAGGCTTCTAATTCTCCAAATTCTTGTTTTTCTGAGAAAATTTCTCTGCATCTTTCATTTTGACATTATTTCACTAATGTTTCCCCTATGAACTCCCTAACCACTAGCTGTATACAGATTTTGCTTGGGGGAAGGTTTGATTTTGTGTTTGTTGTTGTTGGGGTTTTTTTTCCCCCTGCTTTGAACATTGAACTCCAGAAGAATTTTAAACAGCAGCACTAAACAATTCTGGCAAATTTTCACTCATTTTGTTGCTTTTATTTTGCCTAGACTTTTCCCTGTAGATATCGAACATTGGATGCTATATATCAAGGTTTCCACAGAGCAGAACACCCAAGAGTTAAGCATTTCAGCACTGAGCCTTGTAATGCTGAAGTTCCTTTGCAGATTTACCTTCAGGCACACTGTGAACTCGAGTCCCCTATAGCCTTTTATAAAAGGCTATAAAGGAAATGTAGTTTGTGAGATTCTGATAAACAAGAAAAGCTGTGTACTAAAATCTGAGCCATGTTGAAATGTGAGCCTCTGGGAATACCATTAAAAAATAAATCTAAGACAAAACCCAAAGAGTTCTATAATGCTAAGATATACATTCTCTTAACACAAATAAAACTTGTTTTTCAAAACTCTGAATGTGTTTTCTCTTGGTCCTGGTCTTCAGTAAGTAACACCTGAGAAAGCAATACCACAAAAATCAGGTGGTCTCTGAAGAGCTAGAAATGTATAGGTATTGGTACTCTGTTCTAGACAGTCGTGTCTTTAATTATACCTCCTCTAACAATTCTTTAGAGATAACAATAAAGAAAAAAAAATTCCAGCAAGCTCTGTGATGAGATATAACAGATGGGACTGCATAACGATTTTAGCTGATGCTACACAAATGCACTGCTCCCTGCTTCTTCTGAGCAAGGAACCCATGCTGTTGTGCAGCTTTGCTGATTTGGCTTCCAGGTGGAAGCGAGGATACGTTCCTTCCTCAGAAGAAATCCCAGCCGCTATCATTTCAAAACAAAACACTCATTAGTAAGCAGGTTCTGAAAATCTCTTTGCACTGAGTTTTGGTGACTTTCCAAAAGACATTCCCAAAACTTTGAGCATTTCCTTGTTTGCCTACTCTGAACAAAACAGCAATACATTTTACTTGCAGACAGCACTGGCCAGACAGACAATGCACAAGCCAATGTACAGCCAAAATGTCCCTCTGACCCCACTCAATTTTTATCAGCATGACAGCTCATGGGGAACACACTCATTCAGATACAGAGGAGAGGTAGAACAAGGGGTCATGATCTGGAGGCTTCCCCCTACCCTGCCTGTGCGGTCCTTCATCCCTGTGAAGGACTCTATTCTATTAATAATTTTTCCTATTAAAAAAATGAATCAAACTAAAATCTTTCCAGCTTGCCTCCCTCCCTCCATTTTCTTGGATCCCAAATTTTTGCATTTTTTTTAAGTGCATCAAGAATGATCATTCATTCAAGATATACGTTGCTTTTATTGCATTAAAAGCTATACTTTAGGACTTGGAAGTAAATATTTTGAACTAAAATGGAGGATTCAAAGTGAGTATTCCAGTGCTTGTTTCTCGTCCCATTTCCTTTGATGTGGTCCAGGAATAACTCAAGGGGAGTGGAGTTGCATTTTACCAAAGTTAGCATAAAAAAGGTCAGAGTCAGAAGGTCTGCAATGAATATATTGGTGCTTAATGTAGCTAGCAGAAAATGTGCAATGAATTCAGGCTATTATAGCAGAAAGGCTTCTGATGACTGTAGATTGTTTGTAATAGAGAAGCTATCAGAAGTTTGTGCCATATGCTTTAAAAGTGTCGGTCCTTCCTTAGCCTCTACTTCTGTTCCAACTGCTTCTCCCATCACACAGGTGTCCTGATCTCAACACACTTGGCAGTCAAATAGATACAATTATGTACCACAAACTCTGTGTTGCAAGTGGGATGTTCTGGTAATAACATCAGACGTGAGAAAATACAGCACAGCCACAAGGCTAGAGGGACACAGCAGGCTTCAAACCCTTTGGAACAAAACAAACCGTATTATTTCCATGAGCTGAACTTAAAGGAACTTAAATAAGACAACTCTTAATAGAATAATTACTTCCACATATCTCTGATTTGTAAGTTGACAATATATTTTCTTTAACAAAAGTCTGTTTCTCCAGGTTTTTACTGTCATACGTACCTGACATCAAAGGCAGAAGCTGACCTTTAGATATTGACTGAGGTGACAGTGTAGGAATGGGCTGTGAAGAGACATTAATGAGGATCTTCATTATTTCTTCTGCTACACAGGGTAGGGCAGCCACGCAGAAATCATTCTGCAAAATGTTGATTACCAATGGCATTGAACAAGCTCATACGTATCAAAGATAATTCTCGTATCCCAGATGAAGCTTTTATTAATAGCTGCTATAAAGACCTTGAGGTGTTTTGGGTTTTTTTCTTTGCCAGGTAACTTCTCTTGAGAGAGAATAAACATGAACTCAGCAGTGCCAGTTACCTAGCTGGGATTGAACTCTTAGTTACAGCCAGGTCTTTTCACTTTGCTGCAATAAGGTGGGGGTATCATACCTGCCTTAGGTCCCTTTATACAGCCAGAGGTATTAAAGGCACCACAGAGTGAATGTGAATCCAGCCTTTTTTAATCAGTGCGTTCCTTCTCACAGAACCGACATATTTAAAACAACTCTGACACACTTTGCTATGCTTGCCTCTCCAAGTGCCCTCCTTTTCCCCTTCACCTGTAAACTTCCTAAATGCACTATGAATACCTGCTGCCTTTTTTATTTCTGTTTCATCTTAGTGTCTCCCCAATTAATTTTATTCCAATAACATTTAAATCAAATTATTGTTGTCAATAGAAGCTGCCTAAATATCTGTTTCTGAGGGAAGGTATGAGGTAGGTGTCTAAGCTTCCATTATAGACAATGAATTGAATTATTACAGTCAGTGGAGCCTAGAGATAAATTCAGCTGACAAGAAGCTTAATTCAGTTGACTACAATGTAGGTACTGAGTGATGTTTTAGATGCTCTAAGGAACGTGAGACACACTGTCATTAGGCTGTCAGATATGACAAAGTATCTACAAGACACCACCTTTATCCTTGAGCAGTAGATGGAGACCAGATAAGATACTACAGAGCATCTCAGATAGCCCTAGATGCCAACATCTAGGCACCTGTATCCTGCCCTGGGTGTCTATTTCACTGTGAAATATGTTCTTTAAGCTATATTTAGACTCGCATTGCAGCTTTTTTGTTTTCTTTTAGGAAAAAAAGCTATAACTGTTATCCTAATTTATCTTACAAATTTTGAAACTAGGAAGGCCTTCACATTAGTAAAGTCAAGAGCTGACTGAAGGGGGCAGGAAGAAAAGTCTTTGCCAGGATAAGCACTAGAGACAGTTGTCTTGTATCAGTTATTCAGAATAAGATGAAGGAGAAAAGGCTTAATGTTGGAGATAAATGCAAACTCTGGGCAGATCTGTTCTGACTAACATAGGACCATGGAGCACAGAACCAGTCTACATGTCATCTGCTAAACAAAGCTGCCCCAGGACATGTTCCCTGGTCCTTTACCTTACTGGTATAGCATGATCATACCCATACATTATCTTACCATTTATGGCAAGGTAACTACATCCAAACTGTGGAGAATAGCTCCTGTCCTGTGTTACTTCCCAAATGGTGCTTAAAATTGTGTGACTTGCTAGTTGCCTGCCTGTCAAAACCAATCAGACCCTAACAGTTTAAACGCGATCAAGTTCCTTTGTTTAACCACATAGTGCTGACATCCAAGGAATAACAGGAACACACAGAGATGACAAAAGCATTGCAAAGAAACCAAGTGAATTTTTTGCATCAGTTTTTGCTGTAGAAGAAATGGGGTAGATTCCCACATGAGAACCCTTGTGGGGGATGGAGGGACTGAGCAGTGAATTTCTCTGAAATGGAAGGAACAGAGGAAGTGAGCATGGTACACGTAGACCAAATGAACTCCAATAATTCACCAAAAGCAGAGAAAAGTATTCAAAAAGATCTGAAGGACAGAACAGCTGAACTACTAACAGCAGTGTGTAACCTCTCACCTAAAACTTCCTTGATACCTGAGGAATGAAGGCAAGCAAACATGACGCCAATCTTTAGAAGAAATTTCTGGGAAGGTCAGGAGAACTCAGATAAGTAGTAGTAAAAGATGAGAGCTGAACAAGACAAAGCAGTAGAAGCTATTATAAAAAAACAGATGTGAAAAATAAGCTCTGAGAAGAGTCACCTGTAAAGGGGACACTTGCCTTGCAAACCTCTTGCAGTTCTTTGAATGAGCCAGCTGAGCTGGCACATGGATAGAGATGAATTATCTGAATTTCCCCAATCCTTTTGATAAAGTCTCTCACCAAAAGCTTCTGAAGAAATTAAGCAGTCACAACAGAAGTGAACATTTTCTAGCAGAAGAGAAAATGTGCTAGCTATTAATAAGGCTAAATAATTGGCTAAAAGATAAAGAGTTAAGGTTTCTGGAGAGAGGTCAACAGTAATAGAGGGCTGTGCTGTTTAATAGTTTTATTTTTAAAAATGGAAAAGCAAGTGAGCTGTGCCATGAAAAAGTTGCGTGATATTACGAAGTTATTCATGCTAGAAGAACAGGGTCTAAATGTGGAGAATTACATAGACCTTTACAAGATTCAGTACTCATGCAATTAAATGGCAAATGAAATTCAGTGTCATTTAACATAAAGCAATGCACATGGGGAAGAACAATCCTAGTTTCTCATTAAAAATTATGATCTCTGAGCTGAGCATTACTGCTTGGGAGTGAGACCTTGGGATCATGATAGATAGTTCCTTGAAAACATCAGCTCAGTAATAGTCAAAAAACCCTAAACCAAACTAAACAAAAAAAACCCCAACCTTCTCCCAACTGCTAAGAATTATTAGTAGAACCAAAAAAAAAAAAAAAAAAAGAGAACAAATATCATTATGCACTATACAAATCCATTATTCACTCATCAGGAACATTGTGTGCATTTCTGGTTTGTTTGTCTAAGGAAGGGCATATTCAAGCTTGAAAATATTTAGAAAAAGAAGAAAAGGATGATCAACCGTGTAGAAGAGTTTCCATATGTGGAATGATTGAGTAGGCTGGGGGTTTTCAAACCTGAAGAAGAGATTACCTAGGGGAGTATGACAGAGATGTACAAACCATACATGGCATAGAGACAGTGGAGATGAATTAGCTATTTACTATCTCTTCCTGTATGTGTTTAATCCCAAAAGGAACTCAGACTTTTGGACTGAAAGATTTTACAGTTTAGATCAGACTAAAGAGTTAATCAGTTTAAAAAGGATTGCCTAATATTCTTCATTTATTTTGCCTTTTTAGTTCTCAATTTTGCAGCACTTAGAAGATTTCCATTTTATTTTTGTGGAGAGATAAAATGGACATATAATTCTTTGCATATTTCTTTTATACAAAAATCCAATATTTGGGCACTAGGCATCATAAAATGTGCTACATTAAGCTTATATCATGCAGCATCCTTTTGTGTGATGGAGCCACACTGAATTATACAGGAAAATGGGAGTGACGAAGCATTATTACTAATAGATTATTATATCATTCTTCAGCTTTCCATACTTCTGAAATAATTCTAAAAGCAGAAATAAACCATGAAGGAACACTGTATTTGAGAAAGAAAAATATGGAAAAAATATGCAGCATGAGAAAAGAGGAAATAATATGTTGGTGACTGTGCACATGTGCCTTTGTGGATTGCTACAGCTATGTTATAGCTACGTTAGAGAGGTTCTGTTGCTCTATCTGTGATGCTCCAGGGTATAATAAATATTATAGGCAGAGCTAATAGTTTTTATTAGACCAACAGGTATGCTCAGAAAAAGCAGAAAAGCTTTCAGGCACACAAGCCCTACAGATATGAGAGAAGCAGATAGAAGTCTGCTTCCAGTGTTTTAATAAAGCATTGACTTCCTACAAGCTCTACCTGCTAAAACCTAGACTCAAGTCAGAGCTTCTGGAGCTCAGCAGATGTGCACAAATGCTCCAGGGAACAGATGATCAGTGTGGCTACCTCCAAAGCCAGCAGAAAATATGGAGGTAAAAAGAATGATGAATGGTTTCATGGAACGGAAGGAGAATCAAACAAAAATGTTTCCTGAATTCCGCCCATTCTAAACTCATCCCTTCCATACTCTTTTTTCTAGCAGAAGGCATCTTGCACTTTCCCATTAATCTCTCTGAGATTGTACTGAAGACACTCACTCACTGTTCTTTCAAATATGACTGTGATGGAGAGGACACAAGAAACCTGAACATTATCTTAAAGAAATTACACGGGGGGGGGGGGGGGGGGGCGGAACAACACAACCAAAAATGCAGACAGGGAAAGAAGGCAAAATAAAATGTATTTGTGCTCAAGAAGAGCTATACAACAGCTGGGGTTTTGTTAGAATGACAGTTGTAGCTGAGGATTTGTGGCTCACAAACAGATATCTGTGAAATCTTTTCAGAAAGAAACATTACTTGGTCCTTTTTATGTTCAATTTTATACATTTCTGCCACAGAACTAACTTTTTACTACTAAGAGTAGTCACAATATTCACACTTCTAAAGCTAATCCTTTGATTTGACATCAAATTTATGAATGCAAATGGCATACAAACATTGAAACTTATACAAAAAAAATGCTTGTCAAATACCAAGAGAAGTAAACAAGAACATCGTAATTCTAATAGGGTTTTTCAGCACAATTCTTTTTCATAGGATTGCCAGGTGGGATGATTCATTATGCCACGCTGACGGAAAGGGAAAGCATTACCCCTGACCTGAGGTACACACTGTAGGCACCATGTTTTCACTGTAGATAAGTTCTTACACTTCTCAGAGCATTAAACTGTTTAAATTAACCTTTGAAGTTTCTTTGCACATATTTGTCCATAAGCTGTTTAAGCTGCTACAGCTCAGTGCAACAATGGAATGCAGAACTGTAAACAACATATTTACTGTCAGCATTTCCCCTCCATCTAATCCTCTAGGGTTTTGTTACTTTCCATCCATGTGAATGACAAAGATTTAGCCCTTTCAGAATTACACTATTTTGTATAATAAAAGCCATGTAATAAAAAAGACAGCTATATTTATTGATTTTACTATTTTGATGCTTTCTTTTGAAGTGCAAAATTTTCATCATTCCAGATCAAGAAAATCTCACACCAAAATGGAAGCCTGAGCAATCCCATTCTTGGTATTTTGCACCTGTATTCTTGACTCATGAAGATGAAGATAGGATTTCTCCATATACATCTGTCTCCCTCTCCTGCGTCCTCCCTGTGAAAGAATAGTCCCCTCTCAGGACATGATATGGCTCAAAAAATGGTGTTTTGGGGAAAAATCTCTTTGTATTTTTGGCCATGGTTGACATGGCTCCCTATTATGACAGACTTATGTTGAAGTGATTCCCATCTAACTGCATGGTCTGCTACATGCCCCTTGCAAGAAGGGGTTTCCTTGCTTCACAAACATATGCATTAAAAACTTATGGGACTTTTTCCTATACTACCCATATTTTTTAATATGGGACATAGGATGTAAGGCTGAAATAGTCAATTCTCTTGCTACCCATTCCCTTCCTAGTTCTGCTTCTTACAAGCACAGAAATGTCTCTTGGGCATCCGTAGCGGTGGGCAAGAAGGACAGATCCCCCATCAGCTTTCCCTTCTCCAGGCTGAGCCAAGCCCACTCTCGCAGCAGTGGCTGATCCCCCAGATCACTGGTTTTCTTTTAGTAAACATCACCACAGGCCAGTGGCTAGCTGAAGTCTGGCATGGTCAGTCTACCACTGTTACAGATTCCTTTTGTGGATTGCTGCAGGGATCCTGGCATACTATTGTGATGGAGACATTAATGCTAGATGCTGCCCTAACACACGGAGTTCAATAGGACAGTGAAACTGTAAATGAAGACAGACTTCAAATGGGTTAGTCACTATGGAAAAGTAAGAATGTGCATACCATTTTTGATAAAAATTGAACTTCAGCAGCTTTAAATAACTTGTCTGAGGTCAGAGTGAACTGAATTATGAAATAAGGCTAGTGAAATGTCAACCCTAATTCGGGGTTGTCGTTAAAATAATAGTACCACAGATGAAAAATACATATTCAAAGAGTTCAGTGATAAATGCTAACCAGGGGAAACACATTTAGATACTATGATGTTTTGATGATACTATTTGGAGATGAGTCTTGAAGAACAGCTGCTTTCAGAATAATTTGCTTGATAATTAAGATCGTTTTACATAAGTATCATTAATGCCACAACAAAAGATAACACAGAAGATAAAGGGACTTCTTGCTATGAGGAATTTACAGACTAAGTGCTCAAATTAATTTCTAAGTCCCCTTTTTTCAGTTATGAATAAAATTAATATAGAAATAGTCAGTGAGCAAGGGCACTGTGTCGCAGTAGTTTAAAAGCGTTTCATTTTAGTTTGCATTTCAGAGCAGTCTAAGCAATTACATTAATAAAATGTTGTAAAAAATCTGAAATGGCATTTTGTGTTGTTCTGTAAATGTATGCTTTCGTATTTTATTTTATTTTATTTTAGGGTTATTTGGGAGAAGGGTCATCACTAAAATAATTTAATTACATGTTCTTGAATTCCATGGCATATTCTTCTCCTGGTTTTATAATTGCAAATTTGTGTATACAGCTCAGGAATACTTTTGTGAAAACTGAACCTGAAATATCTGCTTTGGTGCCCCGGAGTAGCTGATAACCAAACTGTTCCCTCAAGTGTCACATCTTCCTGAAAGCTTCTTCTGCACTGATGGATTATTTCATTCATTTGTTCATTCAAAAGATCAATGTTAATCTTCTTTCTCAAGGAGATGGGTAAAGAGATGAACATGGCTCTTGGCAGCCTTTTCAGTGCTGCCACTCTTGCTCATTTCTATACAAACACAGGTAAGACTTTGTTCACTGATGTCAGTATTACAAACACATCAACCCAGAAGCTTCCCTTGTTAAAATATTTTTATTTATATATAGATATATTCATTGAGAATAGAGGTGGGCTGTAGAAATAAATTTTGCTTCTGGATTACATCAGTCTATAGTGTAAGATCAAAGTCAGATCAGAGCTAGGCTGAGAATCAGACTGAAATTTCATGAGAGGCTCACATGAATTTTGAACCTTATATGAAAAAAAATTAATTCCTCTGGTATTCAGAGATTTTTATATTCAAGATTATTTCTTTTCCCTCTAAATCAAATTATAATAAAAGCATTCAAAGCATATTTAGATTTTTTTTGATTGAATTTGTTTCTCATTTTGAAAGGGAGAAATACACTCTTACCTTTAGGTGCTGTCTTTTTCTTTTATATTTACTTATTAAGGGGCATTTATGCCTATCTGTAAAAGAGTGCTCACTTTTCATATTGATTCCAGAATTGTTCCTGTATAAACAGGAATTGCCTCATCTCAACAGCCTAATCTTAAATACAATTTAAAATAGGTAGTATTAAAGAGGAGAAGGAGAAAGAGCAAGAACAAGAACTAGTGTGAACAGAAATATCTGGAGGGATACTGTATTTCCCTTTTAACCTGGCCAGACCCAGGTGTACACACTTTCCAATTACCTATAACAAACCATAGAAAGAAATCTGGCTTTCAGGCTCACTGGAAAAATTTGGTAGTCTCGGTATCCTTAACCACATACTTTGGAATACAGCTACAAACTCTGAGGGTAATTGGGTGTGAAAAGGCTGTCACTTCTAGCTGGAACGTGGGTCACTTTGGGATGTCACACTCCAGCACAGAGCTGGAGTGTTGGATTAGTGAACACTGACAGTTGTTACTTAACAACTAGAGTTTTATAATTGGGGGGGGGAAGCAACAAACCAACCACATGTTGGTGTCACATTATGTAAAGGAAACTCTTTAACCTCCAGTACCCACAAAGTGTTCCTATTCCATTTGATGCAATGGCTTTAACCTTTGCTAAAATGCAAAAGTGATTTGGTTCATATTCATTAAATCATGAATGCCCCACTAATGTGCTAAGCCCCTCGTGTGTTTCACTGTGTTGAATCTCTCCAGACTACACTGCCCTGACAACATACAGTTATTTTGTCCTGGTGCAGAGCAGTGACACCTCTTACAGAGCCACCGGGAGTCTCTGCTAATAAAAGGAACAGGGCTGGGACACGGGTGCGGGGACTCGATCATCCGTGCTGTTAAACTGTCAGGCTGCTCCCTCACCATTTCGGGCACCGTTCAGAAGTTAGCAGAGGCTGGGCAGCAATTCCAACGTGCAGGCTTCATGCTTTTAAGGGTAAAAGGATTTAATAGTACACATATGGGCTATTCTATGCTACGGAATGGTCCCGCGCTTGTTTAATTTCCCGGTACAGACATAGCCACAAGGTCTGCTTCTCTCCACCCCCTCTGCAGCTGGCTACCTAGCTAGTTATTTTGCTTTCCTTTTAAAATCCTCCTTTCAAAACCTCTTCTGAAAGTTGTCAAAATGGGTCTTACCTGTTTAAAACAGGCTTGAGACCTGGACTCATCATACTGTGGTGAGATTTCTTAAAACAGCAGAATGGGTATGAACCCAAATGTAAGAAAATGAGCTCAATTGCTATCTTCACCAAGGATGCTATTTGAGACACTGAGGAAATTAATTAGATTGTGGATAAACCTTGTGTAGAACAAGATAAATCTAAAAATAGATTATATTCTTTGTATATTTCTCTTGAATAAAATATATTATAATATTGATATACATTGGCAGCACTAATAATACAGATGTGGGTTTGTATTCTTGTATTAAACAATCCCTAATATTTTAATGATTTTTTTTTTCTGATTAGTTATTTTCTGGACATTAGAAAGTGTAACATATGGTCTAAATCAACTACAAAAAGTATTTTTATTTTTTTTAACTGTTTAAAATGCCGTATGAGGGAGTTTCATGGAATAAACCCATCAATGATCTGCACCAAAAGAGAAGCAATAGGACTTCAGTGATCTAAATTCTATTATGCTTTTAAATTCTTTAGGAAAAAACTTATATTGCTGGTGAAAGATAATCTAAGACTTAGCAGATGGTCCTAGTTGTGATTTACAGACAATCTCTGTTAAAAATGCATATATTTTTCCAAGTCTGAATTTCTCCATCTAAAATTTCAGTGACAGAGGAGTTTGTTGTCCTTATTTTGTGTATATTCCACACAATAAATTTAAAATATTTAAGTAATTAAAGCAAAACATACTTGTACTTGTTTTAGTCTCTGAGAGGTAAATCCAGAGACTAAAAATCCAGTTGTGTGGATTCCCTACACCTGCAACCTGGAGAGTTGAACTGAACCTTTGTGACAAGAGAAGAGAAACTTCATTTATTTCTAAATTAATTCCTCCACCCTAAGAGGCAGAGCATAGCCTGCACACCGTACTTATACCATGTATCTGGTTGTAAGGCGCTCATTTGTCCTTTATACTTCTGATTTCTCTTCCATGAGTTTTTGTTTACACGTACAAAGGGAAGAAGAAGCAAAGCAGGTTTTGTGTTAACTCTGTATATTCCAAGTGATGCAAAACAACTGTAGTATAGCAGTTAATCTACTCCAAAGTGTGCTGTGATGATACTCTGCAATATTGACTCAGACTACCTTCACATCAATCAATCAAGTCTGTAATCTGAGCCAGACCACTGATTAGTTTGGGAAATGGTGAATAATAATAAATATAATAAAAAAACATGTTTGGACTCAGCTCAGAGACATAGCAAGAACATGACAGTAATTACTCATCAGCACTTTCACCTGCAACTATATGCAAAAAGACTATATGCAAAAAGATTTGTGTTTTATTAGTTATAGCAGGTCTTCCAGGAAAGGAGTGAGGTACCTTGACAGCCCGTGCACAGGAGAGTCAGAGCTGTCCTGGGCATGCAGTGTATAGTCAATGGATAAACAGAGGATTTCATTTTCTAGTGCCTGTCAATCTCAGACCTTTCACAAACACCGATATTGCTTTTAAGGATAAAAACACTGAATTATTTAAATCTAAGAAACTGTCTGCCAGTTATGCACGTTAATTGCTTATCAATAATAGTTTCTCTTAAATATATTGTGTTTACAGGGGATAACTGGTAGCTACCCCACCATCACCACTAGTGTCTCTGTTAATTCTCTGTTAAGTTTGTTCTGCAATTACTGATTTTCCAGGTGAGCTGATAAACAACCGAAAGCTCAACAGCTACAGTGAGATTCCTGAGTCATTCTCTTCTGTTAATAATGTTGGAAAACAATCCAGGAGCTAACAAATTCTTATAGTAAACTTGGGTTTTTTTGCATCCTTTTTTACTAGAAATAGAAATTACTTGGATTTTAGGATGTTAATATTGGAATTAAAGTGTGATCTTGGTAGAGATAGAAATCTTGCTATTGACTGCATCTCTGAAATGGCAAATGATAGACAGAAAATAATTTTTCGTAGCCAGGTATGAATTTTGTCCTGTTCCTTTCTCTAAAAGTTTGAAAAATCTATGAAATACTAAGTAAAGAGCTTCTTTCTATGATCTACTCTAATAAAAAGTTTGCAAAAATTCATGTATAAATTATGACCATTTTAAATATATATATTTTAAAAAAAGGAATACCATAGTATCTCTTGCATTTCTATGCCAATCTTGCTTGGTAATATTTTGTAATTCGGTGGGGGGGAGAAAAAAAAAGATCAGAGAAAGCTGAGAGCTTCATATCCTGCTAGAATAGAGAGGGCAAACCAATTTCCAAGAAATAATCAGAACCAGAGATAAAGCTGGCAGGTTAACCTGCTTCACCCTTTTTGCTGTGCTACAGGACAGTGAAAATGGGAATGGGGGGCAGGGAGAGGAGGGGGAATAGAAAAGAGTTTTGCAAAAACCAGGCAAAGGACTGTACATGCTGAGCACCTGGATCTCGGACAGTCACAGATGCAAACTAAACAATGCTGTGGCTCTTTTACAGGCTTCCTAAACACTAAATAACAAAACCTTAAAAGCAAACAAAACCCCTGATTGATAATATTATCCCTTCAGTAAACAAGGGTCCAAGAAAATATATAAGTTGAAGGGTTTTGACATTCTCAGTGCTTTCCCTGATGTTAAACTGGAAGAGTTCTTGCAAATGCTGTATTTGATGAGTCAGGACCCGCATGTCCTCTTTTGGGTTTACACCATGGATGAGGAATAAACAGCTGGCTTTGGTTTTTACTTTTTAATGTAAAATTATCAACACATCATTTCTGGTTTAGTATTAGTTCAAATATATGGTGAGTATGGACTGAGGTTCCAGAGCAGGAAACTACTTCTTACCATAAAACTGGAGTGATGGAGTGATGTACTCCAAACGTGTCAGACAATAACACTACAGAAGTTAAGAATGTGTATGAAACACATAGCCTTTATAAAATCTGACTGGCTTGACATCTTTTCATCTTAATTTGGGAGGAATTAGCTTACAAATTGAAAGCAATAGTAGAGCTGAAGATAGCAATCTTTCAGGGAAAAAACATTACTAATTATTCAAATACACATTTTCAACTTTTTTCTCACTTTACCTTTTACCTCGGTTTCAAAAAAGGCATGGTGACATTTAGGAAGTAGTTAATATTTACATATGGCTTGACAAAACTGGATCCCAGTACATAGATAACCAGAATATATCAGCACCATTTATTTATCTGAATCAGTCTTTCCCCAATTCACTCCTACCAGACTGTAAACTCGTAAGGACAGGGGCTGTGGTTCCAGCTCCTCATTTGCTTCTGCAAAACATGGAATAATAATGTCTACCCACACAGCTGTACTACTTTTCCCTCCTATTTTCTCTTTTTAGAGGACCACCAAGGTTTTCTTTTCTACTCTCACTGGTTATGCACTAGCATTAGTTCCCTGGAGTCTAGAAAGTGATTTCTGGGTTGCAGTGGAGTTAGCTGAAAGCCAGGCTCATTAATTCCTGTAAACTACTTGAGTGAACCATTTCTCATACACTAAGACAGTTCCTTCCATTATGATAAGACAAATTTTAAATGTCACGTGTAACATTTTATTTTTGTGTGAAATATTAAATTTCAGCAGATATAAAGGATCAAATTAAAACCTGCTTTAATTTAACTGATTTCACCAAAAGCTCATCAAAGTTCAGTTTGGTTTTGGTCTTCAAACGCTAGAAGAGATTGGTGTGATTACATGGAATCACATCATGGGAAAAAAAAAAAAAAATCAAAGTGTGTAAGTAAATTACATGGTTATTCTTGCATTTTAAGATACACTGAATCACAAAACAGTTTTTAAAGGTTTAGGGCTTTTTTTCCAGAAAATACTGGTTTATTGGAACTGAAACTTTTTGCCAATGTGTGGTCTTTCCCAATCCTTTCATTGGGACAATTTTCACAAATAAAAATTTGAGTTACACAGCTCCCAACATAAAAATCTATCCATCACTTATATTTTGATTTTTGGAACGCTTTTTAGAGATGTGAGAAAATTCACCTAGATTCCATTAAGTCAACTGATGTTACATCTACGTGAAAGGATTTTGGTACCCTCTCTCTTTTCTTCCCATACCCAAGAATGAAAATAACCTTCATTTAATCACAATTCAGAGTAGGACTCTTTTTTTGAAATGCCAAGATTTTACAAGACTATTTTCCACTGAGACCAATAAGCAACATGAAAAGTTTTTAAGAGGAAATTAATGGTACTGTGAAAACACACATATCAATATGGGGAATATATATATCAGGGGAGGATAAGTTTCTCATTCCCTTCACTCAAGTAGTACATTTATTGTCCATGGAGGATAGTAAGCTAATTGGGAACTTATCGCTCTTGCTGACTCCAGAGATACTTCCCTTTTTAGTGAAGGTTTAAAACGTATCATGAAAACAAAAGCTTTAGACTTGGAGTCTACATTTTACATATATTCACAGTAAACTGGAGAACATTTTATACTTTCCACCTGAAACACACAAATACTGAACAGGTATTTCCTACATTTTTGCGGCAGAGAAGATTTCCACCAGTACAACATGGAAGTTGCTTGCACTAGGACTGTAGTTTCAGAATTTCAGTACCCATTACATTGTTAGAAATGTTTGCAGAAGAACTTCAATCAAGAATTTTTATTTTCCATTTTCAGGTTTCTAAAATTCAAGTGATTATATTAGATAGACAACTGAATTATTTGACCAGCTTTTTGTGCAACTGTGCTGCCTCACTATACAAATTAAATGTGTAGATAAATCAAATAGGACAATATGGGTTTATTTTGGGCTCAGTTTTCATCCTAACAGCATCAGTATATATCTTTTCTGTGCATTTTATTTACTGAATCGGATGGACAATTACCATGCAATGGTTATTAGGCCATACAGACAAGAGTTTCCCAACACCAATGCTCAGATCCAGGGCACTGTTTGATTTGTTTGCATAGATGTAACTTCTGGGTCCCAGTCATTCTCAGGATCTCTACTGATGGTGAAAATAAAATCCCAGTGGATGACTGTTCCATGCCAATGGGTACTCTTTGACAGTCAATATTACTTTTCTTTAGAATAATTCTCCTCCAAAACTCTGAAGGGGAAACAGAACAGAACAGAAACCAATTTGAACAGACACCAGGAGAGGAAACAGCCAGAAGACTTCTGCCACCTACGCAGACATTAACCTTTTTACAGCTTTTGCCTGACTCACTGATATTTAACATGTCTTTTCTTATATTCTGGGATTCCTTTATTGGATGGAAATGCATGTCAGAGAAGATCTTGGAAAGAGAGGTTCAGCAGAAGTACTGCTTTTATCTGTCTGTCCCTTAAGGACCTCTTTCAATGCCCACCTGATTACATTACATTGCACATTAGCATGGTGTGTCCTTTCTTTAGGATGACTGGTACTTTTGCCATTTGCATGTAATTACATAAACCAGGTTGTTCTTAGCTTCAAAAGCAAAAAAAAAAATCTATCTACCTAGAACATTTACTACTTTGCACCCTCTTCACAAATTATGTGATCAAAAACCAGGTATGATAGATATGCCTTTCACTTTTTTGTCAAAGTAATGCTCATTCGACCCTTTGCAATTTTCCAGCAGTCCCAAGAGTGCAGTACAAGAAAATGAAGGATAGCAGCATGAATCACAGCTAATGTAATCTGAAAAAGACAGCAGTGAATGCTTAGGAATTTTCCTTTTGTTTCAAGCATTTGAACTTCATTTATCCACAAACACAAGAAGATGGACTTGCCACTTCCTTTCACCTTCAAGGACAAAAGCAAAAGTAAGGGCTTCTTCCTTTAGAAAGAGGTTTATAGTGATACCCTCATCTACTTCTGGTGACCTTTTAAGGAAATTTAATTTTGAATCCTGTCCAGCCAGAAAATGCTGTGCTGTACATTCACTAACTGGACATTCTGTTTCTTTTTGTCACCTGAGACAT
The DNA here is from genome assembly GCF_947461875.1 of Haliaeetus albicilla. NCBI lineage: Eukaryota > Metazoa > Chordata > Aves > Accipitriformes > Accipitridae > Haliaeetus > Haliaeetus albicilla. Next base: position 12,423,626 of record NC_091500.1, on the reverse strand, counting down.
CAGAGCTTTTCTAGGAAGACAGGACTGCAACATTACCTCTTCTTTGGTGAACATTTGGATGTTTTTCCATCACTATTTTAAGTTACGCTTCCAGAATATTATTTTAGAAATAAAAGCAGGTTTGTGTGTCTGAAACCAGAGCATTCAGCACTAAAAACTTCCTAAATTCTCAAAAGGAATAATTATTAATGATCTAGTCAAGAATCTGCTTTTGAAGTAATTCCTTTAATACCCATGATATTTTGTTTGGTATGAAATTCATGATAAAAGTTTATGTATGGGTATCAAGGGGATCATGCAAAAAGAGAGGGCTTAATTGTTGCAACTTAGTGAAAGTGCATAATGCAAAGACACAAGTTTCATGATTAGAGAGTTAATCACTTTCCATCTCAGAATTCAGACATTCCCATCCTTAAAAATAGCCCTTTAACCTATTTGTTATAATCCTCGTCTCTAACAACTTCAACTTCATTTAGCATCCCATTGTATTCGCTGCCTTTCTCTACAGAACCTCTCTTGTTCTTTTCTCTCTCACGCATTTTGCTCTCTAGCTACTGGCAGTAGCCCTACAGTTTTTATTTTCTTGTTGCCTTTTCTGCCCCTGACTTCTTCCATGCTGTGCTCTGTTCCTGGGAATAACGATCAGTGGTACTGAGACAGGCTCTCCATTCAAACCCTAGCAATATAGCTTCATCTACTGCAAAACTTGCCAAACCCTGATTCATATAAATATCACCTCATCACTTACAAAGTTTTCAACTAAACCCTGTAAATCTTCTCACTGAGAGCTTGTCTACTATTTGATATAGGCAATGAATCTATATGTGTGCCCATCGTGTTATGTAGCTCACTACCATTACCTAACAAATCCAAATAATTGATAATATGTATGACTTAGACACTATATTCATCTCCGCTTGCTGTAGGTACTTGAAGTGTTTTAGTTAGGAGTTTGACTGCCTTACATAACTCCTCAAATCGACAGGGAAAGATGGACATCACTGGAAACAAATCAACTCAACTACAGTTTCAATTGTCCTCTGGAGATCCATTCCTTATTTAATGCCTAAATAAGGTAGGATAAATCTGGATTTATGAGACTGTTTGATATCCTAATTGGAAAGTTTGTTGGTGAAATAAATAAATGAAAGATTAGAGTCCATGTATCTCAGATCTTGAACCGCCTCACTGCTTCTGAACGGGTGAGCAACCCCTTCAAGTCAGTCCTAGTGCCTCAATAGAAACCCTGCTAACTAACTAAGCAAGAGGAACAATCTAAAAAAAAAGAAAAAAAGTTAGCACATATTAGCAGCAAACTCTTGTGACAAATAACCTGCAAGGACATAACAATCACTGAACTATTTATATAAATAATAGAACTATAGTATTTCACTATTGGACTGCTAATTCCAGAGACAGAAATAGCTTTTATGCCTAGAAAATTCAATGGGGGAGTAATATTTCTAACATATTCTGCATTCAAAATAAACAGTATTTAATTGAAATGTTTTATCAGACACTGTCAGCTGCAGCCTATCCCAAACACAGAGACAAAACAGACTAGACATCTTCCATTTTTGTTAGAGTTATTTACAGTTCTTCTGCACATATCCAGAACCACGGTACTCCGAGCAAGTCCTGTTTCCCACCCAGGGCTAATTCAGAATTTGATGTTCCTCTGCTTTGCTGTAGTGCAGCAGACATGATAATGTCTTGTTTAGAGCATACTTCACACATACGCTCAACACTTAGGATCTCAAAAAATGCATGTATGACCACTTAAGCAAACAAAATCCAAAGAAAAAGAGGGACTCTGTCTTTTTTTATAGTAACATCACTGTATTTGGAGCACTTACGCAAGATAAGGTCAGTTGCCACCTCATCCTAGAAGTAAGACCTTCTCACACAGCTCAGGCTCTGCTCATTTCTGAAGTCAAGAATGTTACACTATGCAGAAGAGCCTGGACCAAAAAGAGTGCGTGTAAGCAGCAATATCATAGCACTCAAAACACAGAGTGTGATTTGGCTCTGAGCCCAAATTAGGATACATTTCTCAAGTGAGCTCTTGATTTCCCAGCTGAGACTGTTTTTTCTTTTTTTTCTGCTCTGTTAAAGTGCAATTAGTTTAATTTAAAATCACCCTGGTTTCAGCAGAGAAGCAGCACCAATAGCTGTCCTTCCCAACAGAGTTTGTTCTGCAAACATGTCCTTGTTCTAGTGCTGGAAAGTTAAACAGGTTTCAGCTGCAGAAGAGAGAAAAAGGAGAAACCCAACTAGCAGGTCTCTCCTGAGAGGCAAGAGGACTCATCTCTGTTGCCACTGCCTAGCTGGTGTGAGGCAGCACAAATACTTTTCCTCCTTGCTCTAGTGTAAATTAAACAGATTATGTCATGGTTTAAGCCCAGCTGCCAACAAAGCACCACAAACCTGCTCACTCACTCCTCCCTGCTGGTGAGACGAGAAGGAGAAAATATAAAGAAAAGCTCATGGGTCGAGACAAGGACAGGGAGGGATCACTCACCACTTATGGTCATGGGCAAAAACAGACCCGACTTGGGGAAAAAACAAAATCAATTTGATTTACTACAAATCATATCAAAACAAGGATAATGAGAAAAACTAAATCTCAAAACACCTTCCCCCCACACCTCCCTTCTTCCCAGGCTTAACTTTACTGCTAGTCCTCTCTCCCTCCTCTCCCCGGCAGCGCAGGGGGACGGGGAATGGGGGTTGGGGTCGGTTCCTCACACGTCGTCTCTGCCGCTCCTTCCTCCTCAGGGGGAGGACTCCTCACTCCTCCCCTGCCCCACCGTGGGGTCCCTCCCACAGGACACAGTCCTTCACAAACTTCTCTGCTGTGGGTCCCTCCCATGGGCTGCAGTCCTTCAGGCACAGACTGCTCCAGCGCGGGCTTCCCCAGGGAGTGGCGGCCATCTTGGGGGCATCCACCCCCCTGCTCCGGCGTGGGCTCCTCTCTCCCCGGGCTGCAGGTGGGCATCTGCTCCCCCGCTCCCCTCCGTGGGCTGGGGGGGGACAGCCTGCCGCCTGGTCTCACCACGGGCTGCGGGGGCAGCCCCTCCTCCCCTCCTCCTCACTGACCTCGGTGTCTGCAGAGGGGGTCCTCTCACGTTCCAATCCCCCCACTCACTGCAGGTTTCCCCTCTTAACTCTGTTCTCCCAGAGGCGCTACCGCCATCACTGACGGGCTCGGCCTGGGCCAGCGGTGGGTCCGACGTGGAGCCAGGGAAGCTTCTGGCAGCTTCTCACAGGAGCCGGCCCTGCAGACCCTGCCCCGCGACCAAAACCCCGCCACACAAACCCAAACCAGATTAGTGTAAACCAGCTATTTGAAGCCATAATGAAATAAATCAGAAATCCAGCATTGATTCCAGCTGTATCCAGTTATGGTTTCAACACCCTGCCTGTAAAGGGACACCATTTTACAAGCTTAGGATGCTATCTGTGCAAGTGCATGACAAGTTACATCACCTACTTGAACTCAGAGAAATGTACAGTGTAAGTGTCCCTTGGGACTGTTGGCTGATAGCTAGCAGCTAGAAGGTTGTGCTGTGTGCTCAAAAAATATATATATGGTTTATATGTATGTCAATAGAAAAATAAATTGTCCTGAGGCAACAAAACTCTGTGTTGGTTCTATCCCAAACACCACTGTCTATTCTAAAGGCACTTACAAAACCCAGTGGAGGGTGATGACATGACTGAATTCAGACCGGAGAGTTTAATGGATGAAGTTGCAGTTTGGAATAAAATCTTCCCTAATGTGGAAGAACTGAGCACACCTGAGAGCAATTAATCCTTCTGAGCCAACTTAAATTTAATGTCAGAATGAATGCATACCTTGATATTTACTATGCCAACACATAAGCAGGTCCCCTGTGGCAAGATAGCATTTCCAGTCATCATAAAATGAAGTTTAATGATTCTAAATACTTTCAAGAAGTTGACTGGGTCAGCTAAAAAATTGTATCTATCTGTGATACATAGCACTATGAGATTTAAAAAATTATCACTATATCTTTGTGAGCTATGTATAATAAAGAAGGGGCGGGGAGGAATTCAAGGTCTTTCCTTGCTGTCACAGCAAGGAATAGAGGAACCAGCAGTTTATTCTCTCTCCTCACAAGTTTGTTATTCTTGTATGAGAAGGAAGATACATTTTTTTGGTGATGAGAAACTACTATCTTTACTGTGTTCTTGTATATGAAGTATTATGCTTTAGCCCACAGAACAGCCTCAACTTAAAGATAATCCCTGTTGGAGCAGGTCCAGAGGAGGGCCATGAAAATGATCAGAGGGCTAGAACACCTCTGCTGTGAAGACAGGCTGAGACAGTTGCGGTGGTTCGCCCTGGAGAGGAGAAGGCGCCAGGGAGACTTCTTTGCAGCCTTTCAGTACACAAAGGGGGCTTATAAGAAAGATGGAGGGAGACTTTTTACCACGGCCTGTAGTGACAGGACAAGGGGTAACGGTTTTAAACTGAAAGAGGGTAGATTTAGATTGGACACAAGGAAGAAATTTTTTATGATGAGGTGTTGCATTAAAGGCTAAAGAAGTTTGGCAGAAAATAAACTGCCTTGTGTTCCAGCTTATCTTCAGATATCAGAGGGGCTGGGGGCAGCTGGGCTTAGATTCTGAGTGATGTCCAATTCAACACTATAAGTCCGGTCATGTTCAATATGTACTGAACTATCATGATTACGGAAGTACTAATAGCGTTAATATACTTTCAATCTAGTTGCATTCAGTGAACTCTCACAGCCAGACTTAAGAACTGTGGTTGCATTCAATGAACTGCCACAGCTAGATTTTAATGAATAGTACAGTTTATTAAAGCAACAGAAGTACAGATTCTTTTGGATTGCCGGTGATAAATACACTGTCTGCAAAGCACATGCAAATAATACAGTTGACTACAAGAGTACTAAATTATGGAAAAACTCTATAGAGATTTCTAAGTACCCCATGAAAGCACTCAGTATAGCCAAGTGTTCGAATCTCACCCAATAGGCGTCCCTGTCAGGGGGAAGAGAGGCTCAGCCCTTCGACAGATCCCAGAAGTCAGCGATGTCCTCCCAACTTGTCCACAATGATATTTTCCCTAACAGTCCCCCTCTCTTAAGGACTTTTATACTATTTTCCTATTTTTAGGTGGAGCTTCAGTGACTCTAGTCATACATACCTTTATTATGATTGGTGTAACATCTCCTCGCTTTACTTTTAAAGGTATAAGCTAGAGAAATTCAGAGTGCTCAGTGAGGGGTGGTTGCATCTTAAAGGCGAGCAGCCTCTGGGATGGAGGTGTGTTTTGGTAATATAATAACATTATAATGAGCAAAGTTCACCCAGAGGACATGATTTTGACAGAAAATGAGTAACTGCTGGTTCAGGGCTGGCTCAGGGCAACAGCTATGCCGTTTATCAGTTCCATAGTACCACCCAGTTCCCATCCCCGCAGTGATATCACAGAGCCTGGTCATGGTATTTCAACTCCACTCCACCCTCCGTATTGTTTCTCTTAGAGTCAGCACACCAAGCCCCCCTGGTGTTGCTAACGTCTAAGGTTGCAGGTTATATTGCTTGGGGAATTATTATGGAACAGATTCCTTGCATATCTACCATTTTCCACCCTTGAGATTTACCTTTTCTTAAGAGGTGGGCATATCAATAAGTCGCCTACAGCAACCATTCCACATGAGGGTGGTGAGGCACTGGAACAGATTGCCCAGAGAAGTTGTGGATGCCCCATCCTGGAAGTGTTCAAGGCCAGGTTGGATGGGGCTTTGAGCAACCTGATCCAAGGCAGGGGGTTGGACTAGAAGATCTTTAAAGGTCCTTTTCAACACAAACCATTCTGTGATTCTATGAAAGATCACCCATGTTGATGCAAGTTTTACTTCTGGCTTTAGTATACCTGGAGTGAAGCGTATATGTCTGCTCTTCATGATGACCTGGAACACTGCCCTCCGGCAGAGACAGGAACCTGCAACACTCCCTCACACTCTGTCCTCTGTACCCCCTATAAGAAGGACATCTACACTAACTGGGAGAAGATACACTTCTTTCATGGATGGAGTTTGTTCTCTTCTCTTTATGCTAAAACCATACCTTGTAGAGTGAAGATACTGAAGAAAGGCAACACACACTTCCAGCAGATCCATGAACTTGGTGCTTCTCCTCTATCCTAGAGAAACTTCCTCAAAGGCTATAAGGAGCATCCTTGAAATATTTTTTGAAACTTGACCTTTGCAGAGGGACAAAGTCACTGTTAAATGCTAGATGTGACAGTGGGTTTGGGTCCTTCTACTATGTGCCTCTTTGTTCTTCTGTCCAATTTATGCCTCTAATGAATTCCTGCCTGTAACTGCTCAAACCTTTCTCTGGTGTCTTACACCTGGTTGGAATTTGACATGTGCTAACAGCTTCTTTTTTAATCAGGCAGTGAAATGTGTAGCTCTCTGGAGAACCGAATAAAAAATCCTGCATGTAGAGCCTGGCAATAGGGGTGTAACAACTCCCTTCCAGATCCAGCAGCCTGCCACTAAGAGAGAGGTACACCTATTTCCCTCAGAGACACTCCAAACAAAAGTAAAGGAGCAGCAGTCATTGTTTATACAAAATTTTTGCATTTACAAAGGTATTTCAGTTATATTAACTAAATTAACACGTTTTCCTGCAGTCAGCTGAGGAACGTGAGGCACTCCTGCCCTGATTCAGCTTTCAGAACAGTACAAAAAAGGAGTAATGTCATTCCACTTATCTTTTTGGCACCAGAAAAGTAGCGATACAAAGGCTGAGCCCGATGAAGTCAGTAGTGACCATAGCAGCCATTCGGTCTATTGATTTAGAATGGGCTTAAAATATCTTTTTAAAAGGGCCTTCTGGATCACTTATTAAGCACAGCCAAACTGGAGATGTCTGCCTGTGGTATTACTTGCAGCAGTCCTGAAGTCAAATGCCAGGCATTTCAAGTATAACAGTTAAATAACATAATGTGTGTCTGAAACACGTCACTGAATTTATACAAGGTGCCAAATAATTTGTGATCTTCAGCACTGTCACATCACTACACTACTATTGCTTTAGTACATGGTAGCACTTTCCATACATATAGCTGAAAGCCACAGCTCCAGAATGCCCACCTCATTCAGAAAATTAATCACAAAATCAATCTGAAGTTTTACAGGGTAGACTTACTGAATCTCTGAATTTGCAGAAACAACTGCTTACTAAAATGGCAGTAGTTTCCTTTTTGACTTTCAATTTTCAATTAACATATGGGCAGAAGGATTTCTGTATGCTTGTCTATTGCTTATCAAATAGATAGGTCTGAATTGCCCTATATTTCCATAAAGGCATTTGCATTTTTTTTTTGGCTTGGATTTGAAGTCAGAAACAAACTCCATCTAAATATCCTAACTCCTGGAAAGATTAGAAATATTCAGTTAAACTTTCTGCACTAAGCAAAGTTTTGCTACTGCACATTGGTCTTTGTCTTTTATTATTTTGGAGAGTAATCAAAATCTGTAAGAATGGCAATAGTTTAAGAGAGGGAAGTCAGTCTAATTTATGTGTGATCTTATCACCTACATAAAGTATGAGACATCCCAGCAAATCTGCAGAGAAAGCATACAGTAACAAGGAATTTGTGGCTTAGATGCTTTGACAGATGTGAAGATGTTGTTTGCCTGGCCCGAAAAGCGTGGTTTCTGACTAGTTTTGAGATAATGAAAAAAAAAAATTATAAACCTTAATCATACGAGAACTAAGGTTATAAATCTGAAGAATTATTCTGAATCTTGGTAGTTCCTAGCTTCATCTGCAGGTCTCCAGCCCATAAGTAATCAATGGAAGTCTGAAAAATACATAAGAATATAAAAACTTTGCTGGGAGCTATCACTCATAGCTCATAAGTAAGCCGGGAGTGGTAGGCCAAGGTATTGGCCTGATTTTTAATTGCTTTTCCTTTCAGACTTGTCAGTAGTGACATAATATGAATGATGATAAGTAAGATATTGTTTTATCCAAGTTCTATCACTTGTAGGCAACCTACCACTCCAGTGCAGCCTACATCTGATTTTCCTTACCATGGTGTTACCTGGAACCTTCCTTTGACCACAGCTCCATCTCTGTAGCAGTGTTCCTGAGAATTTAATTCTTGTGGATTCTGAGACGTGACATGGGTACTTAATAACAACATAAATAAGTGCTGGTACTATATGAGAAGTATGTTAGTTCAGCCTCTCTTCTTTTATGTCAGGAATAATATGTTACAATAAGTCTGCAGATTCCATAAAAAAGTGTGACTTAAATTCCATACATCATAAAATTCATTTATGTTCTCCAAATGCATTTAGAATGATTTAAATACTAAGCATTTTATGATCTTAAAGTATGCAGAGGTTCCACTTTGAATTCTGAGATCAATAAAAATTAACTATGTTTGGTGCCACTATAGCCCAGAAGCTTTTGAGACGTCATGTTCATTAAAAAAGGAAGTCAGAAGTTTACTGAAGGAAGTTTATTAAAACTGTCATATCTTACTAGCGCAATTTGCTTATCAGCTTTTCACAAAGCTTTTAATTTTCTAGAACAAACAAATATATCAACAAGATCAATTTTGTTTTGGCCATTTAAAATGGCAAGATTAAAAACTAGGCTCAAACGGAAATCATTTGCAACTTTAACTACACTAGAGTGTATCATTAGAGTGTCCTCTAGGCAAAAGAGTCTGTCTTATATCAACATGATGTATGATGCTAAATGATTGGATTTCAGTTCACAGGGGAAGGTATTCCTCACTGCAGCAATGGGCCCTGAGACAAATGTGAGTTTAGTACGTGTTTCATTTTTAATTCTCCCTAGCAAGAATGTGAAACAGATAAAATAAAACTCTATTGTGACTGGTAGAGTGGGATCTTCATTTTAAATGACCCCTTAATACATTAACTGGAGGAGAAAGAAGATAACTTGATGACTTCATGTAGAAGTACTTGTTACTGTCCAAAGCTTGTCTAATAGCAGCTCATTCTTATGTCACTGTTGTTCCTGGAATGACACTTAGGTCACTGCTATCTGCTACAAGTTGAAAAATGCTTACTCTCTGAGGACAGCTTTGGCCTGCCTGGGTTTTACATTTGTTGGTTTCTTTTAAATCTGCATTCGGGCATCAGTGTATAATTTTCTTTATTGCCAGCTTCTTCGCATTCTGACTGTCTTCAAATGCCTGCCCCTGTATCCTCTGCATTGCAGACAGTTGCTGTAGATTGTATTGATTTTAACTGATGCTGGTGGATTGGTTTGCCTTAGTTCCCAGTATAAATTACAGAAATGTCATCCATGCTCTGTAAAATACTTGGCATAACATTTCTACATACATAAATACAGGAAGAACAACTTTTATATGAGCAGTAATACCAGAAAACACACTTTTCTTCCTCTTTATTGTATTTATTTTAGTTGCCTCAGTTTTTGTCATCCTTCTTATCCATTTTCACATGAAACAGTTTCTTAATATGATAAGCCATGCCTAGTGATGAAAGAGTCTGCATTTTTATAGGTTTGTTGTTTAAAATGTTAACACCTTCAGCCTTTTGGGGTGATTGGCCTAGTTTTAGCAATTTTCTTGGGGGTCTGCTGAAACTGGTCATATCTTCTATCAGGGAAACCATTAGTAGCAGCTATAGCAAACTATCTTTTAAAAACCAAGTGAAATTAATTTACAAGGTAGAGGTTTTACATTTACCTGCGCTGGACACTTGCTTTACCTTGAATTAAACTTGAAAAGAACAGTTTCATTTATTCAGAGTCATTTCAGATGATGTTTATCCTTGAAGAAACAAGCAACATGGGAAATGTGCTATCTCTCAGTATGTGACACTGAATCAGACTGATCAGCCTAATTTTACAATTCTTTCTGTAAGAGCAGACACATACATTTTAATTTTCTTTTCCAGTAGACCATGCAGAATGTATTATTCTTCTTCAGATACAGCTAAGTTTTCAGTGACTGCAAAAATCTCTGCCACGCTCAATGTAAGTAGCACCTGACTCATGTCAGATATATGGGGCAGAATGCAGGTTTCAAAATCCACTTCGAGCAGCTGGCTAAACCTAATCTCCCTAGCTGTTTAGCTTTTCTTTTTTAGCTTAAAGTGCTAAAAAAGTACCTCTGTGCATGTCAAGCCACCCTACTGTGAGTAAGTGGATATCAGCTCAGGCCCAAGGCCCCAGAATGAACAAACATCTCCCTGAGGTGCCTCTGGGATTTGATCTGTGAAGTTTCACAGACCTTATCAGATGCTGACAGAAGCAGACACCCTGCAGGACACATTTGTGACAGCACTATGTACCTTTTACCCTGCAATTTCTATGTACAGTGGAATGAATTCTCTTTTCAGCCTTACAAGGTCAAATCTCCATCTCCTAACCACAATAGGTAACTATTCTTGAAAGTAGAATGAGGATGGAGGAATGATATCCTACTCCTCCCCACTGAAATGGTGTCACCACAAGAAACTAGCTCAAATTTCTTTAGACCACAGTGTCAATAACTTTAAGTAAAATTATGATTAGCGGATTCACTTGGGAGCAGAGAGCTGTGTCCTGGTCCACTTCCAGAAAACTATTTGTGCATTTTCTTATTAAATATAAAAACAATTCTAGGAACAGGAACTATATCTGAAACCATTGATGGGTCCCTTTCAGCTGAGTGCCTACTGGTCAAATTATTAAAAAAAAATTCCTTCCAAGCCCTTCCCTTCTGGCCCAGTCAGCTCTGTGAAGGACCTGCCTTCCTACATGTAAAAGTGGCCTCCTCAAGGCTGGGAAACCCTCACTGTTAAGGTACTTTCAAGGGAGACAGGAAAATTTGGGTTAAATCTAAAGCTAAGCAACAAACTGAAATGTTCTAATTATCTCAGTTCTGTATTTACGTAAGTGTATATATGCAAAGGTATGTGTCATTGCATTCAGATGTACATTTACTGAGCTGGAAGGAAGGTACAAGTTGGTCTCTGGGATCCTGTCAACAGTGGTCACAAGTTGTATGTTTCCTCCTTCAGCCCTGCTGACTACCTTCTTGTAGATAAAATATTTCCTGCACAGTTCCTTCCAGAAAGAAATTGTGAGCATCTCTTCCCAGTCTCTGGAGCAAAAAGGACAAAGGTGCTCTGTAAACCCACGTGAGATATCTGAGACCAAAAAAAGGACCAAGACCTAAGAGGTGCTCCTATTGTCAGCTTTTTCTCACCAGCTCTAGGTGGTTTTGCTCAGCATCATAACTGTTTTCGGTCTGTTCTGATGTAGCATTTGATAGGAAATTAGAAATAGATTTTCTCTGAAAGAAAGATTAAATAACTGTCTTTTGGGGGGGAGTTTTAACATTTGACCGGGGCCTTTGCAAGCCCAAAAAAACAGTTTTGACAAAAGAATGTGATGGTTCTCTGTAACTGCTGAGTTGTAAAAACTTTTGCCTATCTGCCTTAAATTTCTTCCATTATGATTTACTGAGGGAGAACTGATTCAGCAGCACCCAGTGTCACTGTGGCACAGTGAGATTTAAGGAATTTAAGCAAGTTCAGTCTGGCAGCTCCTGGCAGTTGACTAGTTTGGCTAGCATTTTCACAACAATTACAGAAAAAGGGTAAGTCTGAATAAGCTGGTCTGTGAGCTTCAGGTCAGCCAGACTTGCAGAATCGCCTCATGTTTTCCTTAAGGCGACCACCGAAGGTATCAGGAAGCTCTGGATATCAGATGCTATTTGATCTGAATGAAAACTAACACAAAATTACTTTTCAGGTGCTGTACACAGCTCTGCTGAGTGAGACTGATTAAAATAAAAGCAATTTTTTCTCCTTTTTTTCTTTCTTTTCCTTGTTTTTAGTGTATTTGGCATGAAAAAGCTCTATGCAGTTCTATGAAAGTCTCCTTGCGGTCACCTTGAAGCCTGATCATGTGCCTGCTCCTCTAAGGAATTTCCCAGCTTCTCCTCCTGTGGCAGAATTGCTCCCGGTGTGGTCACTGCCTCTTCCTCCCTCAGCTCGAGAAGTTTCTCCCTTCCATGAACACTCAATATGTCCCCAAGACAGAGCAATCTCACCTCTGTCTAGGGAACTCCTCCTGAGGGCAAGAGCCACAGAAAGGTAAGTTGGGGTCTCCCCTGCTGCCCAGACACTGCCACGATGCCATACCAGATCATAAACCATACCTAGGATAAAATGCCAAGAAAAAGTAAAATACTATCCATCGCTCTTGGGCTGCAACAGTGACGAGACACCAGATTGAGTTAGCAGCATAAATTACATCTGTAATGGTCCCCTAAGGTTAAACTCAAACTTCTAAGACAAGCTTAAAACCAGTTAGCTGTTTATCATAAATAACAGTTTACTATTATTTTGAGCCTGAGTTGAGGCTGTTCCTTGTTATACAATGCTGACGTGTCCTTTATGTTCAGAGGTTTTACTTTTTGGCTGAAATGTTAAGTCAGCCCACCTATATTCCTTAATGCTCTTCTATTCCTTAATGTTCATTCATTAATTCCTTAATGCTCAAGTGCTACTTCTTTAAAAGTAAGGAGTTTGCTGCAGTGTCCTGGCCAAGCACCAATTTGGTGCTTGGAAAATGTTGCCTAACTCAAAAGGAGTTTCTGCGTGACACGATGTGATTACTTGCCATCCCAAATTGCTGTGTGGTGCTCTTTGCTGCAGTTCACAGCTAGCTGCTCTTCAGTGATGCTGGTAATTCCCCACATCGGTGTAAATTCACAAGACTGTTGCGAGAATGGGTATGTGTGTCTGTGTGTGCCTGCAGCAGATACAACACCTAAAAGGTTGTCTTGGAGTAAGAGAGATCTGACAGAGTCAGTAAGTCCTCCTTCAAATTAGTAGAAGAAAAAAACTTGTTTTAAAATGTACAGAAAGTTCCAAGGAAAGGTATTCAGTCCTCACACAATTACCTTTTGGCTGACCTTTGCTAGATTTTAGTGAATGAATATTAATGAATCTCCAACACAAAAGTAATTTAATGAGAAAAACTTACTTAACACAGTATTTTGGCCACCAGAAAGCTACTTCCTAGTTGCCTAATAAACCTATTTGCTAAATTTTAGAGTAAAAACACAAATGTAAATTTAATGTTGACATATTATAACGGGATTTTTGTTACAGATCATGCTAAATTGGAAGCTTCAAGTTGAAATACATTTCTTTTAAGAGAGATTCAAATTATTTCATTCAAACCATAATTAGACTTCATTTGGTTTACAAATATTGTTTCCCGTGATCTTCATCATTTCTAGTATTAGTTTCATTTTCTCACTTGTAAAACCAAAATCATAGTACCCCAAAATAATTTTCCCCTCAAGGTATTATTAGATGATTTTATGTTACTGTTATTTAAGTAGGAATTATCATTAATAACTTTTGTCATGTTTTCATTATATATTCTTTATGTTTTAATTACAAGAAGAACTAAGAGTTTACAGTTTAAACCCAGGTAATGCTGGTTTCACTCTGCTACAAAATCAGTAGCAATGAAAAGCAGTCTAGAAGAAAACATCAGTTATTCTGATTACAGGTCAGACCTGATCCAAAGTACACAGACTAAATTATTGATGTCTTACTGACTTCAGGAGGCTTTGAATCAGACCTTTTGAGAAGCCAGTCAATAGCATCAATCACAATTGGGAATGAATAGCCAAATCAATTGCTGAATCAAGAAACAGCATTTAAAAAATGTTTAGATGGTTACAGAAAAGTTGAACAATGCCAAGGAATTTGGTAGATTAACATTTTGATGAGTCATGTTCCTGTGCTGACAAAACAATTGTGATTGTTTTATTTTGTTAGTTTTAGAAAAAAATCCTTAAAATTAGACTAAATTTGCCTATGCTACATAGATAAAGTGTAGGATTTAAAATCCTTTTTACAAGAAAAGAGATGAAACTGCTGTGTGTTTAAAAACAGCGGAAACATTGTAGTTGCAGAATGGTGGGTCTGCAGAGAAAATAATGATTTATATTGACTGTACTGGTAACATCCTTTTTCATGGCATTTCTTTCTTTGTATATCCTCATCTCTTCTCAGAATAATTTCAGGTTCTCAACCTTCATATTACTTTGCAGGATCAAAACCAAATTTATTCTTATCAAGTAGATTGTATTAGAGTATTATAACTGAAAAGAAAATCAGGCTTTTTAATCTACTGTAAAATAACATATAAGCCACCCATGAATCTATATGAAATTGGAAAAAAAAGATACTTTCATCTTAAATTCAAGAATAGTTTATTACAGCTGATAAGTGCTACATCTCAGGTGAAGCTTAATTTTGGTAAAATAAACTGCTGGGTGATACCAGTTACCTTCATCTGCTAAATACTGTTATTTTCTTATTATAAATACGTGGGTTCATGTAGTTGACTTCTGTGAAATTGCAGATCTATGAAGAGATGAACAGTTCCAGAATATTCCTCTGTTTTACTGGGTTTCAGTGTTATGCAAAAAATATTCCAAACAGTGTAAGCAGCATTCACATCTGCCCCTACTCGAAAAGCACAGCATACCACTTAGACAGCACAAGCAGAATGCTTCACTGGGTCTCTTTGTCCAAATAGTACACTCACAAAAAGTACATATTTTTCAGAAGTTTTTGCAAATATGTTTGCTCTTCAGGAAAGATTAACAAGAGCCAGTCTTCTGAAATCTTATTTGCCTGATATTTATTTTGCCCCACTTCCTTTTTTCAGATTGCTTGTACAATTCCCAGATCTACATTGTATAATCTTATCATCTCATTACTCATAATTTTTATACAATGTCATTATTCATAGCAGCAATCCTGTAGCCAATATGAGGAACCAGATAATAATACAGGAAATTCAGCAGCTTGAGAAAACACGTTAGAGTGCATCTTCTGAAAGCGCACCTTGGTGTGGGTTCCTGAGATAATGTTAAGTAAAGGTTATCAGTAAAAAGTAAGGTTTCAAATCATATTTGCTTATGTTTCCCCCAAAGGAAGGATGATCATCCTTCAGAACAGGGTCTGGAAGGTGGCCAGTGCTGCCAGCACAGGTTCAGGAGCATTGTCTGTCTCAGCCTGCTTCAATGAGAAAGACTGAGAACATCAGTACAGATAAGCCATTGTCAACGATTTGGGGATCATTAAATGGACATAATGAATTTCTTGTCTTCATAGAAAAGAACATTTTCTGCTGAAGTGTCTTAGATTCTAACTAGATAAATAAATAATAAAAAAAATTTGCTCCAAAAGAAAATCTTTAAAAGAAAGAAAAATACTCCAATTCAGGCATTACTTTTCATGTTTGGCTCAGCCGCCAAACAAAAAATAATCTATTGCACAGTCTTAAGAAAGACCATGTCATGGTTTAACCCCAGCCAGCAACTAAGCACCACGCAGCCGCTCACTCACTTCCCCCCCGACCCAATGGGATGGGGGAGAAAATCAGGAAAAGAAGTAAAACTCGTGGGTTGAGATAAGAACGGTTTAATAGAACAGAAAAGAAGAAGCTAATAATGATAATAACACTAATAAGATGAAAATAGTAATAATAAAAGGATTGGAATATACAAATGATGCGCAGTGCAATTGCTCACCACCCGCCGATCGACACCCAGTTAGTCCCCGAGCAGTGATCCCCCCGCCGCCACTCCCCCCAGTTTCTATACTGGGCATGACGTCACACTGTATGGAATACCCCTTTGGCCACTTTGGGTCAGCTGCCCTGGCTGTGTCCCCTCCCAACCTCTGGTGCCCCTCCAGCCTTCTCGCTGTCTGGGCATGAGAAGCTGAAAAATCCTTGACTTTAGTCTAAACACTACTGAGCAACAACTGAAAACATCAGTGTGTTATCAACATTCTTCTCATACCTAACTCAAAAACATAGCACTGTACCAGCTACTAGGAAGACAATTAACTCTATCCCAGCTGAAACCAGGACAGATCACCCTTCTTATACAGAACCAGCACGACATAAATTGTCAGTAACTCACAGGAGCACAGTAAGAACAGCAACAGTACAGAGCGGGACGAGCATGGCCACAACAGACCCAGCGTCTCGCCGCAGATACAAAGTCAGTACTACAGTAGACAGCCTAGCAGCATCAACAAGCTATGGCAGGGTCAGCTTGAAGAGCCATTAGCAGCCCAGCATCAGCAGCAGGAAGCACAGCAATGATAGATGAGTGAGCAAGAGATGGAAGAAAATAGTAGTTTAAATTTTCAAAAACCACAGTTTTCTCCAGAGCAATAAAGCCAGGACACAGAGAGTTGTATGGCAACATGGGAATCAAGAGGGATGGTTGTAAGGTCATCACCTCCCCAAATTTCAGATGGCTCAGTGCCAATGAAACAATATCAATTGTTATCAAATTTGGAAGCCCAATATCACCTCATTGAAACACAGCAAGTGCATTTGGTAGTCCAGAATAATTAATGATGATAGCAAATCTCTGATATCACATCTCTGCACTATCCTAAACAAGTTGTTAGTATTTCTGACAGATTTCTACCCCAGCATTGTCCACAAGCATCCATCCGGTGTTACAGAGATATTCTGAGCTCTTCGGAAAAGACTGCCAAGGGCAAAGCTGTAAATGACTGTGTATGTAGATATTAGGAACAACGACTGACAGACTCCTACTACTCCTGCTTGTGGTTGCCCAGGAAGTATCATGTACCTCCCTGTCTCATAGACAACTATCTCCAGGAATCCTTAAGGACCATACCTAGGATCAAGCTGAATTATAATTTTTTCCAATGTTTTCTTTGCCAGAGAAAAATAGGTTGATGAAAAAAATACTACAAGATTTGGCCCTAAGATGTGGCAATAGCCAAACAACCTCACATTTGACCTAACAATAAAAAAAAAAGGACATTAAAAAAAGGACTTATTTCTCTTTCTTTTTTCCCTCCTCTCTTTCCTTGGAAGCTTCATAAAAATAGGAGCCTTAATAGGATAAGTGGGACTGCATGAAATATTGCTGTTCTTTGGAATATTTTGTGCCATTAATGACATAGTTCATGCAGGTAAAGATTCATTCTAGAAATAAAAGCAATTACTAATACAAATCCGTGTTCAATATTATTAGTTCAGCATTTTAGTAAACATTAAGATTCCCATAATGAGTCCTAACATTAAACTATTTTTATTCCTTATAAAATATAATTTCATTAACTTATCTGAGAAATGCAGGAAATAAATTATTCCTTTGTTACTGAATGTGAAAATACATTCAGCAGCGTGCAGATGGAAACTTGTTTGTACATATTCCTGGGGCAAAATGAAAAGTAGGTGGAGAAAGACTATAATGAAAGACTTGATACAAGCTTGGACTGCTGATTTTTTTAATGGAAATTTTTTTAATAGAAGAGCACAAACATGTATTTTTAAAAGCTGGATGAACAAATAAGAATAGCTCTGGGCAGATCTAATCTGCATGGCTAGCACTTACAGTATGCATTAAAGAATTCAAGCTGACACTGACCTTGGCAGCACTTACAAAGGAAGAATTTTCACAAGGATGAACACGTCCTACGCTGTGTCTTCAGTTTTGTGAACAGTCTTGTATTTTTTTTTAGTGTTAACTATACTTATTTCTCATACCTCCATTCTTTGCACCCTGTAATTATTTTCAAGCAATAACATACTAAATACGTGGGATAAAAGAAGAGTAGTATAGTGAAGTATACAAGCATAATTCAAGCCTTCATCACCCTTTGAAAAAGATCCTCTTCTGAAAACATGTTAAAACTTTTTTTTCTACAGCTTTCCCCCATCCTAAAAGCTTTTTTACAGATATGTTGCTGATGACAGGGTTTTTAAAAAACAGATAACAAAATATACACATAGAAAGAAACACAATAAATGAGCATTCTATCCACAAATACTTATTTCATAGGGAGAAAAAGAAGAGTTATATTTTAATTCTTATGGCACTCTCCTTATGGCACTGGCTTCAAAATCAATACCATGTTCAAGTTCCCTTGACCATCACACTCCATAGGTTCCTGGAAGCTGAAGATTTCTAACACTACTGGTTTTTTATAACTATCCCTGCTAACCATTCTGAAGCTGTGCAACTCAGAGCTGCCGGTGTTAACACAGGCTTACAGATATCATGGTCAGAGAGGCATATTGAGACAATTCAGCACCCATCCATCACCACGAAACCTCTCCCAGAGTGAAAATATTGGACAAGACCAGTAGTTCACCACATCTGGTCAGTTACGGTGTACTTTTGAGGCACAAGCATATCACAGGTGAACTTTGGCAAGCCCAAGCAGGTAAGTTTTTCTGTAGCTAGGCTGATCGTAGGAAAGTCCAGCTCTAGTTGCTTTCCACCATGCTGTCAGAACCTCAGCAAATTCCAGGATAAAAGCAACTATGAAGAGGGAAGAAAGTGAGGCAGAAAGAAGAATGAGTTGATACATAGGGTAAGGGGCACAAGGAGCTGGGTCCAATGGCACATAACACATTGTTCATTTTCTCAAGGAAAAGTCTGCTCCAAACAGGGTGGGAATGTTTGGAACGGATGAGAAGAATAAAACATGAGATCCATCTTCAGACTAATCTATAGGACATTACCTTTTCCCATAGTCAGTTCCCTGGCTGCTGCATACATACAACCCATCCCTTCACTCATGCATCTACCAACATACTGCTCCAAACAAACAAAATTATTTTAAAATTAAAAAAGATTCTTTTATCTACAGTGTAGAAGTAAATCAAAGATTGCTCTCTTCAAGAAGGGATTTTTTTGGGGGGGACATTTTGCCTTCATTAAATGTCACAGTAATAAGCAATAAATAAATTAAAGGTACATTGACAGACTGAAAAAAATTAATTTTAAGATCTTTGGGACAGGAACCAAATCTTTGTTGCAAGATTTTGCAATAAACAGTGAGTTGTAACCAGAGGTCCTGGATGCTGTTGGAATACAAACCTTAGAATAACAGAATTTCAATGCTGGAAAATACTTTAAACAGCTACCTTTTTCACCCTTAGCTACAAATAATAAATAAAAAAGATTTTTCAACTCTTGCAGTCTGTTGAAAACACTGACTCTGGCACAAGCTTTCCCTAAGTTTCCTCACTAGTCAATGGAGAGAGACAGTTCTGTCCCAAAGGCAGTTCAGGTCACCTTAAAGCCTAGCCTATTGTACTGACTGGGGTTTCCCAAGTCAGTTCAATCTTTTTCCCATCTCTCCACGTGTAGCCATAACCTCTATTCAAGATTGTGAAATATATGGTTGCCAATATGTTGCATTAGAGGCTCCAAAATGTCATTGTTAATGAGAATATATTTTGATTATACTTTAAAACATGGTAGGTTATACATGTATATATACATATATATATCTCTATGCTGATGCACTTATTTTTCATGTTTCTTTGGTAAGCTTTGCATATTTGCATATTTAAGCTTTGACAGAAAGTATTTTAAAATAGAATTAGTCTAGGCATCTTTCTTAGTGCATACATTGAATATAATTTATATTGAATTTTCATTATGACTCCTGGCTAAAAATATTGTGATAATTCAAGGGGCCTTGTGGGGGAAAGATGTTAAATAACAAAATGGAACATATATTTCTTTTTAGTATCAATACTTGGTCTCGACTCAGATCATATATCAGATAGTAGCATATATTTTATAAAATGCCTGTATGTTTACTTTGGTTACCTTATCAAATCATGATGAACTAATTTTGCTTATGAAATTAATCATAACTTGTAAATGTTAAATTGCTGCATTTCATATAGACAGCTGTCAGCCTTTCATCTATCAGCCAGACCGTCATCAGATGAATGTTGAAACCAGTGTCCAGTTGCCATTTTCACCTAAATCATACTTAACAGATATTAACTTTTAATTTTCCCAGGTATTTTTCAAATGTATTTTGAGTTTACCTGACACCTTGTCTAGAAATGCTCTACTGATGGCTCAGCGGGAACACAGCAAGTAAGGAGACCTCAGTGGCTTAGGTTAGGGGACAAAGGCAGGTACATTCTCCAGTAGTGTGTGGGAGCAACATGGTGGGATGTCCATGTTGGGAGCAGAGCGTTAAGGTCAAAACTGGATGTGAATTGTAAGAGCAAAAGTTGAGCTCATCCTTAACCACATAACCTTCTTGGTAACATATATTCACAAAGTGCCCTGTCACCGTCTTGCTTGATGAAGAACCTCTTATTATATACAGTCATTCCAGCCCTTTCTCCAATGCCTGCCCTCAAACGTTTGTCATCTATTCTTGTTTGGAAACTGTCTTCCAACAGTAGAAGGAGTAACAGGGCTTCATCATCTGTTTCAACTCAGTTCCCTGTAAGAGACAATAGCTATACTTCTATTATACAGGTGCTGTTATTAAGCTCGATTTTAACAATCTTGCACTTGTTCACTTATTAATTGCCTACATTTATCCAAAATACACTGAGAAGAGCAGTGTTAGCTTTGCATCCAGTCATTAGAAAGGCAGACAGAAAAGATACATTCAATTACTATTTATTAAAAAATCACATGTATTGGTACCTTTAACAGAATTCAAGGCTTTCAGTAGGCTGTAATTGAATCTTTTTGTATTAAATAAGCCATAGCTATATCTATTGTTCTAGCAGCTGAGAAAAAATGATTCAGAAATTATATTTAAGCTTTTCTGCGTAATTATTAATGTATAATGGCACTTAACATCTCCATTTCTGTTAGAGTCAGCATAACTAAGCTTAGCTAACTCAAAAAATATCACCAGATACTGTGTCTGCAATGAAAAAAATTCAAAATCTGTACACATTGCTTCCATAAAATATGCGAAGACATATGGCGGGTTCTTTGCTTGGCATATACCCACACAGCTCCAAAAGTCAATGGAACAATGCCAATTTATATCGCTGATTTACGCAGCTGAAGGCTCACGTGCTTCTCTCCAGTGTAACAAGGTGCCTGAGCTTTGCCAGCTGACGGTGGCTGGGGAAGCTAAAGTCGGCAGAAGGCCAGCCTGGCATTCCCAGTGCCAACCCCTCCTCTGTTATTTAAGATGGGGGCATGTTGTTAGCAGCGATCTCCAGCTGAATGATCAGCGAAGCGTAAAGTTTACACAATATCTCAGCTGGACCATTCTTTCTGCTTGTCTGCATGGTCCGATTTTTATTCTTTTACTTGATTGACTGTCTGGGGTTTTGTGGTTGGGTACTTTTTTAAGTTTGAGAATGCAATTTTGTATTTCCAGTATATTTTCTGGGATATTTGGGACATTCTTGCACAAACTTTGCACCATTAAACACAAGGAAGTTTGCCACTGAGTATAAATCTAAGACTCTTCTCTCTTGTCCTGAAAAAGTAGCCTGTTTACCTCTGTATACTGCACAAGAAAGCATCGTAGTATTTTCATATAAAAGCATAAGATAAAGAGACATTTTTCAAAAACAGGTGAGTTCATTGATTTAAAAATAAGCATGTTTCTGAATTCTAAGAACTGCATATAGTACAGACAGTTACTGCTTAACTCTTGGGTATTTTAAAGATATTTCCTATTTTGTATCTGACTTTTTGAATCTTAACTTTTTACTAGACAGCAAAGTTCTTCAGTGGAAGTATGATTTGCTGCATAAAAAATGATGAGGTAATTCAATGAAATCTTTCCTTGAGATTGATTCCTGCAGATTTTAGTAGAACCTGAGTTTCCAGGCATCCCGAAGTTTACTATAAGGCAGAACAAAATTACCTAGGTATTTCAAGGAACAGTGTTTCAGAATTAGCTATGTGAACGTTCATTACAAGTACCCTTTGGTGGGGTCACATCATCGCCATACATGGCTTCACAACTTCCACTGATGTAACTAATTTCAGAATGACGAAGGCCATTTTCATGACTCAGTGTTGGACACTAGTTAACAAAGAATCAGAGTTATGAGGTCTCCATCTTAGACATTCAAGGCCTTGACCCCCAGACATCACAAACTCTGATCAGTCTGTGGTGCGGAAGCTGTTGGTAGACACAAGTGCTCTGATTGTCACCCTTGTACTGATCTGTAAAGTTCTATGGTTAGTGGCTTTTGTAAGGCGGTTGACACCCAGTATCATCATGCTCTGAACACTGGGAGTTCCCAGGATAGAAATGGTATGCATATTTCCAAGCCACAGCCATCAGAGGTGCCCTACAATTATTATAAATGCAATGTTTTCATTGGATTCCCAAGTTTCATTAATGATCACAGGCACACAGGAAGAGGATGTGGGAAGATGGCTCTGTGGAGTAAAGATATCTTTTCCCACCAGAGGTGTAGGATGGGAACGACACAGAGAGAGGCTTTCCCAAAGAGATCAGAGAATGTGTTGTAAATACAGAAGTATCACTCCCAAATTGTAAGAAATCCTGCTATTGTAAACATCAGCCTTTACAAATATGAGACAGAGAAACTATTGGTAAGACATCATTCCTGAAAGCCAGTTCATGTTGGGCAGAAACTGTTTGCCCAGCTGTGAGGACAAAACTCCAGGGGGGACATGCAGATACCTATAGATCAACTCTCTTTGCTCAGCTTTAGGTACACAATAAAGAACACTTAGCTAAAGAATTTTGATCAGTTGCTACTTACTGGAATCAAGAGAAACTTAAGCTGATACTTCTTACGGAGCACTGAGAAACGAGCATCCCGTTACTGTCTATTCACAATTGCTAAAATCTAAACACCTCGCACTTAAAATGGCTAAAATGAAGCATGAGGAAGACAAAGTAGCAACCCTCAGTTGCCATTTAGGGGTTGTTACCAACCACAAGTCCACAAGCTCCTCCACACTGTCACCCTGATCTATAACGCCAAGTTACCCTCGCTGAGACAGAGGTGTCTGCTGCTGATGGTGAAGGTGTTACAAAGCCTAGTCCATCCGTCTGTTCAGCTGCCTGACTGGACTCCTCAGGCTCACTTGCACATTCCCAAGGGACCTGACTAATGGCCCTGCCCTCCTAGGAGCTGCTTCTGAATTGCTTCTGAATTTGTTTTCTAGTTGCCCATTTCCTTAGCCCTTTTAAACTTTTCCATAGATTAGGTCTACTGATAAAGGAAGGATAATTTCTTGTCCTGTGACCTCCAGAAATATGTTTTCCATTAGCATGGACGGTTTCATACTTGCATCATTGAATTTTTAATGGGCAAGTTAGTAAGTTTTACTGTTTAAAATTCTTTTTAGACCAGGTGCACAGCACTTACTACACCTTTTCGGCAACCTATGGTCCACAGATAGGTTTGGAAACCCTTGTTTGAGAATCAGCTGTTCCTAGAAACAAATGTTCATCTGGCGTTTTTACTATTTCATATGAGAATAACAGAAATTATAAACCAAATAATAACCATTTTCTTAGATTTTATTGTCTCATTGATTTCTCTCAACATTGTGTACTGAATTTCCTTTTCTTATGTAGACCCCTACAGGATAATCATACTGATATATTTACTATTATATATGACATATTCTGAAGGTTGCTGCTGAATAGATCAAACTGTGTAGTGACTTAATCTTTGCACTGTTGCTATAAATTCTATGGAATGATTTACCTATAGATATATTTCCCTATCGATTCAGCTTGCTCAGCTTTCCTTGTGTCAGCTGCAACCAAATATTATTATTTGTACTGGGGTTTATCATCATTCCATCACTATTCTGTAAGGCTTGTTATACCGAAATTCTCATCCACTGCAATGTAAAATACGCTCTTTCTAAACAACTCTGTGAAATCGCATAGAGGGTTTAAAGCTTTCTTCTTGATATCTGTTATTGGATTATTCTTGTTCTGACACTTCAGTGATCGTTTTTTCAGACTTCACCCACATTTGTTTCTTGCTGTGCTTATTCAGTTGAAACTGTTGTTATTCTTTATTAGATAACACTAATATCAGGATATTAACACTTAATAACAGATGCTCCTAATCAATATCCGTATGCTTCAGATCAGCCCAAGTTTCCCCATTTTTTTGAGATATACAGTCTCCAGAATTTATGTGCTGGTATTTTGCCTCCATATTGTATGCAATGGAATCGGTACCCTCAGAATAAGATTCTGTCTGTAGCATTTATACTTTTCCTCCTTCCTTAAGTCTGCACCGAAATACATGAGTTTTCTTTGTCTAACAGGACAAGTGCATGGAACTGAAAGTACATCAGAGGAAATCACCTCGGAAGCCTAAAACATAATATTCCCATTTAGTAACCTAAATTTAGCTTCCTGAAATTCTCTTCTACACCTCTCTAAACATTTGTAACAAATCTCTTTAAAAATACTGAGTTTTTAAAACCAAATAAACACACAGAAGATTCTAAGAATGTCTGACAGAAAATTTCAACTGTATATTTTAATAGATGAAAAATACATGTCAGATTTTATTAATATTACATAAACTTTAAAAGGTCCTCATCTTTCCATTAAAACTTCTACTAGTAAACATTCATTATAAATCCCTTTGCTATCAAATATTCACAGTATTCCTAAATAAATCACTAGCAAATACTGCAATATTAATATCTAAAAAAACCTATAAACCACAAAGATCAAACTATCAACAGAAAAACTTAACATAAAAACATTTCAACAGTTTTCAAGCAGAGTGATTCTATTTGAAGACTGGTAAAAGAATCCACTAAGTCATTTCAGATAAGGATGAAGCTGTTTGGGTCGAGCTTTTCTTGACAGCCCAATCCTGATGGGGCCCTTGCATGTTTTAAGAGGCTGTACTCTTATAACTTCATGTGACAGAAAGTATCCTATATTAAAAAAAAAAAGAAATAGAAAGTGAAAGTAACCCAGAATTCCATATGATATACACCAGAGTTACATACTGCCGAGACATGTAAATTAGATGAATATTAATTGCAGCTTCTCCGTCCTTTACTACATCCTATCCCATCTCCATTTTGTTCAGCTGTAGAGCATCTAACATAGTCTTTTGGGTTGAAATTGAAATGCTAACAGCTGGGTCACATGTAGAATCCTTCTCATTAGAAGGATCCTCAACCTAACATTACATAACTTGCCTTACAGACTGGCAAAGGCCTATAGTTTGATACAAATTACCATTCTGGGACAGAGGAGATGCTGAGAGCAGTATGCTTTAATACTTACCACTAGTCTGAGGGGTTTAGATGTACAAATCCAAATTACACAGCCAGGCATCACTCTACTAGCGCTAATAATCATGATGCCTTGTCTTGTGCCACTCATTTTCCAGAAAGTAAGACAGGAGGTTATGGATTTTCTGTTCCACAGTCTATTAGGTTAGGTATACACCATCTAGTAATCTGGAGCATGATTCAGTCATCCTTTAGAAGCTGTTCTGTTTTGCATAAAATAATATACTCACTGGGGAAGAATGGAAGACAGTGACCTTGTAACTTAGACATTAGAACAACGAGTCATCCGGAAGAAGTAATAATCACACATGAAGGTGTCAAATTTCTCAAGATCTTTTCCAGTTCTATTTTCCATTATTCTACAAAATGATGAAGCACTGAGCAATTAGCTAGGATATCAAATAGTGAGCCCATCAGAGCCTTAGGCACTCAGCTGGAATCCTACTAAAGGGAGAAAAAAAATTGTCTTAGCCTTTTGCAAGAATTTAAATGATGGGATGAGAAAAAACCCAAAGCTCCGTTCTTAAGTCAATGATGAGACAGTAGTGCTGCTATATCTTTTATAAGACTCATAAGAGTCAGTTGGAAGAGAAACTGCATGCAGTAAAATTCAGTCAAGTGTTATGGGTTTATATGTAGCCAGTAAATCATGGTAGTTAGTCGTGCTGAATTGTAAAACCGCAGAAGTATAAATCTTCTTTTCCCACCTAGGTATCTCCTTTCCAAAACAGTCACAGTTTCTGAGGCAACAGTCACTTCATGTGACCAAACAGTGGGATGTAAAACAAAGAACTCATTGATACCAGCAAGTATAAGACTTGTACCTCCTAATCTTCTAACTATGGGAGCAATATGCTGGATTAAGCCACAGAGTTTTGGCAGCTAAATTGGCTAAATTAACAGGCTTGGATTCCATCATGGAAACAGAGTGATCATATCCAAGATGCATAAACAACGCAAACCATGTAAGAACACATGTGATGACTCAGAATCCTACTAAAAAATAGAGGGAGACAGCAACACATCAGCAAAACTTCTGACATTAACTTCTATCAGTACAGTAAATATAGTATGCCCCCTGACAAAAATAGATATAGTCCTTGCTTCAGAATAATCTCTAAGGCAGTTCAGTGTAAATGGAAGAGAACTGTCTCTGCCAGCCATAGACTGCAGCACAGAAGCAATGTACCTCCTCACCAACTCCCTATTTCACAGAATCACAGAATCACAGAATGGTTTGGGTTGGAAGGGACCTTAGAGATCATCTAGTTCCAACCCCCCTGCCATGGGCAGGGACACCTTCCACTAGACCAGGTTGCTCAAAGCCCCATCCAACCTGGCCTTGAACACTGCCAGGGATGGGGCATCCACAACCTCCCTGGGCAACCTGTTCCAGTGCCTCAACACCCTCACAGTGAAGACTTGCTATCAACTGAGATTGATAATGAAGGGAACATAACATTTTTTCAGCTTCTTCTACTGGAAGCATATTAGGTGCCTGTTGATTCTGACAAAGCTCTGGAAATAAGGTATAAAATGCCTTAGAAATATGCCATTGCCCTAGAAACTTGCATGATTTCTCAGCAATCACGGGGAAAAAAAGAAGTCACTCATTGCTAAGGCTTTCTTCCAAACATTTCTGGAGAAGCTCAGATGGGAACTTAAAAAAGTCTAGGAAGCAATATAAAGGGAATAGTTACTGCTAATGGCAATGGAGGAAATGTCTGTTTTTCTTTGCCCTTGGACCTGTGGCCCAAAACAACAGGGAAAGAAGAAAGGAAAGATGATCCAGCTTCAGTTACCTTCTGATCTTCTGCAGGAGCTACAGTGTTCCATCTAGCAAGCTTCAACACCATCTGAACAAAACTTCCAAGAAGAAGATGTTAATATCAACCACCTTGTGCTATTATGCACAATACAGCAATGTGAAATTTGAATTTTCCCTAAGCAATAACAACACCTACTACAAATGTCAGAAACTAGAATCCACCTGCCACCAAAAAAAAAACCAAAACAAAACCCAAAACCACCTTATAGAGCAGTGCTAAGCAGTAAAAAAGTAGAACAGAATTCTCTGTAATATTTTGCATTTGGTAGATGAAATATTAGCAAAAGATGATATATCTTCAATAAAAAACAGGTGAAAAGAACACCAGAGGTCATCTGTAAACATTCAAGATTTTTCAGTCTCATTATTTCACAGAATGGCCTGAATGAAGAAAACAACTTTCTGAATTCTGAGAACAGCAAAGTATGCATCAGTTTTAAGAGGTGCGATGGGTAATAAAAATAAAAATATCTGTACGTGGTTTGACCTAGTGAAACAGAAGTTACCTGTAGCCTTTTCCTTACAATGTTTTAGTATTTCATTTCAGAATAAACCAATAGCCTTGTTTAACTAAATGTTTCCAAGTGTTGGAAAAAATGCGAAAGCATGCTTTTTGAAATCCTAATAGATCAATTGGCAATATCTTTCTGAATTTCCTTCCACAATGTGTCCAAAACTGCAACTCTTCCAAGAAAGTATATCAAATCATGTTCTCTTTATAGTATATCTTGGCTACACCACAATGAATGGAGGCCCAAAGATGTTTGTTCCAAATGGCTCCAAAACAAGCAAAAAAGGAAACGCCACATTGTTAGAGTTCTTTTCTTCTATCCAAAGAACAAAAAGGCTCATCTGCATGACTTGCTCTGTGACCCAAGCCAAAGATGGGACAGCTTTCTAGCAACCTACAATTAAACAAAATGTGACTGCTACAGAGACAAAGATAAAAAGGGAAGAAACAAATACAAATGTTTGAGATATAAGTTTATCAGCACTGGTATTTGTGGTATAAATAACAAAACAGTATTACTTTTACCTCCCTCTTTCTGTAAATTATAGTTTTGTTCCTTAAGAAGTGTGCAGGATAAAAAAGCTGGGTCCCATGTGTATGGCTTTTTATAAGCTGCATCAAAATGGCCTGAAAACAGAAGCATAAATACAACATTTAAGATTTTAACTAATTTCTATAAACAAATAACTAAGTTTGTTTAATCTAGTTATTAATTTGTGGTTGTTGATGTAAAACATATATGTGCATATTACAGGAAATATTAGTGAAGCTACAAAGTCTCACTCTCAGTGGCTTGTCAAAAGCAACCTATACACCTCATGTAGTTCTCCTTTGCATAGATGCAATGATGCAGTTTTTAATCCTCTCATGATATATCATTTTCTCCGCTTAGATTTTCTTATTCCAGACTTAGGCAGAAAAGTGATCACTTAGTGAGCAATTTATCCAGTATCTGTTAGGCTTTCATTCTCTGGGGCAAGACATTCAGGTGTAACTTGCAGCACGTTATACTGTTACAACTACTGAACAGACTTCCCTCCAGGGCTTTTCTGTGACACTTTCCTAATTGCTTCACAAACACTAATTACCTTCACAAAAACCCTGCAATCTTCACTTCACAAATTTAGAGCCAAGTCCCTGAGAAATTGATTTCGGATGCCAAATTTGAGATGGCTGCATTTTTATCAGATAATTTACCAAATATGACCAAAGCATATCTCCCATTGATTTTATTTGCAGCTGTGAGAACTCAACACTTCTGCAAACTGAATTTCAGGTACGAAATTTGATAAACATGCTGTTTGAAAAGTGCCTGAATAATTTACTCATCACATAGGAGCTATCTGTAAAAGAAGGTACAGCATTCAACTGGTTTTCTTCTTGGTGTCCTTCCTTTACTCATTAAATACTTTTTGATTCTACAGCAAATGGGGTAGGAGTGTTAGAGTTTACAAAGAGGGTTGCCCACCTATTGTTTGAAGCAGACATTCTGTTTCTTTAAGGAAAAATAAAATAATTTTTTAAAAGGCAGCATCTAAACTTTAAAGAAACATAACTATAATACTGCCTAAATTTTGTGAGGGCCTGGCCTGAAAGTCAGAACCGTAAGTGAGATACATATGCTTTCTTTACGGTGGATGGAAAAAGTTAGGTCATCCCAAACAGAATGCAATACAAGTAATGAACCAGGCAAGAACTGCTTAGGGCAATGCCATGAGAAAAATAAACTGCAGGATATGTTTAGAAACCTACTGCTGCTTTCCAAGCTTAAGGTCCTTAGTGCAGCAAACTTCCTTCACCTATTTGGGATCTATGGCCCAGAATTAACTTCTGAGGATAGATAACTAGAACTCACTTTAGAGAAATATACAAATATCACACATGACAAGTAGGGCCTACCACCCATGAACATACTCATACGTATCTTTATTAATCTATTACATGAACTTGTGTTAAACTGCCTATTTTCCCAAACTAATGTTCTTTAAATAGAAGATATGAATACCCATGTCAGCTGCAAAATCATGTAAATGTTGCAAGACTAGCTATTGTGTTCAGTTAGAGATCTTAAACAAACCAGAGATTTAACAGGTGACTGTCACCACTGATCACCTAACTCCAAAAGAATTTTTTGTGACTATTTTACTCCTCATTAATATGGCCTTCTGAATATTATGCAAAATCCTTTTTGAAAAGATGAAGTTGATTGTCATGACACTACAAAAGCTTTCAGTAGAACACATCCCTGGAAACATTCAAGGTTAGGTTGGACAGGGCTCTGAGCAACGTGGCCTACTTGAAGATGTCCCTGCTCATTGCAGGGGGGTTGGACTAAATGACCTTTAAAGGTCCCTTCCAACACAAACCATTCTATGATTCTATGACATCAGTTGTAAGAAAACAGTTTGTATCCTTTGTGAATATTGCATGATGTTTTAATTGAACCTTTCTCTCTGTAAATGTGCATCTTACTGATTTTTTTACTCTTTTAGGGATTGCAGGGCTTATTATGACGAAATCCAAGACAAAAGAAATAATCTGTAATGGAATTTGCATTAAGGTGGGTTTGAGCAAGCCTGAAACCGACTGACTGAATTCTGAGCTACAACTGCTACAGCACAGTGTGCAGGCAGCGGTAGTAGCGTAGGGGTTTTTGCATTTGGCTACTCATAGGCAAGTACCTTTTGTTCAACAAACCTTGTACAATTCAATGAAAACTCAGTTATTGTTACAGAATTATTTGGGTTGAGAAACACAACTTTAAAGCAAACCAAATATTGCCTGAAATTTCAATTTGCTTATTAACATAATAGCCAATAATTTCATGTGCTTACCTTCTGCAATAGCTAAATGCAGCAATTCTTCACTTGACAGTCTTGAAATACAATATTCCTTAGATACTTTTTGGTCTTCATTTTCATTTGATATCTTTTTGTTTAATGAACTTCCACTACTGTCAGTTATGTTTTGGCCTTCTATAGTACCAGAGATTGGAGAAGAAATACATAGTTTCTTTTGAGGAACACTTGTCACATTTTCATCTAGACCCTCAGAATTATTTAATTCACAATAATTGTTGTGTGAGTTTGTTTCCAAACTAGATAAATTGTTTTCATTTCCCTTGCTAATTTCATGAAACATATGTAGCTCTTCTAGCACTAAATCAAATCTTCTCTTCAGTTCAAATTCATATGTGATTTTATTTTCTAAAGGTAAATACTTATCTTTTACATCTTCAAGACATCCATTGTTCATTACGGTTAAATGCATTTTTAATTCCTCTTCTGCAGCAATGAATGTTTTAGATTCATCTTCTGAATATGACATAATCAAGTCATTCATTACAGTCTCACATTGACTTTCATTAGTTACATGCATTTGTTCATCATATATCTCTTCCTGTTCTTTTACATATTCAAGATTATGTTTCAAAGTTGCTGGCTCTAAATTGGCTGCCTTGTTTGTCTGTGTATGCCCTTGTAAAGAAAACTGTACTGTTTCTTTAGCCTGTAATTGCAAGTATGTATCTGGCATGGCAGGACTTCCTGTGGATGGGTATTGTATAGTGGCATGAATTTTTTCACTTTGTTTTTGTTTGTCTGCACTTGAGGAACTCCTGCAGTGTCCATCTTCACTTACTACTTTGTCTTTATTGACAAAAGAGCTGCTACCTAATGGCAAAGTGATAGACTGATAAACATTTGAGGAACTAGGAAATAAATTTTCAAAATTTAAATAAGGATTTTGGTCTTCTACTTTTTCTTTTTGATTTGCTAAATGTGGGCTGTATGTATCTATTTTTTTGCAAAATTCAGGTTTGTTTGTTTGGCTATCTTGTAACAAGAGAGAAATACATTTTTCCATAGTTGTTTTTGACTGCTCAGGTAGAATTAAGGCATCATTTGATTTAGCAGGCAAATTAGGAACCTCTTTTGAACTGGTGACTGCATTTTCTTCAGACAACTTTTTTTTGACAGAATTGTCTTGGATTACAACTGGGATCTGGTCAAAGTCTTCAGAATCAGTAGTAAGGGGAATTTTTTCATATGTGTCAAAAATAGAAAAATATTTTTTAGAAAGAAAATTATGAGAATTTGTTCGCAACTCTTTTGACCTCACACATTCTCTTCTATCAGCATCTATACAACTAGAAGTACCCAAATATTTTTTCATGGTATATGTGACTTCATTTGTAACTTCATTTGTAGATGTTATGCAATTTCTACATCCAGTTGTTTCACGTTTCTCATTTTCACATAAAACAAAAGGGAAAGCTTTAAATCTTTCTCCATGAAAAGAACTATTAAACATTTTACTTGGTTTCTTCTTCTGCTGCTTTACTGTAGTTACCAATATTTCCTGATTTGTACATTTACTATTTACCTTTTCAAATTTCGGTTGTGAATGGGCAGGAAAGTAACTCCAAAATCTAAGATTTGCTCCTATCAGATACTGTATTTTTGTGATATTGCAGCAATACATTTTGTCTAGTGAAGGACAATCAAAAGTGCCCTGTAGCAAGATTAGGCATTTAGCAACTAAAATTTGCTTTTTCATACCGTTTTTGTGACTGATTGACCTCAAATAGGTGCTAAACCCTTCACTCCCTCTGGATAAGAGGTGGTGCTTTCTGACATATCTTCCCTTATATAATTCACTTTTTTGGTTACAAAGGAAGGCTCCTCTTTTTGGGAAAGTAAACTCTTCTTCACCTAAAGATCTAGAAAAATGTCTTCTCTGGCATTCATTATGTAATTCAAAACCAATGCTCTCCAAAAATTTAGAACTTACAAAGCCTGGATAAGTTTCATTTTTTTTATGAAACTCTGTGTTTTGCCTCAAAGTACTATCTGTGTATGAGTTTAACTGATCTTGCTTTCTGCCATGTAAAGGGTGTTTCTCCACTGGCATAGACTTTCCTCCAGTTGGCAATAAAGTATCTGTGCTATTGAAAAAGGAAGCAAGAATTGTCTTTATTAGTTTCACCTTCAGATGCTTTGAAATAATAGCCAGCAAACAAATGCATATTTTATTTTTGTGGTTCCTATTTGTATTGCTCTTTACTAACTCTTGAGCATCACACTGTTCGTTTAATGTTTCACAGAAATGAAACCGATGTGTAACACTGTTATCCTGACATGTGGGCATATCTCTATATAAAGATTCAGTCCATGTCCTGAGCCACCCAAACAACATGTTTTGAAATGAAAACTTTAATTTGAACATTTTCTTTCCCCTAAATATATTGCAACTCACTTTCTTATCTGGAAAATTCTGCACAATAATGGGAGGACAATTACTTTCAAATATAATGTTTTTAGTTAAATATCTTTTGAAATCAAGTATTTCTTTTGCAGAGAGTTTTGATTCTGCTTCATACAAACTAATATCACTGCTAGAATTATGCACACCACAGTGTATGTCTAACTTATTTTTCTCTAATGTTTCTGTTATTACTGGAATACTTGTCTGTATATGAAATGTTCCTGCTTTCTCATTACTGCTCTTCCTCCCCATTCTCTTCAAAAGATCATTACAGCTGACACATTTCTCATTCTGAATGTTTTTAGCACTAATGTAAATGTGAATCGTTGACTTCTGGTCATCATCACCATCTGAATTCTCCAGCACTTTATCTTTGAAACAATTTTCAGCAAATATTTGATTACATTCAATGTCAGTGCTGTTGTCTCTGAAATAAGTTACAGATACTTTTCCTCCTTCTGCCAAAGCACTGTGCTCTTCTTTGCTAATAGATGGGTAATTCTTTTCTTTAAATTCAGTACCAACAGTTGAAGCTTTTACACTGCTTTTATCATTTTGCAATTTTTGTTTCTCTACCTCAGACATTTTTTGCACACCATGTAACTGTTTAGATTGCATCAAAGATGTCTGGCCTTTAAAATTCTTCCAATCCATCTCCTCCAAGTTAGTTGATGTCATTTTACTATTTATTTTATTTGAAATGCTAGGAAGTTGAAAATTAGGGATTTTCAGCTGTTGTATACTTTTAAAAGGTTTTAATGTTGGAATTATAGATGATGAATTATTTTTTTCTTTATTGTCTCTTTCTGCAGTAGTTTCATTATTGCTACTGAAATTATCTTCTGTAGAACATACTTTTTTCATAAAATTATCTTTCTCATGTTCTATGTGTGAAAACACAGAACTGGTACCACGTAAAAATGGAATTTGCAAAAGCTGGTATTGTTTCCATTTTTTATCAGAGATAGACTTATGACTTAAATATTCCATCTGAAACGAGTCTCTTTTTAAGGGTGTAACTGAAGAATTTTGTCTGAGTTCATTATCAACACTTCTTTTATCATTTTGTTCTATATTGTTGTTCTGCTGCACTTGGGGTGGATTTAATACCTGTAGATTTTTACATATGTTAGCAGCACTCCACACATTGAGCAACTCTGCTTCAAGAAGCTGTCCATGTGCATTTAATGAAATGTCATCTTCTTTAGTATTTTGGCTTTCATTTTCAGGATTCCATTTTTTGGTGGACAGTTTATTTTCTGATACTCTACATGGTAATTTTTCATTACTACAACTCTGAAAATGGAAAAACTCTCTCGAAGTTTTTCTTGCTGCATCACAACTTTGCGTTTCTAATGCCCAGTTGTTTTGTCTTTCTGATAAATGTATAGGTTCATGTGGTGATGTTTGGTACCTGTTCACACGGTGTACGCTTTGTTCTAGCTTTTGCTGCTCCCACTCCTCTTTCTCTATGCTTTTTTGATTACTTTCTATTTTAATTCGCTTTGGATATAGGTAGCGTTCAGTTTCATCTGACGATGCAGATAAAAATCTTTCAGAACATGTACTTTCCATGCTTATAAAAATACGTTCTATACTTGCTGAGTCAGTCCTGAAAGTTAAAGAAATATTAAAGTATTAGGCATAAAAGATCTTTCAATGATTTCCAAAATGTACAGGACACAAAATCAGTAATTCTATCATCTACACATTACCACAGTGATATTTGTTCTGCATGCATTACAGGCCAGAGATAAAGACAGGATCACTGAACAACATTTAAAACCAAGATCTAGGATTTAAGATAGAAGTTATTTACTAAAGTTGCAGATGTATGCAAAATTAAAATGGGTGATAATTTCACTGTGTCAACAAGGTAAAGAAATTAATTACATTTTTCATGCATTTGCCACACTGTATTTTTGCCAAAAATGAATACTGAGAACAAATATCAAGAAAATAATGCCCACTGACGAACTCTTCTGATTTGAGGGACCCTTTAAAATTGTTAAAAGCTGAAAGAAATTGCCAGTCTTGTCTTCATTGTGTGATAATTTGTAATGTGGAACTGTAGGCAAGTTTATCAAAAGTCCTCAGGTATGACAAAATGCTGTATCACAGTGTATCTTCATATAAAAAGAAACAGTGGTGTGGCTGGCACAAATCTAGACTGTTAAATGTACTGGCGCTCCTGATTTCTAACTACACGTCTCTTCAAGTTAAATGCACTGAGCATCTTCCTTTAAGAAGTGATCTACCTAGAGTGTGGAACATAATTTGAGAAAAATAAATTTCATATACTGATTGAGGGAATTTATAATACTTGTAACAGACTGGTTCACCAGTATTTCTGAACAATCCAGTCACCCTGCAGAGTTGACCTCAGAGAGCGAACAGGAAGGCATTCAAAACATATCATGAAGTGCATAATTAACAGAGTTATTTTT
Organism: Haliaeetus albicilla; assembly: GCF_947461875.1. Taxonomy (NCBI): domain Eukaryota; kingdom Metazoa; phylum Chordata; class Aves; order Accipitriformes; family Accipitridae; genus Haliaeetus; species Haliaeetus albicilla. The sequence goes on along the minus strand of NC_091500.1, from coordinate 12,388,419 downwards.
TTAACCAGGACTGCATGATTCAAGAATCAAGTAGCAATCCTAATTCGACAGGTTTACTTCTTTAACGGCGCAGGAAAATCCATTTTGTCAAGGAACACTTCTGCGACTGCGGGATATACCTGTGAAATGCAGGCAGCGAATGAATCCTCAAGCTTGTGGCTTTCCTGCCTCCCTCCACAAGGCCGCTGTCTCCCCTCCTCCAGGAGGCTTTCCTCCTGCTGAAGGTGACAGGACCCCTCCGTCCTGTCCCTGAGGTGGTTTCCCTCTCCCGTAGACTGCCACTCTCCTCTTTGAATTGAGTTTTACCGTCCCTCCCTCCTGGTTTGTATAACCTCTTGTAAGCTTTTTTTTTTTTAAAGTCTCCCACGGGGATCGCTTTTCCCCTCCCTGCAGCAGGGTCGCTTCTCTCTCAGAGCGCCGATCCCGCCCTGAGGTACTCCCTTCCCCTCGGTGCACTCGCTCCTCGGCGACGAGGGGACCCCCCTCCAGCCAACCTGCCCGCCCCGCCTCAGCCGCCCCTTGCGGGGAGGGCTGCCTCCTCCTCCCAGGGCTCTGACTTCCCAGCACCCCGGCCGCCCTCTGAGCCCGGGGCACAGCTCCGTTCCAGCTGGACGCCTGGCGAAGCGGAGCACGACCCCAGCGGCGACCGGACGGGGCGACCGCGGCGACCGCCTGACCCGGCGCTGCAGGCGGCCGAAGGCGGGAAGAGCCCCCGACGGCGGGAAGAATCCCTCCGCCCCTCGCCGGCCGTTCGCAGGCACTCCGCTGGTGAGGGGACGCAGTGCCGGCGTGTCCCTCCGCCCGGAGGGAAAGGGGCCGGTGGGTTCTCCTCGCCCGCGGGCAGCAAAGGAGAAAGGCCAGTGGGGATGTATGGCCCAAAGGCTGCAGGTTGGAGCGCACGGCTGCCAAGACGCTGTAGAAACTGCAGTTTGGCTGAAAAGGCCTTTCTTTGGTGCCTGAGCAACGAGGGTCACCCACTGGAGCCGAGCAACCTCCCGCCGCTTATTTCTACAGGCGGGACGTACTTTCCCAAATCGCCTAATTCCGAAAGCAGGAGATCCTGCATGTGCAAACGCTCATGTCCCCGGCCCTTTTCCACAGTCCTTCTCTGATCTCTGATCTCTGAACACACAGCAGAAAAGACATTACTTCCCTTACCTTTTTTTTTCACAGTAGCAAGTCTTGATTCAGCCAAGGACTTTATTCCAAAAATAACAAGTATTCATACAGCTTCACGCTTTTGAAATAGGTGTTTCCTCTTCAACCGCTGAAATTTCATTTCCAAAAGGTTATTTTTTAAAGTTTGCGCTAAACCAGCAGGTTGCTTTAATACTGTTAAGGATGGGCAATAAAAATAGAAACATCCTTAGGGCCTGTTGCTGCAAATATTTTTTTTTAAGGCTTATCATCCATACTACAGTGAAGAAATCCACCGAAGCCCAACAGATCCATTGTTCCTGGTAGCAAACGTTACACGCGAGAATTGTATAGAACCAAGCTTTAAAATAGCTTTCTCTTCAATATCTCTGCTTTTGTAAATATAGCTGGCTAATAACTGCTTTCTAATACTTAAAAAATATTATTCATTGAATTAATCTTTAGTTAACAAGGTACAGTTCCTGCCTGTTTTTAAGCAACAAATAGTCGGACTGAAATCAATTAGATTACTTTCACATTTTAAAATATTTAAAATACCATATGGAATGGTGATCATAATATAAACTAGAAATAGGATTTTAAGGCATGTAAGAGAGATTCACCACAGCACTTATGTTTGCTACTCCTCTGCATTGGAATAGCATCTAGGAAGCATTCCTGGAAGACAAATTATTGTATTTTTCTGAAGTGGAAATGCTGTAGTATTCACAACTGTTTCTAACATCTTCTGAATAGAATATTCCCCCACTTGCCTGTGAGTGTGAAATCCCTTAGTATGCATGGTAGGCTGCAAGTAAATAGGAGTGAGTTTAAAATTACTCAAGTCTTTGAACAGTGAAAACATCCAGAATTACATGAAAAATAAAGAAAACTGCCTTTTGTGCACCTACACAGCTATAAATTAAGATTGTTTATTAAACCCCATCCAGTTGTTCCACATCTATGGCTTACTTTGCTGTATATAACTTAGATACCTAGCATAAGCTGACAGACTTCCACTGAAGCATAACCTGCATGCTCTGCACTTTTCAATTTACAACTCATAAAAAAAATTATTCATACTACTTGTTTACTGATAGTACAAATTGAATAGAGCATATTTTTACTAATGGACTGGAAAAAAGACATAATTGCTTTCCCTGCTACTCAGTTCAATAATATTTTAATAAGATGTAAACACCACATTTTTGTTGTACAGTTTCAATAATTTCAAACTTTCTGTCAATTGGTTACATCTCCATCACATTTATCAGGTATATAACTATTATTATACTGTGTTTGCAAGTTGACAAAGTGGGTTGTAGAGCAGCTCCTTGACGAAGTCAGCAAAGAAGCTTTGGGTTCTCATGCAGCAAGAAATTCTCAAAAATATTCCTTCACTTCAAAACATTATTTAAAACTCTTACAAAAGGTGTTGTAGTTCTCATTCTCTTTTTTCTTTTTCTTTCTTTTTGTTGAAAACTAGAAAAGAAAAACATTGTAAAATATTAAAAAAGAAAGCTCAGGAATAAATATTCAGAAATTAAGTTAAATATCAACAAAGACAGCACAAAAAATAACTATGCTACTCTATGTGATCAGTAGGACACTAAAATTTGACAATCTTGGTTTGTCCAGTGAAACAGTGCAATTTGGCTCAAGTCCTTTATCTCAGCTTAGCTGTGCTAGCTTAATGATGGCAGCCTTGACCTTACAATGCATTGTAAGTAAACTGCCTTTTTAGGATGTGAAATTTCAAGACTGAAGGACTGTTGTAATCCATCATATTTCTATCATGAACTATAATGCTAAAAATTTTCACTCTGAAAGTAGCTCACCTTGTAACACTGATTCATTAAAGGCCATAATTAAGATTCCAAAGGAAACTTACTGGTTGACTAGGAAAAAGTTCATTTTGATACTTCTCTTATGAGCAGGACATTGGTCATTAACATTCTTAAAACCGCATTTTACAAATTACCTTTTTTCGTCATCCTACTGTTATGTCACACAATCACTTTATCATTAAAAGTATCCATAAAAAAAGTTGGTGTGTGAAAATACTTTCTATACTTTCTATCACAACTGCTGTATCTGCAGCCCTCACACACTTCCTATCTATCCATGTAATTTTGAAATCGCTTGAATAAAAACTTCAGTCCTTCCCTCTTTTCCAGAGTAATCCATATTGTTCCTAACAACTAATGCGAACCATTAGGCTTGCTAAATGTTTAATAAAGATAGAACTTCAACTTCACCCAATGTACCTGAAATCATAAAGAAGCTAATGTCTCTCTGTATGCTTTGCATGTATTAATTCCGTATTCTCAGCAGAGTGTCCATACCAACAAAGAAAAAGCATCACGTAGGAGGTACACTATGCTGCTATCAGCTTCCATGTATATGCAAGCAACAGTCTTGGAGTGATTCAGCGATATATTAGTCCTTCAAAGCCAGACCTGGAATAAAACTGTCCTGAAAATCACAGGCTTCCTAAAAAGTTATTTAGCAAAAGTTTTCTAATTGCTCAGTAGCATTTCTTGAGATGCTATTATTTTTATATTTCCTCCCATTTTTGTACTCCATTTTTCATTTTCCTTTTTGTTTCTGCCAATATAAATGGTGACAACTCTTTCATGACCAACACACAGTAGCCCTCATAAAAGAAGGAAGCTGTTCCAAAAAACAATTATTTTTTTTCTCTTGTAGCCTCATCCAGAGCTAAATTGAAAGAAAAATACTGCTGTAAAACAAGGGGAACAATGTGTGTGAATATCCACTGGGGGACATCCAGAAGGCATTGCACGTAACGCTAAGAGTAATAGGGAAGTGCAAGACAAAGCCCCTCTCTAACTCTTGGGAAAGGGAGAGCATCTCACACGCATCATCTTCTCCCTGCACTGCTCTGTCACTGCTGCCTGACTGCCACAACAATGACTTGAATTCTTTGAGGATGGTTTGATGCTCTGATTTCCACCAGTAATAAACTCTTCTGTTGCTTTCAAAGGGAGTTCTTTTACATCTTGGGGGGTATGAAAAGAACGTGCTTAAGAGGCATTTAAGAACTTAAGCTATCCCTATTTAACTGTAGGGTGAATCATACCTCCCTATGACACCTTTATTTTGTCCGCTGCAATGAAGTCACTGCTTGACTGCCTCATGTCCTACGCATTTGGCAGCTGTCAGTTTCAATAAAAACTGCTGTTTATTGGACTTGATATTTTGAACACATTCTCCTCCTATCACCTGATAACACTGTTTAGTCATACCACTCTATACCTGTGACCGTATCATTCTCTATTATATTAACTCCCTGTACAATCCCAAAGATGTTCTCATTTTCCAGCTGAAATACTTTGTTTGCAGCTTAATTCCAAAACAGAAGTAGCAAAAAAAGGCATTTTGTATACAGAACACTAAACACAGAGATACAAAGGATCTTCATCCAATTTTATCTGCCACTATCCATCTTCTTCATAAAGGGCAGTGAAAATAGTTCCGCCTGCCAGACAGTTCAAAAGCTCTTTGTTGAAAGTCTGCAGTGCTGCTGAATTCAGGTCACACACATCCAAGGGCACTCAGAATGCAGTGTTCTTCTTTTCATGCTAGCAAGGCAATTAACTCAGTCCATATGATCCCTAAGACTGATTTCCTTTTGCTCAAGGTACTGCATAGAACATACAGGCTTGTTCATAGAGCCACAAAAAAATTTAGGTTGGAAGGGACCTCTCGAGATCATCTGGACCACTCTGCTCAGAGCACAGCCAGCTTTCACGTTGCATCTAACTTCAGTCCTTGATCAGGCTGCTTGGGGCTTTTCTAGTCAAGCTCTGAATATCTCTAAGTTTGGAGATTTCCTGGTGCCTCTGGGGTGCTTGCTACGAAAAGCTAGTTATAGCACTAAATTTTAAGCAATCCATCTTCCCTTTTCCAGTGTTGCTGTCTTCTTTTAGTCTCTGCTTATCATGTATGGACTAACTAAACCATGTGTAATGCATGACTAATACATATAGTGATTCACTTAGTCTTATAGTATCTATTTTTGATAAAAAGCCAGTTAAGAATAACAGATTACATTTAAATAAACAACTCTTCTTCTTCAAACACATCATGAAGATACAAAATATCTACACTTCCTCCTTTCGTCTTTTCCTGTTCACAGCTAAGAAGTTATGTTTTAGATTCACATAGTAAAGCTAAGTGTTAGCCATATCTGCTTATCAGCAGTTTTTTATGTCCTTGGAAATAAGCCTGGTTAACAACAAACACAGCACCCCTTCTGCCATTACTAACTGCGTATATTGTAGAAGTTGCAGGGCTTAGCTGCTCAGGCAGCTTCTCAGAGAAGTGGAGCCATTTAAGAGGTGATAAAGTATTGCAGAAACTCACAGGAAGTACAGTTTATGTTGGGAAGTCCACAGTCTAAAAGCTAAGTGTGAGCTGCACCCATATAACGTTCTGCCAAAGCATATAATGAAAGTACAAAATACCCATGGGACAACTGAGAAGTTTCACAAGATAGTTTTCCCTATATCGATTGCATCTCAGTTCCTGTCTAAGAAAAAGGACAACTGAAATAGCTACTCTACTGCCTTAAGGCAATAAAAGCAGTGCAGATTACTGATTTTGGCTCCTGAACTTTCACACGGAGGTATTTGGCAAAGTGCATGATGTCTCATTTCATGATAGTTTGGGGATGTATCAGAGGCAGGAAAAAAATTAACTCTTCTAGTTCTCTTATCAGGGGAATTCTGAAGCCTTGTTCAGGCCCTTCCCATGAGGCTTCTTAAAATTACCCAGATTATAATGCCTTTTTCATTGGCAAGAACAGATGAAAATTAAGTATGCAAGATGAAAGTGTCTTTTGAAGCAGAAAATCAAAAACTGAAGTGCACTTTTGCGTAGTGTGTATTTAGTCTACCTATGGCCATAAAACTCATGTGAAAACAAACTGATGGGCTTGAAAAAGCCTTTATTTGTTCTCTTTTTATTTCTGAAAAACCTGTGCTCAGAACTGTGCTGTTGGACATACTCATAAATTACCCAGAAAACTATGTAAAACAGATCACAGTTACTGGAGGTACTCAAAGTTATAGTTGATTATGGAGAATCCCAGAATCATCCTGCAATACAGAATGACTACATAATAAAACTACAGAAAAATTTCATTATTGATAAATGAGAGCTAATATATAGAAGAAAAATTATCCTAACTGTACATGTACATTTAATATGTATTTACTAGCTACTAATACTCAGAAAAAAAGATATGGGGGAATCTGCAGACAATCTCTGAAAACAGTAATTCAACATTCACCAGAAGTGAAAAAAAGGAGAAAAAGTAAGAAATTATTCGGAAAACACTGCTGATATTATACTTCTGTAATCCACAGTATGTCCAAATCTTTAATAGTGAGTGGTACTCTGATCATCCCACCTGAAAAAAAAAGATATAATAGAACTGGAAAATGTAGAAAAAGCAACAGTGATGATCAATGTGAAACAGCTTTCGTATGAGAAGAAAACAAATACACTGGGACTTTGAACTGAAGAAACGGGATAATTAATGGGGAATAAAATGTGAGTCTATAAAGTCGTTGGTAGTATAAAACAGGGAAAAAGAAAAGGACTATTCATAGAAACTTAAGAGTGGCCATATTGGATCATACCCTCAGGTTGGTCCAGCCTAGCATTCAATCTGACAGCAATGAGAAGCTCAGGCACATTGTAAAGAGAGTAAGAATGGGATAAAACGTGCATCTCCTAAGAAGTCTCAGTCTGCAACCATTTCTAGTTTGGTCACTGTCTACATATTCAGGATTTCCATGGATTTCTTTTCTGTATTCAGTTGATTTCATTCCAGTCTCCCTTCAATTCCACATAAAATTTTAGAACAAATTTGGAACAAAGAATTTCACAGCTTAACCTCAATGATTTTAAGAACAAGCCCTTTTTATTTATTTGGAATGAGTGCTCAGATTTGATGCCTCCCTTTCTTGTGTTGAAAGACACAGTGAACACTGAATCCCTACATACCCCTGCCATGCTATTCATGTTTCTCAGACCTCTATCACATCCTGATCAGGCATCTATTTTCCAGATCGAAAAGAGTCTTATTTAGTTGATCCCACTACAGAAGCAATTCCATACCTTTGATCATCCTTGGTGCCCTTCTCTGAGCCTTTTTTAATTCTACCATACCCCCCTCATCAGGATGGTGGGGGAGAATGAAAAAGAAAAATAATACATCTATCAATTACAGTGTGGCAATTCCCTTACAGCGTAAGCAAGTGTAAGATGAGGGATCCGAAGTGCATATACTGGTCAAGTTGCAGGTGCTTCACATATTTATGCAGCAGCATATTATTATACTTTGGGGGTTTTTTTAGTCATTTCCTAATAATTTTTAACATTCAGCTTGGTTTTTTGACAGCTGCCGATCACTGTCATTTTCCCTGAACCATCTAATCATAACTTGAAGAGCTGGCTCCTCCGCAATAATGGTCATTTCAGAGCCCATCATTTTAAATGTGAAGCTAGGACTATTTTCCCCCCCTCTGCAGCAGTTTACATTACTCCAAATTGAATTTCAACTGCCAATTTATTGCCCCATCTCACAAGGTCCTTCTACAGTTCTTCACATCTAGTTCTCATTTTTACTACTCTAAGTCAATCTCATCAGTAAACTTTTTCACCTTGCTATGCATTGCTTTTTCCAGATAGTTTTTGGATGTGTCAAACAGGGTGTAAGAAATTCCTTGCAGGACAAGAACTGGGATGTATCACTAAAATTACTGTTCCAGAAGCTTAGCACAAAAAAAATATAGTACTTTTCATATATTATTAAATAGTGGAACTCATGGTAGCATGTAGTGATGAGGCGCAGAGGTATAAGAGGTTTCAAAACTAATTAAGATAAAATTCAGGAGAGATAACTTCATAACCTATTAAGCACAATGCCTTGATTCCGAACTAAGATTCAGAAAATTGCAAAATGTTGATTTTCAGAAGTTAGAGGGTACTAAGTGAAGGAGTATTTTGTATTTGAATTGTTTCTTATGCACTTTCTCTAAGCATCAGCCACTGGTCAGTGTTGGAGACAATATACTGTACCACCTGTATACAGATCAGACATACACATCTGATCCAGTATGACTGTTTTTACATTCTTTTATCAGATATGTATTTCAGATTGTTATTAATGCTTTAAAAATGTGCTGTGTTTTTACATTTTCAAGAAGATACTGTATTCTGAAATGTGCTACTAATGAAAAGTAATCAAGCCTAAATATTAATGAAATAATAAAAATCTGGCCTTACGAACTCAATGCCCAGTATGCAGGTTGAATATCCATCCCTCTTTAAATCTGTTAAAGATTTTTGAATGAGTTCTTCCTTTCCTTTTTGATTATTCCTGTTTAAACTATTTCCAAAAAATGTATCTGTCCAGTGATAAAAAAGAAGATATGCTGATCTTTCAGCAGACAGAACAGCATAATGGTATGTTTTTTCTAATGAGAGAAGGTTTTGACTTTGAGAGCAATTGACTGGAATTTGAAGAGCACATTACTCCATGGCAAATGTTTCAGAGGATGCTTTCATTGCACATTAACATCCTATAAGTTCTTCAAAATTAAAATGTCTTATTTGGACATCAGAAACTTCCCTGTAATGGGATCGCAGTTGAAGACATATTTCTTAGCAAAATATCCACTCCCAATTATCCATATAGGCAGTCCATGACTAAAGCACTCCTCCAGACACATGTTCCTCTCTTCCTATATATCAGCCATAATAAATATTTTCTGAATTCTTTAATTTAGTGTGATTACAACATATTTGCCAAACATGAAGCAAGACTTAAATATCAGGAAATCGAATGTATTGCTTACACTGTAAGGGAATTGCCACACTGTAACTGATAGATGTATTATTTTCCTTTTCCATTCTGTCCCACTATCCTGATCTAATAAATAGTATTAGTTGCGGTCATTAAATGTGGGCATAAAACACGTGCATTTAGTCAAGTGTCAAAATGTGGTTGTCGAGGCTTCACTTTTGGCAGGCACACAGAACTAGTAAGTAGCTGAAGTGTGTCACCAAGCATGTGGGCAACTTATGTGTTTCCTGTTAATTTTGTAGTCTCCAGATGTCGTGGCTGTTAACATAAATAATGTGGATCGAAGCTGATTCCTGGTTTTCCAAACATGGGAAAAGATTAAGCTTCTGAACTACAGAAAAAGCTCTTCTCCTGGGTCTCAGTTGTCATCCCAAAATATAATTTACTATCATCATATCAACGTGAAAATATTTTTATAATATATGGATCACATCTGTATGAGCCTTGTATTTTGGAAACTGAAATTCTTATGCCTCTTTGGTTCTAGGTTGCAAAACATCTAACAAAGAGGCACATCTAGGACACTGTCGTGGTTTAACCCCAGCCAGCAACTAAGCCCCACACAGCCACTCATTCACTTCCCACCCACCCAGTGGGATGGGGGAGAAAATCAGGAAAAGAAGTAAAACTCATGGGTTGAGATAAGAACAGAAAAGAAGAAACTAATAATGATAATGATAACACTAATGAAACGACAACAATAATGATAAAAGGATTGGAATATACAAATGATGTGCAGTGCAATTGCTCACCACCTGCCGATCGACACCCAGTCAGTCCCCGAGCGGCAATCCCTCCACCCCCACTCCCCCCAGTTCCTATACTGGGCATGACGTTACATGGTATGGAATACCCCGTTGGCCAGTTTGGGTCAGCTGACCTGGCTGTGTCCTTTGCCAACTTCTTGTGCCCCTCCAGCTTTCTTGCTGGCTGGGCATGAGAAGCTGAGCAATCCTTGACTTTAGTCTAAACACTTCTTAGCAACAACTGAAAACATCAGTGTTATCAACGTTCTTCACATACTGAACTCAAAACATAGCACTGTACCAGCTACTAGGAAGACAATTAACTCTATCCCAGCTGAAACCAGGACAGACATCTAGATGTGGTGTATCTACAACATCAGAACAGCTCATAATGTGCTGATTTAATGTACTGGATCCTCACTTTTTATGACATAGTTTGTATAACAGCATTTAAAAACTGTCATTTCATGCATTTAATATGGAACCATTAGGAGCTGATTATGGCATATTGTGAATAAATTATCTACTATATTTAAAATGATGACTAAAAGATGAATGATGTAAACAACGTTGACAAAGCTGAAACTCACTTAATGGAGAATCACAAAAGTGGGAATACTGTTGCTAGTATTTGAGGAAAATGTAGGGTATAATGATGAAACACTCTAAATGACTGATAATCAAAATTCAAATATTTTTCCCCATGGAAGCACAATTCACAATTATCCGTTGAATTTGGAATATTCAATAATAACACTTAGACATCTTGTGCAGAATATGTACGGTGAAACAAAGTCAATCTAAAATGTTTTATCCAAATTAATTTCAAACATAATAGATGGCACTTTCCTCTTAGTATCTTTCAAAGTTATCTTAGTCTGAATAAGATTCTCTAATTATAACAACATGTATAAAAAACTGTAAATCAAGATGCATATTTTAATTTATTAGCATGTAAGACTGCAAAGTCTAGGAAAAATCATAGAATCATAGAATGGTTTGAGTTGGAAGTGACCTTAGAGATCATCTAGTTCCAAACCCCCTGCGATGGGCAGGGACACCTTCCACTAGACCAGGTTGCTCCAAGCCCCATCCAACCTGGCCTTGGACACCGCCAGGGATGGGGCATCCACAATCTCCCTGGGCAACATGTTCCAGTGCCTCACTGCCCTCACAGTGAAGAACTGCTTCCTAACATCTAATCTAAATCTAACTTCCTTCAGTTTAAAACTATAACCCCTCATCCTACCACTGTACTGCTTGTTAAAGAGTCCCTCCCCATCTTTCCTATAGGCCCTCTTTAGGTACTGGAAGGCCACTATAAGATCTCCCCGAAGCCTTCCCATCTCCAGGCTGAACAACCCCAGCTCTCTCAGCCTGTCTTCATAGGCGAGGTGCTTCAGCCACCTGATCATCTTCGTGGCCCTCCTCTGGACCCGCTCCAACAGGCCCATGTCCTTCTTATGTTGGGGGCCCCAGAGCTGAACGCAGGACTGCAGGTGGGGTCTCACCAGAGCGGAGCAGACTGGGAGAATCACCTCCCTCGACCTGCTGGCCACGCTGCTTTTGATGCAGCCCAGGATACGGTTGGCTCTCTGGGCTGCAGACACACATTGCCAGGTCATGTTGAGCTTCTTGTCAACCAACGTTCCCACGTCCTTCTCCTCAGGGCTGCTCTCAATCCATTCTCTGCCCAGCCTGTATTTGGGCTTGGGATTGCCCTGACCCATGTGCAGGACCTTGCACTTGGCCTTGTTGAACTTCATAAGGGTGGCATGGGCCCACCTCTCCAGCCTGTCAAGGTCCCTCTGGATGGCATCCCTTCCCTACAGCACATCGACCGCACCACACAGCTTGGTGTTCTCAGCAAACTTGCTGAGGGTGCACTCAACCCCACTGTCCACATCATCGACAAAGATGTTAAACAGCGCTGGTCCCAATACCGACCCCTGAGGAGTGCCACTCGTCACTGGTCTCTACTCAGGCATCGAGCCGTTGACCACAACTCTTTGAGTGCAACCATCCAGCCAATTTATCATCCACTGAGTGGTCCATCCATCAAATCCATGCGTCTCCAATTTAGAGACAAGGATGTCATGTGGGACAGTGTCAAATGCTTTGCACAAGTCCAGGTAGATGACGTCTGTTGCTCTCCCCTTATCCACCAACACTGTAACCCCGTTGTAGAAGGCCACCAAATTTGTCAGGCACGATTTGCCCTTACTGAAGCCATGTTGGCTGTCACCAGTCACCTCCTTACTTTCCATGTGCTCTAGCATAGTTTCCAGGAGGATCTGCTCCATGATATTGCCAGGCACAGACGTGAGACTGACTAGCCTGTGGTTCCCCGGGTCTTCTTTTTTTCCCCTTTTAAAAATGGGGGTTATGTTTCTCCTTTTCCAGTCAGTGGGAACTTCCCCAGACTGCCAAGAATTCTCAAATATGATGCATAGTGGCTTAGCCGCTTCATCTGCCAGTTCCCTCAGGGCCTGTGGATGCATCTCATTAGGTCCCATGGACTTGTGCATCTTCACGTTCCTTAGACGGTCTCGAACTTGATCCTTTCCTACAGTGGATGGTTCTTCTTTCTCCCAGTCCTTGCCTTTGCCTTCTGCGACTTGGGCAGTGTGACTGGAGCACTTGCTGGTGAATACTGGGACAAAAAAGTCATTGAGTACCTCAGCTTTCTCCATGTCCCCGGTAACCAGGTCTCCTGTTTCCTTCCAGAGAGGGCCCACATTTTCCCTAGTCTTCCTTTTATCACCTGCGTACCTATAGAAGCTTTCCTTGTTGCCCTTGATGTCCCTGGCCAGAGTTAATTCTATCAGGGCTTTGGCTTTCCTAACCCGATCCCTGGCTGCTCAGACAATTTCTCTGTATTCCTCCCAGGCTACCTGTCCTTGCTTCCACCCTCTGTAGGCCTCCTTTTTGTGTTTGACTGTGTCCAGGAGCTCCTTGTTCATCCACACAGGCCTCCTGGCATTTTTGCCTGCCTTCGTCTTTGCTGGGATGCCTCACTCCTGAGCTTGGAGGAGGTGACCCTTGAATATTAACCAGCTTTCTTGGTCCTCTCTTCCCTCCAGAGCTGTATCCCATGGTACTCTACCAGGCAGATCCCTGAAGAGGCCAAAGGCTGCTCTCCTGAAGTCCAGGGCAGCAAGTTTGCTGGGCACCCTCCTCGCTGCCCTAAGGATCTTGGACTCCACCTTTCCATGGTCACTGCAGCCAAGGCTGCCCTTGAGCTTCACATTCCCCACCACCCCTCCTTGTTGGCAAGAACAAGGTCCATCACAGCACCTCTCCTCGTTGCCTCCTCCATCACTTGGAGAAGGAAGTTGTCATCAACGCATTCCAGGAACCTCCTGGGTTGCTTGTGCCCTGACATGTTGTCCCTTCAACAGATATTGGGGTGGTTGAAGTCCCCCATGAGGACCAGGGCTTGTGAACGTGAGGCTGCTGCTATCTGTCTATAGAGGGCCTCATCCGCTCGGTCTGAATAACATGAATAAATGAATAACGTGATGTGTTAAAGAATGTGAGTGATGATAAAAAAATGTTATGTGACCATTAATATGAGCAATCCTCTACCTGTTAAAAATAAAGACAAAATAAATAAAATTAAGTAAAATGTATTTTTACTTTTACAAAGGGAAGAGTGTAAAATGCCACTGTTAGGCACTGTTTAGGTTCTACAACATAAAAACAATACAGAATTCTTCCTTTTTATTTCTTTAAAGCTTCAACAATCAGACAACAGGTTATTATAATAACAATCACTGGTTTTTCTCATTATCTTGAAAAGAGTAGCAGCCCTTTGTTCATACAGCTTCATGTATAAGATACTTTCTGACATATACCATGAAGTCACACTGTAGTTACAGTGTTAATTTATACACATGTATTTATTTACAAAATCTTCTTCTCCACAGACACAGAAAAACACTCAAAGGAAGAAAAAGTACCTAAAGCAGGCAAACAGAGGGATAAAATGTCCATTCATCAGCACTCAGTTCTGCCCATCCTGGTGAGTGGGCTGGATGGGAGTGTATCTTCCTGTGATCCCGGGCTTTGCTGACACTGCTGTAAATTGCAAGAGCATTGTATCTGTCTTCAGCAAGCCCCAGGAATCAGGCATAGCATACAGGCAGGTAGGCTATTCCTCTCCACTCTTTCACAGCATGTAGTGATTTGATATATCTGAAGGTCAACACTATAAATGAGACATCCTAGCAACTGGTAAATGGTTTCCACACTGACTGTTTGCTAAAACAATTGCTGGACTGTGTTGATTTAATAAGCAGTTTGCTTTTAAATTCAGCAATTATTCTTTCTAATCTATTTCATATATTCAGGTGTTGCTAGTTTGAAAGAGATATGGAATTTCAGTAATACTCATGGTATGAATAGAGATCCGTTAATTATTTTGATCAAAATCTCCCTTTTAAATGTTTTTCACAGCCTTAGAAAAAAAAAAAAAGGAATTATGGGTGGAGGAAAAAGAAATTGAACAAAGTCTATTGGGTCCATAAATGCAGAAAGAATTTAATGTTCTTTTTTCAAGTATAGAAATCAGAAAATTGTGTTCAATAAAGGCCTTGGGGGGTGTGGGGGGAAATTCTTTGAGAACACGGAGCTTTTTCTTCAAGTTCATGTGGAACAACTACAAAATTAGATAGCTTTCAGCTCCTGCTTGGCCCAATCTTAAACATGGTCAACTATCAACATATGATGCAAGAAAGACTGCAGGCATTTCTTTATTATGAAGTATCTTGTAAACTGATCAGCCAGCATCATTCTCACATAAAAGATAAACTAGTTAAATATATATAGTTTTTATACTCATATTAAATTAGTATATTTATTATTGTATAGCATAGTGATGTACATTTATACAATTTTATATAAAATGCATTCTTTAGACACAGGTATACATTAAACTGACAGTTATGTACGTCTTTACAAAACCCATACATTCAATCCCCACTTCAACTATGGATAGAAATTTAGAATAGACTCAAGATGAAGAAAGAAAGCTGATTAAACATCTATGAAATAGCTCAGATGTCCTGTTAAACATCAACAAATTGGTAAAAGGGACCATTCCATAGAAAGGCTAAAAAAAATCACACTACCCATCTGCCTAAAAAGCAACTAAGAGGCAGGTAAGTAACAACCTAAAAATTTTATAAACTAATTTTGTAAAGAAGACAATAAATCATTTAATACATGAGACTGGGCAGTAAATAATGTAGATTTAACGTTTTGTGTGTGTATATGTGTGTAGTTGCATATACATACACAAATTATGTATATATACTAACCCACATTTATACAACACAGACCATAAGATAAATTTCTCAAGAGAAACAGCAGAATCTTAGTTACACTACTGTTTGCATTAAATTAAATGGGACAAAACACTTATTAGTCTATCATTAGTTCGAAATGGCATCAGAGTGAAGGATCATGAATTACTAGGTGTTTTGCAAAGACAAGGAATCTAGAACACAATATGATATTAAAACCTAAACCACTGATTTCTTAGGATATTGCACCTAAAAGGGATCATCCCAGTAATAAACAAATGAGCTCTAAACTCTGGGCCCTTCCACTGGGTAGCTAATTATCACCTCACTTCTGTAATTTAAAAGTTAAATGTCCAATGTGGGATACTCTCACCTAGATGGTGATTCTTCTAAGTCTCTAAGACAGAAAAGATGTGTTGCCATGTGGTGGTATCTCCCCAGCTACAGAGGGAGTGTAAAATGATTTTCAGTAAAGGCAATTTCTTTATACTAAAGATTAAATTAAGTACAATATTATTGCCATTTAAACTGCTGAAAGATCAAAATGCTGTAGGTCCAAGAGGTAAATCTGCAACTGATCTATTACCCATTTCTTACCGAACTTATCTAAAAGATAAGATTAAAACCAGAGTACTGATTAACAAATTATTGGACTCAAATGATGGCACATGGACTGGCTCTCCCTGTGTTTTCTAAAATACATTATGTCTGCAGAAGAGGAAATATAATCTAAATTAATGCAAATTCAGCAGTGAAGCAACTGGGTCAGCAGTGTAGATCCCACAGATTCGAGCACTAGGACTGCCATTTTTACAATTAGTGATATTTCTTATCAGTCTGAAAACTACAGGGTGCTTTTCATGTAACCTAATTTAGGACATCTGCATCTGAGCTAACCACTCAAGGTTCCTTTTATAGACAGTGCGAAAAAATAGGCAGTTCTGGGCTGACATTAATCTCAAGTATTTTGGCTGTTTAGGAAGAGATAAACGATTAAAAATGCCTATTTGTTTCAACTGACTATACTGGCAACACAGTGTGGCTAACTCAAATGTAGAGGGCTACTCCAATGTCTAAATTTGGTTAAGTATATCTTAGCCCATGTGTTTGCAATTAGATGTTAATCATTTGGGAAGTTAGTGAAGTATTGCTTCAGAAAAGGCCAGAGAGAAAATAATGCAACAAAAGACTGTGTAATGAACTGCACTCCAGAATGCAAGGTCATGAACTTTAAAAAAATTTGCATACAGGAAGCAGTTGGACCAGGGGGTAAATAAATCTGGACACAGGAATGCATTAGCATGACTATCCTATTCCTGCTGGAACCTACGTAAGCTCATTCAGGATTAGGTGTCTCTATCTGGAATAGCATTATGAAGCACAGGTATGTCTTTTAACCAACGCTATTTTTTTATTGACTGTTAACCAATAGTCAAGCTGTCACTTTTCCACCAGGCAAGCTCAGCAGGATCACAGGGGGAAACGTTATCTTCACTGAGACTGATGCTTGGAACAGACATTTAGGCTGAGCCGCCTGGGCTTCCTCTTGAGTTTCTAGATTGTGCATGCCTGCAGAGTTGCTGTACTTGGAAATGAGAGAGTAGAACATGCTCTGAATTTATTAGTGGACAGCTCTTCAGAGCAAAAGGAATGAAGAACTGCATCCCTCCTCCATCTTGTCCCTTCCTAAGAAAACTAGTTAAGAGCACAGGAATTTTATGTTGTAATCAGCTGATGGAAAACTCATGGTTAAGGTTCTGAAGAAATGTGAAGAAAGGATCTCTCTAGCCAATATACATGACATAAACACATTCACATCCTACTGTATGTGTACAGGGTATGATGAATCTTTGTCTAACAATGTATGCCGAAGTATAGTAAAATAAAGGGAACAGGTCTAAATAGATTTGCTGTTTTCATACACCTACTCAGTTCTTCTGCAGTTATTTGGAAAATATTTATGCTTACAGATTTTTAACTGGGAGGATATTAGCTCTTTTTTCTTAGAACAGCCTCAGGGTAAATATTTTCCTTATAAAATTATTTTTAAAAGTACCCAAGGCAATGGATGACAAGTGTGTTATAGAGACATTTTTTAGCCACTGATCTGACACTTCTAATCTGGAAAGACAAATTATTGCTCAAAAAATCAGGACTGATGGGTCCAAGGACCCTGGAGATGCACAAGTCCATGGGACCTGATGAGATGCATCCACAGGCCCTGAGGGAACTGGCAGATGAAGCGGCTAAGCCACTATGCATCATATTTGAGAATTCTTGGCAGTCTGGGGAAGTTCCCACTGACTGGAAAAGGAGAAACATAACCCCCATTTTTAAAAGGGGAAAAAAAGAAGACCCAGGGAACCACAGGCTAGTCAGTCTCACGTCTGTGCCTGGCAATATCATGGAGCAGATCCTCCTGGAAACTATGCTAGAGCACATGGAAAGTAAGGAGGTGACTGGTGACAGCCAACATGGCTTCAGTAAGGGCAAATCGTGCCTGACAAATTTGGTGGCCTTCTACAACGGGGTTACAGTGTTGGTGGATAAGGGGAGAGCAACAGACGTCATCTACCTGGACTTGTGCAAAGCATTTGACACTGTCCCACATGACATCCTTGTCTCTAAATTGGAGACGCATGGATTTGATGGATGGACCACTCAGTGGATGATAAATTGGCTGGATGGTTGCACTCAAAGAGTTGTGGTCAACGGCTCGATGCCTGAGTAGAGACCAGTGACGAGTGGCACTCCTCAGGGGTCGGTATTGGGACCAGCGCTGTTTAACATCTTTGTCGATGATGTGGACAGTGGGGTTGAGTGCACCCTCAGCAAGTTTGCTGAGAACACCAAGCTGTGTGGTGCGGTCGATGTGCTGTAGGGAAGGGATGCCATCCAGAGGGACCTTGACAGGCTGGAGAGGTGGGCCCATGCCACCCTTATGAAGTTCAACAAGGCCAAGTGCAAGGTCCTGCACATGGGTCAGGGCAATCCCAAGCCCAAATACAGGCTGGGCAGAGAATGGATTGAGAGCAGCCCTGAGGAGAAGGACGTGGGAACGTTGGTTGACAAGAAGCTCAACATGACCTGGCAATGTGTGTCTGCAGCCCAGAGAGCCAACCGTATCCTGGGCTGCATCAAAAGCAGCGTGGCCAGCAGGTCGAGGGAGGTGATTCTCCCAGTCTGCTCCGCTCTGGTGAGACCCCACCTGCAGTCCTGCGTTCAGCTCTGGGGCCCCCAACATAAGAAGGACATGGGCCTGTTGGAGCGGGTCCAGAGGAGGGCCACGAAGATGATCAGGTGGCTGAAGCACCTCGCCTATGAAGACAGGCTGAGAGAGCTGGGGTTGTTCAGCCTGGAGATGGGAAGGCTTCGGGGAGATCTTATAGTGGCCTTCCAGTACCTAAAGCGGGCCTATAGGAAAGATGGGGAGGGACTTTTTACAAAGGCAAGTAGTAGTAGGACAAGGGGTAATGGCTTTAAACTGAAAGAGGATAGATTTAGATTAGAGTCCTGGATTCGGCTGGGATAGAGTTTTCACAGGAAGCTGGGGGGGGCACAGCCAGGACAGCTGACCCGAACTAGCCAAGGTGTTATGCCATACCATGTGACGTCATGCTCAGTATATAACCAGGGAACCGGCTGGGGTCCGGGTGGTATCACAGCAGGGGAAGTGGCAGAGTGTCAGGTCCCGGGTGGTGAGTAATTGCACTGTGCATCACTCGTTTTGTATATTCTTTTATTTGTACTATTGTTATTATTGTAATTTCTCTTCTTGTGTTGTCCCAGTGAACTGTCATTATCTCAGCCCACAAGGTTCTACCTTCTTTTTTTCTCCTTTCTGATTCCCTTCCCCATCCCACCAGAGCGGGCAGGGAGGAGGAGGGAGGAGGGAGCGCCCTCCTGGTGCTTTGGTGGTGGCTGGGCTGAAACTACAACAATTAGATGTAAGGAAGAAGTTCTTCACTGTGAGGGTGGTGAGGCACTGGCACAGGTTGCCCAGAGAAGCTGTGGCTGCCCCATCCCTGGCAGTGTTCAAGGCCAGGTTGGATGGGGCTTGGAGCAACCTGGTCTAGTGGAAGGTGTCCCCGCCCGTGTTCTTTAAGGTCCCTTCCAACACAAACCGTTCTATCATTCTATGATTACATGAAGTAAAATATACTCAGCATTTCCCTAGACCTTGTTAAACCTCATGAAAAGATATTATAAATAATGGTAAGTTAAAATATCTAGTCTAAGGTCTCTATTACTTTCTGGGTTTATTAAAACTCATCCAACTCAATATTGCTTTCATTTCTTTGCTGTTCATTGTGGTACAGTGTTATATTACAATACACTACTTAGAAGCAGCCTGCAATCATATAATAATGAGCTAGGGGCAATCTTTTTTTCGCAGTGAGTTGATTTTAAATTAATTTCAACTTACTCCATGATTTTTGGTTCACCTCCCAAATTACAAATACTAATGGCCTCATTATTTAATGAAACAGCACCCGGGAATGACTTGAAGTATGCTGACCAGTAATTTAGACATCAAGCAGAAGATACTTATGGGTACAAAAATCATGATCAGTAAAGAAACTGAAAAATGGAGGAAGATTAATTGTACAGTGTACAGTACTGTATAACATGAAATAAACTACCAAATTGTTAAAAATAAATAAAAATCCATGTTAAAATGAAAAAAGATTTTATGCACATAGCAAACATTTCTTATTGCTATGTGATACCTAATTTGGATAAGCTAACAAGTGCATGGAATAATGCATGAATATTTTTCATTAATCATACATAGGTATCTCAGGCAACCACAGAATGATAAACATAGCTAGAAAAGTTGATAATGCTTATTTGAGACAAGTTTTGCAAAGTATCTGCTGCATTTGTTTGAAGTGTTCTGGCTTGCTACAGAATCATTTGTTTATGACAGCCACACCAGACTGTTCCCCCTTTTGCTTAGTTTACTTTCCTATCAGTGCTAAACAAATCACAAACACAAGTAAAAATATTAAAATTCTCTTTCCTTACATAAGATGGTAAGCCACATTTGAACTGTAAAATACCATTTGTATGCAGCTACCCTCTCTTATTTTTTGGCACAACCCTCCTCTTGGAGCAACCAGCCATTCTGGAAAAGGGCTTCTGCCCCAGGTAACGGGTTATTCAATGCAGCAGAGAGCATGGTAGATTCCAGGGATGAAGGAGTAAACAGTGATGCAGGACAGTCAGACAGGCATCTGAGAGGGAAGACAGAATGCATGGAATTTTAACAATAAGGGCTAACCACAGGGCTTCAGAAGGGAGGAGGAGTTATTCAGGAAGGCTCAGGGAAGCAGAAACACTTCATAACAGTATCTGAAGTAGGGCTAAACCACCTAGGATGGTTCTCACAGATAAAGGGTTTTCAAGCTCTTAAGAGTTTTAGAAGGCAGGTTCTGAACACCACCCCTCTTCATCTTCCCCAACAAATATAATAATCCATCAGTACATGCATACCCCAGGTGCTCCCTGAGGTCTGACTTTGGGGGAAGGCCCTTGAATTCTGCAGCAAGCACACATGGTGATGCAATATGCTACAGGCATATTTACAAGCTTAAAAAGTGGTTGTTTTCTTCTCCTTTTTATCAGATAGAAAAGAATGAAAATCAGTACAGTTAGCTCAGTGTTAATATTTCTTATATTTTTATAATATGTATTTTAATAAATATTTATAGATTTGTATTTTCAAAGTTACTTCAAATTAATATGCTGATATCACACAGCTTGTTTTCAGTGTGGCACTACATTTTTCACCACTGAATGTGAAAAACGGGTTCTGTATTAATGGTATCGGTGAATATTTTTTTCACATATCTGAAGCACAGTTAATTGTGGAACTCACTGCAAAAGGAAGTTACAGAAGCCACAGATATAGATTACTTAAAAATGATAAATTAATGACTAAGAAGCTCATCAGCGCCTGTTAAGTATTCTGATCCAAATGTATGCTCCAGCTCTGCAGGTTCCTAAACTTGAAACTACTAGAAGGGGAGGCATTCTCGTGAAAGAAACAATGTGTAACTGCTTTGCTTTTGATAAGCTTTTCTTAAGCTGACATCTCTGACACCAGGTACCAGACTAGATGCTGTGCAATCTATTTTGGGGAGAGAAGCAGCAGAATGATTTTGACAAATAGAGATATTGGCAATTAGAAAGGTATGTGTAGAGGACTGGCACTTATTTTAGGGGTTAATAGAAACAGAAAAAGACAACTTCGTGTTACAGATGGAAGGATTTCATTGCAAATGGAATTATGAAATAATTTTTCAATGTTTTGTTTAACATCTCTTTTATTTGATGAGCACTTCTGTCTGTTGGTTTTGAACTTATTTTATGTCCAGTAGCCTACTTTCTGAGATGTATCTCCACTCTTAGCAGTACATCCTGCTTTTGCGATTATAGTCCAGAAGTGCTGATTCACTGCTGTTTTCTCAAACCAGATTATATTAAAAAGTATTACTTCTGAAATAAAGACTATTATGAGAAGTCATCGTGTCTCACAGTGCAGTTTAATTATAAAAAGATACCTACCTACATGTCCACAAGATTTGAGTACATTTTGTCCACAAGCAAGTAAACAGTCCTGCTGCAACCTTTATTCTCCTTCTACCCTACCCGCCATTTTTTAGTAGAAACTACATTCGTATCACAGCACAGAAGTGTATTATTAATCATACAGAACTGTACAACAAACATTGGTAATAAAAATAATAAACAAAAATGCAAGCAAACAGACTAAGATAATCTGGTGTCCAAAAAAAGGGTAGGTAGCATCTTGCTTGTTTTGATGTGTGTTGGTACAACTAAGTATTTCATTATTAATAAATCTGCTAACCTATCTGTAATTTGTGGACTTTTCCTTTATTTTTATTTCCTTTATTATTTACTATTATTTCTATAGCTGCCTTCCAATTTTTTACATGTCACTATTGCAATATTTTAGCTAAGGACAATCACTCGTGGATCAAATAAGCAAACAAAGCCCTCTTGGAACAGCTCAAGACTGCATGATCATTTTGACTTCACAGGAATTATTTTGTATATGTAAGAGTTCTGCCTTGAGCTAAATGGCAGAGGAAAGCATGATGCTATGTTTAGGACATTTGTAGAAAATGAAATGCTTCTATGTTTTGTCATTCCTATCCTTCTAAACACCCATTATTTACCTCAAGCTTGTATTTCTCAGGTCCAGAACGTCAACCTTTTACTTCCACTTGAGCAAATGCCTCACTTAAGAACAACAACTGGAACAGCTTCTGTGGTAAACAGCCTAGTGGAGTGGAACCTGGGCTCGTGCCATTTAGCTTTAGACACTTCATTTAGGTGCCTAAACATAAATACATTTTTTCTTGACTCTTGGTAGCCAGGTTCCTGGTCTGAATCACCTTGTCAGGGCTTCTCTTCATTTTCATGGACACCAGAGGCAATGCAAGGAAATAGGCAAAAAATTTAGCTATCAAATTTAGGTATCTAAAGTTAGGCATTGCATGTACTCCCCAGTTGTGACTGTATTATACAACATCAGAGATGATGTTACATAAATGGTATTTCCTTTACATTTCATTCCGTGAGCCTGAGAAATTGAAGACCAATAATCTCATTAATAAGAAGACTGAGTTATAAATTATTTGGTTTGACAGATACAAAAGTGATCTGCATACATAACATCGTTACATTTCATAAAAAAGAAAAATTGGATTTATTAGTAAAGTACATTTTATCTATATTCTTAGGGGCATTATTTAAAAATGAATGAGAGATGAATGTGAAAGATAATACATATACATAAAAATGTAATTTTAATATAATTATATATAGCACATTAAAGAAGCAAGACAATCTACTGTCATTTTGAAACTGATAATCTGTCACACTCGTTGTTTGCTCTTGAGTATCAAGAATCTCACCCTTTTCCAACTGCAGCATGTTGCAGCAGCTTCATTTAATCATAGAGCCTTGAAGCAGTTCCCTTCTGCCAATCCTTGCAGCCGCATTGCTGCTTTCAGTTCCCCACATAACAGACAAGTATATTTCAGCGTGCAGAAACTGCATGAAGGGAACACAGAAAGGAGAAAGGAAGTCATTCCTTCAAAAGGCCTGGCGGAACATAAAGTATACAGCTATAGATGTAGATACAGAGTCAAATTCCTTCTCATTATATTTATTCTGCTGTTGATTCTTTTAACATATATACGCAAATATTTTCTTAGCAAGTATTGAGCATAAAAGGGAGAGGGGAAAACGCAATCCCTGAAATGTTATTCTCCAATTAAATTGGTGTCTGTAAAACAGGAGGTCATGCTAAAAAAAAAAAAAAAAAAAAAATCTCATTACCAGTAAGCCACCTGCTGAGACAGTGACTCCACTCAGAGACTACTGTGTCTTTTAATACTGAATTCTCTACTCTGGAGCAAAGAAAGGAGAGAAAAAAGGAGAGGAAGATCCTTGATTTCACTAGATTTTGAATTTCCCTCTGCAGATGCCTATCTATCTGCCTTGACAAGATCAGAGGCTTCAGGCATCACCTGGCTTCTTTCAAAGGCATAAGCAAAACCTAAAGGATACCCATGTAAGCCATGGCAGACTGCAAAAGGAGCATGTACCTACATTTTTGTGCTATTCATTCATAAGCCAAGAATTCTTATATTTACACTGTTCATTCTGATGCTAAAATAAAACCCATACACTAAACAGAAAACTTTGGGTCACATCCTGGCTTTGTTTAAATTGCTGTAGCTCCATTATGAGCAATCTGTTCTTTAGCTTCAAAAACCACTTAAAGTTGCTAAATGGCAACAAGTAGCTTCATTTTGAAAATCCAAAGAACTGTAAAGCAAGAAAGGAAAAATCCTACAATTATCTATATGATAAACAAGTGCAGTGGATCTAATTCTCCACAGTCTAAAATACAATATTATCAATGACTTAGATTAAAAATTAATGTTAAGTGGCTGAAAATGCCAACGGTCTGAACTGGTAAACTTTTACACCTAGTTTACAAAAGCGTTTAGCAATTGCATATGGTGTAGGACAGCACAACTTAAGACTTGTCATTATAGCACAGTTGTTGATAATGTCATTATTACCTTTTTAATGACAACTCCATGCATGGTTTAATAGGCAACATTTATTAAATTGTTGATTTACAGCAAAATGAAGCTCCTTCATGGGCATTTTGGACTAAGCAGTAATACTACAAATGGGGAGGTTTTATATGTGTATTTACTTTTCAAATGGGATTTTGTATTGCATTGTTACTGTGATGTAGTACATGAAAAAAAAGCCAAAGTTTTCTAGAATAATACCTTAGCATGCTTCTTTTTTTGAATGAGCATCACGTTTTCAAATGCATTCGAAAACACAGCCTAAGTAACCTGATTTTACAAAGACTTGTCTAAATGTAGACAGGGAAGCTCGGACATGAAAACACACTACATAGTATGTTCTGCTTAATCCACACTTTTTTTGTAGCAGATGGGAATTCTGCCACTGAATTCAATGAAAAAAATTTATGACATATGAAAAGTCCTATTAAAATGTGCCTTAGCCACAAAGTTTTAAAATTCAACGTGTAATTTTCTGAGGGCAAGCAAACGCTCAGCACCTTTTTGAAAAGGATGACGCCTAATGATATTGAAAGGCATGTCATCTATATGTGCCAGTCACCCAGCAGACAACCCTAAGCTAGCTTTCAACCAGCTGACTGAGATACTGTAACCTCGGTAGTAGTTGTGAAAGAACGAAACAGCAGCAAAACCCAGCTAAGACACCAAGTAAATACCTGGTCTTATAGCCAACATAGAGCTCTGCACCCCCATGGCTACCCTGCTGCCCCTAGAAGAGCTACCAAGACGAGATGAAGGCATGCAGTAACTGCAATATGGACACCATCAAAATAGGTCACACAGAATTAATGTTGCACTGTGATGGTAAAAGACAAAAAGAACTGAACAAGAACTGAACAAGAGACAGAAAATATGAGGGAACGATGTGGTTAAAACTTACCAAGCAGATGCCACAGCGCTCTAATGTTCATTATGCTAAAGATGATTATTAATGATCTGGCAGGCCAAGCAAGCAATGAGGTAGCAAAATCTGAAGATGAAAGAAAATAATTTAAATCAATCAGAACAAATGAAACAGGAATTTCAGAGATACTCAGTGAAGTGAATCACCCCCTAACTGTTTGCTTGTGCTAAGTCTGGAATCAACCTAAATTTTTAGCATTTTCAGGCTGCATTTTTTCACGTATAGAAAATCAAAATAGGAAGTGAGGAAGAGGAATGCACTGGGAAATTCCTAAAAAACCCATAAAATCTTAAAATCATTGTCTTACGCACAAAAAGTAATTCTGGGTGTAAAATTGGTGATTTTTGCTTATCACACAAAGAAAACCTAGGAATTCTATTGCCTACATTAGCAAAGTGAAAATACTGTAGCTTCCCCTGTATTTGTACAATACCGAACACATCACTTTGTGTTATAATTGAATTGTTTGGGCATTTCAACAATAAACTAAGAATTACTACTGTCTATCATGTATGACACAATCTTCACATTTCTGTTTTCTTCTGAAATGATGAGTGGCAAGACAGAAATGGGCATGGCTTGATTTAGGTACTCTTTTTTATACATGTCATTATTTTGCCCTCATGGGCATGGCTTGATTTAGATACTCTTTTTTGTATAAGTCATTATTTTGCCCTCCTTTCACTTCCTCGCCGTATCCGTCTCCTTTCTCTAGTGTTACGCTTAGGACATGCTAAAATATGCTTAATTTACGGACCGTAAACAGTCAGTGACAGAACTTGCCACGCGTGAAAGTCAACATGTATCTGTCTTTGCCTTAGAAGGGGCCTACCAATCAGTTATACGCTGTGCGATGTCTGAAGAGCCCCCATCTTTACTCCTGCCAGAAGAGCAACTACTGCGACGACAGTGGCAACAGCGAGGGAAGGGCAGCATCGGTTGGATTTTATGTCGAAGGGCGAGATCAGTAGCATTTCACATCAGAGGGCTGAACAACATTACACAAGTTGGACGACCCCACGTTAACTTCCACGCTACAGTACGAAGCGTGTGGAAAAGAGCCACCCGTGAAAGCGCGGCTTACAAGGCAAGATGTTGCCTCCAGGCAGGCATGATGGCTACAGGTGGCTCCGCGGGTGGGATACCACCGCCCTCAACCCACGAGCAGCCGGCGCGGCACGGCGGTGTCCCCGCACGCGGTGCGGTCACGGACGGCTCCACCGGCTGGATAAAAACCCCGCCGGCTGGAGCGCAGCCCCCAAGGCAAGGCCACGCGTGACGGCGGGGGACGACGCCGGCCGCCGGCAGCGCCCGGGCACGCTGCGGGCGGGAGCGACGCCGAGGCCACCCCGCTGAGGCGGCAGCCCCGGCCCCCCCCGCGGGGGGGTCCTGCCCCCTCTCCCCACGGGTTCCCGGCCCCCCCCGCCCCGTTCCGCCCGCCCCCGGGGCTTCCCCTCTCCCCTCCCGCCCTTTCGCCCTCCCTCCCCGCCAAGGCGACGCCTCGACCCGCCGCGCCCGCGCTCCCTCTCCCTCACGCCCGCGGCGGCGGCGGCCGGCTGGGCGGGCGGGCGGGCGGCCGCGCGCATGCTCGGGGCGCGGGGGCGGCGCGTGCGCGGGGCGTGCGCGGGGCGGCGGTCTGCAGTGCGGGGCGGGCGGGCGGCGCGCGGGGCGGAGCGGGGGCGCGCGCGGCGGCGGCGGCGGCGGCGGCGGCGCGGAGTGAGCTGCGGCGCGAGCGGCGGGCGAGCGCGCACCGAGCCGCCGTCCCTCCGGCCCCAGCACCCCGGCGGGACCCCGCGGCCCAGCGCCCTCCTCCGCAGCGCGGACAGCTCTCGGCGCCCTCTGTAAGTGCGCCCCGGGTGCCGCCGGCGGCGGCGGGGATAAACCGGCGGAGCTCCGGGCTCGGCGGCCGCCCCGCCGGGCGAGGTGCGGGCGGGAACCTTTGCCGGGCTGCCCGCCGGGCGGCGGGGCCGGGGTCGGGGTCTGGGGGTGGCCCGCGCGGGGCTTTTCCTCCCGGGGAGGGCGGCGGGGGCTGAGGCGGGGGCTGCCGGGGCCGGTGCGGTCAGCGCGGCCGCTCCTCGGGGATCGTCCTCACCGGGAAAGTTGACGTGCGCGGTTGGTCTTGTCGGCTCGGCGTGCGGGAGTTGTTTCGCGGGCGAGACGGAGGGAAAGCGTGTCCGCAGCGGTTTGCCGTGAACTGTTGCGAGGTTAAGGCACCGAATCCCGCATCGATCCGGATACCGGCGCCGACAGCATCAAAAGGAGGCATTGATCTGCCGCTTAACAGTTTGCGCTTAGGACATGTTTTGGTGAACGTGGAAGTCTTTGCCGTTCTTGCTCGTTTGAAAAGAGAGAGCGAAAAGGTCGTTATTTTTTTCTAGTAGGGAAAAAAAAAAAAAAAGAGCGTGCGAAACCGAAGAGCAGGAGCAGTCCTCGCAAGGTCATCACACCCACTGGGAAGGCAGAAGTGCTCCCCATCCTTGCGATCGCCGTATTCATACTCTTACTGCCCGTAAGAGATTTTTTTTCTTCCCCCCCTTTGTTATTTGATTTCCTTTAACCTGGGAGGTGTTCGCAGGGCAAGCCTCGGGTTGCATTTGCAGGCGGGTGCGCTCGCCTCGCCCCGCCGGGGGGGTGCGGGGTGGAGGTGCCGCGCTCCCGCTGTGTACTTGGGCATCAGCCGGAGTGAAAATGGAGGTGGGAGGAGATAACAAAAGCTGGTGTGCGATCCCAGTCATTTCCCACACGAAGGCGTGAGAAGCGGGAGGAGGAGGAGGAGGGAAAGGAGGCGACGGGAGAGAGAAATTAATTCCCAGAGATCAAAACAAAAGGAGGAGCAGGTCGAGCCACATCGTGAGCGGCCGTGGGGGAAAGCGAGGCGTTTTCCGCGCTGACCCGAGCGGAGAGGGGTGCGGGGGCTCTGCGCGGCCGCGGAAGGGGGGAGGCGGGCGGGGGGGGGGGGGGCAGCCTGGCCGGCCCAACTTTGCGCGCAAGCCCCACTCGAAAGCGAGTTGTCTGCCCCCGGGGGGGTGCGCTGTGTGCGCGGCGGGGGCGCATGCCTGCCGGTGCCCCGGGGGGGCTGCTTCTCCGTCCCTCTTCCCTACTACCCCCCCCCCCCCGGGGAAGGGCCGGATCCCGGTAGCGCGGTGCCGGGGGAGCGCGGCGGGCACGGCGCTGCGGCGGGGACGCTTCCCCGGGACACCGGGGCTCTGCGCCGGGCGGAGCGGGGCGGGCTTCCCGCCGCCGGCTCCGGCGGGGGCTGCTGGAAGGCTCCGTCCCCGTCCCCCGTCCCCCCAGCGCCGCCTTCCCTCCCGCACAGCCCACTCCCGAGTCCAAGGCGTCCTCCTCCCCTCCGGGGGTGTCCCCAGCCCCCCCCAGGGTCCCCCCAAAGGGGAACACCCCCCCCCCCCCCCCGCAGCCGGGCGGGCCCCTCCTTGCACGAAGCCACCCGCAAGGTGCGTCCCCCCCAATTCCCTCGGCATCCTGCCCCCAGCCCCACGAGCCTTTCCTCAGCTGGGGTGTGTTCCCCCCCACCCCACCCCGGCGCTCCCCTGCCTTGTCCCAGCCCGGGTTGGCTGCTCCGGCCTCCGACGTGGGGAGAAACGGTCGGAGATTTTGGGGGGGGGGGGGGAGCTTGTTCTTATGCAACCGCAGACCCTCCCTCCCCGCCCCTGGAGGAGCCCGCTCGGGGGCTTTTGGGAGGTGGGACGGGGCTCTCCGCCTTCCTAGGGCGGGGAGGGGGACCTCGACCTCGACCCCGGTCCCGGTCCCGGTCCCGATCCCGATCCCGATCCCGGCCGTGCGGAGCCCTCGGGGCAGCCGGAGCGCCCGCCCGCTGCGGAGGTACCGCCGCGGGGGGGGGGGGGGGGGAGCCGCGCTCCCAAATCCCGCATCGCCCGAAACAGCGCAGCAAGGCCGGGGGAGGGGGGCGGCGATTACCTACACCGCCAGGCTTTTCGGCTGACAAAGAAAGCGTGCAGATAACAGGGTAATTAAAAAACCTGCCCTTTTCATTAAAACTGAAATGTGATTACTTGAACGCCAGAGCCTTGGCCAATTAGCGAAAGGCCAAATGTATGAATAAATTCCATGTTCTCGTACAGAAGATGTTAATGTAACAGATGCGTTCAAGAGATACAGGTACTTCTCCCAACAATTCTGCCGGCAAAATATTTTCAGCAATATTTTGTAGCGAGCGTGTCTGTGGATAGGCATTCTCTTCCTTCATATATTAGAAAGTTCAGCTCTCAGAGGTACTGCCACCTCTTTATGAAGAAGAAAAAGATGCACATATTTACTAACTGGAATATGGTAAGGAACAGATTCCTTACATTCAGAGAAAAATAAGTACGTGAGGAAGCTCAGTCTGTGTAAAATAGCTATTCACTGGCCCTTTCAGAATACATTCTTACCAGTAGTTTCATTTCTATGACACATTTTCAGACTCAGTTTTCACTACCCTTTAACTTGACAGAATGCCTTTTTTTTTTTTTTTTTTTTAAAGAACACAGTTCATTTAAGAGCATCGGTTTACTTGAAAGGTTTTCCAGTACAGTGTTAGAACTGCACTATCCGTTTCAGGTTTGTGGACTGTGATCAATTTTAATTAAAACTTTAATTACATTTTGCTTCTCCATTCAAATAAAGCATAAAGTGGTCTGGGCTCATGCTGCTGTCAAGGAAAAATAAGGAAATGTATTCTTAATCTTCATTATTTTAATTAAGGGCTGAATCCTTATCTTGTTGGGCTCAAAAGGAGTTTAGCCACAAACTTTTCTGACATAGAACTGCAATACTTAATCAGTTTTCTAGGTTGCCCTGTCTTCTTGCCCCAGACAAATGCATACCCGTACGTAGAATTATGCCGCCGATTTTTCAACATGCCTCGTGTTCTGGAACGTCCAGCTGTTGACAGCACATGAGCTGTGTTGTCGAGCGACATCTGCTTCAGACTGTCCCAGCATTACGTAATCTCACAACCGCAGAGCAAATGCCAGCGGTGTCCCCGCTGCTGTCAGTCCTGTTGTACAGTTCCCCATGGGCACTCCCCTGATGTAATATACCACAAGAGTCACAGCTGATATCCCACCGCAGTACCCACCAGAAGAAGGATTATGCTCTGGCCAGAATGGTAAGGCAAAGCCTTGGGATGTGATGGGGTAGGACAGGGCAGAGCGGAGCAGAGCAGAACAGAAGGCTGCTGGTTCAGCTGGCAGAAATCGGACTGGCTGCGCAGGATGGAAGCGATGCAATGAAGCTGGCTTTGGTGCTGTTCGGAAAAGGCACCGCACGTGTCCCGGGGTGCGACATCCTGTTGGTGGCAGTGTGTCCCGGGGTGTGCGGGGGGTCCCGGCCTGCCTTCTTCCAGCATGGTCCCACTCGAGGGCATGGGGAATGGGCTGTAGTACCACGCTCCTGCAGCTCCATTTCTTCTCTTGTCAGTGTGTTGGGATGGTATGGCCCTCGTATAGCCCTGGGATGGTATACTCTAGCCCTCTTGAGTTTCCTTTTTGCCTGTACTCTCAATATAGCTGCAGGCAGGATCTAAATCTAATAATACAGATTCCTTCTAACACAACACATGAATACGGTGGACTTTGTTACGGGAGCTTCCGAAACTGTTTACTTTTCAAGCTGCTGTTCTGGTTCTCTTTTCAGTTTTGGAATTTTAATTTTATGTCTGGCTGCACTGTGCATTCCTGAGTTTTTTGTATTATATCTGTGCCTCACGCTTGTATTTTAGGTATTAAGTTCTGTGAATTTTGCAAATTCCTGTGGATTTCCAGAAGTTTATGTCACTTTGGTAAATCATGCTGGCTCATCCTCTCATTGTGAATTAAACAGCAATGTACAGTAATTGAAATTAGAGTTACAAAATTTCAAATGCGATAGGCAAATTTGTTTTTAAAGTAGTTGGAATTGAAACACATAGCACTTATCATGAGAAACTGTGTTCCTTGTCTGTGATGTCAAACATTTTCAGCACTGGTCTTCATCCCTTTGTTTTGAATGCATATTGTTTTACCAGTGTGGATTTGTCATTAGAGTGGTCTAGAAAGAAGCTTGTTTTAGAGTGGTTTTGATTGCCAGTGGATTCTGTACTTTCCTTTGATTTTTGTCTTACACCAATAGAGAAGAGCAACTGTGTGGTCTTCCTGCATTATTCCTCATGCCTAATTTTGACTCAGACTTCACGGTAATGAGCCTAAACCGTTTTATCTGTCCCCATTTTCTTGTGGGTCCCCGTTACTGCATTTACATACCTTTTGCTATGCTATACATCCTTGGCCTTTTTCTTTCTTCCTTTGGAGTATAATTTCGTTTCTTCTGTGATCTTTTTCTGCCTTAATTGCATCTTTGTATTGCTTTTCTCTTTATCAGTTATCTTCTTCACTGTTTATTTCCCTTAATCCTTGGGAAAGATCATGACTTACTCTATAGTTTCTCTGTGTGGCATTGCTGAAAGCGTTGTCTGATACAGGAATACAGCATGATGCAGGAATACAGCATGAATAGGGGAGGCTCTGTGTATATGTAGTTCTGTAAGATGTAAGGATCCAGATGGGCTTCCATCACAGGGAGGCGCTTTCCTACCTCGGCTCCAACTCTTGTCTTTATTCATAGAAAGAAAGAATCTTACCTTTTGAATTTTATACTATTGCTCTCAGAGTAATAGTTACAATCCTTTTCAAAGTTAATGAAACAGATGATAAAAAGGATGGTTGTTCGTGGAATACAAAATCTCCAGGTAGTGCTTCAAATCCATATTGCTTTTTAAGTTATGATTTAAGTTGCTAAGAATATATATGTATTTTTTCAATTTGTGTTTTAAACTTTATGTGGACATTATCCGCAGGGTCTCTACTTTCAGGAGCTTTTCCACATTTAGATACGAATATGACCCAAAGGACAATAACACACAAGTAGGAAATTAAGGCAGACTATTAGAGATGGTCTCATAGCTAAGACTTGTAAAAAGTCATTTCAAGGAGGCAGTTGAAGGAGAAGAAAAGATAGAAATCACTTGATACTCAATTTCGCTGATGTGTTTATAAAAACATCAAGCTGTTTTTCTTTGTGATTATTCCCCTGAGGAGGGTAAAGAACAGAATATGTTTTGTAAAATAACTTGGAAAACCACAGTTAATTGAAATAAACAGTGTTCGCTGGGAGTGAGATGACAAATGCATCTTTTGTTGACCTAATCATGATGTATTCTGAAATTCTGATATCAAGGACAAAGGAAGAAGTATTACAGATATTACTGAAGACTTTCTGCCTGGAACAAACCCCATTAAGTCACATTTTCAATCCCAGACTGTACAAATTTAACAGAACATATTACAACTTCCCCAGTTCCACTGTTTTGAAAAAGCAAGAGTTTGCTACATTCTTTAGTTTGTCAACAACCTACAATTTTTGAAGTCATGAAAAGTGATACTTTGAGGTAATTAAGTGGATCTTTTAAGATAATTATAGTAAAGTAATTTCCTACTAGGAAGATAAAGAATTTTTAAATCTCTCTATTATCACAAAGCCATTTGTGGAAGAATATCTACATAATCAGCATTACAAGAGTCTAAATCGATGTGCAGGAAAAAAACAAGCTGTAATGGTGATTGTTATAGCTTTAACACTAATATATATGAGATGCTAAACTTTTTGATTGAAATTACCTTTAATCACTTTTGACTTAAAGCAGATTTAATTTTAAATAATTGATGATTTCAGAAAAGCATCATTGTTTTTATGCAGCTCCACTGTATAGTTTACAAAATACCAGAAAGAATCATTTTACCTATTTCTTGTTCACTAACTTAGACTTTCTCAAAGTTCACTGATGGAAAGACGTAAAAACTGAGATCCATGATGGTAAGACTTACAAACGGCATTTAAACTTTTTTGGCCTACGGAGGTGTTTTCATACCATAGTTAAGCATAACAAAACAGTGGAATTTTGTTTAACTCCCAATGAGTTGAATCAAGCAGTATAATAACAACCAATGGGATTACCTTGGTTGTTCAAACTTTGATGAAGAATGTACTGTCAGCACTGTACAAGTCAAAAAGTATACTTGGGAAGAAAACAAGCTGTGACAGTAATTTACAGAGCTTTTAGATTAATAAATATAAGACTCTAAACCTTTTGATGAAAATTACTTTAATGAGTTTTAACTTTTAGCTAAATAGGAAGTCGTCTTCTAGAGATGAAAGCTTTCAGATTCTTAAATGTTTAACTTTACAAGGGGAATAATAAGAATTTTAACCAAGTGTCTAGCAGAGTCCATAACATTTGACTTGGCGATGCCTCTATCTAGTCTCCTGTTCATAAAACACATACTTTTTTTTGGGGGGGGGGAGGGGGGGTAAATCAGTCTTGATTTAAAGACCACAGATAGTGGAAAATTTATCTCAGTTCTCCCTAAGCTTTTCTAATAGCTAATTATCCTTAATGTTAAAATGTACACCTTGCATCTTGGTTCTGGACTTCATTACCAGTTCTTGAGCCAGTCAATCCCTGAAGTAGTTGAAAGAATATTACATCTTAAATAGGTCAACTGTTGAGCAGGTGTGCATAAAATATGACTTAATTTTAGTACCTAAAAATAATTTCACAAGGGCAGTATATTACTGGAAATTATTTTTTTAGTAAAAGATTAGTGTTCCACTTAGTAGAAAATATTTTTACTCAAAAGTATGTATTAAATCATTTACTATAAGATGGAATTAAACGGCAGTGAGGAGAGCTGAATATTATCCTCTTTGTGGACTGCATTTGAGAATATCTGTGTATTTAATTAGACTTTATTCAGAATGCAGTCCTCTAAAATTAGAACATCTTGTTTATAAAAGCTTTTAGAATACAGCATATTTCTGTGTACTCTTATCTGTTATATTTAGAAATACAGAGTAACTGAAGATTCTTAGAGAATGAAATTTGGGATATTAGTAGTTTGAATTAAAATGCTTTTGTTTTTTAATAGAAGTTGGTATATATATAACAAAATTGATTTTGAAAAGTTAGTAAAAGTAAAGAGTTTTACAAGGTCTTAGCACTGAAAATAAAATCAGCTTATATAATGGATAACGCTGCAGAAAGTTACTTGTGAAAGTATTGCTAATATCCAGCACATATCCAGTCAATACCGCTATAGTCGATGTTCTTTCATTACAACAGAATACATACTGTACTTTTTAAAAGCAGTCATTTTTGATCTTAAAAGTGTATTTTTTTGTATGATACAAATGAGTGCCAACATTCAGGAATGGTCTTGAAATACCTGTTTTGAATTGCATAAAAGGCTTTCAGTTTGAAAGTATGATAGCCTGAAAAGGAATTTTAGTTTGATGTATAAAACATGGATCATACTGATGATTTTTGCAAAGCAGACTGATTTATATGAGAGGACTGTATTTTCAAATACCCTCTAACGAAGTTTGACCTGTATTTTTTCACCTTATTTTTTTTTGCATCTGACTTGGATATGTTAGTACTTTTGGATCTGATCACATCAACCACAGTGTAAGGTCAAAGGATGCTCTGCAATGTGCTCTAGCGGGCTTGGAATCTGGTCCTTGGCATCCATACAGAATGAGAAAATTTAGAAGATTAGGATGCTTTTTGGCCTTGAAATCGGAATGTTAGATGTTTTACCTTGCTAAAATTTTTATATGCATCCTTAACTGAGGAGGGTCGAAGAATCACAAGCTGTTTTTCCCATATAACTACAGAAAATATGCCTGCCTTCTGTCAGTGAATTTCTGATGATACAACTGTATTACTGAAATGCCAGAGTGCTTAAGAGAAATAGCTTCTAAGGCTCCATTTTCCTCCTCAGGTATGGTAAGTAGATCACAAAGTAGCCTTTATCATTCTTCATTAACAAGTTTTGTTTACAACAGCTGTCTCTTGCTGTGGTACACATTGGGCGAGTGCTTAGCTATTTAGTTCAATGGCTGGGTTTTATTTATTTTAATTCTTGCCTGGGGAAATAGGAGGCTTGGAAGGGGTTATGATGCTTTACATTTCTCTCAAGTGTCTGCCACAAAGGGGTGCTACTCGAACACAGATCAATAAGTAATATTAGTTTGTACATGGTTTAAGAGGTGAACATTACTCATCCAGGCTTCCCACTCTGTTATATGAGAATGTAATCCTGAAGTGTCAGCAGGTACTAACTCTGCCTCATATCTTATCTCATCCTTCAGCTTTTACTGATCCCTTTTTTCCTCCCTCTCTGGCTCTGCTTCCTCTCTTTGATTCTGCTCCAACAGTCTCCTGTTGCCTACGTCTCCCTCTCCTTAACGATACTTGGCTGTGCATGTTGCACCATGGTGGATGCCTCCTTCATCTTGCATTTTAACTGTGGTTTTGTGTTTGTTTTCCAAACTGTGAGATTTATAAAACAAGGGTCTGCCCTTTGTATATGTTCTAGGAAGTGCAGCTGTATGTACAGTGCTATAAGGGTAAATATTTTTATTAAAATTTTAACAACATATAAGAGATACTGTAACTACAGCCTGTGCAGAAAGATAAGATGCACGTTCAGGGATTTCATGGAGTGACATTGAACCAATCCATGTCTGATAGCAGCGACTGAGTCCATCTCCTGCAAAGCTAATTAGGATACATTTATTGTGCAGTCACTAGGTTGTGAATGAAGTATGCTGACATACTCAGACTAGCCCTAAACCAAATCTATGATGTACCTGCAGCAAGCCGGAGACAGCAGTCCAGCGCTTAGCATGGCTTATGTACTCAGGTCTTTATCCTGCCCTTGAGCAGGTAGGTTATGCAGCCTGCACCACGTTCTGCTTTGCCCCGGTGGGGCTGTTTGCAGTGCCAAAGCCAGCGAGTTAACAGCTGGCTCAGGGACACGCTCTGCTCCAGCTGCAGGGGCTGCAGTGTAGAACACGTTCTATACAGCTGGGTTTGTATCCACGTCTCTCTAGACTGGTATTTCCAAAGAGAAGTCTGTGAGAAGTCACAGTACAATGTGAACAGATGTTGAGTACAGCTGTGCTCTTTCTGTGTGTCTGTCTGCCTTGTCTGTTGAATCACTCTCTTCAGTGCCCTAACTCCCCGTATCTTAGCGCAAGGCCCACGATGTAGCTTCTTGTAAATCTGCATAGTAGGAACACAGCCTATGTATTTCTTTTTTCTTTTTTTTTCTGGGTTGTGTAATGTTGGGGTAGGAGGATGGGATACAGGACACTGGAAATGTTACAGTAATTTAGCATGACATACTCTGTGTTTTTTATTTCTACATACTGTTATCAATGGTCCTCCTATCAGTATGTACATATCACTTAATGCCATAACATTTAGATTGTTAATTAGCTTAACAAAATCTATTAATGCAAGTTCTTCAGTCACAAAGCAGTTTGCTTTCTTTAGAGAAGAATGAGCTAGAGAACTGTTTGCTAGTTAATTGCTGTTACTTTTAAGATACATTACTTTAGATTAGTACCTCCTTCAAATATTTTTCACTGAATGTAGATTTTTTCATAATATGCAACTAAATAAATGAAAACAATTTAACAAGGTTCTGAATTGTTGCATGAGAAATCCACAGTAAATAAAAAATAATAGAATAATTTGTATTTAAGTATCAACAGTCCTATCATTACTTGGTGTCGCCATTTTAATGTTGGTGAAATACAAATAGACAATTTAAAGTAAAAAAAATTCCTGCATCTTCATGCACTTCAAATATATGAAAAATAACTGTGTCTAACTATGGCTTGAGTTTTAGTGGGTGTCTTATATTCCATAGTCGGCTGAGGAGGAGACAGAAAGATATTTTGAAAATTCCGCTTTCTTCCATATAAATTGCAAGTTGTTGCAATGTGTGACTCGTTTCAGCTGTACGCATCTCCCTGTTGCCAATAGGAGTGTATTAGTGGTGACCAATAACAATACATCAGTGTCAGCTCACCTCCAGATAAAAGAAGGAGTTCATGAAATGTTCAAGGTTGTTCTGGGATTATATGTAACAGAGATATCTGGAGATTGTAATTCTCAGTGTTGCCCAGTAAACCCAACTATTTACTGTTGTCAGCATTGATACATATTCAGATGGGCTTCAACATCTGAAGCTGTGCAAGACAAGTAACATATTCCCTCTATCTGCAACTCTGCATTTGGTCACTCAGAATAGTAATTTATGAGATTCCCAATTCTAGTGAGACCTGCACAGCAGCTCGTAGCCATTTCAGTCTTGTACTTCTGTTTTCCATTGAAAATACCTTCAAGAAGTCTGCAGAAATTAGCAGGTTTTCATTTGTTCTGAATGATCAAAGTTAGTGGTATCACTCTGGATACTTATCTTCTATAAGTGTTGAATCTAGGAGAATAAACAAAACAATAAGGGATCAAATTCACACAAGTCATAGGGACAAAGTCACCGTGTGTCAACTTTGCTATGATAATTGGCCATGCTGCAAAAATTCAACTTACAGTAAAAGTGGCTTAGATGTGGTTGTACAGTGAAAGAAAATGTATGCCATCAGTGGGCAGTGACATTAGCAGTGCTGTTGACAAGCACAGACATCAGGAAGTATTTAGGAGCAAACGGAAGGATGGCTTGATGGTGTTTCATTATTAAAAATTCCCCTAGAGTTGAATGTGAACTGGAAATTTCTTTTCTGAATCAATCCCATCCTGAAGTAGCTGGACCAAAGTCCAAGCTCATACAAATATCAGGACTCATTCTGTGAGCTGATCTGTCAGATCCCTACTGGAAAAACTGGATCAAGGGATGGATTTGAATAGCGCAAAGTACATCCTGAACCACCAACACACTTCTGCGAGGGATTTGTTTTAAACACATGGGAAAATCTGTTGGTTTGAACACATAGAGTTGACTAGAAATGTAGGTGTAAGTGTTCAGCAAGCTCATAGCCTGAAGGAGATTAAGACTTGGGGAGAAGGAGAAGGTGTGATCATGAATCATGTCAGAGATGTAAGGAGGATCAGATCTGCGAGGATTTCAGTGCTAGGGAGAAGACATTTTAAATGAATCAAAAAGGAAGAGGAAAGTGAGGAAAAGGAGTAGGACAGCATTTGAAGATAGCAGAAGGCAAAGGTATCAGCATCTAGGAAAGACTGAAGAGTTGGAGAGCCTCTCACAGAAAAGGTGATTAATTAGAAAATTACCAACAGGTTCATCACTTTTCATGATTTTTCAGGTGTTGTGAGAAAACTTGCAGGGAAAATTTGAATTTCCAGGAAGCATTGAATTTAGTGATAAATCCAGCTGATTCTTGCCACTTTTCTCAGAACTGCTTCTTCAGGTGCAATGATAGCCAAGCTGTATCAGAACTGTACTAGGGGAAAAGCATCTGAGTTAGGTGCTTAGAGAAAGCCTTACTGAGATGCCAATAGGTAGCTCGCTGAGCTGTGGTAACTTTGCTTGTATGTATGTGTGAGATGGGTGATCGATGCAGCTGTTGGGGAAGAAGGCGGCGAATTGAGATGGTTTTAAGTCACGTACAAGTAAGTCCTAAAAATGACGAGAGAAGCACCCCCGGTGCAGGCTACCTCTGGCAGTGAGTTCTGTGTGGGTACAAGGGAATTTGCTTGTCTAGAGCCATTTGGGACATGAAACTAAGTGGGGAGAAGGATTGAAAAATAAAATGTGAAGCATTTGCATAAGACTGTATATGTTTTTCATCATATGATTCATTGATCTTATGACTGAACTGCTGCTTTTAAAAATCCTGCTTTTCTGCAGTAAAAAGCTGTTAGTTTGGAGCCCTGATTTTGAAGTATTTAAATGACAAGTTGCTCATTGTTTTGCATTTGTATTTATGTGCTGTGTAGTTTTTCACCACTGATGTCAGTTTTGAATGGGATATGACACCTACAGTATTGGCAAATTTATAGAATTTGACATGATTTTATTCATATTTTATTACATGATGAAGCAGAAGGCAGAAACGTGACTTGTCCAAGAGCTTTTAGTAAATTGTGGCAAAGCAGAGGATGGAATCCAAGACTTTGATTCTCATAGTGAATTGTAGACCATGTTTTACCTATTTGCTTGATCACAGTGCTATACTGAAGTTCCTTTCATGGGAGGAACTCAGTTTGCACTGCTAATTTGAAAGAGATTAGGCAAAACCTCAGAAACCCTATTTCTAGTTGTTAGAAGTCAAGGTGGGAAAATGTTTGGCATTTGTGTAAACTTTTCACCGATAATCTACAAGTGTTTCAGTCCCATACATCAGTAAAGGCCAATCTCTTCCTCAAAAGAGATGCCCATACAGTTCAGGTATCGCTCCCATATTGATGATTGTCTTCTGCATCTGGTAGTCAGATGAGTAGTACAAGATCCGCTGGTGGGGTGACCACACTTGGGGTCTGAAAAGAATGAGGATGCAGACCTAGAAATCTGGATGAAAGCAGTGTCCCATTGGACTTTTGGTATGACAGTGGTCTGTCCCGAGTGAAATGCGACGTGATTACCCCAGCACCAGGTGATCTACATTCCTGATAGCGGGTGGATGAATGGTGGCACCAGCTTGGGCTGAGCTCTCCATCCAGCCCAACCCAACCTCTACTGGCTGGGTCAATATGGTCACCGAATCACATGCATCTGCTGGAAAGGGAAGCTTTCCCTGTTGCCTTGCTTCCCTATTACCACCTATTCTTTTCTGGGTGAAGGGGCATGGCCAGTTTTTTCTTATCATGCCTTGCACATGGCCATACAAATCCTAGGGTATACACAAGACATTAGGGAAGGAGTTGTTTCCAAAAATAAGAGAGGTTTTCTTTGGAGGGTATAACCCTTTTCAGCAGCAGAACTGGATTATGTTAGATAAAAATCGCCATGTAGTCATCCTCCCTTGGAGTAATGGGACCAATAGAGAGTTGTTATTGTTGTCTGCCTGTGACCCGTTCCTGAGGCTTGTCTTTCCTCTTGGCTCTCTGATGAGGTACTTGGTATGAAGGTAGACAGTGCAGTTTGGAAATATTGGCTATCCTTATAAATTCTTACAGAAGCAAGTGCTTGTGTGTAGTTGATGAACTAAAAATGAAATAAAAGTTTTAATGAACAAAAAGTAATAATTATTGTATACCTTAAATTTAAATGATTAGGCCACCACCGGTCTAATTTTGGAATATTTATGAAGTGGAAATAAGCAGGTATTTACATGTATCCCACGTTCCTATGCTTTTGCTGCTGAGATCTCATTCGGGTGGTGGTGTGATAATGATCATCCACTTGGACCAGAGCTGATGAGGAGGTGGGCTGCAGAGCACGAATTGGGCTCTTCAAGTAGATGGTCAGGAGATGCATGTCTCTGTTATCTCTGGGTTTTAATTACATTGGGTTAATTAGATCACTATATTACATTTATATACAATTATTACATCAGTTTTAATTATCAGGTTAGCCATAGTCCTTGACATATTTTTCCTTCTTAAGTTTTTGCATAAAAAATACAGGTGTCAGCACTCCACATATGAAAATTGCTCATGCGCACATGGTTGTCAAAGTACTATGAAAAAATAAGGTCCCAGATCAGTTCTCATTTGGATTTGAAATAACCCTTTAGAAAGAAGCATGCAACTGACCTCAGTTGTATGCTTTATGGCAGACTATAAAATGGTAGAGCTCTCCTATAATATGTAGCCGAATTCCATTTTAGACAGGCTTTGTGGCTTTTCCCCTTGGACATGTGAAGCGTTTCCTAGAAATCAGTTTGACTGTGAATAAACTGGAACCTGAAGATTTCTCAGTACTGTGCAGTAAACAGGCATAACCAGTTACATTCTGCTAATCTGTGGGTTGTGCCTGAGATTTGTCACTACAGTAAGAGTTGGCAGGAGTGGCTATTATCTGTTCTTGCTTGTTTCAGAGGGGAATGGGTAAAGACTGAGACCTGGTAAAAGTAGTTTTTTAAAAGTACTAGAGCAGAAGAAAATGAAATGTATGTATTTTATGTGGAATGGTCCAGAAGTTGTGTGTTCCCTGTTTTTCCTTTGAAAAATCTCTATTTCTTTGGCCAACTGTGGGTGATTATTACTTCCCATTTATTATTATGGCAAAATATTTAAAAGTGGAGTCATCTGAGCACCAGTCACACTGGCTATAAGCCAATTCAACTCCATCAGGCTCCATTAAGTTGTTAAGTGCTGTCAGCCGAGTCCACATTATGGAAGACAGAAGATGAAAATCTGCCATATGTAAGAGTTGGTTGTACAATTTTTTTTCAGTATAGCAAGACTCCAGAGCTCATACAGCACACTCTTCAGCTTAGGTCTGTATTCTGAAAGTAGAACTCGACAGTCTGGTTGTTTTTCAGCAAAAGAGCTTGCCAGTTTTATTTTGTTCCTGTAGCTTCAGACCACTGAACAGGACTTTTTATCACTCTAAATGAAAAATTTAAATGTATGGTTCAGCTGTAGTGGGACTTTGCTTTGGCTGGAAGAGCCTTACATCCCATGGCTAGCTGAAAGGGCTCAGTCACTTGATGCTTCGCTTACTTTTCTGCTTGAGGCACTTTGACAGCACATGCCTTAATGTGTCACTGCGGTTTTTGCTTGTTCCCACAGGGGCAGATGAACAAGAAGGGAGGAAACAGTGCTCATCCTGCCTCTCTTCCTGAGCTGCATGCGTCAATTAGTAGGCAAGGCAGCTCCCTGCACTCTGCCATTCCTGCAACAGTTTCTCCAAATCTCCCTTCCGCTCAGCCAAAATAAAAACAAGCCTCACGTAGTGGAAAGGCAGAATATGGCTGGTGGGAAGCAGCAAACAGCCCTTTCTGCAGTGAGCAGATGAAGCAGCTGTTCAAAAAGGAGATGATGGTAGCAATATATTCACTAGCATGAAGCTTACTCAACCTGTCTAAATTTTTTCTCAAGTTTATCAGATGATGGTTTCTTCTGGTTTTGTGGCAGGTCATAATCTCCTGTGCATCTACGTTGTATACATATTAGCTCACGTCTAGACTGCTTTGGAGTGAAATAAGTACTTCCTTGGTTGGGGAATGGATGGTGTGGAGTAAAGCAGAGGATGCTGCTGGGGTCCTGCTTCTGCCTCTGGTGTGGGCAGAGCCTGCTGGCACCAGGTCTCTGCCTCGGGCGGGCTGGGGAGAGCCGTCGCGGGGACGTGCCCGGGCGCTGGGGCACTTTGGGACTCCAGTGCACAGCTCGCCTCAGCACCCACCAGTTTAATGACAGCTGGCACCGACCGTGAGGACACCCCAAGTGAAGACACCACAGACAGCTTGAATGATAACTTGTTTTTCCTAAGAAATAACCATCCTGTGTCACTTATGCCCAGGTCACAAGTTTAACCTCACACTTCCCCAAGGTCTGTGTGAAGCTTTGAGGAAAAGTTTCTTACTCACTGTTTCACACGCAGACTCAGGATATCGTGCCATTACCTCTGCTCCGTCAGAAGAGCTCCAGAAGAGCCTAATTTACTTTTCTTTACATTATTCATGAAGAAATTTGCAAAGCTACCTTCTACCTCTGCGCAGAACTTCTATATACTATAGTATGGAATATATAAAGTTTATAAAGTGTTCAGCACCAGCGTCCATAGCTTGTGTAGGGATCTGGGGAGAATCTTTTAAAATAGATATAATTAAATGTAAATTTAATTTAATTTAAATCTTTTGAAAAGGATTCTACAGCTAACTGTGAAATCTTTAACAAGTTTGATTATTTTTATGGGGCAATTATACTTCCAGTGCACTTCCAATAAAATCCCGTAGTAGGATCAATTCTACTATTGATTATCCATTATAATCAATAATAAATAATATAAAATTTCTTTCTGTAAGTATCTGTGTCCATGGATCTTATGCCTTCTTTGTAAAATGAGAGATCACATTTATGTAGCGAAGTGTATAGCAAAGAGGAGCTCTCGTGTTCCTTATGCTCTTTGGGAAAAGCTATTCCAAGTTAGTTCTATGTTTAGATACTCTTAGTCTAGAGAATTGTTATTCTCTGGAAATACAGCTATGTTAATAAGATACTTTTCTGAAGAATAAGAAAGGGATAAAAGTGTTACTACCTTGAATTTCTCAGGAATACCTTTTGTAGTTCATATCCACTACCGATTTTAATATGAACTAATATTCAAGTATAAGCATGTCCATAGTGATTGAATCATTAGAAGAGCTTGGAAGAATTACAGAAACTTGAAAGATAGTAGTTATCAAGGCAGTAAAAGTAACTCTTTATATGTAAGAACAGAAAGCTAAGGCCTGAAACCACAGCTCCATAAATGGACTTACTGCACATCATGTTCCTACCCACAAATCCAGGAGGTAATTACCTGGCTGAATCAGGCATGGAAGAAGGGCAGTCCCAGGAAGAAATTACCTCATCCTGAGGTTGGAACTAGGACAAAACTTTCTGGTCCTGAGAATGGTGTATTTACCTTTCTCAGGGTTTCCATCATGCTGCAGCAGCCTGCTCATGAGGCAGTTGGTGGTTAATATCTTAGTTTTGTCTCAGTGACGCAACCAGCTTCAATTCTTTTTCCAAAAGCTCAACTTAGTCTGAAATGCCACCGTGTGACCCGTGGAGCTTGCTGCTTGGGTAAGCGAAGCTTGAAGGACAGCCTACACAGTTTCCAGGGTGTAGGAAACAGTAGGAAATACTGACAAAATCAGTGTGATGAAACAAATAGTACTCTCCGGCTGCTCTTTGTCTTACTTTTTGAAAACATTACTCTTTATGGCCACTGATTTTCCAGTGGGAAACACTGAATGCAGTTCAGGACCAGCTTTGTCTAGGCTTCCCCTGGTCCTAACTCCAAGAAACTTCCTCCTTGTTCACTGTAACAGTGCTAGAATTAAATTGTGTTTTCTGACAGAAAATCACCCCCTGATTTAGTGCCTAAGGCTGTTAATGCTAGTGGTACATTAGAGACCCACATCAACATTTTTTATGGATAAATAACTGTTGCATTACTTGTATCTGTATCTAATATCCTAACTCAAGTATAGCATTTGTGGCACATTTAATGGTATTTAGTTATCTAAAAAGTGCTCTGTCAGAGCATACCGCAGGTATCTTAGGTGGTGGATGTAGTTTTGCTATTTATATCATAGTGTTCTACAAATATTAATAACACTGTGCTTCAGAGTGAGCTACAGCCATAAACCTGTAAAATAACTCCCAACAGTTCATCTTGATAGTCTGTTG
This sequence comes from Haliaeetus albicilla, assembly GCF_947461875.1. Classification (NCBI taxonomy): domain Eukaryota; kingdom Metazoa; phylum Chordata; class Aves; order Accipitriformes; family Accipitridae; genus Haliaeetus; species Haliaeetus albicilla. The sequence goes on along the minus strand of NC_091500.1, from coordinate 12,344,094 downwards.
AAATTGGACTGCTCTGACTGCACCCCCTTCAGGCTCACTGCCAATCTCATATTTTATCCTGAAATTCCAGGAGGAGACACTCAAAATAAACACTACACTAGCAACAGCTTGCATTATCTTTAAGGCAGTAGCTAGCATTGGTTTCACTTTAGCCTCTCTGTGGCTTTCTTCATTTGAAAATTCATGAAGTTTGACCTTTTGGATACATTTTGCTCTTATTTATTCCCCCTGTTGACTACAGTGGAACTGAATGGATGTAGCTGAGAAGAGAATGGGTATATCATAGATGCTAACCTGTTATGACTAAATTATCCCTGTTAGTCCCATGTTGCCCAGCACCAGCCACTTTATATAGTGCATATCCACTCACTAGCTTGCTTTCAGGGTAGAAAAATACAGCTATTAGATTTTTGTTTGAGTTTTCTTAGGAGGGGAAAAAAAAAAAAGTAACATGGAAATTACAGGATTATTCCAGGCATCATTTCAGAGATGTTCAGCTTTTTTTCTGCAAATGCGTTTTCTTTGCTACTGCTTTTGAAAATAAGCTGATCTTGTAATTCACTATTATTCATCAAGGTCAGTATACCCTTGAATCAGAGAGGTTTGCTATTTTAAACTAAAGTGTTTTTCAGAAAGTAGTGTGTTTCGCAAGAATAGAAGAGGTAGAATGTAGGATTGGGACAATATGAATGCACACACATTGCTGCCAATGAAAGCAAAGCTTGCAGGTCTAATTTTAGGCTTTTCAGCCTTGGTATTGTTCCTTACAGCACAGTTATTTTCCATATGATACAAAGCAGTCCTTTTTTCAACTTTTATAAACTACTTCAGAGAGCAAAAGCAAGGACAAAGTGAGTATGTCATGGTTGAAAACAAATCAAAGCAGCTTAACCAAGGGTGAAGTTAATGATGATTGCATGCCATTTCTATATTCAGAGGACAATTCTTTAAGAAAAGTAAGAATCTAGAGAAGTGTGTCATGAGACCTGGAAGTAGAGTTACATGGTGTCTGAACTGGGACCCTTGGGTATGACTGGATTTGCTTCAACCCGTTTAATTAATTTACACTGTGCTTAGACGCCTGGTGACTTAGTCCTCTTAAAATGTCAAAATGACCTGTGCTGTTTGGAGAAGTAGGACTTACAGGATATCTGCCTATCTCCGGGTGCTTGAAACTAAGCATTGTAGATGCAGTGGGGATGCTACAACTAATTCTTTGTGTAACACCAGATAGATGCTATTTTCTAAAGTTACCTTTTACTGATATATTTATACAAAATGAGTTTATAGAATTATAGAAATATAATACTGTAGAAATCCTTGTATTCTTTCCTATACATTAATTACCAATGACTGGAGCCGCTTGGTACTAAGCCATTCCCCATGGAAGTGTCAGCAAGTCAATGGTACTAACCTGTCAAAACTATTAAAAATACCTTTAAAAATAATTAAGTTAACATAGTCCCCGTTTTTCATCCAAGGGAAGCTTATTAACTGAATGAACGTATGACAATGGCCATACAAGGGCCAGAGAAATCGGGGAGCATAAAGCTGTGTGATTTTTGTTAGTAAATCTGGACCCCCAAAAAGAGCTGTTTGAAACAGGTTGGTAAAACTGGCTGTACTGGCAGAAAGACAATTTCTTGGGAAGAGCCTGCGCTGGGGCTGCTGTAACATTGAGCTGGTATTTTGTCCCACAAGTTCAGCCAAGATCCACTGCCTCCTCCCTGGACTTCGCCAGCCAGGTAGTACCTAGGTTTGGGTCACGAGAATTGAGGCACAGTTTGGCTGCAGGCTCTGCACTTGTCCCCGAACTGGGAGAGTCAGATCAGTATGAGCTCAAGGGGTGGAATTTTTTTTCATGCCATTCTAGCTGTCTAGAAGTTAAATGTTTAGTCTAAACTAATTGTGTAGGCTTTCTTGTTAGTCAAACAAGAGTAGGCATCTCCAAAGAGCAGTTGATCCCACTTATCTTGTATATATACTTTTAGCACAGGATGAATTGCCTCTTGGTGAATTGGGTGCCTGTTTCTCTCCATTGCACATTGGAGCCTTGATGACTAGTTTAGATTAGATATCCAACTTCTAATGGCTACCACCCAGGTAGAAATAACCTGGACTAATCAAGTTCCCTGCTACTGACTATATAATAACTTCCCTGTTAATATTCTGTGCGTGATTTGTGGTTGCTGTGTTAGAGAGTCTTCTCAGTTTTCTTTGCAATCATTTAAAATAGTTTGGCATTAGTAGTACAATTGCTCAGTTTTCTGTTGTCTATGGTCATACAAAAGTTTTAAAAATTGTGACTGATTTTTGTTATTTACTGTCATCATTAATAATAAAAAAACATTTTCATTCAGTTTCTTGAGGGAACTGATTAAGTTACAGACTGGCAGTTTGATGTCCTTCTGGATTCTGGCCAGGTTTTTGGAGTCATAAATCAACCTAGCTCCTTTCAAGTTAGGGAAAAATAATGTTTCTAAAAAAGTTTGTAGCACCAATACTGGAATAGGGCGGAAGTATGACGTCAGCTAAGAATGAGCAGACTGTTGAGTGGCTTTATTTGGTGGCAGGCACTAATTTGATGGAAACTTCAAGACAGTAATTGTTTGGTCGTTTGGGGGATTGCAGCTCCTCAGGGCTTTCCCATGCCTGTCATTTAAGATTTTTTTCTTTTTTTTTTTTTTTTGCAAGAGATCTATGAGGCAGGCAGAGCAGAGGAACAAATTGATTGTTCCTCTTAACCTTGAAAAAGGTTTTTCCTAGATGTTCTGAAAAGTTTTTTTGAGGAGTATAGCTAGTTTTTTAAAAGAGAAAGTACAAATGCAAGTGACATCTCTGAACCCAATGCCTTTTCCATTTCCACTTTATCCTTTTATCAGGGGCAATTAAGCAGCAGCAAGAGTCAGGTTAATTTCTGCATTTGTTCTGTGAAAAACAAACAAGGAAGCAAAACCAGTTTAAGCCTCCACCTAGAAACATAGGCGATGAGATGAGTGGACACTGATCTCTGCTTCCCTGCTTACAAGTGTTCAGCAAATAGGTTCACTCAACACTGCTTTTTGGGGGGTGAGGAGAGACGAAGGGATTTAGAATAACATGTAGAAAGTATAAGTAACAACTTCTCTCCCTGGTAGTTTGAATTCTCTTTTTCTACTTGAGGATATCAAAATTAATCTCTTCCTTTAGGGATACCAACTCCTCCCACACTTCTTCCTCCTATCCCACCTTTTAGGTGATCGGATTCACCAAGGCCCTTTAGGAACTGAAAATGCTGTGCTGCATGTCCCACTTGCTGTTACTGCTAGTGAACGTAGCGGGTTCTCCTGCTGTCCCTGCCCACAGACGGTTCCTCTCCATGAGTTTTTTCTCCTCTGACCAGTCTGTGGTGATTTGGGGCAGTCGGAGGAGTGCACATATGTGTACAAACCCTGCACCTTTGCCCACATGTGAGGGAGACATTTGTATCAGTCTTGCCGTCCTGCCTGCATCTGCATCTCATGCCTGTAAATCATGGTGTTTCTCGGACGGCTGCCTTGGGTTGTTTAAGCTTTATACAACATAATTATAAGCTGCATAATCCACTTAGCTTTACAACCTGTTTTTTAACATAAAATGCTCTCAAATATTGTACAGTGTGCAGCATCATTTAAACATGCTGAGGCTTGCCCCCGGTCCCTCCCGTTCAGCAGCTGCCTCTCTGCAAGATGCTGACAGCCCTGCTGGCAGCCTGGGAATCCATCCGTCTCTGCTCTTCGGGAGTGGTTGTGTTATCTTTGTGCCTGAAGATGCCAAGATTGTTTAAATGTCAGTAAGATATTGCCCAGATGAATTCCTCTGCAGCTTAAGCAAGCCAACCTCTTTTTTTTTTTTCCTTATGCATACACCTTGCATGCTATGAACATAGCTGGTCTCACTGCTTTTGCTGATGAAAAGCCAAAAAAGGAAAAGAAAAAGTGCAGATAAAACACCAGGGGTGATGAGAGTTGGCATTGGGTAAGGAATAAAAGCCAGGTAGGAAGGAAGGAGGGAAGGAAAGTGGGAGAAAGAGTCAGGATGAGCTGGTACAGATTTACTGGGACTGGCTTGGCAAGCATGCTGCCAGGGAGCCAAAAGTACAGGGAAACGATGGGACAAAGAAGAAGAAGAGGGACAACTTGGGGCTGAGATTCACAATCAATTTGCTGTTACCTAGCTGTCTGCCTGACAGCAGAGCCGTGCTAATGCTGTGTAGACACTCCTAACGCTAAGTACGTCTGCATAATAAAACCAGCTTAGCCTATATTTATTGTGTGTGTACGTCTATATATGTGTCCGTGTTCCTCAGCAACATTATAGCCAGTAGTTTTACTGGGCTATTCAGGCACGTTCCTTACCTCACTCTGTTAATATGTGCTCACAGCTTGGCACTCACAGCTCCCCAGGAGTAATGTTAATATGACATACGATTATTCATGTGCCTGGCTATTTTTATGAAGAATCAAATGCCAACCTGAATGGTTCACAGTGGCCGTGTGTGAGAAATTGGGACCTTCAAAACGCTAAGGGGCGGTACCACGTAAAACAAGGCATGGACGCACAGGCTAGCAGTATGAAGTTCAGTGCCTGGCCTGCTTTGTATGCCGGTGTCATATTCTTAGAATGTAGAGGTGACAGAGTTTAAGTTGCATTTTGAGGAGGGAATGCAGCAACTAAATACTTCAGATGAGATTTGCATAGCTATTTAGGTACTTGGTGAGATTTCATAAGAGCACTCAAGCTGCCGGGGAGACGGTTGATACCTTTATACTGAACGTCACCTTGACTTTCTTGAACAGAAATGAACCAAGGCAATTAGATAACAGCATCTGCTTTAGCCAGTAGTCCAGACCCATTGAAGTGCTTGCATGTGTTTGTAAATCTAGCTCCTTATACCACTTGCCTTGAAGTCTACATTTTTCTGTTCCAAGATACACGCATTCTCCCACAGAATATAATACAGCTTTATATAAGTGAGAAAAGAGATTTTTGATCCTTTTCCCAGAATCTATTTCTTGACATACGCTTGCTCCCCTTCCCTTTTGCTTGGCCTTAGTAACAGGGCTGCTCTGGTCAGGAAAGATGAAGGGTTTTTTTCCACAATGAAAAAGCAGGCAGATTTCCTGAATAACATTTGTTCTATATTCCCTTTTGTCTTGGAGATTGAAAAATATCGCTACCAAAAGACCATCATTTGGAGTCTTGTTCAGTTCCAGAGGGGATTCTGTAACAGGTTCTCTTTATACTGAGTCTTTCTGAAGTAATTTAGGAAAAGAAAGAAAGAAAAAAAAAAAAGTGCTACAACTATAACCAGCTCAAATGATTCTTTGCCTTCTGGCAGCGAACACTTTTTATATTGCATCCTCTGATTTGATTTACTAGCTGTTGCAAGCTCCCGGCAAGTGCCACAATAGTTTTTAAGATTTCTCTGTTTCTTGCTGCTGGGTTTTGGGGATTTGGGGATTTTTTTTGTTATTATTTTATGTTATTCCACTTTTTGCCTTATTCCTAAGCTGTAGCCTTCATTTCCTTTAACTTTTCCCCTGGATTGTCACACCAGAGAGAGTTAACAGCTCTACCAGTGCAGCATTTAGCATAAGCAAGGCTTGATCCAACTGTAGACCTGGTAGATTATCTGTTGTTTTAAAGCTTTAAATCAAGACCAGGTGCCTCTCTAAAAACTGTACCCTTGTCCAATGACAAAGATTGGAGATGAACCAGGAATTTGGGTGTGAAATTCTACTATTTCCATCCTAAACGATCACAACACTTCTTCCCAAGTAGTTGCAATACATGAGTCTATGAAATATTTTTCAAGTTTTTAGCCTTTAATGATAGCAACATGTTTAAGCCATCTTGTAGCTGGTTTTGAATTTTCTAAGTGTAGTACTTATATATGCATAATGTTGTAAAAGATGGTAAGCATAAAAACAGGTATCACACATTTTTACAATTTATGGAGAGTGGGGAAAAAATGAAATGTATCCATAAATGACTTGTGGAGTTGACTAGTAAAGTGAGAAAGTTTGCATATGATTTTAGATTACCCGTAACAGTCACATTTCAATCTGACTATTAAGTGCTGCAGCATGATTATGTAATACTGAATATTGGGATGATAAAACAGCAGGTGAATTAGTTGGCAATTAAGAGGAAGGTAAAGTCCATGGGACAAAATATATTGATGACTATAGATTAACTAGTAGAAATCAGGAGAGGAACGGGGCATTACTGAGGATGGAGCTCTGAAATTACCAGTTCATGACAAATAGCAGTTAAAATGGCTAGAAAATACTAGGACAGAAGTAGAAAAATATTATACTGTATAAGCATGTGTAGCATCCTATCTGTAATTATAGTCACTTGTATGATAAAGAGCTATAATATAGTAGAAAGTCTAGAAAAAGGGAGTAAAGTTGGTTAGGACCATGGAGCATAGGCTGGGCAGAGTCTGGCTGTTTCATGACTGATGATGAGGAGGTAAATAAGAAATAGTCACTGTTTCTCACAGTACAAGAAATAGGGTCACCAATGAAATTATTGTATAACATTTAATTAAATTATGATACTGATTTCCACAGGATGTTTTGGAGACCAAGATATAAATGTGGTCAAAAAGGGATCAGACAAATTCAGGAAAGCTAATTTAATCAGTGATTATTAGACATGATAGTCTGGAGAGTCAATGGAGAGAGAACAGCACCTCAAAAGTATGACTCATCCCATCCTAGGAGAAATGTCTTAGGCCAACTTGCTGAATTGATACCTGGAGATGACTGTGTCTCTGTTGGCCTACACGACTATCTTAGTGTAGACACCAAAATTTGAGAGCATTAAAGCCAGGTGATTTCACTCCCACTGTAGATGTTGTATTCATATACTAAAATTGTGGGGCATTTTTGCAATTAAAAAAGCTGTGGATGCAATTAAATGGTGAAGATGGCATTGACTATAAAGAAAGGATATTTTTCTATTTGTCATCCAAGATATTTTTGTTCTTTCTTAGCAGCAGTTTAATTTGTGTGCCTTATTGCAGAAGTATAGGAAGCATGAAAGAGATTATGTCATCCTCAAAGTCACTCCCAGCCTCTAGAATCATTAGAAAGAGCAACAAACATTTTTTATCATAAACCTTTTATCAAAAACTTATTCCCATGGACAATTCAGCAACAGACAGCCCTAAGTTAGGAAAAAAACATCCTGCCCCTTGAGAATTAGAGTTACGTGTCATGCTTTCCAGGATTCATAGCCTATAATAATGTCATTTTCATGCTAGGTTTTCTAAAGTAGTTTTCCCAGGGGGTCCTTATCTACCAGAGGTGGGCAGTGAATCAGAACAAAATTTTATTTTCCTAGACAATTTAACGGAACTGCAGGCTAATATTTCAGATTTGCAATTTTGAGACCTTTGAAAAGATTTCTGAGTCAGCTTGACTGTGCTTAGCAACCTTTATCAATAGCTTTATCCTGGTGGATGATAAACTCAAGGAACTTGGACACTGGTTTTGGTGAATTTTGTAATCATAATAATTTTAATGTTTGTATAGCTTTCATTTGTTGTCTTTCATTTTTTATCTGCATCACCATTGTTTTTTTCTGTTGTGTTAGAGGTATTGCTATGGCCCATCCCAGAGCTGTTCTGTTGTAACAACAGCTTCCCATGTGCTTTACTGAAGGAATTCTAAGTGCACTGGTGTCCAAATCAAATATGTTGCTAGCAATTTTTTTCCCCCATCGTTTTCTGTCATCACCAGAAAGATAGCTCCTAAACTGTGTGTCCTAGAAAAACAGCATTTTAGAAAGTATCTGAAAAGCAAGCATCTCTTTGAAGTAAAAAAAAACCAATAGACTGTACCTTGCATGTTGTCCTTTGCAGGTTGAGGCACTGAAGTTCTCATGGATGGTGTGGTACTACAAATGTGTGATGCATTGTATAGGTCTCCTCTGTTTCCTCCTCTTTCCTCAGTATAGATTTTCTTATTCTTGGCCATGGTAAATACTACTGAAATTTAGACTCTGTCTCTCTCTCATTTTTTGTCTATCTTTTATTATTTAACCAAAAAAAAGCATGTGCGCACACACAGGGATTCAGCTGAGCAAGTGTAGCAGTTTTATTAGCACAGCCACAATACCCAGTTGTTATAAAAATTTACTCCAGTAGAGCTCTCATTGAAAAACAGTTGGAAAAAATTGTTCCAATTATTTTTAATGTAGAAAATGATAACATTGTGCAGTCTTTTAGCATGAGAGGCTTTCTCTCTCTCCCTGCCTCCCCCTGGCTTACCTTTTAACAGAAAGACCATATGCTGTGATTCATATATGGGACTTATGAAAAGTTGTATGTTTTACCTTGCTGTCTCTCAGAACTATCGTACTGTATAAATGAATCCAAAACTAGAAGAAATACCTAACAGCTTTCAATTATTGCATATCCAAGATTTTCGGCTTTGTGTTTGTGATTAATTTTTTTGTTATGAAGGACATACACAGGGCTTAGAGGCCTGCCATTAAGGTCATGAAATAATAATGAGGTTCCTGTACTGGGGACATAGAGTCTTAGAGACAGCCAGCTTTCCTTTTGCTTTGTCCTTTTTGCTCATTTTGCAGTTTCTATCAATATTAATGTCAGAGTGCATTCTTTTTTCCCTCAATATATAACCTTGCTAGGAGCTCTGTCTGTAAAAATACTTATATTTTTCCAGGAAGAAGGGTTTGTGGGATGTGTCTACATTATTTGTCAGTCCGTTTCAAATAGCAGTAGTACTAGTGTGTGCTAATTAATGAGGAAGTACTAGGTAATGGTTATGTGCATCATTTCTTTTTGATGCTGGGTTTGCCCATGTAAGAGAGACACTCTGTACTGAAGAACTCATGTTCTCAACCTGCATTAAAGCCGTTTTTACATTTTCAGTTAATTTGGTGCTGTATGACAGAAACTGGATTGGCAGCTCTGGAAAGTGAAACTCCTAAAGGAGGAAGCACAATGACTACTTCTAAATTCAGTCCCGATGGGACCAGTTCAGTTTCACACTTTCCCAACCTTGACCTTTTTGCTCCAATGTCCATCAAGAATAGTAGTCAAGGCCAAAAAATGACTTGGAGATCAACTATGATTTGGACCTCTTGTGCATTATTCTATAAAATAGCAAAGGGGACGGAATATATGGACAGGCACAAACAACAGGTGAGCTTAGCAGCTCTCCTTTGGGCACTGCTGACATGGCAGCTGACTCTTCGTGTGCTCTTTGCTGGTTGCGTGTGTGCTAGCATGAGTGGACGGGAAGGCTGACAGCTTGTTGTTTAACACAGCATGGCACACTAACGCCAGCGTGTTAAGCTAGATCAGAAACACCTTATTTCCCACCTAACCTTCAGGTGCATAACAAAGCCATCCTCCCAGCGTAAGTGGGGAGTAAGGGAAGGCAGACATTTTTCATGGACTCCAGAGGGAGCACCTATAGTATAAGCTTAATGAATTAATTTAGGTGAGCAGGATTTCTCTGTGATGGCTTTTCTCTGTTGCCAAAACACAGCGCTTTGGCACTTAGCTGGTTCGTTAGGCTGAAGTTAGCTGTTGAAATTAAGTGGGCAAGATCTCATTCAACTGATCCAGCTGCTTAAGCAGAGGCGTCTAGTGCCATCTGAAAGGCCCTAAGGTGTCCGAGACATCCACATGGAGCTAGCAGATACTAACGCAGGGATGGACCAGGACACCCTGTGTCTAGGCAGCTGACTTGACCTGAGTGGCTTAAGTCATACTGATGGACACTCGCTAGGGCATCTCGTCCTCTCGTTGCTGTGAGATGGTTACCAGCCTGCCTGCTTAGAACTAGATTGAAGGTACTAAAATATTATTTCAAATGAGCCATCAAACCACTCTAAGTAAAATTACTACATTTATTCCAAACCATAAAAATCAAAAGTGATGGAAAAACTTTGCATTTCATAGTAATGCAATGAAGGAATTTTTGTTTGAAAATTCTACCTTAAGAAGACATTTTCGGGTTTTCTTCTTGTCCTGGTTTCAGCTGGGATGTTGTTAGCTGTCTTCCTAGTAGCTGGTACGGTGCTATGTTTTGAGTTCAGTGTGTGAAGAATGTTGATAACACTGATGTTTTCAGTTGTTGCTCAGTAGTGTTTAGACTACAGTCAAGGATTTTTCAGCTTCTCATGCCCAGCCAGGGCACCTGACCCAAACTGGCCAACAGTGTATTCCATACCATGTGACGTCCCGTCTAGTTTAGGAACTGGGAAGTGGGGGGGCAGGGATTCGCCGCTCGGGGACTGGCTGGGTGTCGGTCGGCGGGTGGTGAGCAATTGCCCTGCGCATCATTTGTACATTTCAATCCTTTTATTACTACTGTTGTCATTTTATTAGTGTTATCATTATCATTATTAGTCTCTTCTTTTCTGTTCTATTAAATCGTTCTTATCTCAACCCAGGAGTTTTACTTCTTTTCCTGATTTTCTCCCCCATCCCACTGGATGGGGGGGAGTGAGTGAGCGGCTGCGTGGTGCTTAGTTGCTGGCTGGGGTTAAACCACGACACTTCTGTAATTCTTTGATATTTAGTGTTACAGCTGGTCAAAATTTAAGTGTATTTTTCCTGTTCAGGCTGTTTACGTGATTCATTTGCTCACTTGTTTGCATAAGTAACATTTTTGACCGCTCCTCAATGTCCAACTCAAAAGTGTAAAACCATTGATTTCATTCTGCAGAATTATGATTCATCTTCTCAGTAATGTATTTCCTCTGCATTTAATCATGTTCCATCTGAAGCAGTCACAAGGGATAGTTCTGACGATTCGTTTATAATGAATTTGGGGCAAGCATTGCACCAATGGATCACTAGCCACAATGATGTAAATACTTTGTTTTGACTTTGAAAGGTTTTTAGTAAAATAAAAAGCTGTAATCCGCTTTCCTGCTAACCACTTCTGTTAATATCTGTCATAATATAGTTATGTGGTTTTTAGTAATGTAGTTGTTTAGCACATAGGTCAAAATCATCAGTTGAAATCAGCTCATTCACAGCCGTCATTGATGCATGTGCAAAAGCGAGCTGACTCCAGAGTCTTACGTGTTCCTTCTTCATGCAGAAATTGAATGGAAGCAAAAAATTTAAAACGTATCTGTATGTGTTAGCATATATTTATTTCAATTATCACAACACTATAGGCCATATGCTGATATCCCTCCTCAGAGTTTTACTCCGTTCTTTGTCAGTTGTAGTTGTCATCACAGGACACAGGAGCATGAGCAAGATGAAAAAGAGATCCTGTCACTGCTTTGTGAATTGGGAACAAAGAGGAAACAATCTAGGCAGTGATCTTGCTGCTGTTAATCCCAGCAGAGACTGGAGGAGGGCCATACAGTGCTCACCATACCCGCTTCCCCCTGTGAATCCAGAGCAATGAGATAGTGTCTTGCACTGCTGGACACGGCTGATAAAGAGGCTGTGGTGGATAAAGAGAGAGCTGGATATTAGAAATGGGTTGGAGAAGACCAAACTTTAATACAGCATTTAGATGGTCAGAGTGAAATTTCTTATAAAAGAATATTGTGTTTAATAATAATAAACAATATCTTCTTCTTACTCTTTGAGGATGGGACTTTACTTGGCTAGGAACTATACTGAGGAAAAAGCAGGGAATGACAAGGGCATAATGAAACAATCTTGAGCAGCCCGATCTCTGCAGTTCAGCTACTTAAAACTATTTTGGTTTTGGGGGGCCTGGAAAAAGGTAGAAAAGAGCTAATTTTTCCACTGCTTTGATGGAAGTAAATAGCAGTTCAGGAAAGACTGCCTGTATTTGGTACACCAACATGTTGTACTTGTAATGGCATTAATCACACCTGAATAAAGGTTGTGGTACACACGAATAACAATCAATCAACCTTGGCAAATCTATGGGCTTCCTAGTGAGATTAGGAACTACATTTTGGTTCTAGGTTACCCACTGTCAATGAGCAAGTTAGGATTTTTCTTGCTTCACTTTAAGCATTTAGAAATCCAGTTTCAGATCTAAGCAAGTTTACAAGGCTGCCTCTACAAGCAGCAGAAAGAAAGAGACACTTGTAGAAGGTGATTCATCCTGTCTTAAAATAAGCTTGCATATATTCATCCTGCCTCTTTCAGACATCTCTCTCTGCATGGGGTGAATCACTCTGAAATTTCTGGCCATCTCCATTGACTGCAGAGGGACCAAAGACAACTGACTTTTTAAATAGCTAACGTTTGATGTGATTAATCCACCTTTGCAGAAAAGTAGGGCAGTATTGTTTAAGAGCTGTGATGAGGAATATGGATATAAATAAGTGTGATATAAGTGTGATATAAGTGATATAAGAGTGAAGCTTGTACCATTAAGTAAAGCCCAGTGACTTATGACTCAGAGATGAGGTCCTAAAAAGGCATGTGATGGATTTAAACTCAAATTAAAATGAGGCTGGAAGGTGAGCAGCAAAAGTAGCTCTTGGTAAGCACACCAACTTAAGAGAATTTGGTTTTGCACATATCAAACATAAGAAGTACAGTGACATTTCAAACTAACAGTAAAGCAAACTGATAGCAGATAAGAAGACTTGCTGTAATACAAGTGGTGAGAAGTCATGTATTACTTTTTTATAGGTAATTACAACAGAATACATGAATATTTATTTAAACAAAAACTAAGAAAAAAAATTGGTGCCTATATACATAAATGTGGTCAAGGCAATGGCTAAAGTCTAAAAACCTTTATCCCCAAGCAAGAGCAATCAATAGTGTTTATCTCAAAGAAAAGCAGCATTTTAATTAACATTAGTCTCTACAAATTGACAAAAATTCTTTATCTCAGGCAGAGGAAATATTGATATAGTTTGGCAAAACAGAACTAGATGGATGTTTACAGGGTACATAAATGTTGTCCTATGGTTCCAGGAGTAGACTGGAACCTACTCGGGGAAACTATAATGTTCAGACATGCCTTGTCAATCTTCCCCCCAAAAACAGATGTTTGCAGCAACTATCCCAGAAGAGGTGGAATACTGAATAATGGATAGATCCCTGAAATATCTAAAATTGTATAAGCCACTCTTTTGAAATGTAAGGCTTGGAAAGTGATCATCAGTGCTGATGTGTAATTTGTTCCAGTGGCTACTCTAAACTAGTGATGTCCAGGAGGTTATGGATATCTCTGTTAACATATCAGAGCATCTCATGAGGGAAAGCCTATTGGAAACCATATTCTAGAATAAAACCTCAGAGAAAGCAATCAAAACCTGTTATATTTGGTATAAGGTATATAACAAACTTGTCACAGCAATCAAGGCTCTGATGTTGGAGCATTCTGGATAATCAGGTGATTGGAATGGTATTCAGCCTATGAATTACTACAGAAAGGTACAGTAAAAGTTCTGCATGCATTTTAAGATTATTATTTACAATGACAAAATAGAAGAGAATAGACTGGTGAAGAAAATACTCATTTCACTGCTGAAAAATGAGGCTTCTTCCTCAACTCACACCTCCTTGTTACTTACTGATCACCATGATTGGTAGAAGCTGGGCCAATAGCAAAATGAAACTATGGCAACAGATGTACTTACGTGTTTGTCTGACACTCAGCGTTAACAAGCATATTGTTCTCTTCAGAAATTAATCACTAACTTCTATAGAGCATATAAGTCACCAAATTTTGTTGAAATATTGGAGAAGTGGACATGAAAAAGAAAAAAAACAAACGAGTTTGAGTTACAGCATGCAAAAAAGCCAAATAACAGAGTTAAGGAGGAAGCAAAAATTTCTTAAGGACCACTGATCATCCAGAGCCTAAGCTTTCTGTAGAAATACAGACACTCTCCTCCCTGTGGTCTAAAAAGAGACTGAGAGAAAGAGCAAGCAAAAGAGGGATTTTGTCCCTGTCTCTCCAAGTCTAAAGCTAAGTGGTAGAGCCTGGAAGCTCTTCTGAGTGCTGATGTCTTGTTGAACAACCCAGATAAGACTCTGCTTTATGCTAAGAACCTCCTCCTATGTCCACTTGCAAAGGAGGAAAGCCAGCTATGGCATGTTGTAAGCAGTTTCCCAATCCAAATGTGAAGAGGGGGCAGAAATAAGACCCTGCGATGTACTGCAGAACACGTGTCTGCAGGTTAGTTTATAACCAAGCTGCCAGCTTCAGCATCGGGCTTTGAATAGAGCCCTACTGTGACCCACAGGGGTGCATCAACAGTGGAGCTACTGGTGAGTCTGGTATTGCCCTGGTTTTTCATGTTGAAAATGTGGAGAACTCCCTTTTTGTTTTATTCCAGACTCAACAGAAAACAAATCCCCACTTTTAATGAAATAAATCCAATTTTTGCTTGCTGGTCACCTAGAGAAAAAAAGCCCTACATACCAGTCGTTGTTATGTTAGAGCATCCTCTTGCACAGCTTTTACCCTTTCAAATGTTTTTTTTATTGCTTAAATCAAATTGAATATCCATCTCATTTCAAATAAAATTTAAAATTGTATCTCTCTTCTTTTGCTTAAACCTCTTTTCTCCATTTATTATTCAATTCAGTTGGATAATTGCATTCCTTAATGTCATTACTCTCTATTTTTCCCCATTTCTTTTACACGGAGAGATTGGAGACCTAAATCTGATCTTTGGTAAAGCCAGTAAAGTAATCTGAAATCACTGGATTTACTCCAGTTTTTGCTGTAGTGTAATATAAATCAGAACCTAGCCTGTTTGTTTCACCCTTAGTTTGAGGTTTATGTTATCAGTAGTAAATGATGACTGCTTCTAACTTCAGTATGTTGTTACAAAACACACACACACAAATTCATATTAGTTTTTCACTGATGGACTTCCCATCATTTTGGGATGGGAAGCATAAGTTCAGTTAAAAACTTAGAATAAGCCCTAAGTTTTGTATGAAGGAGAAAGCTGGTAGTTCAGGGTGGGTTTTGCCTCTGAGTTGGGGGAACAACATGTTCCTGAGGTCAGTGATAGGCAATATACCAATATGGAAGTATATTAACTCTACCTATACCTGATAATCAATTTCTCCCAAAATTACTACTGAAAGGATGTCTGCAGTTCTTGAGTCGCAGAGCCACGGAGGTTGGCAGGGACCTCCAAAGACTGTGTAGTGCGAGGCCCTGCTCAGAGCAGGGTCAGCTAGAGCAGGTCCGCAGGGCCCAGCATTGTCCAGCCTGATTAGGCTTTGGCCGTGTCTGGTACTCTCTGCCCCTGGTGCCTCTGCCAGTCTCTGGGGTGGTGTTCCTTGCCTGGCTTTTCCACCCCGTCAGGGATGGCTTACATCTTCCACCCCTACAGGTTGTTGCAGCCCTTCTTCCTTGCTGGCAAAGTGCAGGCGTGGAGCTGCTGTGTGTTTGGATCCATGGGTTTTGAGAGAGGAGTAGGAGGATGGGACTGAGCAGAGTGAGGGGGTCTCTGACCTGTGGCAATCTTGGAGAGCTGCAGATGCCACATCACAAAGCAGTGTCTGTCGTGAAGTAGAGGCTCCCGGTCGTTGAAGAGGATCCAGTTGGCTGGCTTACAGGAGAGACAGTGAAGGGAGAAAGACAACTGCTGCCACCACTAGTTCCGTCTAAGTTGACTGACCCCTTTTGAAAAGGTTTAATAGTAGCGTAGTACTTGCATGGTGTCAGCATAGTAAGGTCTGGTATCATGCAACAGTACTAGAACATTGTCCTCTAAAATATCTTCATCTTTTGCTCATATTGGGGGAAAAAAAAGGGCTTTCCCTGTCCAGTGTGGTTCTACTATGCAAGGTATAGGACAGGGCTTGGGGTCATCCCTGTTTCATGCAAGCTGGCTTAGAAATTGTGTTGACAACTGATGTGAGGAGATGCTTCACAAGTTGCCTAGGAAGCATAGAGTCATAGAATGGTTTCGGTTGGAAGGGACCTTTAAAAATCATCTAGTCCAATCCCCCTGCGATGGGCAGGGGCACCTTCCACTAGACCAGGTTGCTCAAATCCCCATCCAACCTGACCTTGAATACTTCCAATGATGGCACATCCACAGCTTCTCTGGGCAACCTGTTTCAGTGTCTCACCACCCTTATGGTAAGCAATTTCTTCCTTACATCCAATGTAAATCTACCCTCTTACAGTTTAAAACCATTGTTCCTTGTCCTGTCACCACAGCCCCTAGTAAAAAGTCTCTCTCAATTTTTCTTGTACATGCTCTTTTAAGTATTGAAAGTCTTTGTCTTTCTTGTAAGCCCCCTTTATATATTGAAAGGCTGCAATAAGGTCCCCCCAGAGCCTGCTCCAGGCTGAACAACCCCAACTCTCTCATGCTTTCCTCATAGGAGAGGTGTTCCATCCCTCTGATCATTTTTGTGCCCCTCCTCTGGACCCACTCCAACAGGTCCCTGTCCTTCCTGTGCTGAGGACCCCAGAGCTGAACGCAGGACTGCAGGTGGGGTCTCACCAGAGCGGAGCAGAGGGGCAGAATCCCCTCCCTCGACCTGCTGGCCACGCTGCTTCTGATGCAGCCCAGGATACGGTTGGCTTTCTGGGCTGTGAGCGCACATTGCCAGCTCATGTCCAGCTGGCTCATCCACCAGTACCCCCAGGTCTTTCTCCACAGGGCCGCTCTCAATCCCTTCATCCGCCAGTCTGTACTGATACTGGGGATAGCCCTGACCAAGATGCAGGACCTTGCACTTGGCTTTGTTGAACTTCATGAGGTTTGCATGGGCCCACTCCTCAAGCCTGTTGAGGTCCCTCTGGGTGGCATCCCTTCCCTCAAGCGTATCAACTGCGCCACTCAGCTTGGTGTCATTTGCCATTGAAGCACTGCCGTTGGACAGGGTCATTTCAGTTCTAGCCTTTGTTCATGGTTTGGATGGGAAAATTCCTCTTCTTTTCCACACATATGGTTCCTTGGGTATTTATTTCCATGGGGATTTGGGTATAAGATTGTTGGGGTTTTTTGTGTCTGAAAGACAGGCTATGGCTCCAAATTTCTTCTTCTGTGAATCAATAAGTGTATTTGAAGGAATGAAACATCTGTGTGGCTTGATAGCCTGCTTCTGTCTATCACTGATGCTGACATTAGTAGAGAAAAGGCAGTGTCAGGACTAGCCTGAGGAGAAAGGAACAATACTGGGAGTTGTCAGGAGTTACAGTTATTATCAGCACACAGCTGGAAATTTGATAAACAGCTTGCTCAAAAATAACATGAAAATTATTCTGTTATTGTAAATTACAGACATAGTTCTCTGCTTTCCTTAGCATTTAATTGTTTGAGGTTTTGTTACCCCTATATATGTATGAATGTTGGAGTCTATACAGTGTTTTATGTACAGTTTATGGATTTGTATTGTATCAAAGATTGCAAAGACACCCACCACACTTGCCTGCTCAACGCCTGGATTTCACATGTAGTCCCCAGCAGTCAGCACGTTCCTGTGGGAGCTTGTGGGCTGGGAGCGGGCAGAGGGGTGGGGATGAACCACAGCTTTCCTTCCAACCTAATGAGTGCCTGCCAGCACAGCTGAGCTGGCAAAGCGAGAGGTGTCATTTGCTTCTGGCATAGTCCACACGACTCATTCCCATTTCCCAGAGCCAGGGAAGAGCAAGAAAAACATGCACCATACAAGGGAACTCATTTAATGCACAGACCTCATGAGGCTGCAGAGGTATTGGTTGACTGCCCCCTTCATGCAGGATTCCTGGGAAAACTGGAGCATGAACATGGGCGGGTGTCAAAGCAGGCAAAATATACTCAGGTAAGTTGGGGTAGCCCCGTTCCATTAGGTGCCTGTGCCCAGGGACATAAGGCAAATTTCCCTGCACAGCTGGAGTCAGTGAGGGGCGGGATGTGACTGCAGTCACCAGCACATCTCCAAATGATCCTTCGGCTGAGCCCTTTTTCTCTCAGCTATGCGTGGAGGGAATTTAGGCAGCTACTGTGGATAGCAGAAGTTAGGTGGTATGATTGCCTCATTTCCCCCTAACTGTTTTACAGAATCCCAGAATCACTGAGGTTGGAGGGGGCCTCCGGAGATGCTCTAGTCCAACCCCCTGCTCAAGCAAGGTCAGCTAGAGATGATTGCTCAGAGCTGTGTCCAGTTTGGTTTTGAGTATCTTCAGAGATGGAGACTCCACAGCTTGTCTGGGTAACCTCTTCCAGTGTTTGATCACCTGCACAGTAAAAAAGCATTTTCTTACGTTCAGACAGAATTTCCTGAATTTCAGTTTGTGCCCATTGCCTCTTGCCTCTCTGGGCACCTCTGAGAGGAGGCTGGCTCTGCCATCTTTGTTCCCCCCGTTGGGTATTTAGACACACATTTATAAGACCCCCTGAGCCTTCTCTTCTCCAGGCTGAACAGCCCTATCGCTCAGCCTTTCCTTGTATGACAGATGCTCCAGTCCCTTCATCACCTTTGTGGCCCTTTGCTGGGCTCAACTCCAGTAAGTCCATGTCTGTCTGGTACAGGGAGCCCAGCACTGGACCCAGCACTCCAGATGTGTCTTATCAGTGCTGAGCAGAGGGAAAAGATCATCTCCCTCAACCTGCTGGCAACACTTCTCCTAATGCAACTTGGAAGGAAAATGGTTTTATATAAGTGGGTTTAAGGAAAGCAAGCAAAATGACACAGAACTGGCTTTTTAGGGGCATGGTTGGACGTTGTTGGTGCTGTCTTCTCAAAGGAATTTGTGTCCTTTTTCAGCACAAATATGAGATCTTCATCAGCACTCAGTTTACTCTTCCTTAGGAACAGCCGGAGTTATATTTGTTTGCACTTCGTCCCTTTGAACACTTGCCGAGGAGGCCAAAGGGGAATGGAGAGGAGGGGAAAGAGGAAGCAGGTGGGAATGGAGCTGTGTTAGCAACAGTTGGGGGTGTTTGAAATCGTTAAACAGCAAACAAGCTTCCGTAAGTCATGTTTTGCTATTGAACTTTAACTTTTTTTTTTCTCTACTTCTTAGGTCTTTAATAAAATTTTGGTTTGTAAGACTGTGCTCACAGTGGCAGTTTAGTACTGGCAAGCCAAGTGGGAGAGGCAGACCTGATAAACCTGTGCAGGAATTGCTGTAAAATATTCCAGGGAAAAATCCTTGCCATTGGCCAGGAGGTTTGGATGATGATTGTGTGGAGAGTGGAGAGTTTTTGAAACAGCACAAGCATGTGGGACATGTGATAGCATTTCAAGAAAAATATATAAAAAAAAGATATAAACAGGGAAAAACTGTTTTAAAACCAGGTATGGTCTTAAAACTGGAGGAACTATCTCCCTCTTCCTGCATGTGACTTAATGCCCGTTACCTCCAATGCCCCCAGTAAATCATATAAAATCAGTTTGCTAAGCTACGCTGCTGAGTCATTTTAGAGTAACTTCCAGCTGCTGCTGCAGCCCTTTCCTGCTTCCCGGGCTGGCTGGCATGGACCTCCTGAGGTCCAGTGGGGCGAAGAGCAGGCAAATACATCCTCATATTGTCCCTGCCTGCTGCTGGCACAGCCCGGACTGCTTCACGTTGGGGATTGGTTGTTTGATAAAATTCCATCTTTTAAATCTGACCCTCCTATGGACCTGTAAAAGCAGCTATTAAGGTGTTGCTTAATGAAGTATGGAAGTACTACTCTACTAAGCATTTCTCTTAAGCTTGTTTCTCTGTGTAGCAGACAGCCTCTTTGCAGCATTTCAGCCAAGAGGATGTGTTTTTAAACTCAACCTTCATTGCTGTTGCTACTTGTGGCACAACAGTAGAGCTCTAGTATTTTTCTTGATCTCTAATTTGGATTGTGTTGCCCTTGCTAATATTAATTAGCATTCTTCTGCCGGAGTAATCTCACTTGGAACAGACTTGACACCTTTACTGATGTACCTGGCTCCTTGTTTATCATGAATCTCTCCCCCACGACGGTTTGGAATCGAAGCATGTTGCTTTTTTGTTTGGTTTTTTTTTGTTTGTGTTTTTCTTCCCTTTCATGGTTTTTGCCAATCATAAAATGCAACAGAAGATGAGTAACAGTGCTTGGATTGTCACATTGCATGCTTGGAAGCATGAAAGTTGGAAGCAGTTTTATAGTTTAAAAGAATAAAATTTACTAAACAAAGAAATGCTTGCAGAGTGACCCTTCCTCCTCTTGAAAACTTAGTGATTGTGCAGCTGTTGTCTCCTGTCTTTTCCTAATGCATATTCATAGATTTTCACAAGGAAAAAACCATGTTTGGGAAATCATGATTATAAGTTAATTAAAAAATAGTTTTCATTTTAGAAAATTAAATGTGTTGGCAGTGGCATACTCATTGCTAATGGGTGATTGTACTTTTTCAATAATAATAAGGGATTCAATGAAACTCTAGAGGATGTTAGAATATGATTAACTAGATAATATATGTATTTGAGTTTTTATTCCCAAATAAGCCGGATCTCCCACAGCCAGAAGTGTGAGTTTATATTTGATAATTATATGAGACTCTTGAGCTTTCTTGCAAATTGTAATTCAATTCCATAAGAAAAGAACTTTAACATGAGAAGAAAGAATGAGTGCCTCTAATTACAGGAAGGCATTGTGACCAGCTTGGTCAGCTTGTTCGGTCCCTCGTCAGACACAGAGCCCGGCAGATTATGCACCCTACAGTGCTGGAGCAGCAAGTAAGAGGACAGAACCCAGTAGTCCCAAATTATACCTTCCTTAAATACTGGTTTAGTTCTGTGGAAAAAATGGTTTCTGAAAGTGTTTATCAAGATGTCACCTGCGGTTTTCATTTACTAGAGGATATTTTATGGTGAGGTACATCAGGGATGGCTGGGATTTATTGGACAATCTATGGCAGAACAAGCAGCTGACCAAAAGAAGGGACCTGTATCACAGAGGCAGAAAACTGGTGTCTTGTTTCTCCAAACTGATGTTAGAAAAGGTTATGTATGGATATGTTTGTCCAGCTCTTTAGTCGTGTGTTCTTACGTCCATGTTACTGAAAACAACATAGCTAACTTTGGAAGATGGTGCTGAAATTCACAATCCTGTCTGCTTCCACCTCTGTGTAGTGCCAGGTCCAAGGGCTGTAAAGCTAACAGGATAGATACAGAAAAGTTGCTATTGCAGAGAATCTGTCAGTCAAAACCACCTGATTTTTGCCCACTGAAGATGCTTTTTTTCATGTGTAAGTGTCATTGAGTTAAATATTAATCAGGATAAGAATCCAGGTGAAAAGCGTCAAGTAAAAGCACATTTGACTAAATTAAGAGAGCCAGAAGATGCCTTATGAATCTACCTAAGGTAGTTACTATAATTGCTGAGAATCTTCAAGGGTCCTCTGGGTCCTAAGCAAAGCACCTTATGACTGCAGAGGGTAACGCAGTTTAAAGAAGAAAAAAGGGGAAATAAACATGCCCCGTAAAGATTAAAACAAATAAAGCAGTCTATTCTTTCACTTAAAAGTGATCTGAGTTGGAGCTAGAGAAATAACTGTATTAGTATCCTTTTAGACTCCATGGGATTTAAATTCAGATTATGCCAAATTAGGTCAGTCTCATACATGAGACGATGGGGACTTCAAAGATAAGGCTGTGGCAATTGTTCTAAATACTATAAATTGCAAACCCATCGTTTAGTCAAAACAGCCAATTTCTGGACATCTGTGTGTACAGTTAGGCCTGTGGCAATTAACTGAAAGGTAGAACTCTCCCATATTTATGCTAAGTTTACCAAAACGTGTGGATGGGAGCTTGGCAAAGCTTCTAAGTAAGTTTAGAGCAAGCAGTGTGCTGCCCTTAATTAACAGCTGTGTGAGTCCTTGCAGCGGGTGCTTGTAGTTCAGAGAAGATGCAGGGCCTCGAGCAAGAAAGCACTGCAGCATCTCACAGGGTTGGTAGAGGAAGGGTATGCAGAGCCTGGGGAAGGATATGCTTGCTGGAAGCACCCCAAGAAATGGTGGCCCACTTCCACCTCCAGTTAAATCTGTGCACAGCACAGCACACTTGTCTAACAGCCATGCCACAAAGGCATTGGGAAGTTTCTGGCTGGAGTTTCTAGCCCGATGGGTTGTGGCATTTTGTACTTTCTGATGACCGAATTTCCCAACTTTGTACCAGCTGAATGCTTTGACGGAAGACACCTTCCTTCTCAGTGTCGGGGATGTTTGTGCAGCTAAGTCGTGTGCTGTCTTGGCAAAGAGGTTTGCTGCCAGCCCTGGTTGTCTTGGTGGGCTGGGGGCTGTGGGAGGGGGTGAGGACAGACTGGGGAGGACCATGGCCAAAGGGGAGAGGGTCCATGAGGTGTTTCAGGAAGGGACCTGGTGCAGCTGGTAGTATGGGACCAGGGGATGTGTTGGCTACACACAGTCCAGGAGGAGTGGTTAACTTTGTGCCTGCTCAAGGAATGTTCCTGTAAAGGAAATTATATAAATATATTGATTCACTGGGACAGAGCAAACTATGTTCTTTAGAGGAGAAGGAAACTTCCCCTTTGAAATAGGGGAATATGCAAAAGCAATAGAGTAATATCAGGAATGGGTGGTGATATGGACTAGAAATCAATGCATACAATGTGGTGCTGTCATTAGAGACAGATGCTATACTGGGAGATAAAAATGGAAATGCTAAGCTAGGCTCAGGAAAGAAATTATTTATCTCTTTGCAGTTCTGTACAGGACAAGTTAAGTACTGTCTGTCATCCGATGGAAAAATAACTGAAAGACGTCTCCTGTCATGAAACAAACTGTAGTAGAATGGGGAAAAGTTAAAAGAAAAGGATTTCTCAAAAGTTCTCTCACAGGACATCTTTGGTCAAACATCAAAGGATCTGGAAATATCTCAAAGGTCCAACATGAGTAGTACTGAAGTTACTGTATTCATCTATACACAGATGCATATTTTGTATTTCTGTGTGTTTTATGTTTAATATTTATAAATGTGTATGCAAAATGTATGTAAGAGATGTAGTAGATATCTCCAGAGTTAACAGTGATGAAATAGAAACTATCTGTTGTGTATCAACTATGCAGTAAATGTATACTTATAAGGATACCTATATGTATACATAAGTGTATATATACACAAATACGTACATATATGTGCATATATATAAGAATTACATTTATTTACCCAGTTTGGTTTCATCATTTTTTGAGACCAAGTATGTGGACTCTCGTTGCTTCCTCCCAGTGGAACATGTAGTGCTGTACATTACAAGCCTGTCCACAGCCTTGTACCTGTGAGAAGTAGTTGCTAATGTGGCTGTTATATCAGAAGAGATTTTCAAGACAAAGATAAAGAGGAATTCTGTGGACATCTCTGAATCTGTGAAAAATTTTTGTTAAATTCAAAGAACAAGTGAAGTCATCTTTTTCAGCCTTAGTGTAAAGAAAAGCTAGAAATTACTTAATCTGAATGCAAATGAGCAGTCTGTCTCCAGGCCTTAAGACTCCTAAATGAAAAAAGAATATTGGTTTTTTCACCACTTTCAGCCTCTAATATTCAAGCATAATGTAGGTACCTGTTCACTAGCAAATCCGTGAAGTTGCGTTTGACTAAAAGCAGCAGCTGAGTATGAAACAAGTGATGAGTTCAACCTTTGTTGCTAACTTCAGTTTAAAATGTTCACAGCAACTTGGCTAATTGTATTAATTTATTTCTTCTTAAGGCAGAATGGGGAAACAGAATAGCAAGCTGGCCCCTGAGGTGATGGAAGATCTGGTGAAGAGCACGGAGTTCAATGAACATGAGCTAAAACAGTGGTACAAAGGATTTCTAAAGGACTGTCCAAGTGGTAGACTGAACCTTGAGGAGTTTCAGCAGCTCTACGTAAAAGTAAGTTATTAAGTTCCTATTATTTGGCCGTAGAAAAGGTTGCAAAGTAATGTAAAGCAAACATATGGTCAAGAGCTGCCAGTCATTTAGACTAAGGAATGGTCTAGGAGAAGCAATGGTGAAGATGAGGAGATAAATGGGAAGTGCTACCCTCATCACACCAGTGATTCATATAGCTACAGTGACCTAAACGAAAAGTTTTTAAAAAAAGCATGATTTACTCACAATAAATGTATTCTCTGCACTCTCTAATTCATGGGCCTCTTTCTCCTTCAAAGAGTGGTTGTGGTCCTGTTCAATAAACGGTGCTTTACCCGTGTAATACCACTGGAATATATAAACCGTGTGATTGCTGGACCTACTCATGTGAAAGACTGTCCTTCTTTTGGTTTCAGAAAAAGTGGTGAAGTTTCATGGCAGTATGTCCTGCAGATAAATTACGCACTGTGCACAAAGGATTTCTTTCTCTAAATTTTAAGTATTGCCTTTATTTTTTTCCCTACTGTCTCTTTGCCCTTGTTATATAGGAAAGGAAAACCAGACTGCTCGATTTATTTTCTTCTTTTTTTTTTTCATTATTTTATCAAGTTCAAGGTAGTCTTTTCCTTACATTTATTATGTATTTATTCTGTAATAAGAAGAGCACGGGGGCAGCATAAGAAGTGTATTCATGTTACAAAGATAATTATATTTTAATTCAGAATTGAGTGTCTGCCTAAAGGTCAGAGACTTCAAAGTAATTTTAATTAGGAAAAATATTGGATGGTGATGATGAACAGTAGGATCAGAACAGTTCATAAATACAATGTGAGGCTGAATAAAAATAAAAAAGCCTTTCAAATGTAAGTAGTTAATATTGAGTACACTGACAATTTCTGCAGACAAGTGCGACTATCTGTCTTTTCCCTTAAATGCATGCTACAGTCCTTTCCTAAATTTCTTCAGCCTTGAAACAGATCACTGCAAATTATTACCTAGCCCCTTCTAATGAAGGGTCTAACAAAAACTGCTAACTCCAGCTTACATAAATAAGGTTCTGCCTTCATATTTTAATATTTATGGCTCAAGATGTTGCCTCACAATCCTTTCCTTAAGAAATGACTGACTTTGTAATAACTGTTATTTTCAGATGAAAGAATTTTTACTGCCTCGGGTATTGTGCTTGTTATTAACTGATAATTTATAGCTTCCGTTTTAAA
Organism: Haliaeetus albicilla; assembly: GCF_947461875.1. NCBI lineage: Eukaryota > Metazoa > Chordata > Aves > Accipitriformes > Accipitridae > Haliaeetus > Haliaeetus albicilla. Next base: position 12,319,109 of record NC_091500.1, on the reverse strand, counting down.
CAGTGCTCTGTGCACATCCAGCAAGATCAGACATCTAATCATTTCTCATACATGTTTTTGAGGAAAGTAAATGGTCTTTACAAAATATGGGTGCCTAATAAAGTATGTTAACTGTTTAACTCTTTAGAAATCATTATTTTCTTTTTGGCAAATCACAGTAAAGGGATTAAATTTTGTGTGTGTGTGTGATTTTGTATGTTGTGGGGAAAGATATCTTCTGAAAATAGCTCGAAACTGTTAGGACTTGTCTCTTCAAAGAGGTGTTTGAAGTGTTCACAGATAATTCACAAGATACTTTACTCATGAAGGAATATCAGAGAATAAGTTCAATATCTTGTTTACAAAAAAGGTAGTGCAAAAAATAACACAAAGAGCACAGCAGTATTTTGCTCTTGAAATTTGGAGACAGCTCTATAGTCTTACTAAGCTGCAATATCTGGCTTTTAGTTTTATGGCCTCATATATTTTTAGATATGCACATCAGGTAAGATTGTCTCCCTTGCTTTGGTAGTTATGGGTTTTGAGATCTGCTCTGTAATGGTACTGTCATATATTTAGTCCGGTTTATTGTCATTCTATATATAATGCCTATATACAGAGCAAAATACTAATTTTGCAGAGGAGAAATATGATTAGCTGTAGTAAATCCAGAGCTTTACTTCTTCTTCTGTCACAGAAGTGCTTGTAAAATAATGGCCCTGGGCTCTCCGAGAAGCTAATAGTCTGAGTGTTGGCCGTGGTGGCGACTTCTCCTATGTAGGACGTTCTGCCTGCCCTGGCTGCTGGCTGCAGACAAAACCCCAGATGCAAAATTTGATCTTTCCAGGAGGAGCCACCAGCAGGAGACCCAAATCGTTATGATTACATTTACAGCATTTCAGTTCTTTTAATGCATATTCAGGGTGAAAATGTATGAAGCGTGTATTGATTAGTAATTCCTCTGTGTGAACTTACAGTTGGGAGGGATGACATTTATCTGTTGGTCTGAACTGGATTTTCTTGAAGATTTCCATAAATCAATATATTTGGAAGAAAAATACAAGACTTACCTTCAGTTCAGATTTACATTTTCTTAAGATGACACTGTTTCTTTGTTCGTGAGAGTTGTGTGGTGCACTTTCATGTGTATTGATAAAAGGGTGTTGGTCATCTAAGATGCAAAGAAAGCTCTTCTTTGCTTTTACTCACACACAGTAGAAGATCTCAGCTTAAGGAGCAAAAACATTTTAGATTGTATCAGGAACAATATTTTGAGGTGAATTTCCTGGTTATCTCCACTTACTTCCATCATAATTACAGAGTGGTGTGCACAATCTTGGGGCACAGAAACTGGGGTTTTTTTGGATGAAACGTAACTAGAAGATGTGTCCTGAAATCACACCTAATTTGTTACTGTACCTAATGCCTGCTAATAAGCTAGATTTGGTCTGAAGTAAAAGGTCCAGAACATGTGTGATGTGGATGTCAGGTCCTCAACACTAACTCTTCCGCTCTACGTATTTGCATCAATTGTACTGTGCTGTTTACTGATGTAGGTGAAGACTGTAATGACTAAAGGGGGAATTACTCTAGCTTGGCTTGGAAGCCTTTGCTGCTGAGGGTTCCATTATGAATACAAACCATGCAGTGCTTAAAAGAAATAGCAGTTATGCAAACAGAGTCTACATAAAAAATTATTTGCAGCACTTTTAGTGGAAGTGTCCATAAAAATATTTAGTCAAGAACACCTATTTTAAATAAACAGCTAATAGGAAGAATAATACTTTATGGTATTGCATATTTAGCATTGTCTGCAATCTAACAGGTTCTTTAAAAATATTGGTACATTTTGGGTGGATAGATTCTTCTTGGGATCCAGAATCTGTGGCCCGCTGCTAGGGCTCATATTTCCCTCCATGCTGCTGAATGAGGTGAATGCTTCAGCAGCTTTTGAAATAGTTTATTGAAGAATTGTTTATATACTATAAGCCCAGAGCCACAAAGAGACCTAAATGCTGAAACACCAAGTTAGCTGTCCTGACAGTCTGCACAGAGCATGGGAAGGGGAGAAATTTGTGGATACCAATCTGAGGAAGCTGAAACTCAAGCCAGCATGTTGTAAGCAAATGTGCCAGGGCAAAACCACAAGGTAATGCTCAGGACAGAGATTTATATTAAATTCTACATTTCTCCAGGGTATATGAATCTGCTTTCATATGGGAGTTGCATCTTTCAAACCTCTCCTGCAGAGAACTATCTAGGACATTAGAAGTCAAAGCAAAATCAAGTGACTGGAGTCCCTTTTCTTTCTTTCTTAAGTAACGAAGATAATGTGAATGCTTGTCTTTACCACAGTGGTTTAAGTACTCATCAAGCTGTAGGAAACTCTGAATCAATTATCATGTCCCTGTAAAGGGTTTGAATCTTCACTGCTCACCTTCTCATTGCTCTACCTGTGATGAGATACACCCTTCTGGGCTGCTGGCAATATCCCAATTAACCTCTTTTCCTGCAGGAAATAATGATAAGTAGCATCAGACAGGCTGGAACCTACAGTTTCCATCTTCAAAGAGAATATCCTAACCATTAAGCTTAATCCTTGCTCAGTTTCTTCATTTTCCTTTTTTCTATCCTAAAAAGTCCTTAATTCTTCTATCTTAATAAAAAATCATTAGCATTGTGGGCAGAGAGCTGAAGGAATTAACATACCAAAGTGTCATTAAAATAAAATATACCAATAAAACATTCTGGACTGTTCCTATCATTCTTTAGGTTTCTTGCAGTCTAGAGGGCCAAATACATTTTCCTTCGGATCTTCTGAATTCACTGGGTTTAGATGAATATGCCCTAGAGTGTGTAAGTGTGCATAATCAGTGCTAATGTTCACAGGAATTATGCATGTTTATTAAGTGGAAAATAGGCTTCTATATTGTGATACTTCTTGGAAGTGGGTCACTGAACATGAGAAGCATATCCTCTGGACTAATAACAGAAACAAGCACCAATGGTCCTTTAACTGGAAGGGTAGGGTTGGGAGTGATCATGATATAATGCTAGCATTAAATAAAGTAATTTACTTGGTGAATTTATTGCATATCTATTATTTAGCTATGTTTGGGGGTTTTATAGATAACGTTTAAATGAAAAAAATGTAGTAATGCTATTTGATTAATTGCAATCAAATGATTTGTCATATTTTTGGCTTTTAGCTCACATTTCCTGCCTTGAAGGGAACTGATTTCTAGTCCTTCTTTTTAATATGTGTACAACAAAAGAATCTCAAAAAATCTATTGAAATTTAAGTGGGTATATTTGCAGACTCTTTTTCTCTATCCAGATTTTCAAGACAGACTAGAATCTTTCTAAAGATGGCACAGAGCTCCTCAAAATGTTAGGTTAGAGCTGCGTTTCAGGCTTTCAGTGGCTGTGAAGTGGGATTCCAGAACAGCACAGCTGTGTTTACAGATGCCCCTAACATAGATGCAGTTGCACTGGCAGAAACTGATTTTTCTGGGATCATCTCTTTTAACTGGAAGAGTTGTGCGGGATTTATGAGTGTGGTTCAGCCACTTAAGTTCTCCCTATAATAGCAGTGCTTTTTAAGTATTTTATACCAATGTTAGGTATATTATACCTAGTATAATTAATATATTTAGGTGTATTATACCAATCCTGTATTGCTAAAGAACTATAGCATGTTTTGAAATCATGCAGATTATCAAAAATACTGATGTATCTACTCATACAATGAGTTTAGCCCATGCTGTTGCTACCTTCCACAAGATCACCTTTGGGGAGCTAGCAGTCTTCCTGGACAATATGACAGTATGTTTGTTGGATGCACTGCCTAAATTTAACTGCAACACAGAAAAACTATGTATTTATTTGTAAACCTGACTTATAAAAAATCCTTACACAGGTTAATAGTACTGCTGTGTTACTGAATTTTTAAAAATGATACGGAATAATAAAACTATTATTGTTATGTTAGACACAATTAGAAATAGCATTGGATGCAAACAAATAAAGCAACGAATAGCTCTGATCCAGGGACATTACCAGGTGGCTCTATAAGCAGCAGCACATATGTAGATAGGCAAACAGAGGCTAGAAAGAAATAACAGTAATATTATTGGCATCAGTGGAAGTTTTGCTTTGGGGAGGGAGGGTGTAGAACAATCTATGAGGTAAAGATTCTTAATGCATTCCTTAAGCACTTAATACAAATCTGCACATTTGAGACAATTACAGTAAAACCGTTAGAAACAAATGCTTCCAAAGAGTAAAAAACCTTTCACCAGAAGTGCAGTGAAAGTTCCTGTGAAAGGAAAATTAATACAGCAGAATCCAAAAGGCACTATGCTGAAAAGCAAATGTATTTGCGGTCCAGCATTATCACAGGGGAGTGCTTTTTAGGATGAAGTATATATTTCGTGCTCCAAAGCTGTATTAAAATTGGGTTCTGGTAATTTTAAAAACAAAAGATATTGCAATTGCTTTTCATACAGGACTTGGTTAAAAAAAAAGGCGTGGTCTTGTTGCCTGGATGTTTTCCATGCAAAACTGCTTTTGCCATTATTCCTCCTCCTCCTTCTCCTTATAATCATGAATAGGCAGGTGCTGTGCCAAAATGCACGTCTACTAGAAAACCACATAAGAGGCTTATTATATGTTTCAAACAGAAGCTGAGATTGTGCTGCATGAATTTTAAAACAAAGGCCCAGAATGCTTCTTACATATAAAACCAAAATCAAACAAACCCCGAAGGCAGTGTTAACTTTGAAGCTGACTTTGAATGATTCGGGGAAGGGCAGGATTCTGGTAACATGCCCTTCTGCTGCATTTCTGTCTCTGCACTGATCCCAGGAAAAATAATGGCTGGACTTCATATTTTACGGAACGTCCTTTAAAATCTGTTTTTAGGAAACAGAGCTTTAAAGATCAGCAACCATATTGAAAAATAAAATACAGTAAATAAACATGGATTCTCATTTAAGCTGCGAAGGAAAATGAGAACAGTAATTTTCAGAAGAGGACAAGCATGCAAGGTAATGAACTGCTCTGAAAATATGGCTGTAAATCACAACACTGGATACTAAGAGCCTTTAACAATGTAGAATGGAGTGAGTTTAGATTGAAATCCTAATCTCACTGAAGCTAATGGGAGTTTTCATTTCTGATCCTTATTTAAGCGCTTAGGACTGCACTGAGCTCTTGAAATTGTTTATCATTGTGAGACCCAAGTACCATGAAGTCTGGTACAAGCTCCATTAACGTCCAGTCCTACAGGCTGGATTGAGAGTCAGGAGAGCTCCTCTCATCATGTGTGAAGAATGTACGCATTGCTAGCTGTCATTTAAAGGCAGTAGTTATTTAAAAACTAAGTCTGTATGTATGAGCGGTGAGAGTAAGGGTCTTGAAGTTAGTAGAAACACAGTTTCAGAGGCAAAGAACGACAAGTCCTTTTCTTTTTGCAGCTTTAGCTAGTGGCTAATTTTAAAGGCCAAAGTATATTTTTCTTTGCTTCTGTTGCAGAACACATAATGGCCCATATCCTCCATACAATCTCTGGAGACTCTAAATCTAGAAAATGAGGAAGTCAGACAATTCTAAGAGATGAAATCTAAATAGCTGAATCTTAATTGTTCCAAATAGCAGCTTGTGGAATGTCCAGGCTAGTGGTATGAATCTTCCTGATGCTTGAACATTTCAGTAACATATGCTGACACCACCTCTGTGAGAGGCAGAAATGATGGTCACATGAATCCATAAAAAGTCTGACTGTCCAAAGGCATCTCCAGGCCTTACAGAGTCAGCAGATATGTGGGGATGTGAAGGTTTCGTCCAAACCTCTGATTATTACTAGGTATTGAATAGTCCTGTAATTCTGTGTTTATATGCGGTTCCTGGAGGCACTCTAAACTAACATCAACTCTCAAGCATTGAAGAGACTACGTCCAGCCAGGGCAAGACGATCCAGCTTGGAATGCTTAAAAATCTCACCATGTGGATGCATGCCCTGGTTTCCAAAATGGCCTGATAAAAGAATCCAGGCTGGGTAGATCTTCCAACAATATCATGCAAATTACTTTTACTTCATCTTTTATTTTGAAGGAAGCTCACCAGTTCCAAAAAAACTGTTACGCATTTTTATAAGAGACCTTGTTCCTTTACAGCTCACCTTTGCTCTGTGTTGGATTCCTCAGAGAAATCAAAATGATGAATTTGGGATACCATAATTATTTCTGTAGCAAAACACTGAATTCATCAGTACGGTTATGATTTCCCTGAAGGGTAGTACAGAAGGAGTGGTGCAGCTTGGATGGAGAGAGCCATTGTTAACACAAGGTATCAAAGACCTCAAAGGAAAAAAACCAACAAACTGTCAGCACCAAGTCCCACAGCCATTACAGTGTTCAGGTCTACTGTTTCTTGTAACAATGCTTATTTTATCATTGTTAAGTAGGCCTCAGAGCAGTCAAGACTGATCAGTGGTTCACAACCTTTACCCAACCTGTTGCAAAGGCAAGTGTTTTGGACTTTTTTCCTCCTGAAACTTCCTATTTCCTAGCTCCCTTCATACCACCTCAGTGCTTTCCTTCTCATCACAAGGAAGGGTGTTCACAAAACCAATGAAAACCCTTGAGGATATGCAGTGGAAAGAGGAAGTGGTGATACTGTCTGTACTTTTTTCAGAGATATTTCCTTCTCTTACAATCTAAATAAAATAACCATGAATGGAGTATATAAAGCCTCTATATTATGTATGGACAGTTGAGATACAAAAAGGTTAAACCACTTGCTTGATGTCTTTGGCAAGGTCAGAGTTGAAATTATTTCATGGGTCAAAATGTAAATGGCCCTTATTTTATTTTTTTGGAGTGAGGTGGGTTTTTTTTTCCTACAGAATGGCTTGGGAATGACTTCCTGGGGTCATACATGCACATTATAGTATGGCATTTCTGGCCAGACTTTAATCAAATGTCTACTCTAGATCTACACTGTGATCTGTGCTCTACAGTTAAACTGTGACTGTGTCTTAGTGGAAACCTGTATTTTAGGTCTTCGGTAACTTTGATTTGGAAAACTGGATCATCCTAAAACTTGTTCTGAAGGCTAATAAGCATGTGTTTTTGTTACTTGAGACAAAGTGAACTAAGGTCTTTCAGGGACTTCAGCTTGCCACATTTCTTGAACTGTAAACATTTCTGTTTGTTTAAAATATAAAAAAAGCTGCTTGGTATTACAGAGTTCCTGAAGGAGCCTTTGAAACCAGGGCACTTCATTTCAGCACCGGAGTAAACTAATGTGATTTGAAGTATTTTGTTTCAAAATGTTGAAGTGTTTTCCTCTCGTATCAAAGTCTGCTTCCAATATCTCACTTGTACACAAGGCCTGGGGCTGAAAACAGCGTTCTTTTTCATAAGGTATGGAGGAGAACTTGGTGCTCTGAACCAAGTCCCTTCACCCTGCGCTGACATCTCTGACTCCATGCCTCAGCTTCACCTCCCCCTCTCTTCCCAGGGAACTCATCAGTCCTTCAGAAAATTAAATTACCTTAGTGATATGTACTTCCAGAGCTTCCCAGATGGACAGCTGTGAGTCACTGTAGCTGGGTATGAATACTCTAAAAATTAAAGGGGTCTGATTAGTCTGGATCATGGCTGTCACCGCCATGCATTGCCTCACAGCCTGCTCCATCTGCTTGTGGTACTTCAAGATGGCAAATCACTATTTCCACTGCAACGCACGCTGCTGTGCGTAGCTATAGCTATGCAGGTAACGAAACATCAGGTGTTTTTTCAGGGTTCTGTGGTATGGAGAGACATTTGGGAGCTCGCTTAGTTGCCAAGTTAAATGCAGTTTTTATTATCATGTAGACATTTGTTGAGATTCCAGTCAGGTTTCTACTAATCATAGTCTGAATGTTGCCAGTACCTTGGGATATCAACTTTCTTTTTCTTCAATGGAGTAAATTTCCATCTTTTCATGTTTAATTAAGGCTCATAGGAATAGACTATTTGCACCGACAAACCTATTGATTGCTGAATTGAGATGACTTACCGCTACTTGGCATGAGAATTAGCTAGCTATCTTAATTTTATATTCAATCACAAACAAAACCAAATGAGAAAAACATATGGTTTAGAGGATAAAGTAATCAACACAAGGAAATTTAGTCTGGAGGAAATTCTGCCATTTTGCTGAAATTCTTATGAAACATTCTCAGAAGAGGTTGGTGTGAAATCTACCTGTATAAGAAGTTGTGAAGTTTGGCTGTCTGGTTGTATGGATAGCCCAGAACTGAATATACAGCTTTGAATAAAATCTCCCTGTAGTCCAGAGAAACAGCAGTATAAGCAGAAGTGTAAATGAACACTACAGTTTACCTCAAAGTCAATTGGGAATTATTTCCATGTTAACAAAGCTATTAAAAAAAAAAAAAAAGAATTAAAAATTCCTAGGTCATTAATTGAAATAAGATTTTATATGGACCTTGTCAGCAGCTTTCAACAGTAGTATATTCAATTACAAAGTTATTTCTAGATGCCTGTGTCCCCTTTCATTTGGAAGGATATACCCTAGAATTGCCATTATCCCTTACTAGGAAATTACACAACTGTATGCATACTCATGACTCTTCACAGCTTGCTTTGACAGATTTTCACTAATTTGCTCCTCCTTGTCAAACTGATCAGGCTAGGAGACAGTTAAAGCCCTATTCCAAGATACATGAATTTTGGCTCTGTGATTCCTGTCCCTAGGGCTAATACCAAATGCAGAAGAACTGATTAAAAGGAGCAGTCCTTCAATTTGCTTTCATGTTTGCAGGCTCCATCTACCGCTACTTCTTGTGTTCATGTTGACTAGATCTGTGTCCCTCTTCTAAATACCTTTTTGGTGCTGGAAACAGTTTTAATTGTGTTGGTGTTTATTAATGTAGCAATTACAGTGCCTAATTTTATAATATGTGTCAGTGCAGATAATTATGTAATTAAACCGCGTAACTGGAATGATGGAGTTGTCTAAGGATGGACCAATTAAACCAAGAAATTGTGCTGTGAAGGCCTCACAGGACACCACAGGTAAAGCCTGCAGATGTCTTCAGGAGATGTCCTCCCTCCTAGCATGGATCTGTTTCCACCAGAATAAACTCCAGCCAACTGCTTTTCAGCCAGCTGCTAAACACGAGTAGTTAGAAGGTGATGCTCTTTGGATGTGGTCCCGGTGAAATGCAGATGTCCTTAGCTCCCGTCAGAGTCTCCCTACCCACACACACATGCCTCAGCCGCGGCAGGGAAGGATGCGGTTGTTCCTCCCACTAAGTCCCTGCTTCCCTCTCACCCGCTCGCAGGTGCTGGTGGCACTTTGGCAGGTCGGGTGCCATCCCCTGTGCTCCATTAACACTCCTAACTTCATTCAGGCGTAGAACACGTCCAGTTTCTATGGTTCGGTACAAAGCATCTTCAGCACATGGAGTCATATTATGTGTGGGTTGGTAAACTTGGTACAAACATTATGTACACACACTAAACTTCGCCCGGTCTCTTGATTAGGACAAGTCACTTAGGTGGTAATCCACCACGCTTGAGTTCACAATTGCTCAGTGGTGACCAAATCCCAAAGTTTTCTTGGAGAAATACAGTCATACTGTTTCATCTACATCTAGAGCCATAGAAAGGTAGAGCTGAGCATCAGCTTCACAGTAATGGTACTTAATTTTCATCTTATGTCTTCTGTTGCTCGTTTGTGCAGAACAAGGGATGCCTTAACACTCCATTTATTACTTTAAGAAGTCATAGTTCCCAATATTTGACTGTTTAAAATATAATGTCTATACATGGTGTTTGTTTGTTTGTTTGTTTTAAAAGAAAAGTAATACTTCAGATAACACTTGGCCTGAGAAGGGTACATTTTCTGAGTTCCACTATATGGTGCTTCTTAAAAAGCGAGCAAAAAACCTGTGGTTAAAGTCTAGTACAGCTCTTTAAAGCATATCTAATGTCTTTTATATTTTTTTGAGTTAGAAGAAATGCTAGTATATAAAATAGGATTCTGAAAGTGGGAGTTTATAATAGTAATATTAATTTAATTGTAAGGGTGCTATATTAATCTTGGCTTGAAGAAGCAATTATTTATCTATCAATTAGTTCTTGCTACAGTTAAATACGGTATATGACAAGGGAAGCCCAACAAATTAGTGGCCTTGTGTTAGAATTGCAAACTCCGTGCCGCAAATTAGCCCCTATGGTGTATTAGTCTATCTGCTCATTTATTTTTAAGATTCTTTCCCCCTGGAGTTTTTCTGTATAGCAGGAAAATGGTGTTTAATGGGTCTGATGCTATTTTCACAGAGACATAAATTCTGGGGTTATTCTAATTCTAATGTACGGCCAAGTGTAGGGAGAATAAGGACAGTTTCTGCTTCCTGTATCTACTACCCTGGGGTATCTTTGGAGCATGAAAAATCATGAAAAAGAGCACATGTTCTAAACCAGCATGTAAGGAAGCCCTATTTTCACTCTCAGAAAATTAAGCTGCTTATACAGAAAATCACCAGCAGGTCCAGGGCAATAAAACTGAGTAAAAAAATACTGCTAACAAAAGGTAAACGCTGGTCTTTGTATTCAGCAGTTTCTTTTAAAGTGATGTACCTCTTTGTTATCTCTCTGTAAGAATAATGACATTTTGCCAAAGAAATCAAATCTGTTCCAAAGGCTGAATTTAACACATTCAGTATAAAAATTACATTAACACGTAGCCAAATTTATTAAAGACTTTTGAAAATGATTAATTTGGCACACAAACTTCTAATAGTCATCCTATAGAAGTGGACTATCAGTGGGAAATTAGCTCTTGAGCTAATCCAGCGGGCAATTGTCAGTGTGAGATAAAAGAACTGCATTCTGGCTATCCAAGGGTGGAATTTTTCCTGCACAGGCACAATAAATAGTTTTTGCTAGCAATAAAGAGGCTGCCAAATCAACCTATCTGAATAAAAACTATGTTGTGCTTTACACATGGGAAAAGTGCTCCAGAACAGTTAATCCCTATGAAAACATTATCCCTGCATTATCGCCAATAGTACTTGCCTTCAGGCAGTTTTCAGTTATTTGTTTCCATTTTCTATACATGTACCCAATGTTCTTTATTTCCATGTGATTGTTCATCTCAATCATTTTCTTTGCTCTCATCTATTCTGGGCTCATGCGCATGCATTTTACATATTGCCAGAATACTTTGGGCTATATTTAAGTTTCCAGATTCATAGAAATATTGTTCTACATATAATGCTATGAAAGCAAGTACATAGTCCTAAGAGGACCATTGATTGCTGTGTCACTGTGAAGTATACCAGTAGGCAAGAACACTTTTAACCTTTTCGCCTTCCCTTTTATGTAGAGTAAAAGCCTGGAATGGTATAAAGATTCTATGGAAGTCCTGTATATGTGTGGTGTGAGTGAGTTCACGTAGCTCGCTGGTTGAAGAAGTCTCTCCCAGGTTTTATTGCCAGCATGTTGCTGTAATAGCTGGTTCAAGGGACAGCTGAAGTTACTGTGCAGACGAGACATCTTAGAACCAAAAGAACAACAAGGGGAAAAAAACCCCTCTTTACAAGAAAAGCAATCTCTAGTTACTGTGTAGATCCTTTACCATGTAACAAAAGGGAGCAGTAACAGTGCAAAAGTCACATGTATAGTGAAGTGGAAGCATTATGGTGGAGGGTAAGAGTTTGACAGAAGTGAGCATAATCCATGATGGACTAAAAATGCACATTTTGAATTGTTAAAATTTGTTTATTGTATTGGGGCCTCAATTCTTGCTATCACTGGATAAATTCACAGAATGCAATATAATGAGAAAGCAAAAGTTTTCTCCCCCCAAGGAGAGAAGTGCCCTCCTTCTTCCTGGAGTGGGCCAGAAGATGCAATCTTGGCATCTCCAGACTCCTGCTCAATTCTGGCTGTCAGGCATGCAGAGTCTTGAGCTACATCCCCATCTTTTTCTTAACTATATCGTGCTTTTCTTTTCTTCTCAGCTAGCTCATCTTCTTCTTTCCTAGGGCACTGGCTACATGAGTGGTGAAGCCTGATGTGATCTCTGTACCTTTGTCCTTTTCTTCTCCAGCTTTTAAATTTCTGCAACTCTGCCTTGTTGGGCAAGGGACGCTGTGACTTCAACCTAATGAGAAGCTTGCTGTTAGTTGTGCTCATTCAACCTATGATGTGGGCTTGGTCATTTTAATTTGTCTCTCCCTTTACCTTAAGAAAAGGACAGTCCAACATCAGAAAGCCAGCCCAATCCTTTATGCAAAGGAGGACCTTATAGCTGAAAGCTTTTCTAAAATACCTGTCTACAAGCTCTGGCAAGGTTCTGCATAGGAAAGCAAAATGAGTGGGCGTAGTTGAGTGTTCATTATTCATTGTTAGTGGAGCTAAGAAACACTTTAGGAAATAGAACAATCCAGAATCTTTTACTTGAACTAAAATGAAATGTCTTCAGAAAGATTTTTTAAATCACTTCCTTTTAATCTTTGAACGTATACATTTCCAATTTACTATGTGAGAGGTTTGGGGTTTTTTTCTTTGTCTTTTTTTTTATTTTTAAATCTTTTTTGGCAGTAATGCCAGTTATATGAATGGTGATGGTGTCAAACAGTACAGGTTTGAGGAATGAAAGGAAATTAAAAAGAGAAGAAATTGAGGCTGGATAAGTGTAAACTTGCTGTAGACCTCAGGAGATTTAAAATTACATATATTTATATAAACCAAAGGGTTTTAAAAATTAAGACAGATGATGAAGAGAATGTTGGCAGGGAGACATTGCCTAGACAATCCATTCCATGTTTAAGGTTATACATCTGTAATAAAATACATGGTTCTGAGAAGAACTGTACTGCAGTCTTTAAGTAAGGCTATAAATGAACAGATTGAATAGCCAATAGTCCTGTTCCAGTCCATGGGAGATTTGACACCTTCTGTGGGACCAAGACTTGGCTTGCATTTTACCAGTTTCTTGTTTTATAACTCTTCAAAAGAATGACAGATGGCCTTACAACTAATTTTTTTGTGATGAGAATATGTTCACCTCTTTCTGTCTTTTGCATAGAAAATCCTTCTCTCTTGGTAACTTCCACAAGCAAATAATCTGTTACCAAGCTCATCCTGAAAGGACAAATACAGTATCTGGAAGTGCATAAGAGAAGATGCTGGACTGGGCACTCCTGAGAGTTCCCATTCAAGCCATTGTGGTTTTTTTTCAGTTCATTGGCCAAACAAATCAGATTACCACATCTGTTTAGCCAGATGGGCTTTCTAGTGTCATGAGGCAAGTACAGTCAAAATACTATCTACAACTAGCACAAGGGTTGTATTGGCAACTTCCTGCAGAAAAGGAATTATATCATACAAAACCACTGTTGACGGCATTCAATGGTGATTTCCTCTTCTAATAGGCAGATGAACTGAGCACCATGTCCAGCCATGGTTGGGGTATGCAGGTGGTAGGTAGCAACCTAGAATACTGAGTAGTGCTCTGGTTGGTTTCTGGATTGCAGGTTAGGAATGTTAATCTTCCTATTAATCTTCTATTAATCGTGGCCTGACCTGCTTGATATTATCAGATCTTTTTACTTCTTTGTTTCTTTTTCCAGCAGCTGTCAGCAAAATAGATTTGTGTGTATTTGGGTTTCATTAGACTACTTCTCTTTCGTCTGTTCTGCTGGATCCACTGTACGTACATTAGTACCGTTAGATCTATACTACATAATTAAAAAAGAAGAAGAAAGAAATTATCACAACTGCTGTGCTTCTAGCTAAAAGAAACTACCTGAGATCCTTTTCCAAATTATCGTTCAGTTGATTGTGGCCTTATGAGGAAACTTCTCCCAGAGGCTGACCCAGCTGTGGTTAACTCCTAAGAATTTGCAGTGACTGGCTATTATGATAGAGCCAGTTGAAAGTTCAAATGTTGTATGACACATTTGTATAGTTAATAAAATGGATTTCATCCCCATAGACCTTGAAAATTCTAGTATTATAGGAGAAACATATGGAACTGTGTTATTACTGGAGAGCAAAGGCAAATCAGTGGGCAAATCATCTCATTACAAGATAGATGTATGAGAGAGATGGCAAAAACCATTCTTTGAAGGAACCTACCTACCTGTATCTAGGGGGTGCCAGTGAGCTGTTAGAAGGCTAGAACTGGGAAGAAGAATCCAGACACTGGTGAAAGGTATTTGAGATAAAACCAATTTTTACATAAATTAAAAATTCATCCCAATTACAAGATACCATAGAGACTTTATAATGTTGTTTGGAACATATAAGAATGTTTTATATGAAGATCTCATAATGTTTTCTTAGCAAATAGTAAAAATCACAGCGATAAATTCACTTAACACTCTTTTTCATTGTTGTTAAAATCAAGGATCCACTGTGGTCATTGATTTTCTTCCCCTTTGGTGGAAGCAAGATCAAGTCCTGTGGACTCAGATGGAGAAAGGGAAAATAGAAGCTGAGATACATGAAGAAAAAGTGTACTTTTAGGCATTTGTAAACTCTTTGCTTAGCTTAGAGAGCATTCATACCGCAAAAAAAAAAAAAGTTTGTTTCTGACTTTTTATTAGTTTTATGATAATTATAATAATTACTTTAAAAGTCACAAGCCAGGAAATTCTAAATGAGACAGTATAATTATAATATATAACCGTAATAATGCTTCCTTCCATTCCTCACTTGGGTATTGTGAGGCTTAATTAGTTAATGTTTGTACAGCAGTAAAATGCAAAACACCACAAAAGTATTAAGCATTTTTCGTGTTTCAGTTCTTCAGTATAACTGATTACCTTTCACATGGTTCTTAAAGGGGATAATTTAGAAAGATCTGTATAAACCAAACTGTATTTTGTATCTGTCTTGCTGGTAGTTGGAGTGGCAAATCAGTGTTTAATTGCATCAGTATTTCTCATGAACACGCTGACACTGTGACAATGGGTTTGACCTAGAAATATTTGTTGATTATCATATTTCTGGGCCTTGCAACAAAATTGAAGTGTTCTCAGGGGAGCCAGAGACACAGCTGATGGAAATGAATAGAGAATGAGTGACACAAGCTGACAAAACATCATATTTAGAAGGGAGAAAAATCACAAATAAATGGTGTTCAGTTGGAGTAAATAAAACCTTTTGTCAAATATTCAGAATAGGAAAATCCATTATTTCTTCCTTTCTGCTGTACAGAGTTCATTGAAGAAAAAAACTCCGTGCAATGTGTAAATCTGCGATGTATAAACAACAAATGCAGTTAGAGCTCAAGGAATGTGTCACTGTAGACTAAAATAAGATATTTTAAATTATCTTCAGGTCAAAGAAGTACCAAACAAGTTCTGGGTGTCAAAATAATTGCTTTACAAACTGTAAGAATCAGTCTAGGTTAGAGGTGGAAATGGACTTAGGTTAATTTTGAGGAGTTTATTAGCACCTTTGGGGATAATACTGAGATCCTCTGAGTTAAAATCCAGAACGTTCTACGCTAGATCATTGCTTATTTAGTCACCCCCATCCCTGCCATTGAGCTTCAGCACAGATGTAAGGGTTGGGATTAATTCTGCCATCTGAAAGCTAGTTTGTCATTTAAGCTGCACTAGAGTCAATGGAAAGAGAGAGGCATTTCCAGAGGATTATTCATTTTGTCTGCCTTATACAAAACCACCTTCATTTCTTTAATAGCTAATGGACTGAAGGAGAGTTCTCAAAGGAATTAATCTGATCTTAAACATTTATTTTTGGAAGAAATTAATGATGCTATGGAAGTGCCATTTTCCATTCACTATAAAGGGATTCTCAAGTTTCATAGCTGTCTTTTAGACTTAGACAATTTAGATCCCTAAGATAAATTGCATCCCACGTGTGCGAAGTATTAAGCATTAAGTCTGTAATGATGACCATGGGCACAACCCTCCAGCACGCTACATGCCAGCAAGGCAGAAAATACTTAGCCACATTTAGGAAGGGACAGTCCTTATCATCGGCCGGGGTCATTCTCAAGTCCATTTATTTCAGTTTGGAGACCATTTTAGGTTCCTTCTTGCTGATGGTACCATAGAATTAAGAAGCTTCAGCTGTAATCCACATGATTCTGTAAGCATATGGACCTGTCAGATACAGATTAAAACAGGTATTCTTTTAAGCAGAGATGGAGTGTTAAGCAGTTGGCTTTGGATTCACATGGACACTTGGATCAGTGATTTTAAAAATAAGTTTTAATTAAAAAAATGGAGATAATATGAAATCCCGGTTCTACAAAGGCAGCAAAAGTTTTGCAGTTGACTTTCATGAATCCATTATTTCACTCGTTAAATGAAGTGGAGTGTGGTCTGTTTTACTGGTAATCATATGATGGTTAAAATACTAGAGTAATCAATACATAAAAACAATCATAATTAAATATTGACTCTTGCTTTTTTAACCTCAGACTCTCTGTTATTTAGGTTGTATCAGGCTGGTTGGCTTTGTATTCAAGGCTGTAATTTGTTTGGAAAGAATTTTTCTAATCTAATATTGCCACTTACTCTGCTTCCAGCCGATTTATAAACATCCGCTTCTAGCAGGCAAGAGCTTTCCACTTTTGTAACCGCGAGAATTTCCATTATTGCATTTACATGTGTCTCAGCCGCTGCTAAGCAACAGGGCTAAGTTACCTGCCAAAGCTTGGATTTAAATCCCAGGTCTGTAAAAAGGATGGAAAGAAATATAGATGTGTAATATACTTAAAATAAAAAGTGAGGAATGTGGTTTTGGTAATACGTAGAAGTGTAGAGGTATAAGAGGAATACAATTCCATTCTAGAAGCACGTAAATAAGGGTAATATAACGTGTTAGAGAAATTTAGAGAGTCAATCAATTTGTTGTATTTAGGTGATTTGTTCTTGAAAATAAACTGTTGTCAGATTGGTTTTGCTTTGCCAAATCTTACCATGAAGTGTTAGGTCTAAATGCAATGTTAGATAATGGGGAGCAAGGAGTAGGGAGAATATAAAGAAGAACATTTAATTGAATGCATGTACTATTCCTGAATAGACCAAGTTGGATTCATAGTATTTTGTGTAGTGGTTTTGATTCTTCTTTTAAAGACAGAAGTATTTATATTTGGATAAGAAATGAGTCAGTCTCAAGTGCTTTTCAAAGACTTGATGGACTTTCTTTTCTATTAGTGTTTTTGGTCTCATGCCTTTGGCTTGACAGGGTGGGACTGTTTCTAAGAAATGGTTTGGATGTTAGAAATGCTGTTGCAGTTAATAGCATTAGCATTTAAGTCTAAGGGTGCATGATAAGTGATGGTGTACCAACACAAGGCATAAAGATGGTCTTTACCCTGCAGACCTTGTAGTCTGCATTTAAGGAGGAGGTGGTAGATGGGGAAAATGGACCACAAGAATAAATGTGAATAGTGAAACAATACCAAGAGCCCCAGAAGTCACAACCCAATGCCAGCTGACCATTGTCAAGCCTTGTATAGCCACAGACAGATTTCAAGAAGACATTTTGAAGAGTAGGAAATAGCCTGCAGTGGGCGTGCACTGGAAGAACGTGTAATGCTGCTTGCTCTAAAACTGTAGATAGCTACAGGCAACATTACTGCCTGATGTGATGAGCTGGTCTACATTCATGCTTGGTACAGTAAAGAAAGAGGTACTGCAAAGGCTGCAGGTTGAAGTGACAGGACAGGTAAATGAATTTTGCAGCAGTGTTGGCATGGTGTTAACAGTGAGAAGATAAATTTTTGTAGGACAGAGAACACTGTCAACAAGTGAGTTCAAACTGTTTGGACAGAGAAAATGTCAGATTTTCATCATGTGCAACAGAAGCAGAAGTTCTTTATTCTCCTCTGAAGTTTGTTCATATTTTCCCCTGCTTTTGAAGGTGGTTTATAATTCTTTAAGGCATCCTCTCATTTAGAATAATACTGCAAGCCAAGTAACACATTTAACTTTTATTAAAGTATTTAAGAGACGTTTCCTACAAAATGCTTATTCTTTCCTGCACTTCAAGACACAATCTGATGAGAATATAGCATCATAAAATGTCATTTTAGACAGGCAGTTTATGCAGTAAATTCCTAATACTTTCTTTAGGTCCCTTGGTTTGCTTGGAAATAATGTGTATACATGTAATCCCTTAATACTAGAGTTGTAAGAAACAAAGCATTTTCGTATGTATTGCTTGTACATTGGTGCACACTGTTTTACTAACAAAACTGTTGAAATGAAGCAACAAAACTGTTATGACATTTTGGGCAAAATATTTAGACTGAAAAACAAAAAATACTATGCATAAACAATGATACTAACACACTTATGGCTCTAGAAAAGAAGAATAGAACAACTGAATTTGTAACATAATTTTAAAAATTTAGGACTAGTTTATCTTTCTGTAAAAAAACTGCACTATATTTTTTGGAAAAAAAATTGGCAAGTGACATGGAAAAAGTGACATACAAGAAATCAGATTAAATCAATGGTTCAGTCTAAGTGAACACAGATTTTTTTTGCTTCAGCACTCATGTAACTATGTCCAGTTTAGCTATATTTCACTTGTCAGCATCACTAGTATGAAGTCTGCAATTTATCCATTGGGATTTATGTATTTACAGTCTGCTGGGAAAGACTGAACACCAGGTATTCCTTCCTCACCTCTTAGAGATCTCTGAAGGGGTAGGTGGGCATGTGTATAAAGACAATCTGGTTGAAACCGTTTACTTGACTTTGCAAAGAATTTGACAAAGCCCTTCACCAAATGAGAAATGAGTGTCTCCTACATTTCTTCAAGTTACAGAAAAGATATAGGCTCCTCCCTGGGATCACCCAGAACAAGGTTCTCATTTCAGCTCGCTGATTTGACCCTATGTGAAACCTGTCACTCTCTGTTGACTACTCTCTGTTGACTACAGAGGACCTTTGGGAAACAAGTACCCCTTGGATAACTCCAGCCTTTGCAACCGCTCCCGTTAATATCCCATGTTGGGTCTTTAACTGGATTTTCTGGATTCCTTTGTCTCAGAATGCTTTATTATTTTTGTTGAATATAATATGTTAATGCTGTTGTAAAGGGCAATGTATTCTCAGCCTTAACTGTCTTTTCTTCTGGGGATATGTTTAAAGCTGTAGGGAGAAGCAATGGTTATCTCATTTGAAAATCTTACTGCTGTTCTCAGAGCAGTAATTGATATCTTACGGAGTATGGCTACCTTCTTCTTTTCTCATGTGTATTATGATTCATAAAGGGGGATCTTATTGCTTCTTGAATAGCAGTGCCTGAAGGCACCAACCTGAAGTGCTTGGAATAAAGAGATTGTGTCATTGGCACCAGTGGAGAAAAACCATAGGAAGAAAAATAAACCTCTAAATAATTTGATTACTTCTCATGCCAGCACTTTCATTAAAGCTCTCACCTGGTTCATTAAAGCTCATGCGTTTTAACTTTACTGAAAGAATTTGAACTAATGTACCCAGAGAGAAGTTGAAATGCAAGATAAGACTAAGAGTAAATAGCATCACGGGTCACAAATAAAAGACTTGTAAGTAAAACAAAAACAAAACAGCTGAAAAAGACATGTAGACGTGGTGCTTAGGGACATGGTTTAGTGGTGGACTTGGCAGTGCTAGGTTTATGGTTGGACTCAATGATCTTAAGGGTCTTTTCCAGCCTATATGATTCTATGATTCTGTAAAAAACACATCTGGATGACATCAGTCAAGGCAACCACTTATCATTCTTTTCAGTAGCCCTGTTGAGAATGGAAGAACTGTCCCTGGGTTAACTAGCCAAGAGAAAGGATCCCTTAATCCCACTGATTTTGGATGACAGCAGAGCCTGTATTGCATCTTCTCTGACAGCGGGGCATTGTGTTTGCCAGTGGTAGTGCTGGCAGCTGTGCTTGCAGTGACCCCAGCTGGGACTCCTCCAGTGGTAGGGATTATGTTATCACTCCTGAACCAGCAGCTTTTGAAGCCGGGACCGTAGGGCAGATCCAGAAAAAGCAGGTAGTCTTTATTTCTGTCCTCTTCGAACTGCCACCCCAAAGTGTCCTTGCAAATTGCTATTCTGTGTTGAAGGAGTAAGAAACAGTGCTATGAAGCTGGCCATGCTGTTTCACTTACAGATAAAATAGGATCAGGCTGCTGCTAAAATAGTCTGCTGGTAAAATAGGAACAGTCTACTAATAGAGGAAGAAGTCAGAGTCAGATGGACAGTTCTGCTAAGAGACTGATAGAAGGAAAAAAAAGAGTCCAAAAGCTATGATGGTTTCAGTCAGCTGTCAAAACAATCTTTAATTCCTCTGGAGAACCACCCATCACTAAATTAAGAAGAAATAAATCATTGATTGGTCTTGTGAGGCAATTTTTAAACTCATTAAGGACATGTCTTCCTCTCATTGGCTTAATCTTTAAAAGTCATCTTCCTTTGGTATATAAAAGCACTTTTACGGCCAGAAGCCTTACTGATGTCAGTGAATTATCCCTCCACGATATTGTGCAACCAAGAACATGTGGTTGTTATTTTCCCTTCTGTTGCTAGTGGAGGGCTCAACACGTGATGTGTGTAATCAATAAATTGTGTGAGCAGTGGCTGTTCTGCACGGCAAGCCTTATTTTTTACAAGTCAGGATCCTACTTATTACAGCACGTTTGCTTGGATTTGATCTCTTTTTCTCTGTGCCAACATGAGAGAATATCATACTTTATCTGCCTTTGCCAAGAAAGAGGGACCTGGGATGGATGAGTCAGTGCTAAGGTCTATGCCTTAAGCATGTCTGTGTTATACTCTGGCTTCAGAAGTGAAATCCAGGTGCTAGCAATCTGCATAAAATGATGAAGCACTTCCCAAGCAAGAGTTGCCAATTGCCTGTGAGTCGTTTGATTTGGAAAAAGTAACATGAACAGTCTGTATAGAAGGAAAGTACCTTTGGGGAGAGTTTGTGCAAATGGCATGTGCACAGGAGATCCTGGGTGTACCAGCATAATATAAACGTTAAAGAAACAAAAAATGTACAATTGACCTAATTGGACAGACCCAACAGGAAATAGTTTTGCTTTTTTTCTTCACACAAGGCGTGGGTCTAGGTGCCTTCTCAATGGGTAGGGCAAGCTGAGACACTTGAGCCAATACTTTCAGGGGAGAGCCGATTCTCCGATGAGAAATGCCCGGGAGGGGGTTTTAGATCAAGTCCTGCTCCCAAGAAACATTGCATCCCGTGACCTGGGCTGAAGATGGCTGTGTCCCTCAGTTCTTGATTCCCAGAGTGAAGTGCCCTTCCTGGAGCACGGCACCAAAGTAAATTCAAGCCTTTCCGCAAAAGTAGTGTTTCTGCCTCCTTTATAGGCCCCACTGTAATGCTGAGAGTATTTAAATTTAGTTTTCCAAGCTCCCATTAAGGTCCCCTTGACACTTGGTATTAACGTGTCTTTGTCAGTCTCCCTCAACCTCTTCCATATTATGCTGAACAAAGGGAGCAGCACTGGTTTGTCCTGTGTCAGAGCTTCTGGCCAAGTTCGCTGGTTGGTCCTAGAGTTAGTCTGTCATATCTATCTGGACAATATTTGCTGTCTCCTTTCTTAAGGAAATAAAGATGATATGATTGCGCTGTGTGCATGTTTGCATCTGTCTTTCTGACTTCCCCTAATGAGTTTTGAATTGTATGTCCCTGATTCATACAATTTGGAGAGAGGAATAAAAGCCTCAATGCAAAAAAAAAAAAAAAGGAAGAAAATTCCTACAAGTTTTATGTAACAAGTATTCACATGAGGCCATAATACCTTCACGGAGGAAAGACACCAACATGCACTTAAACCTTCTTAGATATCAGAGAATTCACATGGGCACTCGATTGTGAGATGCAATGATGAGTTCCTGTGAGTCTGCTGCTCAAGAGGTTATCTGTCCCCTGTTTAACAAGTTTAATAGCTCATTCAATATTGTACTTAATAATGAAATTCAATTATTAAAGAGTTTAATGAAGTATTTGATATTAACCAATTAAGATTATGAAGCCTATGGAAGCAATCAAGTTCTTGTTTCTCTCCCATTCTCTTACTAATTTAAAAGAAGATAAAATGTATTACATTATTTTTTTGTCTTATCATTCTGATTTTAAATTTATGGCTTAAAACCTAGTAGATTGTAGTTAATAGCCTTATATACAGATCATAAACCTCCTTGTCTATTAGTAAATCAAGGCTTCAGGTATGCACTGCAGACTATTTTCATGGCTTTTTAGTTGTGATATGACCCTTAACACTCCAGTGATGTGATACAGTGATTGTGTATGGAAGAGGACTTCATTAATAAAGGTAATAGCCCTTTTTAATAACTGAATTGCTCAAGTGCCTGCGCATTTTAGAAGCATTGTTAGATTGACATTTACCTGGGGTTCATGTCTGATTTCTGAAGAATGACCAGTTCAGTGCCTCAGACAGCATCATGTACGTTCACTCCTTCCAGTCATGAATCAACAGATGAAATCCAGTGACTTCCCTCCCAAGTGTTCCCCATCAGTGACACCTTGAGCAGCATCACCCAGTTCACTACCTGATGAATAGCTTGTGTTAGAATAGGGCTTAAGTAGAAATAATATTGGCAGGCAATATCATATAATCATTAGAAACCATGACCTTGCTAAATGACTGCTGTTTGCATGTGATTTGGGTTTTTTGGTTGCGGGGGAGGGGCTCCAGGGCCGGCTCCTGTGAGAAGCTGCCAGAAGCTTCCCCGGCTCCACATCGGACCCGCCGCTGGCCCAGGCCGAGCCCGTCAGTGATGGCGGTAGCGCCTCTGGGAGAAGAGATTTAAGAGGGGAAACCTGCAGTGAGTGGGGGATTGGGATGTGAGCGGAACCCCTGTGCAGACAGCGAGGTCAGTGAGGAGGAGGGGAGGAGGGGCTGCCCCCGCAGCCCGTGGTGAGACCAGGCGGCAGGCTGTCCCCCCCCAGCCCACGGAGGGGAGCGGGGGAGCAGATGCCCACCTGCAGCCCGGGGAGAGAGGAGCCCACGCCGGAGCAGGGGGGTGGATGCCCCCAAGATGGCCGCCACTCCCTGGGGAAGCCCATGTTGGAGCAGGCTGGGACTGAAGGACTGCAGCCCGTGGGAGGGACCCCATGGTGGAGCAGGGGAGGAGTGAGGAGTCCTCCCCCTGAGGAGGAAGGAGCGGTGTGAGGAACTGACCCCAACCCCCATTCCCCATCCCCCTGCGCTGCTCAAGGGGAGGAGGGAGAGAAAACCGGGAGTGGGGTTCAGCCCAGGAAGAAGGGAGGGGTGGGGGAAGGTGTTTTAAGTTTAGTTTTTATTTCTCATTATCCTTGTTTTGGTATGATTTGTAGTAAATTAAATTGATTTTGTTTTTTCTCCAAGTTGAGTCTGGTTTTTGCCAGTGACCATAAGTGGTGAGTGATCCCTCCCTGTCCGTGTCTCGACCCACAAGCTTTTCTTTATATTTTCTCCTTCTCGTCCCACTGGGGCCAGGTGGGGAGCAGGGAGCAAGCTGCTTTGTGGTGCTTTGTTGCCAGCTGGGCTTAAACCACAACAGCATGATAGCTGAGTTTAATAGGTGCTTCACTACAACACAACAGTCTTTTAGTAGAGAATAATGCCTATCCCTTGTCCTGCCAAACATCACGTCTGTTAGTCCCCATGTAAATTCAAGTGGTTGAAAGATTTTTCCAGAGGAGGCTGGGCTGTTTTCTGCATCACTTGTCTATCAGTGTCATGTCATAAGTGTACATCCCGCTTTGTAAAACTACCCAAATGATCTTTTCTCAGGTTAGATCATTAAAATAATCTTCTTTCTTTCTAATCTGGGATGATCAGCTTTAAATGAGTTTTGGGGGTAGGGCTTTCCATTTGCCTGCTATTATCAGCTAGTGATGATTGTACTGAAATTAAAAGTCTCTAGAGCTAAGCTGTTAATGCCATAAATGACTGATTTATTATCACTCTTTGGAAATTAGTTTGTCATGGAAGGGAGCTCAAGAAATCTGAAATGTCTCCATAGCAGACCGAAGGGGACAGGGTCTCAGTTAAAAAAAATAAACAAATAATGAAAAAAGAAGCTGAGTGTGGATGTCGCGTATAGTAGGCTGCTAATCGCAGGGAGCGCTCAGAAGGGCTGGGGCCCTGTGCGTGTCTCTGGAGCCCGCTGACAGGCCGGGGGGGGTCCTGTGGGTTCGCGTTGTGCTGGGGTTGTGGGCGATGTCTCAGCTGCTCAGGTGGAGCAGGTGCCAGTGAGGGTGATGCACCAAAGGGCCCCTTTACGTCCTTGTCCTGGCGGGCAGCCTAAACATGAGGGAGGAATAACGCCAGGTCTTGGTGCGGTTGGGAGAAATGCCCTTGGCAGGGGACGACCGCAGCTGGTCCAAGTGGCCACGCAGGAGCGGAGGTCCCAGCTGCTCCCTGTGGGAAGGCGTTCCTCCCTCCCCGTTCCCGCAGCGTTCCTCTGCTTAGCTGTGCAGGACTGACTGTAATATTCCCTTTAACATCTAAAATGCCCTGTTGTTGTTTCAGATCAGGTTGGGGGGAAGATTTTTGAGGAAGATCAGTCAATTTCAGCAAAAACTCTTCAACACGGAAGAGCTCTTGACTACACAGCCTCCCTCTGCTCAGAGGCTGGATAGTCTGGGGGACATGGTTTGCAGAATGAGCTGTATAATCTAGGTCTACATCAGCAGCACAACTCAGAACTGGGCTGCCAACTGTAGCACCTTTCAAAATGGAAAATGCAAGAAATTGATATACAGGAGACTCTAGATTACGGTACACTTGAAGAAGTATTTTCACTTAATGCTGAAAAAGCCTTTGGGATACAATCCCATTTCATCCAACCTGTTTGTGAATTAATTATGCTAAGCAGGTTCTTTTAATTACATTGCTTGAAGGAAGAGCAGTAGAACATAAAAATTCCATAAGAGAGAAAGCAAAGGTTTCCACTGCCAATTATGGAGCTAAATTCGACAAAGGCAGCTGTAGCATGATGGGGCAGAATGTGATTATTTTAAATGAAGTCTAGAGAAACTCGTGAATTCCTTTCTTTTTTTTTTGTCAATGTCCTGTAGCGCTCAATTGTATCACAGTGGGCATGACATTTTTCCAAAGTGTTAAGACTTTCTGTTATGCAGCTTTTGTGACACAACAGTCTGTAGCAAGTTAAAGCACTTGGCTCTTGCTTGGGAAGGATCAAGGGTATTGTTTGACTTGCACTACAGTGGAGGTCTGTACACTGTGCCGAAATGTTTCTTCTTTCTTGAGGTTTCTGAGAAAGCCAAGCAAAAAGTGGAAGGTACTCCGTGTGTGGTATACACCACCACCATCTAGTGGTTATCTTATAACTTGATGGATAGCTGGCTGGAAACTGCTAGCAGAATTATCCTGGAAATTGGGAAACTGTCACCTGGGGCTGTTCTACCTCAGTACATTTCTGTATTGTTTATTTGTTTACTTAGGGAAAGTATTCAAAGAAAAAAAAATTCTGTTGATAAGTCTGTCACTGCTTAACAGCTGGAGAGGCTATTTGAATGATCAGTATAGAATTTGCACAATTCTAAAATGCAATATGAAAAAGCACTGATTTTTATAAGGAATTGCTAAATGCGAAATACTTAGAAATGTGACTCTTGCATGTCACTTACACAGTTCCAAAAGCAAGTGGAGGAGTTTTAAAGGGAAATCTACTTGGACTTGTGCAAAGCATTTGACACTGTCCCACATGACATCCTTGTCTCTAAATTGGAGATACACGGATTTGATGGATGGACCAGTCACTGGGTAAGGAATTGGCTGGATGGTTGCACTCAAAGAGCTGCAGTCAACAGCTCAATGTCCGTGCAGAACGTCCATAAAATGCTTGAAGAGTCACTCTGGTTACAAAAGACTGTGTTCAACTCACTTACTTAACTTTCGCCATGTTGGAGTCTAAGCTATTTATATATTGGGCACATCCAGCAACCACCTCATGAGAGGAGAATTCATCCTACCTATTCCAAGCATCCTCCTATTTTAAGACAGAGAATTCTGCTGTTGGAGGTGATTGCTTCTCTTCAGTCACTGTTGAGGGGACCTTGATAAGTAGCTTAGATGGAATACCTGGGTTTGGGACAGATAAAGTGAGGTAAATCTCATCCAAAAAAAATAAAGGCACAGTTATTAGAGAAAAAGAAAAAAAACACCATTTGCTCTTATGAATCAAATTTGAATTTTTAAACTTAGCTTTGACTAAAAAAAAATAAAATTCTTTTTTAGTTAAACATAGAAATCAGAGCTCTCTGTTCTGATCTGCAATTGTCTGCAATTGGGAGAATTCATCTTGTGAGCTGTAAATAATCTCTTCTCTCACTTCCTGATGTGAATGCTACATATTTCACATGGGCTTTGGAAATTCAGGCCTTCTCTTATTGTAAAGAAAAGTTTTTTAAAAGGTAGCAGTAAGGAGTTCTGTTTCTTATTCATCACTTCTGGGTGGACCCTTTATTCTGATTATGTGAATTACAAGTTCACCCCCCACACCTTACTTCTTGGTTGGCGTATTGCTGTGGCTCTTAAGAGGGACCCTGGGCTGCGTGGCAGCATGGGTTAGTGAGACATAGCCACGTGGGCTGTTCCGCAGTCCGGGGTGTTGCTGTGACCCACCTCAGAGACAGTAGTGGGACCAACAGTGTACATAATAAACTCTTTGCTGGACCAAGATGTGAAAACCAGGTTGCTCCGTGTGGGGAAACACCCATGCTAAGGTCATCTTCCATGTTGTCATCCTCTAAGCTTGTTCAGAGCTCCTCCTTCCCTCTCAGTCTCTTCTTTGTGGCCTTGGTCTGCTCTCTGCCTTCCTTCCCTGGCTCCATGGTTCTGTGTGTCTGCCCCCTCATCTGCTGGTCCTGGCTTCTGTGCTGCTCTTGTCGAAAATACCAGGGAGAAGCCCTGGGCCAGTGTGAACTGGTGTAGTGCTAGCACTTCAGTGGAAGCACCAGCTGGGGAGCTGGCCCTTGATCTGGGTTCAAGGCAGCAGAGTTTCCACAGCTGTCTTTGAACTGTTTTTTGCTTTCTGTATCCTCTGTTCCCTCACAAAGATTTATTACCCTTGAGATATCTCAAGTTGACACTAATAGAAAATGAAGCTTTTCGGTAAGGGGGTAGAGGTCCTCTCTCAATGCCCAGTCAGTCCTTGACCTTCCTGCCTAGACTTTTAACAGCATTACAGTTCTGTTGATATGCTTTATTTTGCAGATACCGCTAGCAATTAAACCAGGACCACCATCTCATTCTACAATGCTGCCAGACAGCTGTCAGATATTAATGACTGGAGTTCGCTATGACCAGAGCTGGATTAAAACTGGTGACCTACATGTGAAAGACTTTGTATCTCATTACCTCAAGCTATTCACCCCTAGATTTCTTTGAAATGTAATGCTGTTTTCTGGCTTGCTCTTATTAATCATGTTTGCTGGTGTCTGCCTGCTTTATTCAATGAAATGTCTGGAGATCGATATTCCATGGACCTCTCTCTCGTATCGCACACAATTTTCACCCATACTAATTTTTGTTCGTGCTGACCGTAGGAGATCTAGAAACTGGATAATAACCCAGGAGTAAGAAGATCAAAGCTTTTTACATCTAGGTCACTACTAATAATCCAGTGGTGGTCATTAGAGCATATGTTTAGCAGCTGATGTAAATTCTTTCTTGGGGCCTCAAAATAAAATGTGCCTTCATTTTATTGGCATTTTCGGTGACTTCAGTGGGTGTGTGGCTAATGAAGAACAAATCTGTGAGCAAGCTGTCTATTCAGGATTTGACCCTGGTTTAGTAAGCTGCTTGGGTGACTGCAGTCGTTTCTGTAAGATGGGAACCAAATAAAGATCCAGTGTTGGAAAATGCTTCAGGCTGTCAATACAGTTTAGACCCTGCCTTGCCATGTGCTTCCATTCTGGGGGAAGATTGTTGGTGTAGGGGTCCTACAGAAAGCCTGCAGCTGCTGCATGTTTCCAGAGAACACAGAATATGAAGAAATAAAGGTTCTAGGCAGAGATCCAAAGCAGGGACATTGCCAGGGTTCAGTCTGCATTTTAATCTGCTAGCATACAAATTTTCCAGACAGACTGGTTCAGCAATTCAGATGGTCCCACCCCGACTTCTGGACAAAGCCAGTGAGACACATGACACATACACGTGTAAGAGGGAGCTCTGTATGCTGCATAGTTACTGCCAGATCTAAAATACCATGAAGGAACAGAGAAATGCTTTGAATTCTGTCATGCATGCTTTTGGAAGGAGAGTGATGTTATTAGCAATGAGATTGTCTCCTGAAATGGAAATACATAATTCAGTTTGTGGTTCAGTTAGTTCTGTTAAAACTCGGTCTTTATTTCTGCTGTCAAAATACATTTAGAACAAAACCTTCAAGTGGAAGGCAGGAAAGATTAAATTGCTCTTATCTTTTCAAGTTAAACTGAAAAGAGATGTTGGTGGAAGGGGGTTCTGGAGGTAGAGCAGTGCCATAGCCTCTTTGTATCTGCTCCCCAGGTGGAGGGAGGACAAGCCTACAGGATCTTGGTGCAAGCTAAGGAATGTGCGGGAATCTTCCTTCCAATGTCATAAATGTTTCCAGTGAAAATGGTCACTTTTTTCAGGGCCCTGGAGCTCTGCCAATTCCCTGAAGCTTATTTGGATGCTGCCTAGCTTTTAGCAGCCCAGAAATGTTAAACGGCGTTAGACACAGGGGCAGTATGAAACTGGCCCCCCACTGTGGAAGCTCCTACTAGGTCCTCCATGCTTCACACTCTCCCTCAGCTTTGGACAATCTTTAAGTAAAGCTGAAAACCTGGCTTTAAATAGTGCAATGTAAAGCAATGAATGATGCAGTATTCAAATGTGAATGACTAACTTCAAGTAAACAGTTAGGACTTACTTGGAAACAACACAGACATAAAAGCCTCATCTTAGCTCATTGGTTTCTAATGCCTAAAACCAAACCCCAACCTTTCCCTGGAGAATTTGGAAGAAGATCAGATTCATGATCCAAGGTATTTAGAAACCAAGATCTCACCTGCTTTACATGGAAACTGTAATTCCTGGGCTTTCTGGAGCAGCCAGAAATTTGCCTGCCCTCTCAGCAGTGCACTGTTTGCTCTCATGGCTCAACAGTTGTAGATGATTCAGCCTTGCTAATTCTTGCCAATATCCAAAATTCAAAAAATGCTGTTTCTCATAGTTGTGTCTGGACTCCTTGGTAGTCTTCCTGGGGAGAGTTACGTGCTTCCACACCATGCAGCGTGAGTAACAGGCCGACACCTCCTCATGTCTGTATGTTGTATAACTAATTTGCACTGAGGCAATGAGCTTTGCACCTTCTGTTGTCAGCCTTGGGCATGTTGTACATGTGCAGATTGACTCTGTGATGTGTGGCCATCCACTCTGGTGTTCTGGGTGCATGTCAGACTTGCTGTGCTTCACTGGCTGCAAATCCAGGGTGGCTCTTTCTCTCAGAATTTGAGTTTTCCTAAAGGCTACTTAAAGCAAATATTACATGCGGTTTTCCACCCTCAAGTCCCAAGCAGATGGACCCCAAAAGTAATAAGATGATAGGTCAGGTACGAAAGTGGTAGAGTTGGTAGGTGACTTATTTATGGATGATCTTGCAAACTCGTTTGTTTTGTTGCCTTTCTTTGCTGGTGCTCTGGTGTCCACCCATGTGGGTAGGTTGTGGGATTAGATTGATGCACTTAGGGATCACTCAGATTTCTGTAGATTTCTGTAGATTTCTGTAGGTGTGAAAACAGCTCTTTTTAAAATTGAAAACCTGTTATTAACCACACATCTTACAAATTGCTATAGCTAGCTAAATCTACAGATTGTTACCTCTCCTGAGGCAATGGGAGCATTGATATCTGTCAAAGGAAAAGCACAAACTAGTTTGCTGTGACTGGAAAATGTACATTGCCCTCCTGTGAAAACACAGCTCTGCTGCACCAATAGAAATGTCAAGGATACATTTTAATTGAAAAGTTAACATATTCTGCCACTCTATAAATACAGCACAGGTCAGTTGTTGCTTTAGACTGACATCTCAGATTGTGCTCATAGGAGAACAGAACCAAATCTTTCCTATTTATGTACACAGGGTAGGAAAAAAACCAGCTTTTTTTCCCTTGGCTCTGCAGTCATTCTGGATTTTAGTCACTTCATCAGCATGCTGAACTGTACTGTCACTGTATCACTGTGACAGCTTCACTTGTATTTCAGCTTCATGACAGGTCTCAAACACATGATATTGTGACCTCCAATTTGCATCGCCTTCAAGCTTCAGTGCCATACCATCCCTTTCTCTCCCTGTCATTTCATATCAGGATTTAGAATAGTTTGTTGTAGATTGCAGGTATTTATGAATTTTACTGGAAATGCAACAGGACTGTCTAGTTCATTAGTAAATCTGTAAAGGTTGTAGGTATGTCATCATTAAAGACAGCATGAGGAAGTAGCCTTTTGTATTTCAGTTGAGAATTAAAATCTTGTTCTTCACTAAGCTGTTTGTGTATTCAGCCTGTAGTCATGCAATCCTTCAAAACCCAAGAAAACAAAGTGCTCACCTGGAATGGGATTCAGGTCACGCCTGATGTTGGGATATATAACCTGTCTTGGGATATATCACCCCATCAAGATGCAGCATCTCTTGCCATTGATGAAGAAGAATGAAGCAGTGAGCTTTGAATTGGTGTTTGTCAGGCTGGCTGTTAAACTAAACGTGACAGAACATTTAAACACATCAGCTCGCAAAAATATTTTTTCAGCAAACAGTGCTACCAGAATAGAGATAGTATATTCACAGATGACAAATGTAGGTACTGTGGTACTGATTAGATGTCAGGACTGTCCACAGCTGAGTGGCAGTCAGAAATCTAGTGAATAAGAGAACCAGTCATGACCATATTTTGGGGTGGGGCTGGCAGAAGTATTGATCCTGACAGCAGGTGAAAATGATTAAATTTAAGACCTTCTTTCTCTGCCAATAGGGCTTTACTTAGATTGAATTTAGATGGTTTTCTTCATGAATAACCTGGACAACTGTGAAAAATCTACCTTTTTATGTGCTTGCTTTGAGTGTACTCTCACTGTTCCCCAAATGAAGAGAGCCAAAATCTTGACATTGGGAGTCTCCAACTGGCAGACTTCTGTGAAAATACCACTGAGCTCTGGAAGCTTCCGAAGAGCTGGTGGTCTGTTTACACGCTAATAGGAGAGACTGAGCTATCAGAGGTACAGACTCTTTGTGACACTTGTGTAAGAGAGGAAGAACAGAGCTACCTCAGAAAGCAGTTTCTGATTGACCTTCTTAGATTTAGGTGCTTTCAGTATTCTCTCTCCAGTGTACTCAGACAACCCAAAATACTGCTGCTGACTGCTAATGGTGTTTGCTTGGGTGAGGGCTTAAAATGTTCAATTTGAGAGCTCTGGTGCTGTGGTTTAGAATTTTACCTTCTTTCTCATGAGTTGTCTCTGCCCAGGGTCATGGCAGATGCTGCTGCTAAATCTGCCCTGGCAGCTGGACTAGGTATCCTCTGGGCTCCATCCCAGGTGCAGGAAGAAATGCCGGTGTTGTGTTTTCTAGTTGGACCCTAGACCCCAGCCTGGAAGACAAGCTTCTCCATATTTGACAGCACTAAAAAGCATTGGCACCCATTAGCTTGGTAGGCTATTACTTTTCTTCAGACATGTCTGTCTAAGGCATATTTCAAGTTTCTTGTCTCCTATTGTTTAACAGGGACTATATGCAATTTTCCTGTGTTTCTTGTTCAGTAAGTATTTGTTACATCCTCAGAGACTGAATTCCCTGGATGGTTTATGGAAGGTCTTTGCCTGGGCAGTATTATCACCCTTAGGTATTTGGCCGTCACTGAGGAAAGATCCAAAGAATTCTGAGACTTCTTTACAAGGAAATCTGGTTGTAATCTTAGTTATAAAGATGCTGCCACCTCTCCGTAAAGATCTCATGCTATGAGAAGGGGGGCTTTGCCCTATTTTTATGAGAGCATGAACTCTAAGACAAAATGCCAACTCTGCCATATGCTTTAAGATGCCACATGAAGTCTCTGTGAAACTAGTTGCATTCTAGAGACACTTTAAAGAGTGGTTGTTCATTGACTGCCTCTCGCAGATGATTTATGAAGTGTCTAGAGGCTTGACAATCCTTTGACCATCAAGAAGAGCCTTTAAGCCAGGAGTGTGTTGAGAAAGGAATGCAATAGGAGGACAAATTCAGAAAAGACCCCGTGCTGGAGAAGATGCCTACCCGTTACTTCTGTGATGATAGCAACCAGTCGAGAGAATACTTTCATGTTTTATTCTTGTCTTCTTGTAACTTTGGTTTTGATTTTTTGTTGTTTTTGTTGGAGAATTTAACAACTTACTAGAATTAGCTCATTATTTTTCATTCTTAATTACATCTGGTATGAAATGTGAATCTATCAAATGCATGTGAAATATATGTCATTACTGTTCCTCTAGAAATAACTCATCTCTAGAGAGCATTATATGCAGTCAACTCATAGAGGAGATATGTCAGGAGTTGGGCTGTATCTCCCAGCTGCAAACTTTAAAAGGGCATTTTGGGAACTGGCATCACCAAGAACAGTATTCCTGGGAGGATCCCTCTTGGCAAGCATAAACCAGCATCCTTCTGGAAAGCAGTTGGTATCATAATAGTTTGGTCATGATTACATAGTTTATTGTTCAACCATTAATGTCTATAGGGCTTTTTATTAATCTTTATTGACTCTGAGGTACAAGAATATTAAAGAATACGTGATCGGCTGCTCTCATAAGATAAGAGAGCTAACTTATCCGAAGGCATGTACAACTAATCCTTCTTCAAACTCTCACCCCAATACTGAACTCTTTTTTTGCCATTATTATTGTTATTGTATTGTTCCATGCTTGCTAAAGACTGAGTAGCTGTTGTTGTGTATTCATGAAAGCCTACAACCTGATTTATTTAACATGTTTACCAGAATACTTGGGGGAAAAAGTCAAATCTATTACTCATATTCATTACTCAGTGTGGAAAAGCAACAGTTGTTCCCCAGTGTGAGCTAGTTACCATAATTATACTGCTGGGCAGTTCAAATTGCATCAGTCTACATTTTTGAGTGTATTTTTGAGGTAATGTTTATTAATGGGAAACACTGATTTTTATACATCCCTTTGGTTATGCTTTGCTATGTCTATAAATAGACCTTGCATTTTGCTCCTTGCAAGTGGATTTAGTTGGGCTTTCAGGTTTTTAGAGATTTTTTTGTAGCTGA
Source organism: Haliaeetus albicilla (assembly GCF_947461875.1). NCBI lineage: Eukaryota > Metazoa > Chordata > Aves > Accipitriformes > Accipitridae > Haliaeetus > Haliaeetus albicilla. The sequence goes on along the minus strand of NC_091500.1, from coordinate 12,285,791 downwards.
GGGGAAGAATTCAAATGGATCTGATTTTGAAATGAAATTGCATTCGCCACTACAGTGAAGACATCGGTTTTACATTTGTTATGCTCAGAATTTTATGCGCAGCTAAAATGGTATGTGTGTCTTCAGTTGGTTTGATGCACAGAGAGTAATTTAATCTGAAGGAGAAAGAACGTGTAAATACACTAAGCTTGTGTGATAAATAAAGCAGCAAGGAATCAGCATTAGAGAAGCATATTGCTTAAGCGCTTTATATTGTGTCTTCTTTTCAGCTGACTCCTAATTATGTTATTGAAACTTCAGTCATTATAATGGTGTCAAATAGTGCATGCAATGAGATATCCTGGTGTCGGAAGAATGGCATGGATAGTAGCTTTCTTCTAAGTGTGTGTGTTGACGCATCTTTTTTGTTAGTATGGTTTTGTTCACCTTTTTAGATAAAGATAGTTTTCAATTAAAGGTGGCTCATTCTCTGCAGATTTTAGAATTTATTTTATGCTATCCCTTTGTATGATCTTACTGCATTCAAGTGTTAAGTCATTTATAGACTAAGTATATGAATAATTATAAGATCTTAAAGGAACCAACTGACAGGTAAACTCTTAGCTGGTTGATATGTCTGAAACAGAAGAGGCTGCTCTACCCGTTGTAGCTTTTTGCTTCAGTGGTGGTTTTCTCATGGCAAAAAGGAGCTGAAATTCAAAGGTACCATGCACTGAAGGATTTAAGTTACTTAAGCAGGCAAATGCAGGAGAAGGCAACCCTGCCTCTCGCTTGCAATGCTTTAAATGAATAAGCAGCATGATGCAGTTTATACTAATAGGTTTACAGATTTCTCTAAAATGAGCCCTTGTGGTCATGTCTGATACCTGAAAGAGTGGATAAAACCACAGAAACCCACTGGAAAGTGATAATACAAAGTTACAGTACTGAGGAAACAGAATCTGTGGGGTAATTTTCCCCCTCCAAACATCCAGTTCACTTAAGTTAATCTCATAGAAGTCTGCATACCCCAGGAGTTGATTGGAGTAGAAGGGATGAAACTGGGGAGAAGCTCTACTCTGTGGGATGATACTATCTTCTTTAGCTGGCCAATTGCCTAAAAAGTAGACACGTTTGGCAAACAAATAATAATACTAAGTATAACTGGTATCAATATCCAGATTTTGTCCGCATTGGCTCATGAGCACAGTAAGTACTAGCACAGCAACAGCATATCCAGGGAGATGGCATCTCTGTGTGAAAGCAGTGGTCCATATGGCCCACAGGGAGTTTTTCTACATCTCTTTCTACAGATAGCAAAGAACATAACTGATGGAAAAAAATACTTTGTATACAATGAGGATTTTCCCTTCTTGCACCATTTTAGACAAGGAACAAGAATGTAATGCTCCTTTACATCCTTCCATTCATCCTTTGAAAGTCTTTGTTCAAGATCCCTTCCCCTTAGGGAAGTTGATCTGTGGAACTAATAGACAGGGAGACTGTGTACCCAAGAGCTATCACTGTTTGAATACCTGTGGTTTATTCTAGACCTGCCCATAGTTCTTAATTCCCAGAAGGTGACACATGGGCTGTGTCATTCCCTTCGCTTTTCCTACCCTTGGGAAAATCCACTGGATCAAGTCACAAAGAAAAGTCTTGCACTGACTTCCTCTTTCATCTTTCTTTTTCTTCTATGTTGAGCTTTAGGTTTTATCCAAATGCTGCTCAACCAAGATTCCTAGATATTGACAGCAATAATAATACAATTATTCACATGGAACTACAAATGTGCACAACACTTCACATAAATAAAACTAGGATTTTTTTAAACATCTGTGAGCTCAAGAGTATTGTCCTCCAAGACATTTTTTCTAAGCAAGAACTGATTTAGTCCACTCCTTTGATATATATCTAAATATCTCTGTATATAGATATATATAGTTATATGTGCATGATCGTTTGCACCAGAATGCTGGTATTTCAAAGTTTTTATATACTATTGGGCTTGTAAGTCTTGGCATTGACCTTTCAAAAGGTTTGTGTTACAAGAGAAAGCTTAGATATGGAAGAAAATGCATTACCTTGCAAAGCTGGAAACTTAAAACTGCACTGTGTTAAAAGAGTCCTTTTTTATTATTATTCTCCATAAGAACAGAATTGAAAGGGTTTCAGGTGGACAGATCTCCTAAGTAGGGCTGTACAAAATTTTCAGAAGGAAATCTGAAAACCTGTCTGCTCACAGCTTCATTGCAAAAGAAAAGCTTTGAGACAGGCCATGCAGCAGTTAGAAATGTGGCACCATTTCCAATTTCAAATGATTAGAAACTTCAATTTAGTACAGTTCCTCTGTGAGTTGTAGGATTGCTTTGAAACTCAGAACTGAAAATAAAAGTCATTAGGATATGCCTCGGGACAGCAGGGGAAAAAAAGCATAATACCAATTATTGCCCACTTGGCCCTTATCTATTATGCTAACTATTGCTGCTATTGCTACCATCCTTCCTGCCTCTCACCTCTAACTTCGGGGTCCTTCCCATTCCCTTAGCTCTTCCCCCTTTTGTCCCGCATTGAAACCTTATTCTGTAACACATCCTGTTACCAACGCCGATCAGATATCTGTTTGTGTGCCAAGACCCCAGGAGTTTAGGGACAGATGTGTGGCCTCCAAGCAGAGATGTCAGGATTTACCCAGGTGGGTTCCCAAGTACTCTGTGTCATTAACCCTGCCCAGCCCTTAGGCATTGTTAAACATTTTGGGTACAACACAAAAAATAACCACTCCCAGTCCATTGCCTGGGGTTGGTTGGGCACAGAGGGATGAAGTGCACACCACTGCACACTGACTGACCTGGAGACTGTGGCTGTAGTCCGGTTATTTATCCTGTTACATGTGTTCCTACTGGGACCGAGCTGCCTGGAGGTGCAGGCTGGGGTTCCTTTTTCTAGTCTGTGATGGCAACGAGCAGCAGGGCACACCAATTTTGGGGGCAGTCAGCCCTTCCCATTTTCTTTCCTTGAATACTCAACGCTTTTCTCAGCAGACCAAGTTCTCTCAAGGTGCTCGTGGTATCATACAACTTTCCTCTTTTTCCGCTTCTTTGGTATTTCTGGACTTCAGGTTGTAGTTTCCTTCCTTGGATGGAGAGGTTTATGGACTGCTCTACAGCCAAAGGCTTTATGAACTGGAAAAGGTATCTGAGTCCACCAATTCTGAGCTCATTGGAGTGAGCTGTGCTTGTAAGGGAATTGATAATTCTCCCCAGAAGTTAAAGCTATTTGTTGGTAATTCCTGAATTAGCAGGTTTTGCACTCAATATCAAGAAAAGGGATTTTGTAGTTTAGCACTCACTGAGATCTTGAGGTTCAAATCATCAGTTCTCTGATACTCCCAGCTAAGCCATTTTCCTTCTCTTTCTGCAGTTTCCTGTCTGCAGTACTGGGCTATAACAACTCCCTATGTATAAGAATTTAAGGAGGACATATTACATAAGTATATGAGACAGATATTTCAGGCATGAGAATTTTTTCTGCAGTTCCATCTGTATATTCATAAGATGGTTGTCTCAGAATTCAGTGACTTGTGTTTCAAATCCCTTTTTGGCTGGAAATAGCACTTACTGATGCTTCTGTAGTCCCATTCTTTTGGGAAATTTGCACTAAGGACTTCTCAACACAGCAGGCACAGCATTCAAGTTAGTACTGTGAACCTTTGGAGCCAACACTCCCTGGGAAAATAAAGCCTTTTTCAGAAATGAAAAGGAGTCAGATGATCTTTACTGGGGGGGGGAGGGGGAGGGCACGGGGAATAAAAAAGGAAATGTCCCAGATCAGTGTATTCTCCATCTGGTATGTTCCCAGATTCCTGAAGAGATAACATGGTGTCAAGAAAAAGGATATTGTAATTAGGCTGGGGCATAGCTACAGCACAGCAGGATCCTGACATTGTCATAGCCTTGTGCTATCACTGACCTTGGGGTAGTGGAAGACTGTGCCAAACTTAAAATAAATAAAGTGTTCCAGTGATGCTGCTCAGTTAAGGAAGATCAAAGAGAAATAGCATTTAATCAGTGGTAGTCATGGTATTATGCACTAGCAATACTAATTGTTTTGACAACAATTCTCGCTGAAGATTTCTTTTTGTTAGCACTGAGTAATAACTGATCTGCTAGCGTATTGACCTATAGCACTATCACAGCTCAATTAAGTTTCTTATTGTCCAAATTTAATCAGAGAAAAGCTGAGATTGAAAATCGATTCATTTCCTGCTAGTTAATGACTAATTCCCCACAAATGTGAATATAGAGATTAACTTTTCAGATTGAAAGTTTGTTTTAGAGGTAGACCCTGCCAGATGGATGTTTGAGAAGAAGCGTGACTTCTCTTTTCCCATCCATCTTCCTCCAACCTCTTGGCATATGCTCTTTTTTTACTGTGGGTCTTGCTTCATCATAGCCTGTGGTGTGTGCTTGTTCTCTGGTCTCTTAACTTAACCTGTATCTCACACAGCTGCGAGGAACTGGTATCGATAATTCAAGGTCAGCTCCTAAATTCTCAAATATTTCTTCTCCATATGCTTCAAATGAGCATTTCTGCAGTGGCTAAAAACATCTGCAAGACAGGGTGACTTAGTCCTTAACAATAACATAAGAGCTTGTCACAGTCTTTGGAGGTCCTGGTAAGACACAGACTCTTCTCTGATCCCACTTCAGCCTGTACAAGTTGTGAACTTTCCCTGTGAAGGGGAGAAATTACATTTCTTGGCTCTTCTAAATATGTCTTCTTTATGTGAAGAACTAACAGCTGCTTATAAGCCTCCCCATGTGTCTATGCATGCATATGTGTTCACAGTATTAAAGCTACTGAGCAGAGGCATAAGCAGTAAACATCCATGAGGTTTAGCAGTTCTCCCCAGTTCTTGCTGTTTGTATGAGTCCCACTGCAGCAGTATCTGAAATAGTCGCAATTCTTTGTTGGGTTTATCCTTGCAGCGCATCTCTGAGGTGGGGACATCTCATGAATTTACACATGGAGAACTGAGACCTAGATCTAAATAGACATTTAGACTCTGCTCTTCGGTGCTGCTCGAGATTGTCCTTTCCAGAGGCTCAGCTGCTCCTGAAACATACAGACCCATGGCTGTGGATGGTGCCCACTGCCTTGGGACCCTCCGGCAAGCTGAAGCCAGGTGGTTGGAGGCAGTTTTCCTAGGTGGGATATTTCTACCTTACACTGCAGATGTGCTTAACAGTGCAGCTATACCAGACTCAGCATCTATGGGCTCAAAAGGCTGGAGGGCTTTTACCGTGAAGATTAGCTCTGGGACAGTGTATATGGGGGTTTTTCTCATGTCTCTGTATTGTTCCTGCTCTGTAACTGATGCTTTATCCCTGACATCTTTTTTTAGTTGCCTTGCTGAAGAAAATACCGTGCTGGTTTCTGCTTTGCAGCAATGAATTTTGCCAGTGTTGAAAGGTTCAGGTCTGTGTCCTGTCAGCCTGAAGTCCAGACTCATGTGTATCAATCCATTGTAATCCTATGGGGTAATCTCTTCCCTGATACTCAGCAGAACATAATCAGACTCCTTTTTTTCTGACTTGAGAGAACTTGATTCCTCTGAAGGAATCTGGCTGGTAAAAGCCATGCAGGCCTGCAGTACTGGGTTGTGGCATTACATGATCCGAGTCTGCATTTTTCCAGTGGGTCAGTCCAGTGGACCTCTTATCTGCGTAAAGCACAATAAAAATGCTAGAGTTGAGCCAGAAAATGGACTTTCTGCCAGATACTGAGCAGGGACTCACATGGTTTGGGTGTGAAGTGCTTTGGTACGTGTATGACAAGCTGGAAAGAGATAATAACCCTTCAAAGGCTGAATGGAAGAAGAGGCAGAAACAGGAAAACTGATAATGTTCTGCTCCCAGTAAAGGCAGCTGTAGGAGGAACACAAAATGAATCTGACTTCTGAAGCAGTGTAGCTGTATTAACATGTGAGAGAAAAAAATACATCGATGCAGTTGCTTTATTGCATATTCCATCAGCAGAAGCTGCAGTCCTACACATGGGCAGGCTAAATATCACTCTGACACAGCAGTGCCATTTTTATCCATTTATTTGTATTTTGGAAGGCAGAGGAAATACAGTTCACAAACCATGAACAGAGTTTGTTAGGGCTATGTTTGCTTTTTCCGGCTTCATCTGCAAATTAAAAATAGCTAAGCAAAAGAAATTTTTAAGCTAACTATCCTGGTAATATATACAAGATGTGGTTGGGCAAGGCCCTCAGCTTTGAAATGTATTCCACAAAACCCTGCTGCTATTCCAGGCAGTTTTACATGCATCCTTAACCCACAAGACACAACCAACCTGCCCATTTTCCTCTGGTTGCACCTCTGGTGGAGCAGAAGGGAGATCCCCATCAATCCCATTAGTGCAGCACTTGAATCAGCTCACAAGATGATCAGGGGCATCAGTGCTGTAGCTGGGGTTGAGCTATTGTGAGAGCTTTTAGACCTCTCCTAGAATTTCTCTACATAACAGAGTGATAATGCAGGGTGGGGAGGATAAGGAGAAGTGTGACAAGAGGGTCCCCATCTGTGCCACAATTCTGAATATCGTGTCTGGTTCTGTTACAGCATCCCATCTCTAGCACAGTGCAGAAACATCATCCAATTCCACCTCCTGGATTTTCAGTAATGAAATTAAATTGTTGTAACCCTCACTTCATTTGTGATGCATATGAACAGGACAGCCCCAGACCTTTCAGAGGCATGCGCTGCGTCTTTCTGTGCTGATGTGCTGCTACTCTGTGGCTGAGAGCTGGGAACAGGACAGGAACATCTGTATCTCTGGGATCCAAATCCCTTAATATTTGATTAAATTGTTAATAGAAGCATGCATAGCTGCTGAAATTACTTCTGCTTGTGTGGAGCCAAATTCTTAGGTGCTCATTCATTGCCTGTTATGTCTCTGCAGTAAACTTCTGCCTTGGAGAGCTCTGAGACTGAAATCCTCAGTGGTTATCTAAAAGCATCTAAATGCTTTTCATTTAAAGGGCAGTTGGGGATGGGAACCACAGAAGGACTTCAGCACAGTAAGATGTGGTTAATTGCCTCTGGGAACAGGATCTCCAAAGTCTAGACAGAAGAGTTGTGTGAGAAAAGCCCTTGGAGATCCACAGCTAAAACATTTGGACACCCTAGAGTGATGGAAGACTATGGAGGTGATTGCTCAGTACCCTTCACTGCCTGTGTCCCTTTGTGGGTTTGCCCTTGGAGGTCTGGACTTGCATAACAACATTTGGATGTGTTTCAGTTCATTAAAGTTCTCATCCAATGAATAGTAACTCAGGGAAAACCTTTGACAGATCTAGAAAGTGGTAAGGAAATGCTTTCAGATTTATCATGATCATAGGGCCAATTCAAAACCCATTGAAGTAATTGGATCGTTTGCATTGGCCCATACTGCTAATAACATATATTCTGCTTAGTATCATAGAGGTTAAGATGTAGATGAAGTGAAAGGAGAATTGTGAAAATCACCTGAGTTAAAGTAGATTTTTAAGTATTTAGTGGGGGAAATACTAGAATCCAAATCTTCTGCCTCCTAAAGCAGTTCCTCAACCACCAATTTGTTAAAAAAAGTTTGCTCTCTTTCTGATCCCTTTAATATTAGTTCACACAAGCTGTTCCCAGTTTGGGAACTCACAGTTCCCTGGTCCATTCTATGCTGTAGCTGGTGCTTTCTCCTGAGCTGCCCGTTTGGCTTGTCTCAGATAGGGGAGGGAAGCAAGAGTGGGGTTTCCACATCCAAGCTGAGACCTTTCAGCAGGGAAAGAATGTTGCATCATCCCACTGCTGTGATTTTGGAAAGCCTGTTTTGTAGGCAAGCACTGAAAACACTCATTCAGCCAAACGTATGTAGAAGATAGCTGGGAAGAGGCCTAGTCTGAGAATTACAAGGACTAGAAGTCTCCCTGCTTAGGACTGTGAAGACTTACTTTGCAATAAAAAACAATTTAAGCTTAATGATGCCTCTGCTCCCCCTACAGCCAGTCAAGGGAGAAGTCTCTGACACCTAATTTGACTGCTTCAGGTAGCTCTTTGGAGAAGCCTCACTCCATTGACCAAGAGCGATGGTTGGCACCGATCCAGGGTGATGCTGTGGCTCTCACACCCGCAGGCATTCCTGCTCACAGCCCCATCCTGCTCGGCCTTGCCCTGTCCCACTGGTCCCTCCCCATCAGTCCCCACTACCCTTGGCGGGATGCTCTCTGCCAGCCCTCTCTGCTCCAGCACTGGGCATGGAGGCAGCTCGCAACATTTTACATTCATTTCACTGGCATTAATCTGGAGAATACGGGTGAGACGATGAATAAGAGGGGCACATTGCGTCTTATCCATTCTTAATCCACATATCCTCAAGAAGTCTTGAAAATGTGTCTTTATTTATTTTAAAGGTATATCTGTCCTCATCTGCCCTTGAGCTGTGTATTCCCAGGGCAGTGAAATCTCTTCCAGAAGAAGGACAGATGTACTGGCTGTGTCTTTGTGTGCTGCCGTGGTTGTGCTCGTTAATGTTAGTTTTCAGTTTTGTACAAAGAGGTGCTGGCAGGCACAGGCTGCAGCCCTGCAGGTCGCCCTGGTGCCAGAGCAGCACAACCTTCCCGACAGGTCCCGACAGTTGCAGCCTGTACATGTCTTCCCCTTCTCATGCCTTAACACGTGAGGTGCAAGAGTACAGTATGTTATAGAAAGTTACAATTATTTTTTCTAAAGGAGAGAATTAAAAAGTAATCTTTTTTCCTTGTCTCCTGGATGCTTGTGTTTGTACTGCTGGCAAGAGGAACTCAGAGCTTTGTCCTTTTGAAAAACTAGTGAGCAGCAATCTGCTCCCCAGTCATCACAGGCATTCCCCCACCCGTAGTGACCTCACTTCTGATGATCTGTAAGATGGGGCTTGACCAGCAGCTATCAGCACCTGGGTTCAAATTTAAGAGGTTTGCTATAAAAAATACCCATCTGAGCTTCTACCAGCAGCCAAACTTTCTGATTCTCAAAGTGCTTGTGTTCTCCACTTACAAAGGTGAACTGGGTACCTAGCAAACTTATTAAAGAGAGGAAAGAAAATCCTAACAAAGTAGGTAAAAAGGGTAAGTGACTCCTTCCTAAAGTGTAACAGCATCAATTGTATAAGGTTTTTCCCATGGAAGCCAACTGCTAGGCTTGTTTCCACATGCTGTCCCCCAATGATGCTCACGCTGCTCCTTGCACTGGCTGTGCCCAGCTTGTCCCTCTTTGTTGCTTCAGCCCTCGGCAGAGCGTGACAGTGCTGAGCCCTGAACGGGGCGTCTCATCTCCTGGGAGAATAGGCCGCTGCTTCTTCCATCTTCTCCAAGCCTGGGTTACAGAAGCCCTGTACTACCTCCTGCTCGCCTGCCTCCTGTTCTGCCCTCCAGCTCCCACCTTGGTGCTGGAAGCTGTGACCTTACATCAGTGACGGAGTCATCACCTGGGCGTGTGTAGGCAGCGTGTTCAGCTTTCTGTACACTACTCTAATGCTGGTTTTCTCCATTTTATAGCAGAATTTCCCTTTTAATAGAAATGCATCTCAAGCATGATAACACATTGCATGAAAAACAGAGCACTGCTCAGGCCAGTCTATAGATTTGCTCCACCCCACCCTACCAATGAAGGACAGACCCTTCTTTTTTGGACCCCCCCATCACTGGGGAATTTGGGGAAGTATATTGCTTTTGGTTTCATTTTTTTCTTTATGTTTTAGCCATATGCTAAAGCTTTAGCCATATGCTTTAGCATATGCTTTATGCTTTTTCAGTAACTCCCAAAGTTGATCTGAATAGAGTTGGTCACAGAGTTGTCTGTGAACAGAATCACTTCAAAGATGCTAAAGCATCTGCAGGCAAGCAGATAAATATTTCTAGGTATTTGATCAGTTTCCCCAAGCCTTAAGTTACGTACAATTTGCAGATGCTGTTTGCTAGATACCGTAATTCCAGTACCCTTTGAAAGCCCCTCCATATACCAGAAAGGTGTCCAGAAACACTCTGGGAGCTAAGAATCTGCAAGACAATCTTCTCCAAAATTCAGAAGCAGAATAAGAGGGATTATTTTTTTTCACTTCCTTTTTCCTTTCCTAATTTGTAGTTGTCTATAGAGATAACACTTTCTTCACACACCAGCATGTTGACCTTTCAGAAAACGCACAGGCCAAGCATGAGATGAGACTAGAGAAGCAGAAACAAAGGAATGACCAGTGTTTGGTCACCCGTGGAGTTGACTGCTGTAAAAAGCCCAGGTTTGTCTTGATTTTTGGATGAAAAGGGTAAAGCAGGAGACAATGCTGGTGTGTAGAGGGCACTTTTCAGTGGTACCATTGCAGTAGAAGGGAACTAGTTGTTTCATATGTAGATTGATCACCTGGACAAGGGTTTGCAGAAGAGGCTGAAGGCACTGACTTGCCCAATGGCTGTAGCCTCTGAAAATCCCAATTGCATTTCTTTGTTTCTGAGGCATTCACTGAGCTCATGCCAGAGTGCCATATAACGTGGACTAAACCACCCTCCTCATATTCCCCCTGCCCAAAATGGGTGTTTGTCTTCCAGAGATCCCCGTCTTCCATTGCCACTTGGCTCAGACTAGTCTTAAAGTAGTTAAGTCTGTGCCTTTACACCTTGCTAAGGCCTCACCATATTTTAATAGTCAAATAATACTTTACCATAGCTGGTTTGTTTTGCTCTGTAATTGTTTTGGTTTTCTTATACTCCATTTCTTATTTATGAATCATTTCAAAACAGGCCAATGGAAGTCTTCAAGTAGGCTTTTAAACAAGTTTTGACAATGTTTTTTAGTCATTCAGAGCTAAAAATAATACAAATCAGCAGGTACAGTCTGGAGAAGAGTGCCTTCAACCCCTAAAGGACCTTTTACTGCATTTGCTCCCTAGAGGGAGGCAAATAGGGAGAAAAAAAAAGAAAAAAAAAAAAAAGGCATCTGTTCCATTTGTTCACCTTACTAGGCTGTAAATGCCAAGGCTTAGCTCTGAGCAGTGCTACCATCTTCTTCACCTCAGAAGAGAAAAATTTGTCTTGTCTGTGATGAAAAATTTAGAAGGATTCTTTTCTCCCTGCTACGTGAGGTTAATAGTATGACTGGCACAAGAGGTAGTGACAGCTTGCTTATGCTCCTCTAATGGGACGCTGAATGATATGTTCATGTTTTCCCAAGAATAATTTAGAAATGGTCTTTGGCATCTCCAGTCACTGGCCCCTCCTAATCCCTTGCTTCATTCTTGGGCTCTTGAGTATTTTTGAGTGTCTGCCACTTCTTAGCCATTTTTGTAGGTGAGCTTCTTCATTGTAGTTTAGTTCTTTGGTCTCAACAGTACATTTGTACCATTTCTCAATCTGGATCACAGGAGAAAGCACCTGAATGTATTTTGGTTCTCTGGACAGCAAAAAGGACAATCCCATTTCCCTCTAGCTGCTTGCCTTTCTGTTACAGAGACTGTGGAGTGACAGAGTCACAGAAATACTGATCGGGCAGCATCCTCAGCAATAGTCAGCTTTTAACAGAAATACTTGGAAGACTGTAAAATTTTGAAGTATTTTGTTTTGTAACACATATGTCACAGGACAGTAATCAGTATAGATTTAAAAAGCAAGAGATTTGTCTTTTCAGCTTTGAACAGCCAGCAAGCTCCCAAGAATAGAAGTGGCAGCACAGTGGAGTCCTGGTGGAGCTACAGGGCACAAGAACCACTTCTTAACTTCTCACCAGTGGTCTGCAGAAGTGTACATCTATCTGTACACACACATAAAATTAAATATCACTTATCTTAACATCTGCAATTGGTACAGAAGTTGGGGGGGGCAGGTAGATCATGAAGAAGAGGAAGCAGTGAGCAGGATTTTCAATAACCTGCAAATAATGTTCAGGTTTTGGATAACATTCACATAACTTTGTTCTGACACAGCCAAATTTAGGACTGTCAGCCCCAAAAGCCTTCCCGCAGAGGGAGCTCTGTTTGCATTGGCAAAAGGTTGAGGTTTGCACTAGAAAAGCAATTCAGCAAGGTCTGGTAGCTGCAATCACTGCAGTCCTGACTTGTATCAGAGAGAGAATCCACATATCTTTGTAAGTGTTTACAAGCCCAATCATGCTTACCATAATGGAGTCCTAAAATTTTTAAAGGTCAAAAAACAGAAAGTACAGAAAGAGCTGCAATAGTACCTTGAGGTATTTACAGCTCCATCAGTTTGGATTATCAAAACAGAAATAGGGGCTGGGCTGAGTACAGGCACCTAGGTTACGTTTTCAGGAAGAGACAATACCACATGCCTCTTTCAGCTATTGGAGATGGGGTGTAGAAGCAGTGGGTGGATGCTGACCAATACAAAGTCAAATGAGAAAATCACAACTTGAACAGAAATGTTAACCTGGACAAAATACCACTGGACTGGGTACAGCATCCCTCTCTCGATGACTCCAGACTATGTTCAAATATCTTCCCGAAAAGATACTTGGGAAGTGAGATGGGTGTATTTGATATCTCTTCTGGGATAATACAGTGATTTGCATCCCTTTGGGGGTAATTCACAAAAGGGCAATATTCTGAATGGATGGAGGTGGACAAAATTTAACCCTGCTCTCTTTTGAGGTGAAGACGAAGATTTTTACATTGACTATAATGCCACTGATCCAGAGAAGCAGTTGTATCATCATACATCTTAGCAATGCAAAGGTTATCCAGAATTGTGTTTGAAAAGTTGATATCAGAGAAAACAGTTTAAAAGAAGCTTTCAGGTTAGGACCCCTTTGGCAATGCAGCAGTCATTCCTGACATGACCCTCAGAGGGCCACATAGTGCAAGCAGCTGGCTGCACACTAAGTTTTGCATTTTTAGGGCAAGACACAGTATCCAAATTGTCATTTGGCCTCCTCAAGGGAAAACCAGCAGAGGCTTGCCATGTTCTACATCTGTATTTAGTCAGACAATTAGTAGTGCCCATTTCTGTATATGCTGTCAGATCCCTAAAAACCCTGTCGTGGTTTAAGCCTGGCTGGCAACAAAGCACCACAAGGCTGTTTGCTCACTCATCCCTGTGGGTGGGACGGGGAGGAGAAAAATACAATGAAAGTCTCATGGGTCGAGACAAGGACAGGGAGGGATCACTCACCACTTATGGTCATGGGCAAAAAACAGACCCAACTTCGGGGAAAAAACAAAATCAGTTTAATTTACTACAAATCATATCAAAACAAGGATAATGAGAAAAACTAAATCTCAAAACACCTTCCCCCCACACCTCCCTTCTTCCCAGGCTTAACTTTACTGCTAGTCCTCCCTCTCCCCGGCAGCGCAGGGGGATGGGGAATGGGGGTTGGGGTCAGTTCCTCACACGTCGTCTCTGCCGCTCCTTCCTCCTCAGGGGGAGGACTCCTCACTCGTCCCCTGCCCCACCGTGGGGTCCTTCCCAGGGGCTGCAGTCCTCCATGAACTTCTCTGTCATGGGGTCCTTCCCACGGGCTGCAGTCCTTCAGTCCCAGACTGCTCCAGTGCGGGCTTCCCCACGGAGTGGCGGCCATCTTGGGGGCATCCACCCCCCTGCTCCGGCGTGGGCTCCTCTCTCCCCAGGCTGCAGGTGGGCATCTGCTCCCCCGCTCCCCTCCGTGGGCTGGGGGGGGACAGCCTGCCGCCTGGTCTCACCACGGGCTGCGGGGGCAGCCCCTCCTCCCCTCCTCCCCCGCTGACCTCGGTGTCTGCAGAGGGGTTCCGCTCACATCCCAATCCCACTACTCACCGCAGGTTTCCCCTCTTAACTCTGTTCTCCCAGAGGCGCTACCGCCATCACTGACGGGCTCGGCCTGGGCCAGCGGTGGGTCCAACGTGGAGCCGGGGAAGCTTCTGGCAGCTTCTCACAGGAGCCGGCCCTGCAGACCCTGCCCCGCGACCAAAACTCTGCCACACAAAACCAGTACAATCCCCCATGAAATTTGAGTGTATTGTTCAAGAACTTTCATAGCTGACGACAGCAACCATCAGACTGCAGCGAAAGCTCAGGCCAGGGAAATGGAAAATTGTGAAATGCAGATCTGCTTCCTCAGCTCCCACTGCACTCTTTCCTTCAAACTTACATTATTAAATGCAGTACTTACTAAGAATCAGAATTTTAAAAAGCACAAAATGAGATTGCTCTCAGATTGGGAGTAATGCACATTTCTATTTTAGGAGCATGACAATCTCCATGAAATTGTGCCGGGAATATAGACACAAACATTTGTGTACAGTCCCTGCACTGCACTGGGACTTCAGCGCTAGTTTAAAACTCCCTTTCTTAAGAGGTATGTTTTCTTGTATCTGAGAAAGATTCAAATGCCACAGAAAGAAGAACTACTGTCTCAAATGTCTGAAATCATACATTTCCTGAGAGGAAAAAATACCAGCTGAAAAGCTACATGTTATGGTCATTTAAAATATTTTATTAAGCTACAGTCAGTTGCAGTGTTTGCAGATAATGGATATTAAACATGAAAAGCATTGGTCTGTATTGTTTAACTGAATCTCAGCTCTCATCTTACATACTTCTATTAATGTTGGCTGGCAGAAGAGAACATATGTTTCTTTTTTTTTATGCTATGTGTGGATTTTTTTTTAAATAAGTTATATAACAAGCCCACACATCTACTTGGTTGCAACATGTCAAGGGCTGGTTATTTGCAGGCAGAAAAAATACTGTTAAAATGCACCTTGGTTGCTGTATTTCATAGTCAGAGAATATTACATACAATCTCCCATTTGCACCCAACTTCATTTTAAGGTTCTTTTCGTTAACTTAGCATTAACTTAGTGTTAAATATATTTCTAATATAGTTTGCAGTAAGCTAAGAGATTTTTGCAGAAACAAGTTTTTAATAATCATTACACTGTAACTGTTACAGAAGCTTATATTGCATATCTTGTTTCACACAAAGCCCACCAGCAAGTCTTCATAAACGCCTCACTTCAGTATTTTGCAGGCAGGTACAGAGCTTGCTTCCTTACATTGCCCACGGTTCTATTTATTACTTTATTTTGCAGTTCTTTCCATATGGAGATGCTTCAAAGTTTGCCCAGCACGCCTTCCGAACCTTTGATAAAAACGGAGATGGGACCATTGACTTCAGAGAGTTCATTTGTGCACTGTCCATCACCTCACGAGGCAGCTTTGAGCAAAAGCTAAACTGGGCCTTCAACATGTATGACTTGGATGGTGATGGTAAAATTACAAGAGTGGAAATGCTGGAAATTATAGAGGTGAGATCAATATGACACTCAAAAATTACATGTCTGAACATTAATAAAATTTACTTGTTCACATACCCTTTAGATTTTAAGCACGCGGGAGGTTGTACTGTATCATTAGAAGCATACATTACATACATTCGTCCTATACTGACTCATGCCTAAGTGCTGCAAGCACACTAACATTTTAAAAGATGTAATCTTTGAGAACTACTGAGTGCATATGTGCATATAAGCTTTTAAATACCCAGAGGTAATTTATTTCTTTTTTCTGATGAACAGATTAACCATAAGAAGACAGCAAAGGATTTACAAAGCCCATCTCAAAATCACTTGGCACCCATGAAATTAGTGGTTTGTAGCTCAAGTAGCTGAAACCTTACTGGAAGTTAACTTTAGATGATTACAGAAATTTACAGGGATAATACCACGCTATTTTATGTGAGCTCTCACAAATGGGCTTTAAGATGACCACAGCATGTAACAGGAAGGATAAAGTTTACCACCCTCGTAATCTGCTAGCTACTCACCACAGTAAATACCAGATTTTGCTCACATGTACACATAAAAAAACTATTAAAAGGTGATGACTTCTAAAACTGATTATTTAGAATTTATGTGAAATATTTCAAAGGAGTGATTAAAAGCCAAATAAACAGTTGATCTAGAGAATAGGTTACAACAGTTTTGCACTGTGAAACAGAAAGCCAAAAAAATTCATTCCAGAATGCAAAATGCAACCACCGAAAAATCTACATCTAAAGAAAGTAAAACACATTCTTCCTTGTTTTAAGTATATGGATATAAGATTCTAAGGAAAAAAAGAACAAAAATTTTTAGGGAAACTGGCAATCATTTTATTGTTGGAAAGTCTTTCCAAAATTTGATCACATCAAAAAATCAGGTTAATTCATATGTTGAATTTTCCATTTGGTTTCTTTTCAAAGGCCATCTACAAAATGGTGGGCACTGTGATAATGATGAAAATGAATGAGGATGGTCTGACGCCTGAGCAACGGGTAGACAAGATCTTCAGTAAGATGGATAAGAACAAAGATGACCAGATCACACTGGATGAATTCAAAGAAGCTGCAAAGAGTGATCCTTCCATTGTATTACTCCTGCAGTGTGACATTCAAAAATGAGCTTGTGTACAATGCGTCATAGACTGCACAGAAGTTTAATGTTCCATTCAGTTTGCAGCTATTTCCACACACACAAAAATTTGCTTGGACTACCTATAAATGGACTTGCTTCTTGTGTTTGAAACACTTGTGTGCATGAGAATGTCATTTGCTAAAGAATTTTAAAAGTATATATTATAAAAATAAACTGCCACAACGTGATGTGTGCAATGTCATTTCATAACAACCCTATTCCTCTGAAGCCTGTGCAGCAGTCCTGTGCTGCAGTGAATTATATTATTTATTGTTCATGTTTTACTGATGCTAGCTCTGTGTCTCCTAGACTGAGTAATGTTAGTGACATTGAATTCCCATGGTAATGTTAACTGTTTATTATAAATCATGTCACCATTCTGCTGTAAAGTAGTACTGGACAGACAGAGGGGAAGAGTTCCTCAGCTCTTAAGTCTGATCCACACATGTGCTTGTATTGTCAGTGGATATAAATGTACTTCATTTGCATGCCTTTTAGGTTTGCCTTAATTCTTACCTCATTTGCATCCCTTCAATCTGGAAAGAGCTATGTCAGAGGAATGCAGTATAAAGAAAAGAAAATCCTGCTAAAATGATCCCTTTAATTAAAAATATATATAAATATATATATAATGTTTAAAATATTGTTTTATTGGAAGTTTAAAGGTTTTATTGGAAGTGTATTGATCTTTGCCTGAATTTTCAAAAGCTTCCACAGAGGTTGCAATATATATGTCCCAAAATAAATTTATAACATTTGACCTTTTCCCCTAATTCTTATTTCATGTCTTCACCACAGTAATAGGAAAAAAAAAAGTTCAATCTCTTTAATTATCTGTCACTGTACTACTGAGAAATATATATTTCATTATGAAAGCATGAAGAAAACTTCTTTGCACGCACTCAGCCCACTAGAAGAGTCATTTTATATGAAACCAAAAGTTGTAGTTCTTGTGTTTACCCACAGAGCAGCTGTTTATCCTCCAAGATTTGACAGTGTACCTACTAGACCTCTGCTTACACAGCTTTTCAAGCTAGCTGGAAGTCAAATAGTTTATTTGCTTGGTCTAAACCTGGTCTAATGTTTTCCCCTCCTTACGTAAGAGTCTTTTCTCTTACCATATGACAATAAACTACCCCGGGTTTAATATAAACATGCATGTTGTTAAAAATGAGTACTTACTGATAAATTAATCAAAGTATGATGATTGAGAAGGGATAGTGAAGAGAACCACCTTCCTCTTCAATTCTATGTACATCCATCAAGTTTATACTGTGGCAAATACAAGTTCTGCACAGCCCTAGGAAAGCATCAAGAACTAGCAGACTGTAGAAATTGCAGATGAAAATCTTTCCTACACCACATTTCCCAGTTGCTTTAAACAGTTGGTTGCTTGCAGGATTAAAAAAAAAAATAGCCTGAACATCTTATAATTGCATGTTTGATATTTCTTCTTTACCTTATGAAGAAATGAGACGGTACTCTTAACAGCTAAAAATCAAAACAATAAAACATGACACAAACCAAATCATTCTCTGTATTTTCAACTTTAAAAAGTGAAGTTCATCTTAAACTTGAGGGGAAAAAAAACCAACAAAATTTTATACATTTTTGCTAACTAACACGGTGGGGGAAACACAGAATCAATTGTTGCCACAACCACAGCCATCCTCTCATATTTATATTCCAAACAAACAGCAAAAGGCAGAACTTTCAACTACGTTTTTTAATACCAGAATTTTACTTAGAATACACAGGTAATAGTCTTAGCAAATTAAAGAGTGGTATACTTTGTACATTTGGCTGTAACTTAAAAACACACATTCTGAAAATGTTACATACTTCTGAGAATGATATGCCCATTGTTTCCACTTAGGCTTAAATTACTAGTTGTAGAGAAGATGTTGAATATTCCTGGGAATTTATGCCTCTCTGGTTTACATATACTTATTAGAGAAGCAGTACCTCATTCTACATTTCTCTGCACCTCAGATTTATGTAGCTGGACAGGCTCCATTTACTTTAATGCAGTGTTAAGCAATGCATAGCCATCCAAAATGGCCAACAATACAAACAGTCAGAAAATGTAACATCAGCACTGCAATTCTCTCTCTAGGTAGCTGGTATAGTAAACTCAGTATTTAAAGTACCAAGAATAAGATAGTTTTGAGACCTTAGTAGGATCACTGCAAAAATAAGTGCATCCAAGCAAGTTCTTCAGTAATTGTTTATTCAGAACTAATCATCTACCATGAAAACAGTTGTTTATAATAATTATACAGTCAGGCACACATTTTAATCAAGTACAGTGCTAGATCAGAATAAATACAATCTATTGATTTGAAGCAAAGACCAGAATTGTTGCCAACTGCTCCAGTATTTCAAGTAAGTCTATAGAAAACTTGGGAGAAAGCTGAAGTGTTAGCTCAGTAGGAATGTGGTAATTTTCCTTAAGCTCTTCTCTCCACATAACTCATTATAAAACTACTAATGAAGATAAATGCTTTCTCTCCTGCCTCTGCACTCTTGCTTTATTTTTTGGATGAAGAAGAAAATCAGGAGGAAATAATGCTATGCCATTCTATCATTTCATATTGTAAAAGGGTCTGAAACATTCTAGTTTCATCATAAAATTGAGTCAAACTAAACACATGGTTCATGATCACATAATAGTATTGAGGACTCCCAATACAAACAAACCAGACTTGTGTTCCAGGCAAGTTTTGCAAAGCAGGCACTTTGTATGACTCCCCACCCCCCACCCCAGCTCCAGTATTTTCACATAATCCTGAAGTTGTAAGTATCTTTTATATTCCGTCAAATCACAGTATTATGGAATTGTTTAGTTTGGTAGAGACCTTCGGGGGTCTCTTGTCCAACTCCCTGCTTGAAGGAGATGCAGCAGTCTAGTCAGACCCTGAAAGCCTCCAAGGATGGAGATTCTATAGCCTGTTAGGACAACATGCTCAAATGCCTCATATCTTCATCATGAGCAATCCCTCCCACCAGTTTATCCAGCCAGAACCTCCCCACTTCAATTTATGATTGCTGTCTGTCTCTTCTGCCACACACTTCAACAAAAAGCCTGATCCTGTTTTGTCAGTAACCTCAAGGCTGCTATGAGGCTGTTGGCCCATTATCCTGGGTTTTCAGAAGTAAACATCTGAAGCCTTCAAAAGATCACTAGACTTAATTCCTACAGTTAGAATGCACTAGAACTGCAGCTAGCTTTCTCAGTGTATTTCCTTCAATTCTTATCTAGCTCCCATATTTTAGAGATACCTACAAGTTTAATACATGTTTGTGTAAAAACTAAACAACATTAAAGAATACAAAATACTGTGCAGCGGCTAAAACAAATTCAGCGACAAAGTCGAGTTAAAACTTACACTGCAATGAGGTTTTATTGAGGAATTGCTATTCAGTAAATAACTGTAGAAACTGCAGAACTGTTCTCTGAATAGTCTCAATGGCTTGTATCCCCATAACATTAAAAAAAAAGTACGTCTAATGTCTGAACTCTAAAAAGTGATTGCTTTTGAAGAGCTCCCAACAATTTCAAGTTCCTGGAGAAAGGAGAACAGAAAATAAAGTTAATTTGGGGCAGTTTGAAAAATCTGGTTCTTCTTTCTCCCTCTCATACCCAGTAAATACTTGTATTATTTAAATAAAGCAAGTTTATTTTATTTTAACTGCTCTAGTATAGTCCCGGGGGGGGGGGGCAGGGACACCCAACAAAATGCAGGCCTACAGTGCTGTAAAAAAGTTACTGTATTATTTCCCAAAAGTCTTATTCTATTTCATTCCTCTATATTGGAAGGACTTCTGTCACTTCAGTTTGTTATAATATAATGAGTGTCTACAGATTTAGTCTATACCTGCAAACTCAGACTGTGCAAGAACTTAGTTTATTGGAAATAAGAATATGAGTTTATAAAGCCACAATTTGCTAGGTTGTACAAGCTCGTGTCCAAAGAATCTCAAACTCTTCCCCATAAACTCTTTACGAAGAAATAAAAGCATTTTTTTCCTGCCCAGAGAATACACTGCAAATAAATTTTTCACTTCTCTAATTATGAAAGTATACACTGTAAGTACTGATAGTTTCTCATGTTCAGCTGCTATGGTTCCACTGGAAAAAAATGAAACACGTTTTACCTGTATTAATTAGCACATGTTTAAGAAATAAAGCAGAGCTAGGAAGAAACCAACATTTTTAACTTAATGCAAAGTTTAACTGTGTAGAGACACTAAAACATTACCACAAGTATCAGTTCTCACTGTTTATTAAAATATTACTCCATAATTATACAAAATATATTTCATCTTTTCCAGAAGAAAAAACAGAACAACTGATAAAAAAATTGTACTAGTTAAAAATATCAACTGAACATTCAGGGTTTTCTCATCATCAAAACTGTTTATTCTTGGTCTGTACACATCCAATAACTCTTAAAAAATAAAAATACGAGAACCTCTTCTTTTCCTGACAGTATCTAACAAAAGATCCCCTTATCCAGCGTCAGGAAGTAACAACTTTACACACATCATTACACATTTATCCTCAATAGTATGCCATATTCATACACAGAAATACTTATTGATCTTCCTCTTTGTCATTCCTATTTTGGAAATTCAACGTTCTTTGGCCTCTTTCCGGGTCTTGCATTCGGAGAATTCGAATACGGGGACTCGTAGGCAGAGAACTAAACATAAAGTATGCAACATTTACACAGTGTTTCTTCTCCACAAATTTTAGTATTTTCACTTGATTCTTTCCATTACATATTTTCCTTTAAGTAACTCCCTCTTTTTTCTTTGACAGTTTTAAGAAACAGTAACATGGGGTGAAGTCCTGGCTTCACTGAACTGATACTGGAGCCAGACTTCACTAAAAGCTTGAGGTAAACACAACTATTTCAATCATGTAATTTCTAATGATTAGACTGCCTTAATTATAGAAAAGGCACTTTTAAGAGAAACTCTAAATGAAATAATGATCAAATACAGTTCATATTTGCCTTACAGGTCCTGAACTGGCACACACTTTATACATGTATAATCACGTCATACGAAGAATGAGCAAAGTTACTAAACATACATTTATACAGGCTTCTCCACCAATTATCCTAAATGTATTTTTTCTGAAGGTGCCTCTGTACTTTTGTTAAATTAAGTGTTTGCTGAACATGCAACATGTAACAAAATATAATAAAACCAAGCTGCACTTGAATTATTCAGTTTTTAAACAGTAACCATACAGAAAATTCCTATATGTTTATTGAATATGGTTTCAGAAATTCCCCACAAAGCATTTCTACTTAAACAACAACAGAATACCATTATTCTACTTTTTATAGATTTTAGTAAGGGAAGACAATTAAGACAATTCAAAAGCTTCATTTTGAAGACTGCTTAATTGTCCTCAGCAGGCTTCACTGATTACATTTGGCTAATTAGAGAGAAGAGTTGGCTGCAGAAGGTTAGACAGTGACTGTCCCCTTAAACCAGGCATGGCTTTAACAGGGACTTGTAGAGAGGTTTTTAAAGAATTTTAGGCTACTAGATCAAAAAAGGAAAACAAGGACTAAGTTATCAGTTTCTAGATCAGCAATATTAAAAAATAAAAATCAACTCAAGTGACAAACATCTTGAAAGTACTGTAGTATTAATAGGAAAAATGGAAAAACGCAAAGTCATCTGTTAATTTTGGGAGGGGAGAGGAAGATACAGGGCTAAAAGCTACCAGGAGCCTACTCTACACAATAAAACATTTCAAAAAGCTGTTCTACTTAAGATAAACTGATTCAAGTCCCACTGAACCACCATATTAAGAGACATTACGTAAGGAAGAGTGAAAAACCTATTAAATTCCCAGAACCATCAGCAATGAACTACTTAATTGTTGACATTCTACTGCTACAAACAGCAAAATTTCTCTCATGTTTACTTTTTTCAAGTTATACTCCTTGCAATAGAACTTCCTTGTAATTCTTGTACCAGGAAATACAACACAACAATATTACCTCATGCGTTGTGGGGTGAGCAAAATGAACTGTCGATGATGCTGAGAGTCAGCCACCTTAAGAATCATATCCATTGCAATTCTTCTGTTAACCATATCCTAAAGACAAAAGATTTATCAGGCATTGGTACTGACTCTGTACTTCACTGGTCAATTATTGCACAAGTTAGGACAAATGCTTAAGAATAAATTCATTAGAAAATATCTTAATAGAATAGAAAAACCTATTGGAATTCATTCATACACAGTAAAGCTTAGCTAAAGAAAACTAATAAAAACTAAGCTGGAGAAACATCAAGGTTAAATTCTAAAAGCTACAAATTATAGTCTGGGAAATTCTTAAACTCTACTTTTTGGTATACATGGACAATAGAAAGCTTCTATCAGAACAATCACACACTCCTACTCACAATTTTTTTCTATCAGCTTTGATATTCACGTAGTACTTCTTACTTTACTGGTATGCTGAGATGAACTGTATTTTAGTAGAATAATGTTTCCTAGAAAATCCTGCCTCAAGATTACCTGGAAGGATTTAAGGGCTGCATGAAACCTAAGATATTATGTAGCTTGTTTTTATTATGATTATTATTGTTATTATTATTACTATTTTGAACACAACCTTAGGCTTACTGAAAAAGATGTGTAATGGAAAGCCATTATTAGCAGGGTTTAAACAAAGCTCTGCCTCTATACATTGTCACACATGAAACTAGGTATCTCCCTTGGTATATGCTGATGGAGTCCTCTTGTGGTGGATCTCCAGGATTACACCAAAAGTAACTACGGAACGTGGAGACAGTAAGGTTGCACTTGCTGGCACAGCAGTAGAAAGAAATTGTGTGGAATTATTTATGGAATAGATGACATAGATTTCTGCAGGGTCTATGGTTCTGAGTATCCACCTTTTTCTGGACAGATGGATAAATTTCTGCGCGACTAACTTGTAAAAGAGGACCTAATCTTTGGAACTCAGCTGAAAAATGACTGCTTGACCACCTTAGATACATACTTTCCTTTTTTAAATTCTTTATATACAAAGTATATTATCTTTTTCCCCTCTAGGTCTGTGATTCCCAGTAAATAAATCATTGATGGGAGAGGGACACTGAAGGCAAAATGAAACAATCCAGTATCAACTCTTTGTCTCTTTATTTTCTCAAACCATACCATACTGCATGTTAATAAGGAGGAAATAAAAATATATAAAAGAATTGGTTAATCGCCTATCCGGGGAAGCTGTACACAAAGATGAGGTTTATCAGTTTTAGCTGACATTAGTATTTACTGTCCATTATTCTGCATTTCAGCATCTTGGAAAGATGCTACTAGGTAAAGTATAAGACAAATTTCTGAGTAGCAACAGTGAACTCAGTTGTGACACTTGCTCTGAAAAAAAAAAAAAACAAAACAAAACGAAAAAACCCAACCCACAAAGATCTCAAAATTGGTAGAAGCCAAAGCACATGCTAAGCCCAGAACTGTCAGAGCAATATGCAGAGGCAACCTGTGACAAACATAGTAACAACTGTTTGGGGAACTATTAAGAAGTTGTATTTTATGATTTTTGTGCTGAACTAAGGTTTAAGCACGTAAAGTAACAGAGATGCTCATAGCTCCGGATACCAACTTCAGAAACAGAATAAGCTTCAAAAGTCACTACACAAAGTGAACAAGATCCCTAACAAGTTTTGTTTTGGGGGATTTGGGGTTTGGGGTTTTTTATTTATTATTTACAGTTAACTATAGCGTTTAAAAATCTAACCAAATACACATAACAACCCAACGATTTCACTAATTTATACAAATCAGAATGGCAAATATAGTTTAAGTTTAAATATACCATGTAGACATCAAATTCATCCAAGCATCTGAAAGGAGATTCAGTAATGGACCACAGAGAAAGAATGAAACAAACTGTTGAGAAGGAACGTTCACCTCCTGATAAGGACCTCACGTCATTAAGGGCAGCTTTGTCTTCCTCTCGAGGCTGAACCTTGAAATAAAAATATTAGAGCAATTTTTAAACCTGAGATGGAGTCTTACTAACAGAATCATAATTTTAACAGCAAACACATTACACATGAACAGATAGTGATCACTTGAGAACAATTTTATGCACTTCACTGCCACTGCCATTATGGAATGCGATGGCTCCTAACCACTTAACACTTTTCTAAAATCACTGCAACTTTCTCCATCACAGTAAAATACATTGAACAAATTGAATGACTCTGCCAGTGTTTTCTTATTCAATTCTCTATTTTTAATAGCTATTAAACAATGTTTAATAATTGTCAACCAGTGTAGTTCTATTACAGTAAAATCCAATGGTTACCAGCTACAATAGAAAAGCAGGTAATTGATTTACAGCAGGAGTTCAAAGGTGGAACAGTCTCTTTACCAGAATACATAAAACACTGTGAAGTCCTTTGGTTCTACTGATTATGATGACACCTTGTGGCACTCCCCCTTTAAGATTAAACTTAAGCATTTTCTTGTCCTGTTAATTACCTTAGCTTTAACAAGCTAAGCAGGAAAGAAAGAATTATTTTGGAGTGGGGTCTTTTGGTGTTGGGGTTTTTTTTTGAGCGGGGTTGTTTTCTTTTTTCAATTTACCTTCCTTGACTAAATATAGATCTCTTGCATGAGAAAAATGAAACATCAGCTATAAAAAAGTATTCTGATAAAGCCAGGTAATGACTTGACATTTTATGGGCTGAGTTTGAGTTCTTCAGATACCTATCCTTCACCTGTTTAATTAAGACTGTGTCAACATGTATTTATGTTGTCACTACACGTTTTTGCCCTCAATTCCTAAAACTGAAGTCTCCCACAGAAACAAAAGTAATTACCTCCGTGACTAAAACTTTTTGGGAGGTATGTTAAAAGATACACAGAAAAGACATAATATTGAAGCTTTCAGCCATTAAAAGTTGTTTAAATAACAACTAGAGCCATTATACAATCACACAAATACAGGCAAACTTCCTAGCAGTGAAATAGGAATGAGTCATTTTGAAAGGCTGACTAGGATGACTTGCTAATGAATTCCTATCCTTAGCATAAGACAACAGTCCAAATTTATTCCATGTAATCTAGCAACCTGCCCATATAAGATGGCAATATGGTTTTCATTCTTGCTTGTTTTCAACATCCTACAATTTAGCACCACATTTTGGAGGGGAGAACAATTTATTCTATCCTTTGCAATGCATGTTCTAGCAGCTGGTATTAAAAAAAAATAATTCATTACATATTATGATTATTGAAGTAATATAAAATAACTTACTGTTATTGAAAGTGTCTCATTCTTGTGATCAAAAAGTATTTTTCCAGAGCAGGCTCGAAGACGTAACAAATTGTCAAAGTAGAGTTTGCATCGTAAAGAAAGGAGCCTTACATCAGTTAAATCAAGCAAACAAACATTAGGTCAGTGAGTTTTAAAATACATGGAAAAGTGACAACAGATTTTCATCAACAGTTCCACATCATAGTCTTAAATATTAAGCACTGCTCCATTAATAACATTTTCCCAAATCAATTATGCTCTCAAGCAGGTGACATTTGATACTGGACATATTGGAGAGAATCACTGACACAAAGTAACAAGGTAAGAAATCCCAATGTACAGGCTTTGTATTTTCTAGAAGTCTGTTTCAATAGACTGGAAGTTTTTTGGGTTTTGTTTTTTTTTTTTTTTTTTTTTTTTTTTTACACAATTCTTCCACAACTTCAACAGAAAATCACCACATTCCACTTCTTTCCTATGTAGTATTAGGACTGCATAGTAAAGATAGTAAAGAACTTACACGGACTCCACTAGACTCCAGGAATTGAAGTGTTGAGTATTAATTTCTCCCCGCACCCCCTTCCCCTCCAATTCTAGCATATAATTCCCCAATAGACAATACATCACGGTTGCTTCAAGAAAGAACTATCGTTCTTTAATACAACTTAAAGCAGGATTCATACTCAAATTTGGGCACTAGGAACAAGATTCAGTTTGACACATGGGCACCATAAGGCAAGCATCAGATTGTGCTGTTACCCACCACTATTTCTATACTTCCACCTGCAAAGGTTGGGATTCTCCTGACCATTACTACTTGTCAGGATCATCCTGGCACCACGTCCAAATCCCAGATCAAAAAGTACAGAAAGCAGAGCCAACACAGATATCCCTCAGTTTCTGCTGAAGGGAGTGATAAATGATAAAGAACTGCACTGGAAAACAGACCATCAGACCTTTTGAAGGGAGGCCACCACAAAAATCTTCATTGATAGGTATAGGATACTAAGGGACTGATACAAGAAAGAAGGGGTACACTCCTGGTATGGACACTCCATGAGAGAAGCAGCTGTCAAATTGCAGAACCTGAATAAAGATCTTGAAATTTTTTCAGCACGGGGCACAGAAAAAGTGTTTGGCCCACAATAAAATTATGTGAGCACAGCACCACTAATTATACTCAACGAAAATGAGTGACGGTGGAGATGATTTCAATGCTAGCACGTTGCTGGTATTTTACTGACCAAAACCAGCACTGAAACACCAAAACAGAACTGCCTTGGATTAAGTCAGCACAGTCGAGGCCTTTGGTGTGAAGCAAAATACAGCCTCCACTAATCACGTTGTTTTTCCAGCTGTCAGTCCAGACTGCCTCTAAACTGTCTGGCACAACAGTATTGGGTCTGGGAGCAGGATTAGGTTAAAAAGATTGCTGCGAGTACCACCTTAAAGATACCGCATTCTCGCAGGTCTGCTCTATAAATTTCACTCTGGAATATGGGCACATACTTACATCTACGTGTTAGTTTATCTGAAACCTGAAATTCAGTAAAGTTACCTCACCTTAAGAATTGCCGATATATTTTGAATCTCTGAGTCATTATTTCTTCCAGCAGCCTAATAAACTTCTTTAAATGCTTTACTTTAGTGTTTGCATCCTCATATCTTTCCTTTGCATCATGAAATTGCCTGTTTTAATTAACAGAAAGTCTAGGATCAACATGCATTACATTAAAACCAAGCTATTGTTGTAAATGCTGAAAATGAATTTAATAATCAAAACACTCAAAAACTTCCTTGTTAGGATCTACGTTAAAGTTAAAAGCATTTGATGAGTCAAGTAAGGCACTGTTCACAAATGAGAAGTGGTCGAAAATTAAGTTTTACTTCTATTTTTAATTCTTTTGAAAGGAAATTCTTACACCAAGGAGAATGAACCTCTGGGCTTTCCATGCTCAAGAATATCCAAGGTGTGTGATTCCTTGAAATACACGGCAGTCAAAACCTCAAATAATTGCTTAACTTCTAGCATGAATAACTAATGCAGAAGTATGCTTAATGCTCATTGCATCACACAACAATGGCGAATTATGTTCACACCATGTAGTCATAATTGGGATACTTCTAAATATTAAGAGGGTATCTGATTATTGGTAACTTCATATATATAGTACAGTCATGGTCTAAAATCACTAGAGGGTATTTCAACACTCCTAAACCTGTATAACCTAAGCAATCAGCACAGCATGTTTCCATACCTTTGTACATGGTTTAAGTACTAAAAACATGTATAATGCATTGTGAGTCAATAAGAAAACTCTTCTTTCCCCTATCTTTTCCATCTTAAACTGCTTTAGACATTAAAGATGACTTACTGTACTATTTCTTCTCTGTTTCCATGGCGAAGATTTTCTGAATTTATCCTCTCTCTTAAGCGATTCATTTCTGCATCAAGACTCTTAACAGTTCTGCTGACCTCCATGCGCTCTGAGTAGATTTGCCTAGCTTGTGCTGTTTTTTCCTAAAGTAATGTTTGAAACTTTGTTACATTTAAAAAAAAAATCTGTTTAGTCTTTACAATAAATAATTTGTGGTATGGAAAAACAAGGTCTCCAAGCAAGAACAATGTTTTTGTATCATTCTTTGAGTACTTATTACAGCAAACCTAGTTATTAACAATTTTACTAACATCATCTACAGCACTGAAATAACTACCTACCTAAGAACTGTATCATTCTGAGATCTTTAATAAGTTCACAGTTATTTAGCTAATACAGATAAATAAGGAACCAAATTCACCATATTTAAACAGGACAGTCTTCCAAAAGGCTTTGTGGATGTGATTTCATAGTTAGTAAAGCTTGATTAGGTTAAGTCTTCAAAAGATCAGGTATGAGGTCTGTACAAGGAAAAACCTAGCATTCAAAACACCAAACCAGTGTTATTCAATTTAACTTAAAACACAAATTTTAAGGTTAAGTCATTATAATCTTTTCATTGCAAAATATAGAATAGTCCTAGGTGGATAACCCCTAACTTATCTGTCAAGACAGAAATGGTGCTCTGCCAGACAAAAAGATTCATTTAATACAAAATTAGTTTTACTTGATTTAGATAGTCAGGTTCAGACATAGCTGAGAGAATAATCAGTATAGCTGAGTATTAATATGGTCTGTATGTTGCACAAGTAGAATCATTTATTATTAAATATTAGAAGGATCATGAACATTTGACTTCAATAAAGAAAAAACCCCACACCTACCTCTAATTCTTTTTCTTTGGCAGCTAGTAATTCTTTATGTCTTTTTATGCAAGCCAAGTGTTCTTTCTGTTTGTCTTCATAGTGCTGCAAACGGCGTTTACTGTTTTCCACTTCTGAGTCAGCTTGGTTTAATTCATCCTGTTTGGAATAAATCAGGGTGTGAGCTGTTTGGGGTAGATTCCTAAGCATCTCTCTAATGTTTACTGGCTTAATACAGGTAATTATGTTGTTTTTAACACTGCCTAATTTATTTTGCTTTCAGTAAGACTACTCCTTCTAAAGTCCAGGAACTTTAACAGCAACTTATCAGAAAGCCTACACTCAATTCTGACAAGGACATAATACATGCTTGTAATGTTTCTAGGAATTGTATCTTGAGGCGATGTTTTAATCTTTGGAAAAAAGGCATTCTTTCTCCTAAACCTCCAAAAAATAAGCTTATTTTTTACACTACATTCTAGCCAGAACTTCTGATACCTGTGTAACATCAGCCAGAACTGCATTTCTATGTGAAAATTCAGTGCCCTGCTATACCTATGATGTAGACTATAACAATTTCTATACTACGTGTTTATACAGTTGAAGTGTATCATATCTTTCCAGAGAAGCAGACACAAAGAATGACAAATTAGAAGACAATTTTCTTCCTCATCCCTGTCAACTAGATGGCTTATCTTAAAAAGAAAAAAAAAAACAAAAAAAAAACAAAAAAACAAAACAACCACACCTCAAAAAAAACCAAAACAACAAACAAGAAAACCAACCACCACCACCAATAATGGATATTCTTATCTTTTTCTAATGCTGCCTTAAAGCCACAACTTGCTATACGTCAACAGTTCATTAAACAACTGTAGAACACATACCAGTACATCTAATCTAAAATCCTTTCAGGAATTTAAGAGTTGCCCTCTATTGTGTTTAGTACTCTTTATTAAGAGCAATAATGTCCTAAAATTCTGAATCAATCTGTTCTCTTTCCTTACATGGTTCTTCGTTTTAAATAAAACATATCTTTAGAATTTCCATAATAGATACATTATAGCTAATATATTTATCAGTTTTTTTCCTTACCTGTTTCCTTCCTCTTTTTCTTTGCTCTTGCTCTTTTAATTTGGGCTGACTACATAGCAATACACAATTTAAGTGAGGCATATAAGAGGTTCCTATAGTGGTCTTTCTAAGCTTTTCCTCATTCCATCCTTCTACAAGTTTACAATGCTGTAAATATGCTAGACTTACTTCTGTTTTCCATTTTCAAACCATTTATTCTTGGCAACGTGAGATTGCCTTCCATTTGCCAATATTAAATTTGCATGTCACCACTCTGCTACTTACCTTGAGTCTTACTACTTCTCTATGATTTCTAGGTGTCTTCTGTAGTCTTGAATAATTAAAGCTATGTTAGTACCTTCTGTGATTATGCAACTTTATAGAAAAACAACCATTTCATATAGAACTTCAAATGCTATTTTGAAAATCAAAGAGTTATGAACACTCTTAGCCAGGCCTTATCAGAAACAAACAAATAAGCCAAAACAACAAATGTGGTGCACTAAAAAGGGAAGTCAAGGAAACTATTTTTCCTTCCTTTTCAGTCCATGACTAAAAATACCTGTAAACAAACTCTCTTTAAAACATAAAATACTACAGCAACTACACTTAACAATCAACATCACCTTCAAAATATCGCCAAGCTTATTTCTTGACATCCTCTATTTCCATTTTCATAGGTAGACCTTAAATGCATCAGGAAGGAGCACAGTCTTTTCTCCTGCCTCCTTTTAACCTCTTGCCACATAAAGGGAACAAATTAAAAATACAACATCAAATTGTTACCTTAATTGGACCAGCAAGTTCTTCTACTTGATGAATTTTTTCTTTCATTTCTTCTAACTTTTTTTCAGCTAACTGGAGAGTATTTTTCAGTTCTTCCATTTTTCTGCTTTGTTGCTGCATGTCTTTTTTTACAGATTCCATCTTACCCTTATTTTCTTCAGCTTCATCTTCCTGTCAAAATATATTAAAATGAAGAATAATAAAAGGAGACATACATTTGCAAATTACTGTACAAGATTTTTATTTTGTTATCACTATCAGGGTACAAGATTACATGCAATACTGTGATAAGAATACTAGCAACTCAGGTAGTTGCCACCAAAAAGCCCAAAAGAAGAGACTGGCAGATCTTGTAGGAGACCACTAAACCAAATTGCAAAATAAAAAGTGGAATTTCTTAGTTATTTGACTGAAAATTAAGGGGACTTTATCTGGGAGTTGTAATGAAAAGAATAAAGGGGCTAGAATTTTGTGAAGACTTAGCCATGCTAATATTTTACTACAGTAATTTTTTAAACAAAAGAACAAGGTAACTTCCCTCCAGATTTGTGACAGAGTATATACATCCAGTATACAAAGGAATACAGAAAGAGTAAGTGGTTCATAACTGTTCCCTAGGAAATTATACCATTCCTAATAAATTATAATCACACATACTTTCTGATTTGAATAGAAAAATATTCCAAAACCTGGAAAAAAATGTGATACCTTGTATTGCTAAGATTCCTTTTCACAATCAAACAATTGTGAAATTAAAAAGTAGCAATGAAAGACAAATACCAAGTGAAAGAATAGCAATTAATCCATAGTAGTGATCAGAAAGGAATAAGGAGAAGCAAATCTATAAATCTACCAGTTCATAAGACCATTAATCAGAAGGCAATGGTAAAAATGTTGATGCTGAAAAAGCAAGTGTCCAATAATTTTTAAACAGGAAGATAATCTGCTACAGAAAGGTAATAGACTATTTTTCCATCTCACCAAAGGGACAAAGAATATACTTTTTTTAAACCAACAGAACTTGATTATCTGGAAAAGAGAAACCCTACAAGAGCTTACAGAATCTGTACCAATCCCTTACTTTTTGAGTAAATTTTGAAATGTTTACTTTCATGCATGCGTGCGCACACACACTGAAAGACAGACTACTGAAAAAGTGTGAGACTGTGACAACATCAGAAGTGACAAAAAAAAATCTGAGCAGCTTAGCCTCCCATTGATCCCAGATAAAATAGTGGAATGGAATTTAACTGAAACAACTGTAGTCAGGATTATTATTAACATCTATCAGCATGATTCCCAGAATTTAAATCTTGGCCATCTACACATTAGCTTATTGCAGAGTATCAGTTGAAATTCATGGCCATCAATATACAAATCACAATAGATTACCAAACATTTTTTCTGTTCTTGAACTATTATATGCACATTCTAAGAACACATGGGTAAGAATAAGAACTTTGAAGGAACCATCATACTACCATGATCCTTCCCTAGAGCAATATATGAAATATGGAAAAGAGGGGAGAAGGGGGGGGGGAAGAGGGGGGAGAAGGGGGGGGGGAAGAGGGGGGAGAAGGGGGGGGGGAAGAGGGGGGAGAAGGGGGGGGGGAAGAGGGGGGAGAAGGGGGGGGGGAAGAGGGGGGAGAAGGGGGGGGGGAAGAGGGGGGAGAAGGGGGGGGGGAAGAGGGGGGAGAAGGGGGGGGGGAAGAGGGGGGAGAAGGGGGGGGGGAAGAGGGGGGACAAGGGGGGGGGGAAGAGGGGGGAGAAGGGGGGGGGGAAGAGGGGGGAGAAGGGGGGGGGAAGAGGGGGGAGAAGGGGGGGGGGAAGAGGGGGGAGAAGGGGGGGGGAAGAGGGGGGAGAAGGGGGGGGAAGAGGGGGGAGAAGGGGGGGGAAGAGGGGGGAGAAGGGGGGGGGAAGAGGGGGGAGAAGGGGGGGGAAGAGGGGGGAGAAGGGGGGGAAGAGGGGGGAGAAGGGGGGGGAAGAGGGGGGAGAAGGGGGGGGGAAAGAGGGGGGAGAAGGGGGGGGAAAGAGGGGGGAGAAGGGGGGGGAAAGAGGGGGGAGAAGGGGGGGGAAAGAGGGGGGAGAAGGGGGGGGGAAAGAGGGGGGAGAAGGGGGGGGAAAGAGGGGGGAGAAGGGGGGGAAAGAGGGGGGAGAAGGGGGGGAAGAGGGGGGAGAAGGGGGGGGAAAGAGGGGGGAGAAGGGGGGGGAAAGAGGGGGGAGAAGGGGGGGGAAAGAGGGGGGAGAAGGGGGGGGAAAGAGGGGGGAGAAGGGGGGGGAAAGAGGGGGGAGAAGGGGGGGGAAAGAGGGGGGAGAAGGGGGGAGAAGGGGGGGAAAGAGGGGGGAGAAGGGGGGGGAAAGAGGGGGGAGAAGGGGGGGGAAAGAGGGGGGAGAAGGGGGGGGAGAAGGGGGGGGAAAGAGGGGGGAGAAGGGGGGGAAAGAGGGGGGAGAAGGGGGGGGAAAGAGGGGGGAGAAGGGGGGGGAAAGAGGGGGGAGAAGGGGGGGGAAAGAGGGGGGAGAAGGGGGGGAAAGAGGGGGGAGAAGGGGGGGAAAGAGGGGGGAGAAGGGGGGGGAAAGAGGGGGGAGAAGGGGGGGGAAAGAGGGGGGAGAAGGGGGGGGAAAGAGGGGGGAGAAGGGGGGGGAAAGAGGGGGGAGAAGGGGGGGAAAGAGGGGGGAGAAGGGGGGGGAAAGAGGGGGGAGAAGGGGGGGGAAAGAGGGGGGAGAAGGGGGGGAAAGAGGGGGGAGAAGGGGGGGGAAAGAGGGGGGAGAAGGGGGGGAAAGAGGGGGGAGAAGGGGGGGGAAAGAGGGGGGAGAAGGGGGGGGAAAGAGGGGGGAGAAGGGGGGGGAAAGAGGGGGGAGAAGGGGGGGGAAAGAGGGGGGAGAAGGGGGGGGAAAGAGGGGGGAGAAGGGGGGGGAAAGAGGGGGGAGAAGGGGGGGGAAAGAGGGGGGAGAAGGGGGGGGAAAGAGGGGGGAGAAGGGGGGGGAAAGAGGGGGGAGAAGGGGGGGGAAAGAGGGGGGAGAAGGGGGGGGAAAGAGGGGGGAGAAGGGGGGGGAAAGAGGGGGGAGAAGGGGGGGGAAAGAGGGGGGAGAAGGGGGGGGAAAGAGGGGGGAGAAGGGGGGGGAAAGAGGGGGGAGAAGGGGGGGGAAAGAGGGGGGAGAAGGGGGGGGAAAGAGGGGGGAGAAGGGGGGGGAAAGAGGGGGGAGAAGGGGGGGGAAAGAGGGGGGAGAAGGGGGGGAAAGAGGGGGGAGAAGGGGGGGAAAGAGGGGGGAGAAGGGGGGGAAAGAGGGGGGAGAAGGGGGGGAAAGAGGGGGAGAAGGGGGGAAAGAGGGGGGAGAAGGGGGGGAAAGAGGGGGGAGAAGGGGGGGAAAGAGGGGGGAGAAGGGGGGGAAAGAGGGGGGAGAAGGGGGGGAAAGAGGGGGGAGAAGGGGGGGAAAGAGGGGGGAGAAGGGGGGGAAAGAGGGGGGAGAAGGGGGGGAAAGAGGGGGGAGAAGGGGGGGAAAGAGGGGAGAAAAACTCACCAAAAGTAACGAAGATAATGCCATTGCCATATTTGTAGATATTCTATAAAGTGTTACATTCTTCACTATTTATCCAACTTGTACACTAATTGAAAATCTACAGTATCTGCTTATTCCAAAACACTGCCAACATTAAAAGACATTTCACATCCTTATTAGACATAATTTGGTAACCTATTCTTACTAATGTACGGATGTCCACTGACTGGTGTTCTTCCATATTTTCGATGTCTGCTATTTCTGCATTTGTTGTTCTTATTTTTATCTGAAAAGAAAATAAATATTCTTAAGCCTAAAGAGAAAAGTTCACACTTGTTCGTTTAAGTCAACACAGAAAGCAAGATATTTCATCTTTTAGTTTCATTAGTACCTACAAGAAACAGAACTTTTCCCACTTACCGATGGAATCCATTTTTTTAGATGTTACTTGTTCTGAGAGTTACATGCACTTTAAATAATTAAGTTATTATTGTATTTCCATTCCACATGACAACTGAATAACATATATTTTATTTTTCCTTCAAATATTTATTTTCAGCAATTTAAGTCCATGTGCCAGGTTTTTTACTGTTTCTTATTTGTAATTTACTGAATATAACCTTATACAGTACGTATTATCTTACGCTGCCTAACTGTAACATCACTGGCCACCACAAATACACATATTACCTAGAAGTACTGGAAAACAAAGAAAACTAGTAGTTGTAAAACGGTTTATAAAGAAATTAAAAATAAGAAAACTTAAAGGTGAAGTATTCATCATATTAAAATGGGTTAAGAATATAAATGAAGAGCATGAAGAGAAACAAGATTCTGGGAATGAAGAGGCAAGGCTCAACAGAGATAAAGGAAGGGGAAGCAGGGAAAAGAAACTTGCATCAAATATTGCAACAACTTTCTATCTGTGTCAAAAAAAAGGCAGTAGAAATTTGTGAGATTTAGCACAAGGGGGCGGGGGGCAGGGAAGATACCATACAGAAACAGCAGCATAAGCAGCATATGCTAGGATTGATGTGGCCTCTATCACTCTGTCCTAAATAACGAAAACATACTACAAAAGTAAACAACATGAAGGCAAAAAAGAAAAGTAGGGATAAACATTAAAAACTATCATCCACTCAAAATACATTGCAGAAGTCGAAATGAAATAGAGAAAGACTGACCAGTTTCTAAAAACTAACACTGTTCCTATTTTTACCTGTAGTTCTTTTTGGCGTCGTCGAAGACTGTGAAGATGATCTTCATTCTGCCTAATCTCATTTTCAGTGGAATATAAACGTTGCTGAGATGCTGTCAACTGTGACTTTTTGTTTTCAATTTCTTTCTCCAAGTGACTTTATAAACAAAGTGATATTGAGATATTACATAGTACACAGATATTATTTATTGCACACACACACAGAGAAATACACAAAGAAAAACTAAATGCATGACAAGACAAAGGCTAAAAATGCACTCCACTAGAAAAAAAAAGATCTTAAGTTTGTTATGCATTGGATGGTTTTAACAATCAATAAAAAACCCACCAAAGCTCTACAGCAGAACTCAGTTAACCAGCAGATAGCTGCTTAATGGTCCTAGTACAATGCCTAGCAGATAAACCATTCATGTATTTGAACCATCTGTAACCTCTGTTAGCAATTTTCACAAACAGGCCAAATGTTTGAACTAAGCAGCGGTGTTACTTCTAAAAATGCTACTACTGCATCTTGAGAGAAAACAAATACTTTGGTTAGGACAAAACACTTCCAGTCAGAGAAAAACATAGTAACAGAGATGTTAAAATAGTATTTTAGATAGTCTTATACTTTTCCTTCTACAAAGGAGGTCATATCCAGAGATTTCCACAATTAATGTGTTCAGTTTGTGGTAAAACTATCTGAAATGCAAAACTAAGCTATTTTTTATTACTATTTACAGATGGCAAGACTTTGATTGTGTCTTTTACCCCTGCAAAAGAAAGGGGAAGCTTTACTAATATTACAGTAAAAAAAATATAATAATCTTAATACAAGTGTTTAATCCAACTTTTGTTATAGATGCATGAAATGGACTGATTAAGTCTGACCCCAGAATCAATGTTTAATAAATTGCATATACTACTCCAGATAAATGTGTCATTGCTTTAGGCTAAATACTGAATGGGGAGGAAGATATTTTTCCTTTTTATCTGGCCTACATCATTCCCCCATAGTAATATTGGTAATGAAATGCCTATAACACTTTGAAAGTTCAGATAATCTTTACTTAAAGTTCATTATATACTGACATAAACAAAGTACAGATAACTGACATATTTAAAACTTTTGAGTTTACAGAAATAAATTGTTAATATTCAATTCAGTCTACACTATCAGCTATTAATACTAAAATTAAGTAAATATTTTATTTTGAGCCTCAGATTATATTACAGACATATTAAAAGTATTCTATTGTCACCAATTTGCTCGGTGACAGTTCAAGTTTGTAAACTTTGAAATACATTTGGCTTTTTAAACTACCATTTTGAAAGTAATGAGAAAAATCCTAAAAAATAAAATCAGGGGAGGGGTAAGTGAAGCTCATCAGAGATGCCTACCATGAGTGAAGTCAAAAGCCTGAGAAAACACAGATGCAAAGACTGAAACCAGTAGACCTACATGTGCCAATGTAACTTTGGTTTGAATAATCAGGCTTCCTTTACAGTAAACTACAATACCACTGTTCAGGTATTACATTTCTTAAGAAACAGCTTTGACTCCACACTCTTTTTCAGCAAGCGTAAAATAAAAAGGAAGGTAACTAGATTTCCTGGAGCATTCAACCCAGCAAATCCCTACTTGCTGGGCAAGATTTACATGCCACAAGCTGAAAAATATCTAGGTACAACTCAGTTTTGTACCTATCACAGAAAGGCATTGAAATAAAGAGGTTTCCCAGAATTCTCGGAAAGGAAGTGTAAGTCTCAGAAAGAAAGTGGAGAGACTGGAGATTAGTGTATGTGCAAATAGACAAATACGCAATTCCACTATTCATGTCAACAAGCGCACTTTTTACAAATACAACACAAGATGCTAACCTTATTTCCGCTTCAACATCTTTGCTTAGGAACTTGGGTCTGAGATAATCAGAAGAGTAATACCGTCTTTCAAATACTTGATCACCTTCAGCAGTGAAAGCTTCTCTACAATTTTTTGGGGGCCGATTAAACTGCATTACTTCACGAGCTTTACGGCTACTCTGAAAAATACAATGGCCTTATCATATCAACAGAAAAGCAACCATAATTAGAGATATCAATTTAAAACTTATCTAGAAGCTCTCATCCAGGAATAATTTCAATTCCTAATGAAAAATAAGAAATACAGTAATGAAAGAATGTGGAAAAAAAAAAATCTATGTCAAGAATCTGCTTTTCTTAGTTGAATAAGACATTTATGTTCTCAAAACCCACCTCCTTAGTTTTGCTGCCCATTTCTTTTCAAGAAGAAATTTATCTGCATTGTATGTTCCATAGTATAAAGAGTCCCTTATAATTTGCTGGGGGTGGGGGTGGAAATCGGTAACCAAAAAGTCACTATGCACAGACATATTTAATTATCAAAAGTGGTATACACATACAGGAAACAATCTTCCAAAGCAAGCCGTGAAGCATGTCAAACAATATTCAATTAAGTTTTGGGGAAACATGCTTGTAAAAAACAATATTGCCAGTGCCAGACTAAGTGGTCACAAGTGCCTTTGTCCAAGGCAATCATGTTATCCATTCAGAAGTATCATTTCTTCCACACCATACCTGTTCAACTTTTCAGATTCAGTTGAAATTAT
This sequence comes from Haliaeetus albicilla, assembly GCF_947461875.1. Classification (NCBI taxonomy): domain Eukaryota; kingdom Metazoa; phylum Chordata; class Aves; order Accipitriformes; family Accipitridae; genus Haliaeetus; species Haliaeetus albicilla. The sequence goes on along the minus strand of NC_091500.1, from coordinate 12,247,610 downwards.
TCAGGTTGGGCTCTGTTGCGGTTTAAACCCAGCCAGCTACTAAGCACCACGTAGCTGCTCACTTGCTTCCCCTCCCACCCAGTGGGATGGGGGAGAGAATAGGTCGGGGGGGGGGGGGGGGGGGGGGAGGAAGTAAGACTCATGGGTTGAAAGAAAGAAAGAAAGAAAGAAAGAAAGAAAGAAAATAACAACAGTAATAAAATTACAATAATAATAATAAAAGAATTGGAATATACAAAACAAGTGATGCACAGTGCAATTGCTCACCACTCGCCAATTGATGCCCAGTTAGTTCCCAAGCAGCAATCCGCCCCTGCCCAGCCAACCCTCTCGTTTATATACTGTACATGACGTCACACAGTATGGAATATCCCTTTGGCCTCTTTGGGTCAGCTGTCCTGGCTGTGTCCCCTCCCAACTTCTTGTGCCCCTCCAGCCTTCTTGCTGGCTGGGCATCAGAAGCTGAAAAATCCTTGACTTAGAATAAACACTACTTAGGAACAACTGAAAACATCAGTGTGTTATCAACATTATTCTCATACTAAATCCAAAACATAACACTATACCAGCTACTAGAAAGAAAATTAATTGTCCCAGCCAAAATCAAGGCAGGTTCAAAGATAATAATGTTATGAAAATCAGTAGTTAGGTAAGGCAGAGGGGGAAGAATAAAACTAGCATTCCTGCCATTAGGAAAGCCTAGAAAGTTCAGCTGATACATATCCCATTCAGTAACAGCCACACTTGATAAACAGTCAATCAGCTCTGCACTAGACAGAGCATAAACTGCCTCTTTTCCAGTAGGAATGTCAGAGGACAAACTGGGACAAGTAGTTTTGGAGAAAAACAGAATCCACAAAAAGTAAGCTTCATTAGTTCTGCTGCTTTCTTTAAATGAAAATACATACATCCTATTTTTCTTTGAACATTTTACCTGTAATCTTATCTGCAGGAGCTGGTATGTTCAGTAGTAACAGAAAATAAAAAAAACAGTTTAGATCAGAAATCATATGGTGGCAGAAAACAGTTCATTAACATGTTTTTATGGTTATCAAAAAAGATTGTTATCAAAATAGTATGTAATCTTAATTCAATGCCAGTTGCTAGTCACCTCGTTCAAATCCTACTTAATAACCGATTATTGCTTTTTTTATTTATTTATTTTACCAGACTCTATCCACAACCATGTTTCTTTGCACTCTCATCTCAAATGCTTTAACACTGCCAAGTCCAAAGGGGCTCTGGTTGTTGTGGTCAATGAAAAATAAATTAGGCTGTGAATGCTAACAGGTGGCTGATAATTTCATATTTAAGAGTAGATGGTTAAATATCTAAAAGGGAACTTTTGAACTCTCAAGCACAAGCCTGCTACAGCTATAACTGGTATGGGCTGGTTGCAAATTTTGATAACACCCAGACTACAGGGAACTGACAGAACTTGAAGCCACCAGTTAATAAAGAGACGTCAGACAGAGACAGCAGTTAGGAGTCTGATTACACACACACACACAGACTATTTAGACTGGGAAACTAGACCACTTAAAAGGCCCAGAAAGGTAGTGGTGAACATCCCAGAAAGAAACAGGGAAGATCCTGGAAACACACGGGGAGAGATCTGTAGAAACAAATCCCAGGGCATACCCAGGGACCTTGGCCAGTAACAGCCCAAACAGGTATCTGTGAGCAGCCGCACAGCAGGAACCAATATGATTTTCTGCCTGACCTGCCCTGACCAGCAGCGATCTCCCTGCTGGGGACAGCAGTTAAGACCTATGAAGGTAGCATTGGGGAAGAGGAGCTGAGAAACAAGTAAGTGTGTGGAAATAAAAGATCTAACCTTGTCAGTTCTTAAATAAATCCCTGTATCTAAATCTACTATGGGATGTCCGTTTACTCCGTCTCACCCATGATAGAAAACAGCATTTGCTGACAGTTTATCAAATGCCAAGAGCGCCTTACTGGGAGCCCTCCAGTGGTTACGTACATGTGTGTGTACTGCACTGTAACAGTGATAACTGATACAGTTGGCCTCTCCTGAGCCATAAGGGTCCTCACCTTTCCTCAGGGCGGGGGGGAATCTTTCTCTTCCTCTTTTGTCCATTACAGACACTACCAGTGAAGGGATCTTATATGCTCCATACAAAAAAATAACAAACCAAAAACCACTTTTCTTTAAAGACCAATAGGGAGTGTAGAGCCTTACTTTAATCAGCAGGATTGCTTCTATACGCCTCACATCGATCAAACAATTGGCAACCACTGCATGATCTATTTCCAATGCTGTGAGAACTGATGGGAATTCTGGATGATGAACTCCTCTAAAGAAAAGAAAAACCACCATTTAAAGCTCAGAGATTCTTTAAGAAAAAAAAAATTACAAATAGTTCTTTTCAACTAATAAATAATAATTTGAACCCATCAAGGCTAAGCAATAAAATTTAAAACATAACTTACCTGTGTCGAACATCATAAACTTCATTCTGAAATTTATTTACAATTATTTGAGGTCTAAATCCACGTGGATAATATTTTGACATCAGTAGCTGAAGAGTTCTTTCATCACTATGATTATCACAGCAAAATGCCTGAACTAGGCTTTTTAAACAACATTCAACAGCCAAGGTCAGCTCAGCATCTTTCGGATGAATGAAAGCACCTAAGTAAACATAAGAGACAAGGCTTTAGGAGCTACGTTCCATAATAAAACATCCAGTAGTGCATTTTTACCATTCAAGGTTTTTCTTTTGTTGTGTTACAGGTTTAAGAGTCTAAAATAAACTTTTCCTACAAGAAGAAACCCCATTCCCCTTCCCCCCCAAAAAAGAGAAGTTAATTAAAAGATAAAGAGCTCCACAACAGACAAGCTACCCTGAGAACAGACATATAATTTCTCTTCCTATAGAGAGACCTATACATATTTGGAGGCCTACATTTTCTTCCAAGATCTTTGACAGAGCACTTCCATTAAGGTACCAATTTTATGGCAGCTCAGCAGGGTTATATCAAGGCAAAGACTGCTAATCAACAGTTTAATGCTTTAAGGGTAAAGGCAGAGGAACAACTATACATGTTAAACAAACATGAAGATTTTCATCACCTGTATTCAGTAGTACGTGTGTTTGCATGTTCTTACCCTGCAGTAAATGCCAAGTACTTAAGTACTTGGCCTTTACACTTACATCCAGAATATGCTGAAGCCATTACTCTCATTCACAAACTGAAAGTAGCAGTCACTGCCAGAGCTGGACAAAAAAACCCAATGAAACCAAACTTTCCAAGAAAATCTCAGTTGGTTCTGAGTTGCTATATGCAAAACATCTCAAGTTTGACAAGCCCACAAAGTCAACCACTGGACATTTTGAACAAAGTCTGTCCAAGAGCTAGACAGTGCTGCTTGTTCCTTGACAGACAGCCAAAGAACAGTAGTCTGATGCTTAGAGGGTGTGGGGGAGTCAGCGGGGTGCACTGAAAGTTTCCCACTGTAACTACATAAAATATCTTAACAAAACCAGCTGGAAAACGAGTAAAAACAGTAGATGTTAGCTAGTTCACACGACTAAAAGGACAGAAACAAGAGATAACCTACCAGGACAAAACCTTTAGTCCAGGAAGTATAGAAGATATATCTGAAGCTCCTTAAAGAACAAATAGTTTTTCTAAAAGATCACTGTTTACATTAGCAGCCATGAAATAAATCCCATGAGGAATTATGTCTTTTTCAGCAGTCATTCTTACCTAAAGGTCCAACAGGTTTGTGTTTAAAGCGCCCTTGCCTGTAAGCTGTTTCAACTGCTTCAAGAAATGCTGGTATATGCGGTCCGAATCTTTTCAAGGTATTTGTTTTACTATCTTTCAGCTCTCTCAGCTGTTTCTGCCTGGCACCCAGTGCTTCTTTCACATCACAGTCTTCTCTCCTAAGAGAACAGGACTTTTTCAGTAGCAATAGCTTATGAAGGCTTTATTTGATTAAAATAATTATAAAGTCTCATTTTTCAAATACTAATAGGACAGTGTATCAAGACCTTAATACCTCACTGTACAGCTAGCTACACACGCAATGTTTTCAGAGTTTCAAGGAACATGGAGATAAAAAAGCAAGAAAGAAAATGACTACTTTGCAACAGTTTTACAAGACTTATTTCTAACAATTATTATAAGTTTATTTTATCTCTAATTATATGCTTCAATTTCACCATCTTCTACAAAGGTCTTCAACAGAACAAAGTTACTGTTGGTTACAATAACTGATAAAAGACATTTACACTAATACATCAAGTGCAATAAGCAACAATTCTCAAATCTCTTAAGACAATAAATGACAACATCACCATAATCCCCCGGTAATCATTGTTCAAGTTCAGGTTTCCAAATCAAAGCCAAAGAGTGCTTTGTTTTTCTAGCCTGAGTATGGGCTAAATTGGTGTTTGAACCATTTGCTTCAAAGTCTCTATAAATTTGCCTTTAACTGTAGGGACAATAACAGCCCCTAAGTGAATCTATTTCCTTATATCATGTTATGTATCTTGTGACATCATATCAGGATGTACTAGTCTATTAAACAACATGACAAAATTTAAGTTATAGTCAGCCCATAGGATGATAAAAGAATAAGGGGACAGATGGTGGGTGAAAGAAAGAAGGGCATTAAACTGGTAGTATGGATTTATATCAGGCTTTAAGTTAGTAATACCTTTCACCTTTAATGAAAAAACTGTTTTCTTAATTTAGAAACTTTTGGAAAACTAAGTCATGTTGTGACAAAGACAAAAATTTAGCAAGTCCTAAGATAAACTAGGAAAAAAAATAGAAACAGAAGCCTAATACCTCAGGGAATGCAGGTACATAAGAAGGGACCTCTCATAACTTGAAACAAAGGAAAACAGTTACATTCAAAAAGCATAACTTACCTAAGTCTAGCATGTTCTTCCTTACACTTATATATAGCCTGCTGAAACTGATCCACCTGTTGACCAATCATTATTTCTTCATCATGGACTGCCTTTAACTGTTCCCTTAAGTGTGCAATTTTTCTTTGCCTTTCCAATTTTTCAGGCTCTGAAACTTGATTAGCACTAGAAAAGACCATACTTCAATAAACCACACTGAAGATTTATAAGCGACATGAACTTTTATTACCTGTATCACACAAAAGATTTATACATGAGAAAGTTATGTTTAAGATTCTGCGCATTTACAAGATCTACAAAGCATAAATACTAATTTTTTAATTTTTTTTTTAATTTGTAATCACACATAACTCTCCCCAGTTACGTTCCTATTACATTTAGTTTAAGGTATATTTGTTTTGCAGCCCCATGGAAGCTAGAAAATGTATGTTACCACCAACAAAATAGAAAAGCTTTTTTCTGCCCAATTACCTCATCACATTCTAGTCAAAATCTTGGTATGCAAAGAAGCAGGATCGGAAACAGTTAAGTATTTAACTGGACCCTGCTGAAATTTAAAGAAAATATTTTGTTACTGCAGATTTTCTCATTAATCAGAACAGCTCACTCCCTGCATACTTATACCTTAACTGTAATCACTATATTTGTACTTACCTGCTTTTCAGTTCTTCAATTCGTTTACGTAACTGTTCATTGTCTTTTCCCAGATGTTTTAACTCAGTTTTGAAACGGTTATAAAGTACCTATGAAGGAAATAGGATACAGTAGTTTAATAAATAGAAACAAGAAATAATTTCAAAAAGAGCTACAGTTTTGAGTAAATAAACACTGAACTGCATCAAAACAGACAAACATAACTTGAATTTCAAGAATGTGAAAAAGAAAGAATAACAGTTAACTTTAATCATATTTATTTCGACCTAAGCTTAACACCTGTATAAAAATATAAACCCCATGGCCCCAGAACAGAAACTACTTGCAAGTCAGGCACGAAATTGCAACTATTTTGAACTGCACTGCAGATTCAGGAAACCTAGACACAGATGGAGAAGTGCATATGGGTAGCACATGGACAAGATAAATGCTTTAACTTGGTATGAACTTTGAAAGTTCTTTTTGCCTACCTCAGCTTCGTTGACTGCTTTTCTTCTTGCCTGCACATCAGCCTTCAAAGAAATATGCTGAGGATGCAGGGCTTGCGCTTCTTCACTTACTGTTATTAACTTCTCTTGTATTATTTTGTACTTTTCTTCTGCTTCACTCACTTTTACCTTTGGTACAAAAAGAGAATGATACACAAGTAGTAATGAAGCAAAACTTTCTTAATGCTACAGAAGAAATCTCTCTCAAAAGAATCCATTCAACATGACTCATTTGCACTTTTTTTTGGTTTAAAAAAAATAAAGCAATTCATTGCCACTGTAGATAGGCTAAAATGAAAATTAATAGAGGAACATACTCAGTAAACCAACAGACTACCAGATCTGTGAAATAAACAGCAACCTTCTTTTCTAACTCATGGTTTACTCAAACACAGGAGTCTTAATACAATAAGGTAACCCAGCTTTTTGTGAAAAGCTAAGATGGCCAGCTTCAATAGCTTACAAGCTAAAGGACAAAGTTTAAATATTATTCGCATTCTTGAGTCAAGGAGCCAAAACTAGAGTGACATATGGTTTAAGCCATATACGTACCTGGCATTCTTCTAGCTTCTGAATAAACTTCTCTGTATTTCCTTCTTCAGCTCTGATGCCTTCTTTGATTGGCTGTATTTCTTTTTCCATCTCACCTACCTAAATAGAAGCATATATTAGCATATATCAGAATGTCCGCAGCAGATTGAGAATAATTTGAAGTACGTTTCATATGAGGAAACATATTTTAACATGACATTTACCACTGCCCACGCCATTTTATGTTTCAAATCTTCAAGACGATTTCGCATGTCATTCACAAACCCAATGCTTTTGTAATGTTCCTTTTTTTTACAATAAAGCCTCTTAAGTTCTTGAAGACGCTTATAAAAAAAAAGAAAAAGGTTCAATTGTGAGTGCAAAAAGCTGTGATACAACACAAAATTTTGGATAGATTTTTTTTTTTTAAATTTAATGTCACTGAGACCTAAACAAAAACTATGTAGTTCAACTCCTATAGTTACTTCAGTGCTCAGGTCTGTATTAATAATTACTTTAACTTTTACATACCTCTACTCCTTGTTCTATCTGAATACATGTATTTTCTTTAGTTTTCATAATAGATGAATAATCTTCTTTCATCTGTTCCAGCTGAGTTGCCTTCATAAAAAACTAAAACAGAATAAAAAGATGAAGATGTCAGATGCAGCAGCTTATCTAAACGAACTTTAAATAATTATCATCCCAACCTCTATGCATGCTGAATGATACCCAAAGTAAAATAAAGCAGTGGGATATTTCTGAATAATGAACTAACAGCTAACTCCACAGCATCCTAATTTTTTTAAGAATTTATCAATGTCTTTAGAGAAAAAAATTTTTAAAAATTTGTTTTTGCAAGTGGATGACTGCTACAATCAGATAGTGTACTGGGTCTGGCTGGGATAGAGTTAAGTTTCTTCACAGCAACTGTTACGGTGCTGTTTTAGATGCGTGACCAAAACAATGCTGATAACACAGTAATGTTTTAGCTGTCACTGAACAGTGTTTGTATAGCATCATGGCCTCCTGTTTCTCACTCTGCCCTCCCAGTGAATAGACTGGCACTGCGTGCAAGAGGTCAGGAGGGGATACAACCAGGCAGATGACCCCAACTAACCGAAGAGATATTCCATCCCATAAAACGTCATTGTCATGGTTTAACCCCAACTGGCAGCTAAGCACCACACAGCTGCTCACTCACTCCCCCACCAGTAGGATGGGGGAAAGAATCAGAAGCATAAAAGTGAGAAAACTCATGGGTTGAAAGAAAGACAGTTTAATAGGTAAAGCAAAAGCCACGCACACAGTCAAAGCCAAACAAGCAGTTCATTCACCACCTCCCATGGGCAGGCAGGTGTTCAGCCATCTCCAGGACAGCAGGGCTCCAGCACGTGTAACGGTGACTTGGGAAGATGAACGCCATCACTGTGAACATCCCCCTTCCTTCTTCTTCCCCCAGCTTTATATGCTGATGATGATGTCCTATGGTCTGGAATATCCCTTGGGTCAGTCGGGGTCAGCTGTCCCAGCTGTGTCCCCTCCCAACTTCTTGTCCCCCCCCAGACCCTAGCTAATGGGGTGGGGTGAGAAGCAGAAAAGGCCCTGACTCTGTCTTGACTCTGTGTGAGCACTGCTCACAGTAACTAAAACATCCCTGTACTATCAACACTGTTTTCAGCACAAATCCAAAACATAGCCCCATACTAGCTACTATGAAGAAAATTAACTCTATCCCAGCCAAAACCAGCACAGTCATGCTCAGCAATAAAAAGGGAGAGGAGAGGGTTTAGGGGAGTTAGCTGTCTTTTGCTCAGGAGCTGGCTGGGCATCGGTCTACCCATCAGAGGTGGTAAGTGATTGCTTTTGCATCTTTTGTTTTATTTTGCTTGCTTTCTTCTTCCAGCTTTCCTTCATTTTTTATACAATTTTTATCTCAACCCCAAAATTTTCTTGCTTTTACTCTTCCTTTCCTCTTCTCCCATCCCAAGCAGAAGGCAGCACGGAAGGGAAGTGAGCAAATGGCTGTGTAGTACTTAGCTGCTTACGCGAGTTAAACCACAATAGGTCATTAAAATTAAAGAATTCTGATTTTATTTTCCTCCAAATACCAGCTCTAAAAATTTAAAACCAGTGTTTTAATTTTTAATCAAAATGTTAAATCATTTTTCTTACCTTGTACTTGTCACCTTCATTTTTAGACTGTAAAAAGTGCTTACTCATTTCTTGGGTTAAAACAGAGACAGGATTATCTACCTGTAAGAATAACTTAGTTTATTTTAATTTTCAGTAAAAAAGTTCTCATGTAACTGCATATCCATGAAAGTGAGCAAATCATCTCCCTGTTCCACACCCAGCAATTCAGTAATAAGCTGAGAAGCAGATCCAGTAATTAATTTTTCTACTCCTCTCACCCCTTTTTTTCCAAAAAGAAAAAAACCAACAACAATGAAAACAATTTTAAAAATTCAACTCCATCGAATACAAATTAGAACCACAACAAGGACAACTAAGGAATGGTTTCCAGGAGAATAACTGACTTGTAGAAAGACAGTGCCTGTTTTTTCCATTTATTTAACAAGATCTACATTAGAAATTTTATCCAATGCTGTTTAATTTCTCATTATTTAATTGATCAAAGTATTGCATTAAATGGAATGAATTGCCCCATATACTCTTACAGAAGTTTCCACAAAATAAAATCAATATGTACTAACAGAAGTTTATATTATTTGAAAGGCTGAATATGTTGAATGTTTTAAACTTCATGTGCACTACCTGATCTTTCCTTAATCATGTAAGCAGCAAAAACACACTCAAATTTCTGCAACAGCAGAAACTGAAATAATGAGCAGAAAAAAAAACCCTCCAGGTATGAAAGAAACCTACATATGCTAAGACTTTCATTAACAGCATACATGACTCATGGCTCACAGATGATGGCAAATACTTATCTGTCTGGGACAGAATCTTATTCTGCATTGTATGAGGCATAAATTTCAATTTTCTTTTGCCATTGCATTTGATCTTGAAAGAATACAGAAGTGGTGAACCTCTCATTTAACAAAATGGAACATTGTTTTTTATTTGAAGAATTATAACATCACATGCTGATAACTTAAATTGCACAGAATTTAAACACCGTAACAATTACCTGTATATTAAAGTGATCCAGTATTCCTATGAGTTCCTCTTTCTTTGAAGAAATTAAGGTCCCTAATGGTAAAAAAAGGAAAAACACCAATAGATGCAAAGTAGAGAGACATACAATGCCCTAGCCTACTGTTCAATCTAGTGGTTCTTAGTAAATGTAAAAAATGAGACTAGTATTTTTGTAACACAGATTTATTCCTAAATCAGAAACATTGTTTGGTTGGGGTTTTTAATCTTTCTGATGTATTTGCATTTGTACAGAAAGACTTCTAATTAAAGTCCCTCCTTGCCTCATAAACCCTCTGTAAAAGAATTTAGGTAAATCAGCAAATTAAAAAAAACTCAAAAAGACTAAAAACTATGTTCAGCCTCATCATACAAGCAGATATTCATAAAGACTAATACTGTATTACCTCACATCATGCAGAACCAGACACAACTGCTTTTCACATGCTAAAATATTCTTAGTCTAAGGTAAACACAAAAAATACATCATCCTTGAATGATGAATGAAATGAGAAACTTTATCCTTTACTAACATCAAGGCATTTAAAGCAATGAAAACATTTAAAGAGCTTCTAAGACTGAGAACAAGACAAACTACCACCAACCAGATTTGCTTTTCAGTCTGTAACTCCTGCTTCCATCCAGAGTAATGTGCTGATTCACAATAATAGAGCCACCATACACTTCTGGTTTAAATGCATCTCTGCCTCGGTTTCGCAATGTTATGGAAATATCTGCAGAACTACAAAATAAAAATAATAAAAGAGACAACTAAAATTACTTCCAAATCTTAAAAAAAAACAAAACAAAACATCAGAACATTCTATTTTTCCATAAAAATTGTAATGTCTTGTACAGGTCACAACTGGAAGTCAGTCATAGTACCAATCGCAACAAGATACATTTATGTTGTTTAAGCCAAAACAGCACTGGAGGCATATGGCCATAAAGGCTGCCATACACTGACCTGTCTGCACCTTCTATGATTCAGATAAATCATGAGCCAAAAGCAAGTAGTTGTGAGAACAGATTTCCCCCACCTTCCCTTCCCATCTGAGTGTCCCCATCTTTAGGTTGCAGAATCAAGTTGCTTTTTTGGTTGTTCTCCAGTCCCCAAACTGACTTCTGTAGAATACTGGCTTCTACAGCCATCCCTAACCAAAGTAATCTATAGCAGAATGCTTAAGGTGTTCTTCTAGAAGAGATGGGATGTGGTTTCAGTTCTGAATTTAGATTTTCTGTTTCTCAAGTGAATGCTGAAACACTAAGGTATTATACATAAGGCAGGCACTGCCAACAATTTTACTCTAAGCACCTCTGAAAAGAAGAGCCTGGGGCTCTGAGTTACAGCTTTATGTAAATGTAAACTCTTAAACATCATCTCCTATCTTTTTATTGATTCCCCTAAACATGTTATCCCCCACTCTTGCAGCAAACATGAATCCACTTCCTGCATGTTTAATAATCCACCTACATGTCAAGGTCTTTATATTGTATATACATTCATGTCACCAGAAAGACAGAAAAAGAATTAACCTCACTGCTCACAGAACAATGATAACTAGTTTCCAATGAATGTTTTTCTAACGAACTCAATTCTTCTGTAAGATATCCAAGTACATCATGGAAGTAATACACAAGAACTGGGCAATATGCAGGACTTATCACTGTTAGCTAGTTCAGAGATAATGGTATACTACTGGTAAAATTTCTAATGTGGTTTTTGTTTTCAGTTTGGGGTTTTTTTTGTTTAAATATGATCTCTTCAGTGTTATGGTTTTTATTCAAATCTGGTAGAGGAAACAAAGGTGAACAGAAAACTGATCAGCTAACTGAATCACAATCACTAAACAACACATTCAACTTTAAAACTAAGAAAGTTTTACTTACGTCTCTCCATCTCGTACAAACATTTTTAATGAGGAACCTCTATTAGTTGCAGTGGCTTTTCCACCAAGACCAACAATAAGAGCAGTTAATACAGAACTTTTCCCACCTGTAATAGAAGCATTGAACTTTTTTAAAAAATAAGTTATTGTAACTCCTTATAAAGTTCACCTTTATTACGTATTTTTGTTTGACTGCTTATGTATTAATGCACTTAAAGTCCAAATTCTGTCTTTATTGAACAAACATAAAATAGCAAAAACTCTAGAAAAACATCTGCTACTTCCAACGTTGCCCCCCACCAAAAAACCCCAAACATGCTAAGCCAAACTTCTGTTACTTCTATTTAGCAGTTTACATTCAATAAGATGCCTTATCTCAGGAGGAAAGAATCTCTCCTTCCTTACAAGCATACAGAAAATATGTACATGACAAAAGAAATCAAACACACATTACCATTGATATCATATAACCTTTATCTGAAAGGTTTTAAGCTCTCTTTCAAAATTTATGTTTAATTTTTGAAATTCTCTCTCCAAAAGAAGTGAACTTGCATAAATATCACTTCCTTCTCCTGTAACAGTTTCTACATGACATATACTTGGACAATTACTGTGCATTTAATAATGAACATACAAGTACATTTAGTTTAAATATAAATTTATGTATGATTTAGCTATGAGAAGATTTATATTCACATTATCTTTTGCAAATCTCCAAATTTAAGACCTAACTTTTTCAACAGCCTTTAACTACTGGGATAGACCTGTGAGGTTCCCAAGCCCAAAAATGAATCTCTCTCCATTCCTAAAAGATGGCTAGCAATTCTTTTTCAAATAAAAATTACATCTTCTAAATTATTAACAGAAGTGTTCTTTGACAAAGAAATGATGCAATTAATACTTACTTCCATTGCTTCCAACAACAAAATTGAGATTTGATCCAAACTGAAAAGGCCCCAACATCGAATGGCACATAAAGTTCTTCAGCTGGATACTTTCAATTATCCCAACTTCCCCTACAGACTAAAGGATTAACAATTAAAACTGGTGTTATGTATGCATTTTAATGATACACAGTTTATCTTTTTTTAAATATAATGAGAATCCAAGTGACAGCATGATATAAAACATCAATGGTTACAAGCTACAAGGAAATCAGAAGGGTTTCATGACACTATGAGAAGTTACTTGCTACAGAGCAGTTGCATAATAAAACAAGGGGAAAACAGTTACCAAAGCTTATCACTCACCCATAGTCACTTTCAGTTCTCCCCATAACTAACTTATAATTAATACAATATAAAAGATTAAGATCATAGATTCTATACAGCTGTCAGAGCAGTAGTAAAGAGCATCATAGAAAGACTTTTTTGTTACTTGAATAATAGTATTTGTGAGAATTCTTAGCACGGCTTAGAACAAGGGAAATTAAATTAGATCAGGAAGGGGGAAATGAAACTAGAAGTGGGACAGCCCACTGTTCAACTGGTGAAGTATTGTTTTGACAGGAAACTTCAGGATTATCGCCAGTGCTTCAGAAAAGCAAAGTTTTCTAAAAAAGCACAAGCAAAGTCATCAGGAAAAATAAGCAAGCCAATGACACAGAACAGCTGCTGCTCAAGAAAATGAAGTGAGGAATAACGCTTCTGCATACCAGAAATGAACCATGGTGTCTTATAGAATAGAAGAGACTATTTCAGTTGGAAGGGACCTACAACGATTATCTAGTTGAACTGTGTACCACTTCAGGGCTGACCAAAAGTGAAAAGCAAGTTATTAAGGGCATTGTCCAAATGACTCAAACAGAGGCCTGGGGAATTGACCACCTCTCTAGGAAGTCTGTTGCAATGTTTGACCACCCTCTCGGTAAAGAAATGGTTCCTACTCTCCAGTCTAAACACACAAGATGGTATAACACACAAGACAGTATTTGCAATCTCAGATACTATTTCTAAAAATTCTCCATCAAATTAGAATTCAACTATTACAGAAAAGCAGAAAAAAGTGGTATTCCTATTTTCAAGTTTCATTTCCATCAAAATACACATTTCAAACACTAGGGTTTTTTGGGTTGGGGTTTTTTTTTTTTTGAGTAATTTGAAAGTGTCAGCTATGCAAAACAAACAAGTATTTGGTACTTCTTTCAGTAAATAATTTGTTTTCTAAATATTTTCTCTGCTTTTACTACAGCCATAAAGCAAATATACCGTACTTCTATCAAACAAAATCTGTTTCCTTTATTTGGTTATTTGAGAACTTCAGTAGTACTCATTCTATAAAACCAAACTCTTATTTCATGATCAACTGTTATAACTACATGACCCAAAAGAAATAAGGTAAGAATGAACTCATGCAGAAGTCCTCATCACAGACATTACCTCTAGTTTCTTTTATATTGGTTCCACTGAAGCCTACATGCAAGACTTTTATTTCAACGTCAACTAAAGGCACAGAACCTTTTTATATCAACTTTTTTTCTTATATCTTCCCCTCCACAAAACTTTTTAAACAACTTACTGAATTACTATCAGCTGATGACTGTGAATTTTCTTCTTCATTGGACTCATCACTATGTTCATCTGCGTATTCTTGTCTCTGCCTTTTATGGGGTCCAGGCTTTGAAATACTTTCTTCCTTTCTCTTACCCATGAGTACTGAAAAATGAAAGTAACAAAAGATTATAGGTTTCAGTCTTGTAGATGAAAACATACCTACAGATGATAGCACAGACATACCTATTTATTTACTTTGGTAAAAGAAATATTAAGATCATAGCAAACATTGCACCAAACAAATACTTTCTCAGAACTGAAATCTCAGTGAATTTAAGCCTAAGCTTACTATGAAGAAGTTGTATTGGAACAAAAGAAACACAACTTCACTATTCTAATCAAGCTGAATTTGTTTGTTGATTAACAAAAAAAAAAAGAAAAATCAACCTTGATTCTGTTTTCCTTGGTACATTAGACTTCGGGATATTTGCTAGAATTGTTTTTGGTTAGTAATGGAGTTGAAGATTAAGTTGTAAAAAGTACATAGCTATCACAATATAATCAGCAGCCTCAATGCAGGTTTGATCAAAGCGAGCTGCACAGCCAAAAAGAAAATGTATTAATTATATGCAGTCGACAAATGCCTAGAAAATTAATACGTAGAATAAAGGAAAATTATATTCATAGCACTGTTCCTGTGCTGTTTCTTTCACACACCCACCCTGCTTTTGTGAGGCAGTGTAATGTGATCACAGTAAATAAAATGCTGTTATTTTACTAATGAAGGATAACAATTCTCTATATAGAGAACTTCTTTTTTTCCCCTCTACAAATGAATAAACACACAGACTTCCTGCACTAATATGACTGGTCAGAAACACATCTTGCAAAAGTTACAAGGTTATTAAAGTCACATAAAACTGAAACAACAGGCATCAAGATCAGTCAAAATCTCACACTTTCTGTAACTGTAACCTTAGGGCATGGTTTTTATTCCCCCAGAAGTACATATTACATTCTTCACACCTAGAGTCCCAAAGCACTACACAAAACACGGAAGTTCACATACTTTTGCCCAAAGTAGAAGCAAGGTTCTGCTTATACAAAGGCAATGCACAATCTTTTTATTTGCCAGTAGTTAAGTCACCTACTGGTAAGTGTCCAAAACAGGCTAAAACTGACATCAACTGCATAGTTTTCTGACATCAAAAAGTTTCTGAAATGGAGTATGTTCTACTCAGACAACTTTGTTTACTAGAATTTAATCTAGAGCTCCCTTCTAGGGAAGATGGCAACAAACTTAAATGCGTCTCACCAGTTCGAGCAAAATTCAGATGCATTAAATGCAATTAATATCCACTGCTGTAGAAAGATCACTGCATGACACATGGCCTAAGAGTAGGCTGAGTTTATTTAGGAAAATAAAGAAAAATAATAATTTTTAAAAAATATGGGGTGGGGTGCAGGAAAGGAAAGAACGACCAGTGTTAGAGACACTGCATGGTTTGAGACCAAACTGACTGTGTAGAGACTAAAGACAATAGGGGCTTGGACAAAAGAACACTTCTAGTCGCAGACACATTTATGATAATGAGTGACCACTTTCTTGTCCCACAGGACAAATGGGGCTATCCAGGAGGGAAGGCAGGCAGGTCAGTCTAACAGTTCCTAATGTGATTTCCTGTGCCCTGCAAGGAAGGTGACAGGATCCATGAGAAAGCTGGGTGGATCAGCACAGCAGTAAAGCCCTCAGGCCCTCCCAGAGCTTCTCTGTGGGTCTTGCTCCACATTCTCTCTTTAAATGTTTTAGGATTAATAACTTGAAGAATCTACGAAGAACTCAGAGAAATAAAGACTGTTAAATTACAATTTTAGTCATAAGAACTAGCACTGCAACGGAGAGGAACAGTCTTTCCTCCCTCTGTCTCTTCTGTATGTCTCATCACCCTGAGTTCAAGCAGCTCTATGCAGCAGAATAATTACACAGGACTGATTCTACTGAAAATTAATGCAGGAAAAAGCTTTTTTCTTTTTAAATGAGATAAGTTCCCCAATCATTTCACCATGCACATCTGTACGTTTGGGTCATTGTGGAGAAAGAGAGCGCTTCTTTGAGCATCTTCTTTTATTTCTGCCAGCTTAATGTTTCGGCCAAACTATAGCCTGATTTCAACCGATAAAAGGTCAGATAGCTCATACTACCAAGCACCACAGACAATAGCATTTATTATATGAAACACCACAGACATTAAAATTTTTTACATCATTATAAAGAGTATTTCATTGCTATTCTAGATATTCATTGAGTGTTTTATAAAATACAGGTTCTAATAATTCCCTCATTAATTTTCTTTGACACAGTATCTAAATTATTAAAGAAAAAAATAATATGCATCTCTTTCCACTAAGTGCAATGAACAAAATCCAAAGCAAATACAAAAATGCAATAAACTTCCCATCTGACGTTCTTGCAATAATTTTGTGGCAGGGATTTCAGAACAAGTACTGGATTATTATTATGTCTATTAAGTATTTACATGAAATCTGTCATTTCCTTTTTACATTATGTAATTTAATACCATACACATAGAAACCAAGGAGCAAATACGCTTCATGATTCATTTACATACCTTTTGCTATGCTACTTTCAGTTTCCTACATAAACATGTCTTTATGCTTAAATTACTCAGACCAGGAAAGAGTCTCTTGTATGCTCTTTGAATTTATCCATCACCCAAAAATGAAGACAAGCATTCATTCAATCTGCTGTTCCATTGAAATCTTTCTCTAGAAAGAAGGGAAAACACAAGATTTAAATGTTGTCATTATTAATGTCTGAACTAAAGATCAGGGCTAGGAGTTCCATCGCTATACCATTTGGACATTTAAGAAAAAGAGAGTGTAAGAGTGGAAGACAGGACAAAATAACCTAGAAGAAAACTCACTCATGTAATCTAAGCGTGAGGAAGGCAAAGGACAGAACAGTCTCCACCACAGAACTCTTGAAGAGCTAGTACTGCAAACAAAACTTAAACTGAAACTGCAAGCAAAACTTTATGGAAGTAGCCTCAGAAATCATTCTGACAAGTACCAGCGGATGTAATACCTACAGCAAGTACAAAAAAGCCAGAAGGAAAGAGAAACTGACTGAAGCAACAAGGAATCCACTAATATGACTTCACAAGAAACAAAGCTTTAAAAGCTAAAGAAAGAAATAACATTAAAAAAAATAAAAAACCCACATAAAATGATATGTTCTTTTTTTTTTTGACAGAAAAAGTTCCTTTTTTTACATTAATTGCTTCCAAAACTCTCGCACCAAGACACCCCTAATTTTCCTCATTAAGTTTTTAACTGAAAAAACAGTTGATTTCAGTCTCAGCAGCACTTACCATGACTAACAACAGTTTGGGAATAACTACTCAAGGCAAAGGAAAAGCAGCTGATCTGACCTATCTGAAGGTTATTCAAATGTGCAATACTATATTGGAAACAGTTAATCTGGCAAAAACATATATTAGTGCAAGTATTTTAAGATTCGTAATAAACTAATAGGAAGCCAACAACAGACACTATTGACAAATGTTAACAGAAGTTTTTTTTAATGGACCAGGCATCATATTTAAAAACTGAAGTCTAAATTTATGTTTATATTGCAATATAAAGTAGGACTATGCTAAAGGAAACCTCTGATGACAGAGTCAGGAACATCAGTAATTCAAACAAGAACCTGACTGTTACTCAGAAAGACAAAACGGAAGTACTGATTTAATAGAGAAAATGAACTTTACTGCCATAGAATGTAAGAGCATACAGTTCAGAACAGAAACTGTAGCTGTAAGTCATGAACCAGTAAGGGCAAGACAGATCCAATTCTGAAAACATCACAGGATCACTACAAATTATTACAAGTAATTGTTAGGCATGTAACAAGAGCACGAAAGAAAAACGCAATCCTCAAATGTGCCGTATAAAACTATTAGGACTATTACATGTTATAGTAGAAAAGCATTTACCCCGTTAACACCAAAGTATAGGAAAACAGAGGCTGCATCCACTGGAAGCAACATGCACCGATGCCCACCCGTGTTCCAACTTAACCAATGGCATCTCTTTCCACAGCTTCCATTGCAACGCAGTTGTACAACTGTTTTCCTCTTTCCCTAGCGGGCTGGTCACAGTCGGCCTCATCCAGAGCAGACACAACCAACCTCCTGCCACCAAAACCGCTCCACTTGCTTTCTAGCAGCCTTGTGTTGGCCTGGTGTCCCTGTGAGGTAGGAAGCAGCTGCCACTCAAAACACTCACTTTAACCACTCTGCACCCAGACCGGCTACAACCCGGACTGCCTTTCGTCCAGTTCGCAAAACAGAGGTAGAGAAAAGACATCAGAGCAGACCTATGGCGGGATGAAGGCAAGATATGGGAGGAAGCGTTGGGTGGGAGAAGAGGAAGAACGAGTTGTGGTCTTCTACTGATGTACAGCACGCTACCTTTGCTTAAACAGACACACAGACAGTGATAAATAAATTACAAGTTAACTCTAGCAGCTTTTAATAACGAAGGAAGGGAACATTCACTATCTGCTGGACTTAAAAGGCACGTGTTTCAGAGGACTGAAGTCAGAAGCCTAGCTTCCTAGGCAGCAGTGGAGTGCGGTGTATTTTTAGGGGCTACCCGAGCCAGCTGTCCCACGTTAGACTACACGACTGACATCCACGACTCCTCTCCGAATATATTCGCAGCCAATGCACAAGAAGCCTATACCACCCCACTCAGACACTGGAGAAGCACTGTCTGACCGAGAGCAGCACAGAAGGCAGCTCCACCTCCTCTACGGGGAAGGACAAAGGAAAGAGGGGGCAGAAATCCCCCCCGGTCGCACCTCCAGTCCCGCGGTTATTAGCTGCTTGGCCCAACGCCTTCTCCGGACGACCTGGAAGGATCCACTCACCTCCCAGAGAGGCGAGACAGGTCCCTCGCCGGCTGGAAAGCCCGGGCGGCGGCCGCTCCCCGGTCCTTACCCGCTTCCCACCGCCGGCTGCCGACGGGCAAAGCCGGGCACCCCGGCGGGGAGCCCTCACACCAGGCCGAGCAGCCACGACACAAGAAGAGCGGGTGACAGAAGCCAGCTCCGGCTGCTAACGTGCCCGCACAAAACCACCTGCGACAGCCCCCCCACGGCGCGGGCGGGATCCGGGCGGCGGGGCGCGGGGCTCCCGAACACAGCGCGCCGGGGCGGGGGCAGGCGACGCCGCTCCCCTGCGACCGACCGACCGACCTCCCAGCCGCCCCCCGCTCCCAGGGAGCAGAACCGCGCCCGGCCACCGCGGCACCGCCCGCCCGCCCCCACCCACCCTACCTCTCCTCAACGCCGCTGAGCGGGCGGAGCCGTTACAACCGCCGCAAGCTCAGACCGCCGGCAGGTCCCGACCCGCGCGGCGGCAGCGGCGGCGGCGGCAGCCTCGGGCCAGGAGCGGTGCGGACGCCCGGGCGCGACGGAAGAGCCGCCGGGAGGGCGGCGCCTGCGCGCTCCCGTCCCCCGCCCCGAGGGGGCCGTTTACCGTCGGCCCGCCATTTTCGAGAGGGCGGAGCCGCCGGGAGGGGAGGGCGGGGCGGGCGGTGCGCGCGCGCTGCCGGCGACCGTTGGGGCTGACGGAGCGCGGCGCGGGTGAGCGGACCCGGGAGGGGGGTTTGTTCCCCTTCCTTTCTCTCTGCTGGGGGGGTGGGGGTTCTTCTCCTTCCCTTCTCTCTGCTGGGGGGGTCTCGGGAGTTAGCGGCTAGGCCTGCCCGGGTCTCCCCGAGCCTCTCGGGGCTCAGACCGGGATGTGAGTTTCTACCAATCCCCACCCCCCCCGTCCCCCGCGCCAAGACTGAATCGCCTTCGCTGAGGCGGCCTCGGCTCCGCTGGCGGGCGGGAAGGGGGCAGCGCTGCGGGAGAGCAGCCCCCCCCGTCCCAAGGCTGGAGTCAGGGCGTTGGGCCTGCAGCCCTCTTAGCGGGCAGGGAGAGCTCTCCAGAGGGCGGTTCGTCTCACGGTGGGTCAGGGAAGCGCCTGCCTGCGTGGTGCCTTGTTATCTCCAGTTCACCTCAGGGCGGGAATTTTCGGTGCTTGTGTTCAAGATGCCTGTGCGTCTTGTTATTTCGCTTTCAGGCAACTTGTCGGTTTTGATTTCATCTAGGGGTAAAAACCCGTAGGAGTTTGAGGAGTAAATGCTGAAGCATGCCACTGCTGTGCTTCAGGTGCTCAGGTTTATGGGCGAAGCTGTGCCAGGTGCTGGGGTATTGCAGCAGGGCGGAGAAGGAGTGGGAGAGTTGTTAAGAACGTGTTGCGGGCTTTATTTTTTCCTTTCTTTTTTTAAAGACCTCTGGGTCAGACATAAAGCATATGCTTGGCAATCTTTGAAAGTTACCTTGGCAAAAGCATATCTGTATGAATTAAACTTAAGCATTAAATGTCTTCTGTAGTTATTTTCAAGTAACTGGTTTACTTTTCTGGCTGTGTAAAAAAACTTTGTAGAGTAGAATATAATCTTAAAACACAATTTCTAAAACATAAAAACTATATAGCTATAGCACATACTGGCCCAATGAGAAATTGAGGAGATCGGGGGGGGGGGGGGGGTATTTTATATTTCCTGTCAATGATCTTATAATAACATGATGTCTTCAGTGATTTCTAAGTATATGAAAAAATCAGGTTCAGTCTCCCTTCTTCGGAAGTTACCATCTCTCTAAGCAGATTGGAGGCTAGTGATGAACGAAGCTCCTCAATAAAATCTGAGTAGACAGATCACTGCTATTGAAAGTAGTAGATCTGTTTGTATACAGGTCCAGATCTGAATATTTTACAGAATACACTCAAAAAAGCAAAGACTGGTAGGTCTCACAGGCTTTCATAACTCAACCCTAGATATATATATTGAATGGGGTTGAGGAAAACTTCTGTCTTCAAATAACAATACTTTATTATCTCATAATTAAAAAAAAGTGGGGGTTTTGTAGTTTTCAATCTTTTATACTTATTTTTTCTTTCTTATTTGTAATCTTATGGAATATTAAGTGTTTGTAGTGTATTTGTATTTCCTATTAATTAACATGTGACATTCCATAACAATATATAGCAACCAACTAACAGGTTTTTTTGTTTTTTAAATTGTGTTGATGTAGGCTGGCACGAACCAAATGATAACATCAAAAAAGACATCTCCCTTTTTTTGCTAGGAGTTCTATTGTTAAACCTCACTGAAGCTGAATATCACACTTGTCTTTTGAGAAGGTTTGGATGCCTTTTGTTAGCCTCCCCTGTGCACCAGAGAAATTAATCATCCTGGACTTCAAGAAATTATGTATTTGGATGCTTTATTTGTATTTTTAACTTATTTTATGTGCTTGAGGTATAACAACAGCAAAAGCAATATGTTATGCTCTGTACACATACAACTAAAATCAGGTTGAGTGATTGTAGTAGTTAAAGAAATGGATTAGAGAACATGATTTCTGTTGAAAGTAAGTCGTAACATGAGAACTTGATTTAAAAGCAACTTGGAATTGATTAGTTACCTTGTTTTAAAACAGTTCTAGAGTATAGAACAACGCACCCAACAAAGACAGATAGACTGTGATGGTGTTAAATGTGGAAGACAGCTGAATTTAACGTGGCCGTGTTCACTAGAGGCCACAAGGTGGCATCGGTCTTCACGTGGCTTAAGCAGATCTCAGAGCACAGGCAGCTAGGTCATCTAGTCATGATTAATTCAGAGTAGGATTTTATTTTATGAGTATACAGTAGTAGTTTCAAAATCAGAAAGAAAGAAATACAAAACAGTCCAGATTTTATTTGCTTTTTATCTTCTAATGTTGAGGGAGAAGAGGGAAAAGTAGAGAAATAAGCATGAGGCAAACTTGTACAATAAGGCAGTGCAGGAGTAGATTGGTATTGTGAGGCGGAAAACCAGAGTATGCATTAGAGGCCTTGTATAGAACTGGCAAGGCATGAAAACCAGAAGAATAATGAAAAAGAAGACAAGAAAAGGAAGACAATTAAACCTCGTACTGGGGTAGCACGGAGAATAGAGCTATATAAGTAAAGTTAAATAAGAGACAAAGAAATATGCCACTGAATGGTTGTATGTTTTCAGCTGGCATTCATTATAGGTAGTGCCAGTCACACAATACTAAAACTAAAATAGTAAAAACATACACCCTGGCGTGTTTCTGCAATCACAGTGTTATAAATGTCAAAATGTTTGTTGGAAGGGATTACTGGAGGTCATCAATGCTGATTCCTTGCTCAGAGGGGGGCTTCCACCAGTACTGGTTAAACCAGCAAGACTGGATGTTGAAAATCTCTGAGAATGGAGATTCTGCAACCTCTGGATAACCAGTGCTGCAGTACCCTCTGTTATTTTTTTTTCCTGAAGTCCAACCTGTATTTCACAAGCCGGAATCTGTGGCTGTTGACCCTTATTACATCATCTTGGAATGCTAAGGAAAGTTCAAGTTCTGTCATTATTGTAAATATTCCTCAAGTAGCTTTAAGCTACTTCTGTTTGAACAGAAACATTTTAATGTGAATCCTACCACTTCAGATCAGGAAGTAATTCCCTCAAGAGGTGTGGTTTGTTTTTTTTTTTTAATAAAACTTGGATTGTGCGTATGTAAGGGACACATGAGACTTGGAAATGAATGATTCCCCCCCTCCTCCCCCCCCCCACACTAAGCTTGGTTTTATTTATGTTCAGGCTATTAGCAATGAAAACATACAGTCCAAAGAAGGTATTTAGAAATAAACCATCTGTGAACTAGAGATGCACTTAGAAGGCTTGATTACAAGCGTTCTTGGCTCATAGAAGTAAAACTGATAATGACTAAATATTTATTTTCTGAACCTCACGTTCATAATACGTCATACTTGATGTCATATTCTGAAAGTATTTTATTTTACTTGGTCTTCACAGCTAAAACCTTCATGCTGACAACCAAGAAGCTAGAACAATGGGAGTGACTAATCTGTGGCAAATCCTTGAGCCTGTGAGACAACCTGTCAACTTGAGCAGTCTCAAAGGAAAAACACTTGCTGTTGATTTAAGTCTGTGGGTTTGTGAAGCACAGACCGTTAAAAAGATGGTTGGAGTAGTTACCAAGCCACATCTGAGGTATGGTATCCATATAAACTATTGTAGCCAGAAATCTTGGAGCTGTATAATTTAGGTATGATACTTATTCCAAATTGAAGGCTACTTCAGAAATTCATATGACTGTGTTGTTTTGATTCTGTTGTTATCGCTTGTGCTACATACATACAGGGTTTGAAGTGAAGACGTGGTCATACTGGCTGAATTCAGTGTAATGCTCAGGTGCAAATAGAAGTTCTTGGGCCCAACGTACCTTGTCTTGAAGCCTCAACTGTAGATAAGGATGAGATGGATGTAAGCAGATCCATGTTTGTCTTACTGTGGTATAGCACTGTGTGATATAAAGATTATCAATGAACACAAATCAGTGTGCTAATTCCTATATATTTCTGAGGCTGTGTGATGGAAGGTATGGGAGTTCCAACTGTTTATCACAGCAGTTTGGAAGCTAGTCAATTCAGAGCATACTGAAGGTCATGCATGCTCAAGCCTAATCTGGTTTATAAATTAAAATTCTAGTTAGACCCCATATTGAATTAAATATGTTTAAATCATTCTTCAGGCTTATGAACAACCTTGAAGAATATGTATATTTTTAATTTAAATAAATCACATACGTAAGGAATGAACAAGTATAAGCAGCTGTAACTTCAAAGCACTGTTTTCTGCAAGTGATGCTGACAAAAATGAAAATATATACAAATTTTCATAAAAGACGTGTTATTGGTTAGCTCAAAAATACTGAGTTACTAGCTGCTGTTAGATGTTCCTGTGGCTTCTGTTGGATTCAGCTGATATGAAATATCAGCATCTTCTGAGAAAAATTTCTTAAAATGTTATGCTTATGACCCCAAATGGGTAATTAACTATAAAACTTCATTACTTTGCTCTGATAGGATGTCCTGTGTGCAGTGGAATGGAAGCACCAGTCCAGATCTCTTATGTAGTCTTTCCAAAGCAAGACAAAGGGATGAACAGATTTTTACCAAAAAAAGAAATGTTTTCAGGCAGTTGGAAATTAAGTTGTTTTGCTAAGTATTTTAGAGAAACTTACCATAAGTGATTGATTTTTATATCATTTGTGAAAATAGAACTAGCCTCAAAAGATCAGTTTATCCTTTTTTACCAGTAGCAATGGTACAAAGTTAAATCTAGAGTAATGGTCTTTCCACGTTAGTTGAAGAGATATAAATGTTTGGTCTACTCCTTTTGAAAGATTGATCCTGGAATTGCTGGAAAAAGCATAGCATATGCTGTCTGATATTGCTGCTCTCAATTTTAATGTTATAGACCAAATAGTTATTAATGCTCCCTTGCAAAATTCCACCCGTCAGTGATGCTGGTTTGCATATGAAATAAATTGGCATGGTAATGGTATCTATGACTGTCTAATACCACAGCATTCAGTCACTTCAGAATCTGATATGCCTGTATTGATAGATTTGGGATTAAAATTTGATATAAAAGAATCAATGTGGGTATGTGTTTGGAAGCAGACTTTGGATATTGAACGTTTTTTATAAAGCCTTTTAAATTTGCATATGTCTTTACACCCAAAAAAGATCTTTCTTGTCCTTATGTGGTATTTTCCTGGAAATTTTGTAAAGCTGTTAGAAGTTTGTAGTAAAACAACTTCAACCAAAGACAGGGGTATAGATAAAAGGTTTGTTAGCTTGGGGGTGAGGGAATCATAAAAGGTGGAGAGAAAGCTAAGATTGTTCCTGAGGTAGGCTGAGGGATATAAGGAAAAAGTCTGAAGAAATAGGGCTTCTCTAATTCTGCAGCTTATGGAACACCTTGCTTTATTGCAGAAACCTATTTTTTCGGTCCTCTTTCTTAACATCAATGGGAATTAAACTAGTGTTTGTCATGGAAGGAGAGGCCCCCAGGTTGAAAGCAGACACCATGAGTAAGAGGAATGAGATGCGCTATGGACCTTCAAAGAAAGTTGGAGCTGCAAGAACAGGGAGATCTTTATTTAAAGCCATTTTAAAAGAGGTGAGTGATTGAGGGCTGTGTTCCAGTATTTTTCATGTGATAGGAAGAAATCTTAACCGAATTAAATACAAGGACTTGACTGAATTAATAGTTTTCTACACAACAAATTTCAACAGTGTTTTGTGTTTTGAAGGAACACATGCCTTTCAAACTGGGCCTTACAGCATCTGTTAACTGTTGTAGAAGAGGGACAATGTCAGAATAATTTTCTTGTTTGATGTGTTCCTATGCATGTTACGCTGTAGTGAGCCACAGTCATAATTGAGTGTTTATTACAGAAATTCACCTTCCTTGTTCTTTTATAGTGTTAGTATTGATACTTTTTTTTTTCTAGGTTAGGGTATACATGAAAACAGGAATGTGTTGTGTACCTATGTAAGCTAAGCTAGTGTGTTTTTGCAGGGGTACACAGAACTGTTTTGTAACCAAAATCTATGATTTGGTAA
This sequence comes from Haliaeetus albicilla, assembly GCF_947461875.1. Taxonomy (NCBI): domain Eukaryota; kingdom Metazoa; phylum Chordata; class Aves; order Accipitriformes; family Accipitridae; genus Haliaeetus; species Haliaeetus albicilla. The sequence continues at coordinate 12,221,911 of NC_091500.1, read as the reverse complement.
ACTAGCTGAATAGCTAAGAGGATATACTTGTTGGAAACCTACTGGATTAGGCTAAAAGGAAGATTGTATAGTCATCTTGGTATAGATGGTTGAAACAACTCTAGTTGCAAAGACCTCCTATTCAGTAATCTTCTTCATTCATTGTTGCAGATATGTAATCATTTTTGTCTATTCAAAATTTTGTGAAATAGAATTTATAGATACTCATGGCTTTGATAGATTGAATGTATCAATTCTTGTTTTATTCTTAAATTCTAAAATAATTTTTTTTCTGAAATTTGTAACAGGTATATATAAGTATATATCAGTATGTCTTATGCTGTGGTCCAGTCTTAGTAGGCTGACAGTACTGTACTTTCATGCTTGATTTTCTCTGGGAGTCTGGCACCTGTTGAAAGAAGTCTGTGCTAGCCCAGTGTCACTAGAGTAAACAGCGTTGTTTCATGAAGATAAATATTCCTTTGTTACTCTTCTTTTAAAAACATCCTAAATATCTATTTAAAGTGTAAAGATTTTTGTGAAGGAATAACCATTAATCATGCTGTGTTCAAGTCCTGTAACTAATACTTTGATCTTAGTTGGATATTTTTTTTCGCTGTTAGAGTAAACTGTACTTCTAAAGTAGTGCTTGTATTGATGTAGTGTTCTATAGGCAGTGTAACAGTAGCAGTTTTTTTATACACTTGTGTCTGAGAAAATGCATTCTGGTAAGTGGATCTAATTCAGCATTCAATCTGTCTTTCCTTTTCGATTCCTTCTTTTAGTGTCTTGAACTGCTGGAGTGTTTAGGTGTCCCTTGGGTTCAAGCAGCCGGGGAAGCGGAGGCAATGTGTGCCTACCTAAATGCAAAAGGACATGTTGATGGCTGCATTACCAATGATGGAGATGTCTTTCTATATGGAGCTCAGACAGTTTATAGGAACTTTGCCATGAATGCTAAGGTAACGTACCTCATCCCGTTCTCACCCTCTCTTTAGACACTTCCCAAAAATGTAAATAGAAAGAAGGGACTTGAAACAATTACTTACATATTATTGCACTGACCCTCTAGTAGTTGAGTTTATTTAAAATAGTACGTTTAAGACAGGAACGTTTTGTTTGATTCACTGGCAGTATTCCCGTGTATTGGATGTGAGTGCAAAACTACCGAACTGAAGAACACTTACGGTATTATTGTCTGTGTTTGTAGTGTCCTGTGATGTGTAATATAAAGCTAAGTAGCAAACTTTTTTTTTTCCCTTTCCTCCTCTACAGTGAAGAATTTGAGTGAAGTAATTGCTTCCTATAAATTTACCATTAGGGCATATGGGAGTGGTCAGCCTCCTGGGTCTAATAACAGTGTTCACACACTTGCATTTGCAGGTTTGTTTTATTATGAATATACTTACGATTAGTACTATTAGCCTCCAGTTAAACATGATGAATAGGGTAGGGATTGTACATCTGTATCATAATCAATTGTTGCAATCATTGAAAAAAAAACAGATCAATGTATGACCTTGAGCTGAAGTGTTCATTTGTTAGGAATGCAATTTTCCAGAGCTGGTGAAAGGCAACCCCAAATTTCCATATTTTATACTTTCTCTATAAATCAGAGAAAGGAATGCATGTGTTCTGTCTGGTGAATCTAATAAGAAAGTGGAGGAAAAATGGTATCGGGGTTGGAATTTTAAATAATATTCATCTGAAAGACTTGTTGAGAAAATACTTCAGTAAAGGAGAAAATCAATAGGACAGAAAAAAAGCACTATGAACAAACTAACTTTTCTTAAAAAATAATTAATTTGATGGAAGATGATTTGCTTCAGCACCATGTTTGGGTTCTATCTTGACCTGGTTCTTTTCTCTTTCATTCAACTTCCTTGTCATTTATCACCTAAAATGAAGGTGGCCTCAATCTTTCAGGTGTACTTCGTTACATACATAAGTCAACATAAAAGAATAATTTACGTGAGTGTGTGTCTGTCAGGGGCATCTGTTCCAGAAAACTGGATTATTTTGGATTATTTTGGGTTGTTGGCTTGTGTGGAGGGTTTTTTTGTCTTTTGGGGTGGGAGGGGCGGGGGCGGTACGGGGTAGTTAGTGTCCTATGTTTTGATTCATGTTAATCTTGATTTCATGTTGTTGTGTTTGAGTCCCCCTACCCTTCAAAGCTTCGGGTGTTCCTTTAGCTCATGTCTAATATGGTAGGTAACATTTTAATTTTTTTTTTTATTTTATTTTATTTTATTTTACTCAAGTAGCACATTAAAATGTTTACATGGATTTTAAAAACTGCAGTTCCTGAGATGACTTGCACAGCCACTAGTACTGGATAATGCTAGTTTGCCATATTTTTTCTACAGGTAGTAAACAATAAAAACACCCCTTGGCTTATTTTAGTTTCTTTCAACAGTTGATGCCCATACTTAAAACTTTAAATTCCAGAACTGTAGTTATTCATGTGGTGTCCATGGATTACATTATAAATTTTAATTGCTGCTAATCTTGTTTTGCTGTCAGACCCCGCTTATGGGATACACCCATTTCCTGCACATGTGGGTGAATAGGGGTGGGTAGGCAATCACTACTGAATGTGACTCAGGGCAGTTCCTTCCCTGATGTTACAGGAATAACACATGTGATAATTTCTCTTGCAGGATCCACATCTTGACTGTTACACAATGTCCTCTATTAAGGAGAAGCTTGGATGTGACAGAGAGTCTTTGATTGGGCTAGCTGTTCTTCTGGGTTGTGATTATCTTCCAAAGGTAAGCAATATTATTATTTTTTATTAGGTACTTACACTGTCTTGAAAAACAATAAACTATATCAAGGGAGACATGTGCATGCTGACAAAACTGTATGCAATGCACAATTACTGAGATCTAGTTGAAGAAGATGCTTAGTAAGTTGCTGTAAATTTTATTTGTGAAGGCTTAAAGATAATCAGAATGGTTCATGAACATTAATCTTTCTAAAACTGTCATGTATTATTCCAGACTTTCTATAATGGAGGTGAAGACAAAAGTTTAGATGTTGATTACTTTGAGCAAAAATGTGAGAACTCAGTTGTTCATGATGATGCTTTGTAACCATTCGTGTATAATTACATCCCTGGCAGAATAGCTGTGGAAAATGAGAAAAACAGCTTTGTCTATGCTGTTTGGAAGACTTAGTACTTATGGTTTTGAACTGTAGTTATTAGTAATGCCAGTTCTCGGTACAGTTTGGATGTATCCCTTTTCAGTTCTATCATTTGTAAATACATGATTTATGAAGTAGTAGAAGTCACCTATTTGAAAGTTTGCCTAATGAATGAAGTGAGAGGGATCTCACTCATGGCTACTTCACTTTTTTTTTTTTTTTTCTTTTTCTGTAAGCTCTTGAATGTTTTTGGAGACTTTGAACAGAAGCTGTTGTAATGGCTATTTGAAATGGAAAGAAAGTGGGATGAAACTTGATTTCCATACAGTTCATCATACAGTGACTTCAGGCAACAGTTGCTCCTGTTCAGGCTTGCAGTGGATATCTAGTTATTTTTAAATCATTGTGTGCTAATTTGATAAAACTGTCCTTTTAAACAACTGATACTGCTGAAAGAGCAAACAGCTCTAATTACTTTATCTTTTCCTGAAAGACTTGCTTCTGTTATAGGAATCTTTTAAATAGTTGGTATTATTATAATTACAAAATAAATGTATAAAGAGAGAAGGAGTAAAAAAAATGGTGGCTAATCAGTGGTTATTGTAATGGAACTAGCAGCTCCCGGAATGTCAGGTTCTTGCATAGTCCTGAAGTAACACTATTATGTAATGTCAGATAGGTCTTTTGAGTTACTGCAGCCCAGCAAAGTGGATAAAGATAGAAACTTCTAAGGAAAGATGAATTACAGGAGCACATTGGGAATGGGGATTGGCGGAACAGATAAATGAGAATACCACTTTATAATTCCACTTCCTTTGTTGAATATATGTCAAAATGATGCTTTACTTGCAGAAGCTGAATATCTGACTTGCTACCTGAGTGTCTGGCTGCAGTCCAGTGAAAACTTCTAAATGGTTTTGAATGTACATTTATTTCATATGGTTGCATATATTCAGTTCAGCCATTACAGCTGGTTAAAAATAAGCTATAGATTTATTTGTAATAATGCTGGAAAAAGCACACTCAATACAATCTTTATATTCAACTCTACTGATTCTTGGCAAAATACGGTAAGGATTGAAAAAAGAACTGGAAGAGCAGTATGGGCATTTTAAACCATGGAATCATAGAATAGTTTGGGTTGGAAGGGACCTTTAAAGGTCATTTAGTCCAACTCCCTTGCAATGAGCAGGGACATCTTCAACTAGACCAGGTTGCTCAAAGCCCATCCAACCTGATCTTGAATGTTTCCAGGGATGGGGCATCTACCACCTCTCTGGGCAACCCGTTTCAGTGTTTCACCACCCTCATCATAAAAAATTTCTTCCTTATATCTAGTCTGAATTGACCCTCTTTTGATTTAAAGCCATTACCCCATGTCCTATCACAACAGGCTCTACTAATAAGTTTGTCCCCATCTTTCTTACAAGCTCCCGTTAAGTATTGAAAGGCAGCAGTAACGTCTCACTGGAGCCTTCTCTTCTCTAGGCTGAACAACCCCAACTCTCTCAGCCTTTCCTCATAGGAGAGGCGTTCCATCCCTCTGACCGTTTTTGTGGCCCTCCTCTGGTTGTTTTGAATCAACTGACTTTCACTCTTCAGTATGTCTAGGGATTACTACAAACTTCTGGATCTCAGTCCATGAGCTAGGTTCCAGAAAAGGAACCTCCAAGGTCAGGTTGGGCAGGGCTCTGAGCAACCTGATCTAGTTGAAGATGTCCCTGCTCATTGCAGGGGGGGTGGACTAGATGGCCTCTAAAGGTTCCTTCCAAGCCGAACCATTCTATGATTCTGTGAGAATATTTGCTGTTCCTATCTATTATCCATGGTGGTAGTCCCCTTTCCTATAAAGGACATGCATACTACAGATGTAATAATGGAGTAAATGTCAAAATCAAGCAAGCAATTATTGAAAGGGAGGGGAGGAATTCTTTGGGTTTGTGGTTTTATTGTGGGTTTTAATTACTTTTCAGAAAATGCTCTTGCACTTTTCTTTGTTACCTCTCAGAATTGAATTTGCGTAAGTGCTTGAGGTCTTCAAATATTAGAAGTTGTTTCTGTTGCCATAAAGCATCTCTTTCCTGTGAGTGAAAGCTTTTTGCTGTGTTTCTTCTACCTCTTAAGTTCTAGCCTTTTGACTCTAAAATCCAAAAGATATGTCTTCGTCTTTGTCTTTCCAAGACAATTCTGAAAAGTTTCAGCTCTCTGGCAGTTTGCTGGCAAGAATGTTACCAGTATTTTATATTGTCCTGTTGCAGATAGCAAGAAGGAAAACAGAAACAAAACCTCTTTTCCTATTTTTTTTCTACTAACTTCTTTCTCCACCTTATTTTATCTGAGCTGCTATTGAGCATAGGAGCATTTTATGCAGCTTCTGTGTTACACTGGTAGTACAGCTGTAATCTGTCACCTTCTCTGACTTTAGAACTTGGTCAAAAATTATTTTTCTTAATTTATTCTCAACATCTGGGATTATTTTTGTCATTTCTCCACATAATGTTATGAAGGCAGTTTTTATGAAAACCTGAGTATTTTCTGTTTAAATGATATTTCATATTTCTGTCTCTATAGGGCATTCCAGGAGTTGGGAAGGAACAAGCTTTAAAGTTAATTGAAACTTTACGAGGTCAAAACTTACTGCAAAGGTAAAATGAAAATTTATGTTGTATGCTGAAGTAGTTTGATTTTATTCAAAGACTTGCTAGTATGTACTTCAGCTCCAAGGCAATGTTCATAATACTTTAATTTGGGAGGGGGGGAAGGGATTACCACATTCCTTACTTTCTGTTTGCTAAATGAATTATGTGTTTTCCTAGGCAAGCTTCTTAATTGTTTTAAACGTTAGCTGGCTCCTAGCTCTTGAGCTAGCAAAGGTATGTTGATATGTTGGAAAGGAAGTCATAGGGACTGATGAGAGACTTTTGCTGATTTTTAATTGGGTTGTGGATCAGGACATGAGATACCAAATGCTTTCTATGTTAGCTATCATAATGTGTGTGTCAATACTAGAAATCCGACAATCATGTAATGTACTGTAAAAGAAATGTATTTCATAAATTGGAAAACTCTCTTTCTCGGGTTGTTGCCTGGGAAATAGTATTTTTCAGTGTTTCATTTTAAGTAGGAAAGTTAAAAATATTTCTTAATCTTTTTAATATCATCCTTTTAGGTTTGAGCAATGGAAAGAACAATTTCGGTATGGTAATAATCCACCGTTGGTTGTTAAAAGGGTAATTCACTGTTCTGAGTGCCATCATCCAGGTCAGTGAAAAGCGCTGAATTTTATTTTTAGCCTAATTGTTTAGGTTTTGTTCTGGTTGTGTGGGGTGGGGGATTTTTTTGTTTGGTTGGGTTTGGGGTTTTTTTTATGCCTAGCATTAAAACTCCGTGTTATTCAGCTTCTGGGAAATCTTCACATTTTCAGCATTGTGTATATGTGTCTTTATATAAATATTTTTGAGGCTGGGAACTGCCTTTCTTCAAATGTGAAACTAGTTGATAGCAGGTGGAATGTTATCGCAATGCTGTTGTGTGATCCCAGATATTTGCCTTTTTAACATTATCAGTAAAGAAAGTATGCTATACTGACAAGCAACTATTTCTTTAGCTGCCTGAATTGGTCTTGCATCAAGAGGACTGGATCCATTAGCACTGCTGGGTTTTGCTGCAGTGTTTTCTTAAAAAAATTCATCTTAAAAAAATTCATCTTAAGAAACCTAATTTTGGTCACATCTTTGATCAATGAACTTGTTCAAACCAATCACTTGGAGAAGGAAAAGCTTGTTTCAAATATGTTACTTACATACGTTTGCCAGGTTGTCATGGACTACTTCTGTAGTTTGTAGGTAGTTTTCAGCATAAGGTCTGAAACTGTTGGGGGAAAAAGTCTTCAAAAAAAAATGAAAGCTTTCTTGTATTTGTCAGTTTTCACTGGAGATATATAAATACAGCTGATGCACTCAGATCTGCTTACAGCTACTATTCATGTCAAATTTGTCTATGTTCTGAGCTTTGTGTTCGTACTATTAGCTTTGTACATTTGGAGATTTTGGAAACCTCTTTTCTCCTCATGTTTTGTGCATCTGCTTCTATAGGATCTTACAAGGAACATGAGCACAGTGGATGTAAATTCTGTGAAAGCACTAGATACTGCAAACCCAATGACTCTGAATACCGCTGCCCTTGTGAATGGCATCAGTTGGAGCAAGTGAAACAAGCAAGTGCAGTGGAGGACAATATCAGAAAGTAGGAATGTCATGAAAATTGAACTGCTTTTACCTGTGTTCATGTGCAGGGTGAGCATTTAAATTCTGCATTTTTCCCATCTGTATTTGGTTCCTAACAAATTTGTTTTACTTGCAGAAAAGCTAACAGTTGTGAGGGCTTTCCATTCTCTGAGGTAATAAACAAGCCTATTTAAAGATTAATTTTTTTAATCAATTAATTGAAATGTCAGTTTTCAACCCTCTCTTAAACTGCTTCTTTTTTGTTTTATGTCAAGGTTATCCAAGAATTTCTTGTAAACAAGAATAAATTGATCAACATAAAGGAATGTCAAAGGCCAAATTTATTGTCCTTTCAGGTATATAACAAAATTCTGGATATTCAGCTCTGTAGTTGTTTGTTTGTTAGTAAGAAAGACATCTGTGATAATTTTGATCTTCATTGGTAATTTTACTGGACATAAGAATTAAAGGATCTTGCTAAAACTTCTCAATGTACCTCGTTTTTTTGAAAGCATAAAATTGGAGACTTTGAAAACAATCAGTTGATGTAAATAGGTATGTAGAAAAGTGGAAGAAAGAGAACTTGGAAAAAAGGTCATTTGCCATTGTTTTGTTTTTCACTGTCCAGTATTACTAGATTGGATTGCTGAGTGCTGCATTGTCTATATAGTGTGTAAAGTACTGAATGGTTATATGATACAATATCTGCTTCAGGGATGTTATCTTTTTTGTTTTCATCCACCTTTCATAAAGGTATTAACAGATACAGCTCTTATTCTTACTTGTGCTTATTTCATTGTCATACTGACAGTGCGTATATAGTAACTTTGGGTATCGTAGCAAGTCATGACTGTGGCTTTTTTTTTTTTTAACATTAAACTTTCTTTTCGATCATAAATATAGTATTGAGATAACCAGCTTCTGTATATAACAAGCAGAAGTGGCTTTTATTCTGAATGTCACATTTTTTCCCAAAAACAGATAGCAGGCTTGTATTTAGCACAATACTGCCAGCTTTCAAGTTCAGAGGCCCTTTAATTCAAAGTGCACAAAGTTCAAAAGTGGTCTAGCTTATTCCTCTGTCCATAGAAGAAAGGATAAATATCCTGTGAAGCTTCTTTTTGGGAGTGGGGGAAAGCAGGGGAGAATGTTAATATATGCATGTTAGCATTGTTTTCTAAGAGTGATTTTTATTTGTTTTTTATTGGTGAAAGCAGATCTTTTACAATGTTTCATTGTCCAGGATTGATAACAGTGTGAGAATTATGTATAGCATGATAGACTGCTGTTAAGCAATATAGCTTTAATGAAAATCCGTCTTCATCCTTCTCTTACATGCAAAATCCGTGATTTTCACAGTTCCTTGTGTAGCTGATCCGAATCTGATCAGGTGTTTAGCAACTGCTGCTGCCACTACACAACCATTCCCTTGGCTTGTTACTGACAGCTGAGGAATCTGCCATGTTACGGATGACTGTTCCCTCCCTTGGCAGTGAGATATCCTTGGGTGTTACACTAATGTATAAAAGCGTTCTAGATATTTTAAGTATTTAGTCCTGTGTTCCTACTACACAGCTATCTAAGCATGATATCTAACAGAATAAGAAAGTTTTAAAGTTTGGGGTGGTGTTTTTATACTAACAGATATTTGCTTCTGAGAAGATGGAATGGACTAAACATTACGCTTGTAAGAAGCTGTTAGCACTGTTGACACGTTATGATATGATCCAGAGAAAATCTGGATATGTTGATTCAAAACAACTGCAGGCAATACGGTAATGTAGCTTGATTTCTTGAACTCAATATGTTTACTTCTGCTACTGGATGAAAATCCTGGTTTTTTTCCTTTTTTACAGAAATAAAACGGTTTTCTTCCATCTCTCTTTCAAGCTTTTTGCTCATTTTGAATAGAGGTGAAAATTTAGATCAGTACACCAATTCTTATGTTACTGCTGCACAAAGTAGTACGTACAGCAGTTTCCTTTCATTCTAACTGACAATGCCTGCTTTTCCTCTGCTTACTTTCTATTTCCTTGGATCTGCACATGAGATTTAGCATTACAGGTTTGATCCTCTGTTCAGGTTCTTAGCAGAAGTTTAATTGACTTCTGTGATTCAAAATAAGAGCCCAGACTTAGAAATGAGCATCTGCAGATTCAGTCATGGTCTCTGATTCCTTATCGGGCCTACTGACTGTCGTACTATGTGTCTGATGAAATCATTGGCTTACAGTTCTATTCTGCTACCCCTTCTCAAAACGTTTTCCTTCAGGACTGCTGCGTTTAGGAATATAAAAATGGCCAAGTGTCCTGTTACTAAAAATGGATATGCAGGAAAAAAAACCCCAAGCAAAGCATGTAACTACTTTCCCCAGAAATATTTTCCCACCGTCTGGGTTTCTGTTACTCGGGGGTTTTCTGAGCCAGAATTTGTACCTTCTATCAGCCCTCAGTGTATTTTTTTTTAAATGATCTAATCCTTTCTTAAACTTCCGTAAACTTTTAGAATCTACAGTGTCTGTTGGCAAATCTGAACTTAACTTCACTGTGTGAACAGAATTGTGACTTACTGTAACTTTAGTATCTGATGGTTTAATTTTCCAAATGAAACCTAAATTCTGCCGCCCCCCCAAATTCTTGTATTGCAAGAAGGTTAGTAGTTTTTTCATGTTCCTTGAGGCTGTTCAAGATTTCGTAGACCTTAATTTTGGGGGGACAGAAGGACAGTCAGTAGCAATATGATAGTATCTCTTCTGGGTTGATGTGTCTGTTAAATTATTACTTGGAGAGAAGCTGTTCTATTCAGTGCCATCTTTCAAAAGAGTGGAGAGACTGGTTGGGAGCTGCTTTTTAAATGGATTGGCTAGATCAATTACCAGCATTTACCTTGATGAATGAATTAGTTGACATCCTCTGTTTATAACACTTTATAGTGTTTCAAAAGTTTAAAAGACAGATCATGTGTGCTCTAGAAGATTTCTTTGGTTAAGAAGTGTTTAAAAACACAGTACCGACTGATTCAGCGGGAGCCTCTTTGCATGCAGGAACCTATTAAACTGGGGTGTAGATAATGTTTTTAGAAAAATTTCATAAAGACTGTCTGTCCCTGCTCAGAACATGTTTTATCTTCCTTCATGCTCTCATGCAAAAGATATAAATGACCCTGTCTGGTCATTCAGAAAATTACTGTCTATGGCAACAGCCTTCTCTGAGGCATTAGTTGAAGATATCAAACTGATGTTTGTAGGAGCCTGCATTACGGTTGTCTGTTACAGAATAGCTTTTTAATTTCTTGTTATGCTCCTCTGAGCTGTATCATTAAAAAAAATAAAAATGTTTCATTACTCAAATCTAGACACAAAATGTTACTGTGCAACTTATACAGAGAAGTAGTGTATTTCTTAAAAGGTATATTAATTTCACTATTACAAGATTATTTTTTCCTCTGAATCACTACAAATTAGAGTATTGAAATATTTTTAGATAACTTAGATTTTTTTCATTTCCTGTTTAAATAAAATCATTTAATGGGCTGCTTCTGTTCTTACAGGATAGTCAAGACACGTGTTAAAAACGGAGTTCCTTGTTTTGAAATTGAGTGGCAAAAACCAGGTTGGTCTGGTTTCTATGTACATTATGGAACAAAACTGTTCATAGAAAAAGAGGAAAGCATGCTTTAAAGAGGAGAAGAGTTTGACAACATTATGAGGCAATGAAATGTGGGTGAGATTGGAAACTGTTCTATGAAAACAATAGAAAATGTGCATCAGATTTCACATAACCTGAAAGTAAAAGCAATGCTTTAAAAAAAAAAAAAAAATCTACCTAGAAAGCAAGGGACTTGGTCTTCAGGTACTTTTTCTGGTACATGTTAGTATACTACATTAGTTACTCTGTATTTCATCTCTTATTTCACTATGTACCCAAAGCTGTGACTTTACTAACTAGAAATTTTTCTATGCTGACAGACTTCTACCTTTAGTGTGCCAGGAGACTGGCAGAAAGAAAAAGACTTTACTTGTAGCTAAATCTCAAGCATTATACTATTAATCTTTTTACATACCTTCTTTGTGCTCAAATAAATCTTTTGTTGTTTTACTTGCTCCCTACTTTGATACCTCTGTATATACATGTCTAATGTACAGTCATTAATTTTTTAGAACATTATGTTGATGCAGAAGATGAACCTGTGGAGTTGTTTGTAGTCACAGTTGAAGAGGAGTCTTTGTTTCAGGCTGCTTATCCTGATGTTGTTGCCCTTTATCAAGTGGAAAAGTCAGAAGTTCTGAAGAAGAAACAGAAAAGTAAGTCCAAAAGCTTATTTCTTAGGAACTTCTGGGTCTTTCCAGAATACAAGAAGCAAAAGCAACAAAAATTTCTCCCACTGTTGAGCAATATCATGTTTTGTCAAGATCAGGGCATGATATCTTGCAGGGACTCTGCTTTTATCTTACCAGTTAATACTTCAGCACTAGGAAATCTGAACTGTGGTTAATATGTCATTTTGATATGCCCTTTTTATTTTTTTCAGACAGGAAAGACAGACCGAAAGAAAAGGAATTATCAAATGTTTATGATGAAGTTAGCAATCTTCTGTCGCAAATGAATTTAAAATCTAGATGTGGAATTCTTCCCGTGCAAGACTCCACATCAGATATAAAAACTCCCCGAGAAGACCAGATACACCAGAGAAGTACTGAATCAAAAGATCTAGTGTTAGCTTCAGCTTCCTGCATAACAACTGTTCAAATGCCAGCATCAGCAGCTGCTCTTCCTCTGACGACATCTTACTCACTTTTACAGAGTATGTTGGCCGACTCATCTGTGTCGCCAGCACAATTTACTAAAGATTCTGGGATATCATCCTCTTCCTCTGTAACAGCTCGTCTACAACTGAGCAGTATTGACTGGGAAGGAACCTTCTTCAGCGCTTCACCAGCACTTGGGGGTGATACCCATGATCCAGCAGCTGACTTAACTACATGCATAAAACACTCGCGTGCTCTAGGTCATGAAACAGTAATAGGTAGCTCAGAATATTCTGATGCTATGCAGACTGATCAACATCATTCTGATAGTGCAGATGATTTGGTTTCAGATGATGCTATGGAACAATTTCAGAAGTGGTCTTTAAGTGAGCGAATACTTAAGAAGACTTCCATTCCATCAAAGCCTTTGTTGTCTGAAGACGTAACGCAACCGGAGTCTTTGAAATGTTTTAAACAAACACAAGAAATGTTGAATCCTGATAAAGATTATGTCTCTTCCTCGTGTCAGTTAAACAAACTAGTGCAGGAAAGTAAAAATGTGCTGTCAGAAAACTATGCAAGGGAATCCAGCATACACATTTATCAAGATCAGTACAAAAAAGCTGACGGCCTGGCTGAAATGATGCAAAAGGACCATAATATAAGCAGTTCAACATCTCTAACCCTCAGTGGGCAAACAACAGAGACACAGCATCCTGGGTGTGAAATGCTTCCAGCATCTCAAAAGCCACCAGATGTAACTGGCTGTCACATTAAAAAAGCTTGTATTCAAACTACTTGGAAAACTTCTTTTAAAAGGAGTGTGTGTCACAACAGATGTTCTTCTAGTGAAGACAGTGATGATGGGAATATGAACAAAAATCTGATTTACGAGCAGCAGCAAAGGCAACTGAACCCCGATCAGTTTAAAAAATGTTTTTCAAAGGAAAGCAGTAACATTGTTACTAGCAAAAGAACAAACAGTGACTCAGCCCTTATAATTAAAGGGAAGAAGAAAATGACCAATTTTAAAAAAGCTGGTAATAGTTTCTCATTGCAAGTATCTCCAAAACCGTCTTCTGCAGGGGAAGTTAATTGTCCCCAAAGTCCAGAGCAACCCTTTGAGAGGTTGGGTTGTGGTCCCATGCAGCAAGCCAAAAGTGCTGTTCCATCTTATGCATGGGCAGACAGTCCACTTCCCCTGTCTGAAAGACTAAAAGGAAGAATCAAAATTAATTAGGTTCCTCATAAAATAGATTATGATAACAATTAACTCTGAACCTTCAGCTTTTACAGAGTTCTTTCTCAAAGTTTCTGCAGTATGCTCTATCAATTTTAAGTGGACACAGTTTTGATGAATAAGAAGTGCTGTGAAATACTGCATACTAGAGCTAAAGTTTGAAACTAAAATGTTAGCAAAAGTACCAAATGGCTGATTATAGGCAAGTGCCAGTTATTCTGGACTTGATTAGATTCTAAACTTGATACATAAGTATCAGGATATATAGTATACAAGGGAGCAGGGGGGGTTATTTACGAAATAAGAAGGTTTTTTTCCCAACCGTTTGTGAGGATTTTATGTACGGCTGTTAGTCCTTCTGCTTTTAAAAACAGACTTACTAAAATAGTGCCTGCACTGCTGTTGGATATTCTTAATAAGACAAAGTGATACAGCTCTTTCCAACTGAAATTTTCCATTCTGCTCCACTAACTTAATTTTGCTAGTTTTAAAATGGGTTTTCAAACCTTGGGATGCCAGTTGTGTTGACTATCTCTGTAGGACCAGATAGAGACACACAGCAGATGTACCTTGCAGGGTAGCTAAATTTATTTCTGCCATGCCCTATAATAAACTGTTCTTTGAGTATGTGCATCTTCCAAAGAATGGAATAAGCCATGTAAGGATATTCTGGTTTTGTAGCTGTCATATCTAATATTTAAGGAAATTTGATGGCTTTTTTAATCAAACATTTATAGTGAGGGGCATTTTTTTCTTAAAGGATAGGAAATTCCATCTAACACTCACTTCTACTTATAATAGAATGAAGGTTAAGTTACAGAAAATCAAAATTTAATGATGATATTGCAGATTCTTTGGATAATATCATGTAAATGTTTGTTTTTAAGGGGGGAACTTGAATACAATTGCATTTTTGAAGGTGTTCTTCATACCTCTTTAATATAGAAGCAATCTTTGTTCATACAAAAAAAAAAAAAGTTGTCTTCAATAGCTTACTAGAAAATGCCTCCTGGCCTGCATTTAAGCGTTCATAACTTTTTCTATGGACCAACCAGAAGGAAGGCCACTCTTACCAAGATAGAATGTTAAGGATTGAAATTTGGAATATCCATGCCTTAATGAAAAGGTCAATTCTTTCTTCATAAAGGCCAAGGCTTTAAAAGTTAGGAAGCTAAATTCCAGATGTGTTTAAGGAAGAAATAGGTAGTCTATAGATAATACAGTCTGTAATTAGCCAAAAATGGTAGTTTCTTATTTTCCTCTGTGGGCAGGTGGAGAAGGTTTATAGTTGATTTTCCAAATGAGAAATGTATTATGGAAATGAGTAAAAAATCCAAAATATTGGAAACTTTTTTTCAGTTTTGAAGATGGTCTCTCTCTTCTGGAGACTCTTAACCACCCAGCTGATGTGAGAGGGTAGCTAGAAGAATAGAGTTGCTAAGGAAAATAAGAGTAGCAGTTACCTGGGGACCATAAATGGAGAGATTCCTTATGCAGTGGTCAGTAGTGGAGAGATCAGACCGTTTTTGGAAAAACATTGTTATTGGTTATGTATGATTCTTTTCCTTGCTGCTGATTTTGAATACTGAAAGTTGGAATCAAGAGTTTGACTTTTCATTAATAAAAATGCCAACATCATGTGAATGACCTCACTTTTGTTCCCTCCCAGTGTATGGGTATGTTCCCTTTTGTTGGAAGGATTGGACAATTTCACCCACAGTGTGTGGGTTTCTGTGTTTTAGGGGTTTCTTTAGAATTGGGGGGCAAGAGCAATTTTTGGAGGGGTTTTTTGTTTGTTTTCCAAATCTGCCTGAGATGACTGCTTTAATGTATGACTCGCTGAAAATACAGTGCCAGAATTATGACAAGTTTATGTTTTGCAGATGATGGAAACCAGAATAAGATAGAAAATATTAAGAACTGCAGAGGAAAAAAAAGAGACTATGTTGCTGATAATCGCTACAAATTAATCTGGTTTCATAAGTACAGTTCAAGCATGAAAAGCAGAAAAATTTCAATTTTTTCATTTGCAATGCATCTCAGTTTTGTGCGAGTTTTCTGCCACTACTTTACAAGCAGCAATAGATGTGAAGAAAACTGTGTAGGATGCCCTCTCTCATTTAGGCTGTAGCTGCTCATTGCAGCAAATAAACATAAGAACATTTATCATTGGGAGTGACTGTTGCTCGAATTAAACTTGTGATTCGTTACAGAAGGAAAATTACAGTTTTTAAAGTGTTTTGATTTCTCATCTTTCTGTAATTTACTCAGTCTAAGGATTAGGGATGATTTTTTCTTCTTTGGAACTGTTTTTACTGTGCCAGAGCTGACTGCTTTGCAACCGCTCACACTTGTGAAGATGATGTTTAAATTGAGTGGGTGTAACAGATAACTTTCTTCTGCAGGAAGTATTCCTACAAGATTATGTTAAACTGGCTGCAAGTATAAATGAATGTGATGCGTCAGCCTGATGACCCTGAATATATTTTCATTTATCATCTGTCCTGGTCAGCCTAAACAGGTTCTATCAGGGTGCTTCATCTAAAGTAATAAAAATATATCTGCAAAAATATATCTGCTATGGAGGTGGGGCAAGTAAAGGATGCTTTGTTCTTCAGGTACTTTTCTGAAAGTTTTTCTGCAAAACTACTGTGCCAGCCCGAGTACTTTACCTGGTCTATCACTCCTGATGTCGACATCCCTCTAGCTTGAATGATTCCTGCAGAAATATAGAGCAGATCCATAGATTCTGTATTCGCAGTATAAATATCATTATTTCCACTTATAAATGGTATTAAACATCTACTTAGATGCAGCAAATTTATTTAGTGTAGCTTAACAAAGGGAAACATTTCTTTGACTTTCCTTGTGATTGTAACTCACTATTTCAGCATCATGGGGAATCAACCAGAAAGGAAAATAAATACTGTTTACATGGAATATATACATAGAGAGCTACAAAAAATACAATGTTAAAAAAAAAAAAAAAACCACAACCACCCCTCAATGTCTATATGTCCCACTATCAAGCTACACATACTCTTAGTTTTTTCATTTGAAGGCATTACTGAGATACTTACCAACATGTATGAACATGTTTACCAGAAGGAAAAATTAATTTTCATTGCATTTACCAATTTCTACTTTATTGATAGAATTGGTGAACTTGATAAATCTTTTTCTAGTTTACAGAAAAATTTCCCAATTTGTGAAGGGGATTATTTGACTTTGAGGATTTGCACAGGCTTGGCTCTGTGCTCTTATGTCAAGAAAAATGCTTGGAAATATAGTGGTGAAAGAGACTAATGGCAGCTGTTACTTGAGACAAGATGGTCTTTTCATGTCTAAAAAGGTGCCAAACCCTGCCATATTATATCAGCAGATAAAAGGAAACTGTGGTTAGAATATTATTGAGAGTTGTTATAAACCCAAGTGCTACTGACAAAACAGTAAACTCGGCGCTAGATTTAGCGCTTTTGCCTTCAGGAAACAAAACACTTTAACTGTTTCAAGAAAACAAAATTATGATGGGTGACACAACCACTCTGCACAGTTCTCTTGCTCCTGTATCCTGCATCATAGCTACTATCAGTACTGAACTTAATTTAATTTAATAACATTAATCGCATATCAAACTTTAAAAGTTCTTTAAACCCAATCCTTGTCTCCACCCCCCACCCCAATTTCCCTTGACTGAGTTGGAGAGATTTTGTCACTTCAAAGACTGAGCACAGCTGGAAAAAGGGACATGCCTTTGAAAATACTGCTCCATGAAAACAGCTACGCATACCAAAATTCTACCTAATGGATATTTAAAGTGAATTAGCTGTCTGACTGAAATACAATTAAGGAAAGAAGCTAACCAGGGATATTTTTAGTGCCCAGATAGTGTAGAAGTAGCTGTACGTTAGCATCTATGTCATTTTAGTATCTTATTTTAAGATGCAATTTGCTCTGCTAGAGCACCTCCCCAGCCAAGCTCACAGCCAGGTTAATTGTCCTGCCAAACATTCCTGACAAAGGTTGGATCTGTGGCCAGCTATGGGCCAGCAGTGGGAGGAACTGTGAGCATGGTCTGCTTTGGATAAATTTGTGGGGCAAACTTACTGGATGAACCCTTGTGTGCTGTCTTCTTCCTCCATCCCAACATCCCAGTGCTGCCCTGGCAGTGACACCACATGACAAATAACAGACAGACAAGATGGCCCAAACCCTAGAAACTGTCCAAGTTTTATCTGCTGCAGAAACATGAGATCTGTGGCCTCATTTCAGGTCGAGTTCAGGCTGTCTTCCAGTCCCACATGAATGCCAGGTCTCAGAGCAGCTTTAGCCTTTAAGCCTCTCTATCGCTCAGCCGACTGCGATGTGTTGTAGACATTTTCTTTGAATCTTTTGCACTGGTGAGCTAAACTTGCTGCTTGATCTGCAGCTGGGTGGAAGAGAGCCCTGTGCTCAGGCTCAGCTCCCCCAAAGCCTGGAGTTTAATGGAACAGAGGGCTCCCGGAGTTACAGCCCGTGCACACCTACTGTACGGGGGCTTTATAAGATGTCTTATCCAGATTAACGTGTTGCTAGCTTTTGTAGTTGTTGAATGGTCTCTTTACCAAATAAGATCTGCCAGTTAGAAATAGGGGCAGTGGTCTATTTTCTTGTAATTAGTTACAGGGCTGATGTCGTCAGTATGACCTAGGAAGACACTGCTGGGAAGGACAGCGTCTTTCACAGGAGATGCCTCTGAAGGAGTGGGCAATTAGCAGTTCATAGATGACTCTATGGCACTGGGACAGTCTTATTAATTGCATTTTTCTATACCTAAATTGTTTTTGTGGTTTGACAGTGGGTAAATCTTACTTCTCTCCAGAAAACTTGCTTAGCAGTACAGGCTGCCAGTCTCTTACGTTCTTCTGAGTTTATAGAAATCTGAAGGTTTACTGAGAGGGGGTAACCAGAGCTACTGCTTAGTAGACTTAATCAGGCCTCTCTTATTCTGTTGGATAGATCAGAAGAATGTGGGATGTCTCTTTCATAAAAGTTCATAATAAATAGAGAATTTCAGTTGGAAAAGGAGAAAACTGGTTCAGTGCCCTTCTCAGTCTGGATGGGTTTCTGGGAAAGGAGCCACACCACTCAGTTATGGGCATGGAGCCTTACGGAAAGTTGCTTTGTCTGTGTTGTGTGACTTCTTTTCCTTTGTCCTTCACTGATATTTTTTAACAAGTGGCCAATTTCAACCAAATTTGATGGTTTCAGGGCTATAAATTTTTGATGATCAATTGCTCAGGGATGAGAGAAAGACTTTTCATGCCTTCCTGATGGAAAGAAATCAGCAGTGGCTCTGATGGCAGCCAGCTGGTCGGTCAGCTCACCCGTGCTTCCCTAAGCTGCGACATGGGCTGTCTTTTGGCTATCAGGCAGATCAAAAAAGGTGGAGGATGCATGGGGGGACATGAGGAAGTAAAGCTGGTTTTGCCACGGGGGTTATCAAAGACATGAGAAAGGTGCTGCTGATATTACGGAGAAGTTTAAGAGATACAGCAGAGGAGCAAGAGGTACTACAGTGGGATGGCATAAGGCATATATTAATCCTGAATTCCCAAGCACTTGTGGTATAAGTTTCGGAATAACCTCCTGGGATAGACCAAGGCATGCAGTTCAGCAGCTCGGCCTTTGTATAAACCTGTGCCAAACTGCTCTCCTCCTCATGTCTGGCTCCTACCATAATTTTTGTAAGGCACGTACAGCCCAGCATCCAGTTCTGCTTCTCTATTACCTTTTTAAACTGAAAATACTAGCTTTTACAGCATGGCTTCAGGTGATAGTGGTTTGCATTCTCTGTGTATTTATTTTGAACAGCACAAGAAGTGTGGGATTTGTAGGTGTTCTTAGCATCAAGTCCAAGTGAAGGTGACGGGATTGCGCCCACGCATCTCCAAGCACAAATACACTTTTGTTCTGGTGTCTGCGGATATGCCATCATCAAAGAAGGTTTCACTCTGTTTTCTGGACTTTTCTTTGTTTACCTCTCTAAAAATCCCAAATCTTACTGCTTGCAGACTGCTTAGAATTTGCAAGATAGATATTAGGGAAAAATTGTAGCCTCGTGATTTTTCTTTGTGATATCTAAAGAAATACTGTTTTCAGTTGATGGTATGTTTATATTTTCCCCCAGTATTACTCTCAGTTACTAACTGTTATGGTTGTTAGTACACTAATCATAAAACGTCATAGAATATGTTATGCTGTTATTCTGATTTATGAATATTCTTTTTGGCAATACCATAAGAAAACACTATGATAATCCTATGGTTAAGACATTCTGAGATATAATGTAGAAAGCAAGCAGGATTCACAATGACATTTTCCGTTTTGGTTTGGTTTGGTTTTTTTCCAGCTACAAAGGCCAAGTTTCATTCTATTTAAAAAAAAAAACAACAACCTTATCCAGTACTATCCCTGTTGCAGTCTCTGGTGTTAGTGGTTTGGACGGTGGGCTGGAAGGTATCCTGTAATAGCTGATTGTCTTCCGTATAGCAGTCTAGCAGAATTGATAAATTATTTTTTAAAAGCCACAAGCAAAGTCCTTTGCTTCATCTGTTATCTGTAGCCCACCGTGGAGGTCTTACAGAGAGGAATTCCTCTCCCTGAATTGATAAGCTGAAGAATATAACTGTGTAAAATGGGTATGTGGCTCTTTATTGCTGTGTAGGTGCTTGGATTTGTACACAGAACTGAAAAATTTGTTCAAGAAAATTGTATTTTTTCCAATAATAGTGGCGTTGATCTCGCAACAAATTCTTAGTGATAGCATATTTATTTTGTAAAATACCAGAAAATTAAGTTTGGGGATTTTTTTCTTCTTTTCTTTCTTATTAAAAAAAACAAAACAAAATATTTTGTGCTGCGAGGCCATGAATTAGAGATGCAGGAAAAATTACTATCAACAAACCATAGAAGTCTTCCAACTGCCAGTCCACTTTCACCACAGAAGCCCAAGACTTGGAAATGCTTTGACATGACAGTGAATGGGGAAAGGCTTTCAAAGGTGTAGGGTCGTTGTGACGTGACATCCATGTAGATATCTATATAACCTCATATAGACTTCTTGTATGAACTCATATAAACTTGTTACTTGCCCCCGGGGAAAAGACCCTCGCTTGTACATTGTGTTTAACTGATCATGTAATTCAGCCTGTAACCCAAGTGGGTGATCGATTGTGGAGGAAGGGATCTTTCAGAGGGGGACTATATCAAGACTTTGACCACCAGAAAAGCCAGTGAGGTACCAGGTGTCCCTGGTGCAGGTATCGGTTACCAACACAGATGTCCTGGGGAGTCGCACCAGCCCCAGCCAAAGACACCTTCCGAAGACGCTCGCTGAGCTCCCCCCAGACAGCCCCTTGTCCAGCCTGACCGAGAGCTTTCTGCTCAAGGCTTATCCTCTTTCAAAGATCCCAATGAAGCTCACTTAACAAATCTCTCTGCAGTTGTTCATTTAACAAAAGAGAGTGCTAACATCTGCCCTTATAAATAAAGATTAAGTATAGTGCAATTTTTTTTTAACTCCTGCTCTTCTAGTCAATTAGATCAATCAAATGTTCTATTACAATACTGAAACTATCTACAAAAAAAACCCCAAGACATAGTACCATTTAAGAAAGTAATTATGTTTTCAGAATAATGACAGCCTAAAATAAGGATGAGTATGGCATATATCTGGAGCACACACAGTTTAAGAAGTGCACATTAATAAATTCCCCTAAATGTAATTCAAGCTAAGAAGCCAGTTGATAATTTTTAGTACATAAATCACGGTAGTTCGTAGGTTGGCAATTAAGAAGAGTGGCTTATTGTAAGGACTCTTTTAATAACCTATTGTCACAGATCTCAGTTTAATAGCAACATTATGTGATCACATATTTTATTTATGGATCATTTGAAGAATTTGTTATGCAGATATTCTGATTACTGGACTATTGAACCATTAGCCAAATAAATCTAAAGGTAATAAAACTCACAGGAAGATAAATGGCTTGCTTTTTCTTGTTCTTTTCAGCCAATTCAGGCTAATTTAAGCCTTTCACAGAATGGTGATAATGAAGGATTTGTTCTCAGCAGCGTTATGGCAGGTGATTTGCATTTGAAAGTTTGACACATTTATAGGCCTTTGATCTTTTCCCTCCAGTGCTTGTGCCCCTGGCCAGACACCTACATGCACGTTTTACCAGGTGGAAGATCCAGGAGCAAAAGTAGCTCTAAAAGTTACCCTGAAAACGTACACTAGAAAAAATAATTATACAATTTGTGTCCAGAAAATATTCTATTGCTGAATTTGAGTGGCCTTTCTATAACGTCAGACAAAATATATTTGAACTTCTTTTATTAGAGTTTCTTTTAAACTAGAGAAAGTGCTCATGGAAGATTTTAAAGGAATACAGAGTCTGATGTAAAGCCCACTGAGCCGTAAAGATTGGCTGCTTCTATAGGTTTGAATATGTTGTTGAAATGGAACTTCTTACCATAGAACACGAATTTTGGCACCTAGCAAGCTTGAGAAAAGACTGACAGCCATGGAGCCATTTCTTAAATCTTATTTAAATTTGTGCTTTGTTATTAAAGAAAAATAAATTAACTCTCTCTCCTCCGGCCAGAAGAGGAAGTCTTGGAAAAAAAATCAGGGTGTTACTGGCACCGTGAGCATATGTGAGTAAAATTAAGTGTATAACCTAGGATATATGAAGGATGTTCTTAATGTTTACCATTTGACCTCAAAATAAGAAGGGAGTAACAGGATTCAGGAGGAACAAAGCTGAATATTTGAAACAGGACTGTTGTATCCCTCATGATTGTCTAAAATTTAATATAATCAGCTGATTTCTCTGCTGGACCGTAATGGTTAATTCCAGGTCTGTGAGCCAGTGGTTCATTTCATTCTCATCTCAGACTTGATGCCTAAGGTAGACTGCATTCACTAATTAAAAATTACCTGCATGAAATTCCTTCCTGTGCCATGAGCAAATGATATTTCTCCAAACTGAGCTTTTCCTCTGAAAGGAGACATGGCTTGCTAGGTTCCGTGGAGGAGGACAGCCTGTCTGATCTCAGGAAAACTCCAGGGATGGAGGTTTCTGGCCAAATAACTGGCTTCAGGCTGTATGTTGTATTTGGGAGGATGCGGCTCACCACCCCAGAATACTCAGCCTTTTTAAAGCTGTGTAATGAGTATTGATTAGCCATTGTCTGAAGTACACTGAAAGTAGCAGGGACTATGTAAATGTTAGCTTACTTTATAAGCACATTAATAGGGAATCCCCAATAGCCCTACTGAGTTCTTTCTTTTTTTTTCCTCCCTCTCCTTTAAAAGATGCTCCTTCAATCTAAGAGTTAACTTCACGTTGAATGTACTTGAAAATTCAGTTCCCTGGTACATTTTGTTCTTCAAAAGAGAGCACTATCCATCTGTGTTACTTTGCTTTCAACTCATCACAGAATGTCAGATACCAGATAAGAGCAAGAGACTGATGAATGGGCATCCCAGCCTGACAGGGCAGGTCAATGTCAGGGAAATTGAAGATTCCCTTTTTTTTTTTTTTTTTTTTTACTACAACCCATTTGCCAGTATTTACTTTAGAAAATCACTTCTCTGGGGGCTCAACTGGCTTAAAGCAATATTACCTGGAGAATGATTTAATTTTTTTTCCTGATACTGTCTCCATTTTATACAGTAGTTTGTAATAGGACAGCATCACAAGCTTTAAGTTGACCACTCTGGTGGGCATCATATAGAAGAGCTCTGCAGAGAGGTAATCCCTCCCCTGACACAGTCTGTATCTAAGGTAGGGAGAGATTTGGGGGAGCAGGAGAGGAAGACTGGGTCTTTTTATGATCATGCAGGTCAGTGGCAGGGCTGAAAACAGGACATTTGTGACCTGATTTCCCATCCATGTGATTGTGCTGCCTCTCCAGACAGTGCTTTGCTGTTCTCCCTGGTTTGCAGCAAACTGGACCTTAAGAGAGCAGAATTTTAGCCAGGACCAGCTGCCCTCAAGATCTGCATGCCTGCTGTTGTAAGATCTACCTGCTTATTCATGCATGCACCGATTTTACACATCCCAATTACCATTAACTAAGCAGGAACTTAGGCAGGGTGCAAACCAGATGTCTGTGTCTCATCAGAGTGATGGGGTGGCCAGCAGCATACAGTTAAATGGGCTCTCAGAGTGAAGGCAAGCTAAGAGTTTGATTAGTAATCCCTTTTTCCCACTAGTTCTACACTTTACATTCTCTTTGTTTACCTTCTCTTTGTTTGACCTAATAGATTTATAAGCTTGACTTACTGGCCCATACATACATTTTCCTGGTAGGATTTTAGGTTTTTTGTTCTGTCATGTGTTTCAAAATAGAAATGAAAATAATATAAGAGTTTTCTAAACAGCAGCAGCCAGAAGTAAATGACTTCTTGCAACTTTACAACCTTAACTGAGCCCTTATCTGTAGCTATATACTGTAACTATAACTACTGTAACTATTCGATAACCTGTGCTTTGGACTTCCTGAAAAGTCTTTTTCAAGTGGATAATTAAATGTTTCCTGCTTCTAAGATTAACTTTATCCATGCAGCTGAGCAGATAAACAGAGATGTATGATGTATGTGGGTAGGGTATGCTAAAAAAAGCATCGTGTTCTGCTGTTGGTATCAGAAGCACCATAAAGAATGAGTAAGAGACTGAAAATCAAATAGATGAAATCTTAAAAAAAAAAACGAGAGAGAAAGGAAAAGAAAAGATAGAGAAAAGAGGAAAAGAAAAGATAGAGAAAAGAGGAAAAGAAATAATGACTAGTCATAGTGGGACAAGCTAGAGGTAGAAAAATTGGGAAGAGGTGGAAAATAAAAGCTGATCGTGAGGCAAAAAAAGGGAGCAGGGTCTTCCATGGTGGAGAATACTGACCTCTGCACCATGCCCTTGTCACCCAAATACAACTGCCCAAAAATCTCACCAGGCAGGAAAAATATCAGTGTCTTCTTCTATCACCAGAAGTACAGCAGGAAACCTATAATGCATCACTGAAAGGTCGAAGGCTTGTAAGACTCAGAACTTGATGTGTTCGTTGTCTCTCTTTCTTCCACCGTGAACTTCTGCAGAGTTTGGTTGCTCTTCTTTTCACTCTCCCATCAGGTAGCTGCAGGCAGCGGTAAGGTCTCCCCTGAGCCTTCTCGTCTCCAGGCTGGACAGACCCAGCTGCCTGGACCTCTCCCCATGCACCCTGTTCACCAGCGCCCTGGCCAGTTTGGTGACCCTCCTCTGGATTTGCTCCACTCTGCCAACCCACCAGGTTCCCCAGGTCTTCTGGGAAGCTGCCTCCCGGCCAGTCACCCGCAGCCTGCGCTGCTGCGTGGGGTTATCCCGCCCGGCGCAGGGGTTCGCGTTTGCTTTCCCTGCACCTCCCGAGGCTGCTCCTGGCTCATTTTCTCCAGCCTGTCCAGGTCCCCTCCGAATGGCGGCTCTGCTCTCCCATGCATTAACCACTTCCCCCATTTCGGTACAATCTGAAAACGTCTGTACCTGCAACGTTACCTATTAAAAAAAAAAGGAACGGTTTTACTCAAATGTATTCATGGGACTGTTGCAACACTGAGTTTAATTTGTTCTGCAAAATTCATGGAAGCATTCAGAGCAAATGAAAAAAAAACCTCCCAAACAACATGCCATTCATGTTCGTCAGTAGACTGAAGGACAGACTTGGTTTTTTTGTAGGACTGGATGTGATTAAAATTAACATTTAGCAACTTGCCAAGAAATTCATGATTGCAGTTTAAAATCAATGGTCCTCACCCATGGGTTAACCATGTGCTTGTGAAAGGTGGCTTGAACAGGCACACAGCGCTTTATTTCAGAATGTGAAATATGTAAGAGCTAAGTAAAATTTGTAATCTAACACTTGTACGTTGTCTCTTACCCAGACTATCGATCCATTTTATAATTATTAAACTGAACTGCAAGCTGTGCCCAGAGCATAACTTCATTTAGCACTGAGATGAAACATGGTTTCTATAAGCAGCATGCAGCAATTCTGCACATCAGTGCTAGGACATGGGGGAGGAAGAAATGAGCAAATACTGATGAGGAGGTTCAGTGGATGAAAAGGAACAGCCTGAGCTGAAATGTAATCACAGCAATTGAAAAATAGCTCCCTTCACAAACACCCAGCTTCAGCCGTGCAGCTCGACTAGAAATAGTCACAACTGAGATTTTAATGCTATTTTCCTGGCTATTGGAATTTCCTGTAAGAGGTACCTAGTTTTGGAAAATTCATCATGCTGCAAAATGAACTATTTAGAGCACGGGGCATGAAAGCCCACTGTAGTAGCAGGAAAACAAAAGTACAAACCCTTAGGTGCTATCCCAGTCTTTTAAAAAGCCCTATGAAACCACTATCAGACATGGCAAAGACAATCATTGAGCTG
Organism: Haliaeetus albicilla; assembly: GCF_947461875.1. Classification (NCBI taxonomy): domain Eukaryota; kingdom Metazoa; phylum Chordata; class Aves; order Accipitriformes; family Accipitridae; genus Haliaeetus; species Haliaeetus albicilla. The sequence goes on along the minus strand of NC_091500.1, from coordinate 12,196,109 downwards.
TTCATGGGGAGACTAAAAGAAACACTTGGAGATAAACTGTATTGTACTTTATCATTTATTAAAAATGGATGTATGCTTTTGGGTAGAAAAGGAGGCATCGATGATGATTTTGAAATATTTTTTAACAGGTAACCTTCCACCTCTCCCATGAAAAACTGGAGTATATCCACTTCATTACAGCAGACAAATTTTTTTGAAACCAAATGTGAAAGTTGATATAATTAAGCCGCACTAACCAATAATGGAGTTCTACTGAAAGAGCTTCTATTATTTTGATAATATCTATTACTTCTCATTTTCTAAGCAAAATAAACCTTGTTAGGCTCCCCTTCCTCCCCCAGCTTTGCCCTGTCCTTCTGGCTGAAGTAACCAGTAGACATTAAAGACCAACCACATAGTTGAACCTCCTTTCAACTTCTGTTAACAGGGGTATTAAAAAGGCATTCCTAAATATCAGCTGAAAACCACTAGGTAATAAACTCCCTACTTAAAAGGTGGGTAGGTGTAAATTCCACACGTAGGCCTTTTCATCTGGGAAGCCAGTTGCTTGGAGATCAGATGTTTTAAATGAATTGCGGAGCTGATGTCACTTGTCAGTCGATGGGGACCGCTACTATTTGGAGGATCAAATACTTACATTTGAGGATGTAAAGCAAATAGATAGGTCCTGATCCTGCCAGGGCAATGCCAGAGAGATGCTTGGCACTATGCAAAGCCCCAGTGAAATCAATGGTACTTACTTGACTGTTTCTTCTCCACGAGCAGGCTCTTAGTTTGGCATTTTGGAGTTGTGCCCTTGAGAACATGAAAGGTTTTAAATGTTTATGGCAGGACTTTTTAACAGCACTAGAACTTGCCTATTCCTGGTCTTACTACAAATTAATAACAACGTTTTCTCTTGTGCTAGCCACAAGTTTGTTTGGCCAAAGGTGGTAGTAACAATTAGACATCCAATTTACATGTGGTTTTCATTGATTATAGTAAGGGTTGTAGGCTCTGTTTCATAGGCCTGGACTCAGGATCAGTCCTGGTTCTCTTACTGCCTTCTTTCCCTCTGGGAATTGTAGCTGGCTATTCATCTGTATTCTTTGGCATATTGACCTCAAAAAAAAAAGAAAGAAAGAAAGAAAGAAAAAAAAAAGTATGTATTTGTTGACCAGCTTGCTTACCTAGGAGTCTTATTTATTTCAGTTGAGGTTGGACCCAGATTAAATCATCTTCCACAAGCAGAAAAAAAGCTGCAAAGTCTACTTATTTTTAAAAAATACATCTATCCAAATTGAGGGAAAGCCTTAAAAAGGAGAGGAGCATTGTGGGGTGGCTAATGTGACTCTGGATAACAAATGTGGTGGATCCTTTCCTTCCTTTATTGCCAGCTTGAGCATAAACCGAGGTGTTCAAGACTATTTTTCAGAAGTGTTGAACACCTGCTGCATCTGCTGGAGTTAGTGAGACGTGCAGCTGCTGGCCCCATGTTTTATATACGGGTGACTGACTCCTCGTCTGCGCCTCTGTAAAGCAGGACGGTAACAGCCGCCTCCGCAGTGAGTGGGCGGCATAGCAGCTAATACTTGGGAAACCTCTTGTTTAATAAGAGATGAAGCGACTTTAAAAGCTTTGGGGAAATATAGATATTTTTTTCATGGTACAAGCTGCAAGATGAGGCTTTATCGTCTAAGTGCTCTACAAGGATACTAGTACAATCTGCTTCTTGTCAATAATATAAGATTAGACTTCTGTCCTAATTGTAAAGAAGGCTGACTGTTATGGGATTAGTGTTGTTGAAACACATTTATCCATGTTTACTCAGTTTCAGCCTGCATTTTTCCCATCTGATATGATTTTTTACATATTGTTACAAGTCTGTTTCTCCTACCAAACTCACAGCTTGGTGGAAATAGATGCTAATATAGAAAAAACCCTTGTACATCAGTCCTTAAATAACTGTACACAAAAAAAAGCATTTATCTACCATACTCGTGGATGACAGTGATTATCTGGACAACTTGTTTGAAATTTAAAACCTGAATCAGACACATATGGAAGCTCTAAAAATATTCTATTCCATGGGTGTGGTTTTTTAATGGAAAAATTTTTGCTCGTTCCATGCATCTGTACTTCTCCTCCCTTCCGTAATGAATTCAGTAATTCATTCAGAGATGAAGATTGAGATGTTAGCCTTTATACTGCAGAATAAATTACTGAAATGAAAATCAAAACTATCAGTCAAGCAGAAAAATGCCTTATCATTTTTTAAGTGTTAATTCATATTTCATTGGTGTTAGCCTCGTATCTCACTACCCTTCAATGTTTTGACATTAGTGACAGACAAAAAGGGAATTCCTAAAATTTGCAAGAGAGAGAATAAAATAAAGATTGCAAATACTTTTTTTTTTTTCCCCATGGATTTTCTTTCTGGGAAGGTGCCACCTGAAATACTAGACTTTCTTAGCTCTTTAGTGAGAGAGCATCAAATAGTCATAAGGTATAGAAAAACAAACCTGGTATCCAGCCTGTAGCTATGCCTTCCTCTGTATGGTACTTTTTAAGGCCCCGCTATAAAACAACACTGTGAACCGTTCTACCATTTCCAGTAATTTTTGCCTGGTTTTTTGCCAGCCTTTGCAAGATAATGTCACACAAAAACATAGCACTGTACCAGCTACTAGGAAGACAATTAACTCTGTCCCAGCTGAAACCAGGACACTGAGGATTCTCATACTTGTGGGTGGAAACGTAGTGCTATCCAAAATAATGAGCTAAACCAAGAACAGCTCCATACCATGAGCCTCTGTTGACTTACATAGGCTATGGATCATACAGGGATCGTGGAGAGAGACATTGCATAGCTTCCCGATTTGCCCAAAACTGAGGCACACTTTGTGTGAGTACGTTTTGGGAACCTGGGGGCTGTGGGTAGAAATGGGTGGCTATTTTTTGAAATTGAACCTTCGGCTGCATCTATACCAGTAGAGCAAACAGGGCCACAGCCCCTTCTTTGGCTCTGAAGATGCGTGTTAATGGCAAAACTTGCTCTCATATGGGTAAGCCCTTTGCTCACCCCTATGCCCTTGGTGGCATCCCCTGAACAGCAGTTAGGCAATGTTTGGGACATAACTAGGTGGGTACAAACTAAAATAGCACCAGGGAGCATGATGGTAATAAAACAGGATGCACAACTGCAAGGCAGTTTTCAAGTATGTGCCTTAGCCCCGTATTACCTATTAATATAGAAAAGCCTGTAATTTTTTTTCTTGTCCGTGTAACAGTTTACAAAAGCATAAGCTTATAAGATCTAGTGATTTTTCATGCAACCAGAGCAGTTGCCCACATACTCTAATATCCTGCCTTGGTCGCTCTAAACATTTACCTGTAAGATATAAGAAAAGATATAGCTATTGCTATAATTTGCATTACTTTTCCCTTGCTAATCTCATCTGAATCCCTATATATAAGAATACAGAGGTGAAATCTGACTGTGTTCACCTGTCATTTACAGCAATGGCATCTTGGATATGCACAAAATCTTCTCCCGTTTGGTGTCTGAGCAACACTTTCTATGATAAACCCATAGGTTAGGCGTATAAATTAGCTGGCAACGTGCATTGTTTATAGTCAGCAAACAAGTGACTTGTTGAAACTTCTGCTTCTAAATTTGACTGCATTTAATTAACACTTGATTCCAAAATAAAAACTGCTGAGCAGAACAGTTTATGTATATATATATGCTCAATATGTGTATTTTTAATATATTTCTCCCTATATATCTATACACATACGTATACATGCAAGCTCCTTTTTCTTGGCACACCTTGGCAGAAGTTCCTCCTCTTCCACCTCCCCATCCTGATTTTTGTCTATTTGTAGGCTTTTAATTGTTGTGTTTACCAAAAAAGGGAAAGACATAAAATAAGAGCAGGGGACATGTCAAACGGAAAAGGCACTATAAACTCAAATATGGGGAGGAAAAGAGAAAAAGAGTGGGAGAGAGATTTTAACTGGGACAAAATCGAGTCCCCTGTTTATGCTAAATTAGACCTTGTGTCTGACTTGTGGCTTTGTGACTGTTGTCTTGATGCTCAATGAAACTCATTCAGTTCACTGAAGTGACAGAAAATACCTGTCATTCATCTTGTCTTAATTTTAATCTGTAGCAGGCATTTGCGATTCTTAGGATTGTTTCAGCTCATTTTCCTTAAAGAAGGAGTAAAGCAGAGCTCAGAATACAGTAGGGTAACCATAAAACCCAAAGCAATCCTGACTGTGGGGAGCTGTTCCCTGAGTTTCTGCATGGGATACACATCATCATGGTCAAACTGTCTCAACCTGGGTTGAAATGCAAAAATCCTTCACTTTTTGGTTCTTTCTTACTCATCTCAGCATAAAATCAGTAAGTCTCCCACAAGCTACTTCCCAACGTTTTGGTCCCAAACTCATAAAAATTCACAAAAGCCTTCCTAATGACTACGGTGACTACTGGATTGGGTTTTTTTCTGAGTGGTTGTAGTGAGGATTTCACAACTGGAAAGAACTGGTGTATTCCAGAAAGCCTCAGCTTGCTCCGGCTATGTGCCATTCAGAGGCGTTTGCCCCCTTTTTTCAGAGTAGCTTACGATGCACACAGAGATCGTTACACAGAAAGAAGCTCTAAAATAAACCCTGCTTTTCTTTTTCCTCCAGGTTGGCACTCTTTCTCCCCTTCTTTTCATTATATATTATATTTTGCTTCCATTATGGGCCGATACAAACTCATGGCTGGCAGCCGAGCTGCTCAGTAGAGCTGCAGAGCTCAGTAGTTTTGGACAGCTTTCCTGGCGCTCCTAATGATTTGCTGTGTGATTTTGGGCAAGTTACTCCTTGCCTCTGCTTATCCATTTCCCCAGAGTAATAGAGATCATTAATCACCACTGTAAGCTGTTCTGAAGCCTAGAGATGAAAAGCGCTCATTGTTAATGCTATTAATTTATAGAATATACATTTTTCACTTGAACTGCTTAAGATATAACTTCACTGTTGCACTGAGTCAGGGCTGGAAAAGGATTTTTTTGGCAGAAGAATGGATTCCTAGAGGTAGAAAATTTTACAGAAGTAGCTTCTAGTCTTCTCTTACACATGTCTAATCTGTATATTACTTTGAATTAAATTTCTATATAAAACATTTGTCTGGGCCCAAAGTTTATACACTTTATTTCCTGGACTTTTTTTTTTTTTAATTACATTTTCCTATTTCTTTTTTTTAAATGGGACTTTGACTTTGTTTATAATTTCGGATTTCCTTTTTGATTTTCCAGTCATGATTTAAAATAGCAGATAAATCTACAGACTGCAGGGAACGCATTGCTGTTCTTTCCTCCTTTCTCCTGTTGAAAACCAAAGTGATCCAGAGAGAAGTTAGTTACAATCTAATGAGAAGAGAAATCCACAGAGCCATAACACGTGCAAATCCAAACAATCTTTGACTTTTACGATGAAGACGCAGATAACGAGAGACTACTTCAGCAGCAGGCAGCACGGATCACTGCTGCAGTGCCATCGCCTTCAAACAGTTACACAGAAATGAGGGCTCAGTGGCTTAAATTCAGCGTTTGTTTTAACGGTCCTTATCTTTAAATTCTACATCTGCAAATTGTTTTGTAAAATTGTAAATTTTCTTTTTTCCTCTCTCGCTGCTTATCCCCCCAGCGCAAGGTTACACGTAGATGCGCAGCCTTAATTGGTTTAGTTGCGAGAAGATAATCTTTTTTTCCTCCTTTCTCGCTGTCGCCTGTCAGCGTAAAGGCTTTTTAGCTGAAGGTTGATAATTATCATTGAGAAGAAACTAGCACATCAGGAGTTCATTTTCCATCTTAGCACTTGTGGCGCTCCTTTGAACTCCTCTCGCCAAACCCGCGTTCCCACTCTGTCACTTTCCTCCCTCCATCATAAAAAGGTCTCGGCCGCCGGCGGCTCCAGCCTTTGCTGGCGGGCAGAGGGCATCGCTTCTCCCGAGCGCTCCTCCGGCATGGACAAACTGCACGAGACGTTGATAAACATGGAAGACGCTTTGGGTTCGGAGCACTCCGGCTGCTTGTCCTCCTGGGACTGGAAAAGCGCCGCCGGGCCTTTCGAGCTGCACGCCGTCTCGTCTCCGCACAGCTTGTCCCCGACGCCCTCCTTCGAGTCCTACTCCTCGTCCCCGTGCCCGGCGGTGGCGGAGACCCCCTACGGCGGCGGCGGCGGCAGCCTGGTGGGCTACAGCCTGGTGGACTTCCCCCCCGCCTACCTGCCCAGCCCCGGGCAGGCTCGTCTGCCCAAGGGCACCAAGGTGCGGATGTCCGCCCAGCGCCGGAGGAAGGCCAGCGAGAGGGAGAAGCTGCGGATGAGGACCCTGGCCGACGCGCTCCACACGCTGCGCAACTACCTGCCCCCCGTCTACAGCCAGAGGGGACAGCCCCTCACAAAGATACAAACCCTGAAGTACACCATCAAGTACATCAGCGAACTGACGGAGCTCCTCGACAGCGTCAAGAGGCCGTAGACCCCACCCGGGGCACCCGCCCCGGCACGCTCAGGGTCTTTACAAACAAACAAAAAAACAGCAAAATTTCTTCCTTGCCGGAGTCCGGTGGCGCGGGGCGCGAGAGGAGGACGGAGCGCGAGGGCCACCGTGGTGCATAGGACGCGATGCTGGAAGGTGATGTAGGATTGCCTAAAAAGCCTGAGCTGCGAGTTGCTGAGACAGAAGTCTTACTTTTTGCCTTTTTATGTCTTTTTTTTTTTTTTTTAATAATAAGCTTCTGAGAAATATTAAACCTAGTCTGATACAAAAGTAAAAAAAAAACCCAACCGATCTTCCTAGGATTTACGTGTCACTGTTCTGACTGATCTTCTGTTCGATAAGGACAATAGTAAATCCATAGGTTTTAAGCTGAATTTTAAAAAAGCAAATGACAACAACACTCTAAGAATACTAAGTGTATTGATTTGTAGGCACTTTAATACTAGAATGAGGAAGAACATGTAGAGTTAGTTCGGGTATTGTCTATTTATCCATGTTTCCACTGTACCTAAAAATCAAGAAACTAAGTAATAGTGAGAACATCTTTGCTCGTAAACAAATAAATATCAGTGTCATAGTCTGTATCTTGTATTATGTATCTGACTGATAGATAAGTAAAATCTAGCAATGACTGCTAAATATTGGAAATGAAATATAAGCAAACCGACATTTTGTGTAGATAAACTGCTGTTATATCCTATCTTCTTTATTAATATATACAGAAATGTGCAATATTTCTGTATTTAATGTATAAAACCCCTTTGCTTTAATGCCTGATAAATTCTGGAAGACATTTTTACATCAAATTGCTAGAACAAATAAGATTAGGCCAAGTTATCCTCCTTCCCTCTGACATGAAATAAATTGATTCAGGTATCAGAAGGATGGGAAGTTTTATCCTCAAGGTGTACTGAAACCTAGGAGGGTTCTAGTAACCATAATGTCTCCTTATTAAAAGCTGTCAGATCAGCTGTTTCCTACAGCTAGTAACAGTCCTGTGAAACACGCACATGAAACCCTTCAAAAACCAAACAACGGAGGACATAGTCTTAATCCTTAGTTACTTTGACTTTCATCTGACAGGTATCACACAGGTCTCACCACACCACCAAAAATACGGGTTGCTTTGTAAATCTCATTGCAGACTGATTCGTAAGACTTGACTGTGCTGAGGCCAGCAACGCACAGAGAGGAGCAAAACCGAGGGCCGAGCTGTGTGGAGCTAATTAAGTCAGATTAACCTTTTCTCCACAGGGAGATGTAAGACACAGAGAGAGCAGCAGCCAGGAGGTAACAGGCTTGTCTCACCAGGAAGGCTAGATCAGCATGTCTGTGTGGGGCAGATGGCTTAGGTTTGTGGATACATCCTGTAGCAGAGCACTGCAAAACTAAAACTTTATTGCATCCTTCTCTTTTTTTCCCTCTTTCTGCTTGTTTGGAAAGAAATGTCTTTGTACTTTTTTTTTTTCTCCAAGGCTCAGCCTAAACTGCCTCAGTGCTCTTCTCACGTGGTACATGCATATTGGAGCAGTGTGAAATCCCTCAGTGTCTCAAAAAAGCAGCTACGTTCAAACTTATGCAGGTAGCACTGTCACTCAAGATGCAACCACATTTAAGCATATACCATATGCTTCTGTTTTGGTTTAACCAATGTTAGATTTCTCACAAGCTTTAGGGTTTCAGCAAGAATATAAGTAGAATCATTTTTTAAAGGCCTATAAAATTGTCAAACTAGAGACAATTTTATGTGCATATAAGGTGGCAGCACTAATGTCAGCATAGTATTCCTCAGTATAAACTTGTACAGCTGATCCAGATTTGAGCAGATAAAGAGCCACATAGACAAGGTCAGGCTGGATTATGTTTTGCAAGAGTGAAATTGCACATTGCCCATGGGATCTTGCACAGAACCATAACTGAGAGCTTGTTCCCATGTCCTTTCTCAAAGGCTCTCATTGTCACTGACAGCTGTAAAGTGGTACCTGCTCGCTTGTGCTGGCAAACCACCAGCAGATGCACAGGAAGATAGCCCTGTCATTCTGTGATGGTAAAGTCCATCATCATTCACAAGTATAGTGGTTGGGTATATTGTCAATGCTTGGGAAGACTTTTAACCTTGTTCCTTAAATCTTCCATGCCTGAAACCACAGGTAATGACTATGCTTTTCAGCTGTTTAGCTGGTGAAGCCTATAGGGTCATGGTTAAAGCGAAGGAACAAGGAGTTAGAAGGATCCACTTCTATTGCTAGTTTATCTATGACCTTGGCTGGTCATCCAGCATTGCTGCCTCAGTTTACCCATCTACAAGTGAAGACTCTGATAGCTAATAGCTTCAGAAGGCTGCTGCTCATAGACAAAGCTAAGCAATACTCTATGCAGAAACAGCATCCCAGCAGGAGGTAGCCTGAAGATTTACAAAGTGGCTCAGGCTTAGCATCTCCCACCATCCCAGAGAAGGTGGCAGGTGAAGGCCCTGAACATGCTGGGCTATAGCTTGTTAGGCATCTCTAGAGTTCCTCTGTCTCCCTGGAAATCCAAGGTGGAGCAACAGCTCTAAGTAAGCACAAAGGCAAGGCTTCAAGTTTCAGAAGGACACATTACTGCTTCTGTGCCAGTGAACTAGACCTTGCCTGTGCCTACTCCCTAGCCCCAGAACTGCTGTAGCTGCTGCTATACTTTTAAATACTTTGAGCTCCAGCACGACATGGCTGCATCTAAGCTGACCTTAGGGAACAGTGTCCCCTAAAATCACTCCCTGTGCTGCAGCTGGACCAAAGCCCATGTCCAAGATGGACTTAGTTTACTAGAATACATTGTACTCTTGCATGGTTTAATTTGTTTGATCTCCTTTAAGGGGGTCTCTCCTTCCACCTGCGTGGGTGTGTGAGGGGAAGTGACTGAAGCGTACAAGTATAAGGCACAGGTACGTTCAGTATCTGCCTGTAACCGGGATCTCCTAGGAGCTGCCAGGTTTTTCTCCCCTCACAGAAAGAAATTAATTCTTGCTCTACTTGACATAGAGCATCTCTTTAAACCCCTCCTTTTGTAATTTTCCCCCCGGCATAGACATTTCACTGATCCAGAGGAAATAGTCTGAATTATTATATTCATGATGGTACAAGTCCTGGTGATACTAAATGATAAATTTTATTTATTTTCCAATAAAATGGAATACAGTTAAGGTTCCTCCTCTTTTCTCTTTCCTTTACTCCCAGGAATTCAGGATATTTAATTGATGTGAAAGAGACCAAGTTAAGTTTCCCACTTAAGGGTATGAGATCTAGCCTCCAGGACTGCATGTAAGGTCCTTAAAGCTATATTGAATTCCACCAGCAACACCACAATCATCCATAGAACAGAGGCAAAAAAGTGGAACCTCAGTCTGAAAAAGTTGCAGGAGTCACAGAAGTAGAGGACATCTTTCACATACAAGCATCTTCTCTCAACACAATATGTTAAAAATCTACATGGAAATAAAGCTAAAGTAGCAGCCCAACAGTCACTAGAAGTTCACTGTTGAGGAATTAAAATGTGTTCTGCCTAAGGGATAGAGTTGTTTTCCATGCTAAAGAGTTACAGGAAAGGGAACTAGGGTTTAGTCCCAGACAATGAAATTAATTCTTCCAGCCCCAAGAGCTCTCCCTTTTCCAGGTTAGCATGTCATTGAAATTCTTTACTAACATGCAAAGCGGAACATGGCTACTAAAGAAACCACCACCACCAAAACATAGTTTTCTACTGCATTCACAGTTTTCTCGTACAAGAAATTGGTACATGAAATTATACTTCATGAATGACTAGTCATAAAGCTGAAAGGGCAGCAGGTAAGTGCTCAAATACTAAAGAGAAAGTGGATGAAGAATATTATATGATCTTCTACAGAAATTAATTAATTGAAACAGATTTTTCTCTATCTCAAGGTTTTCCTGAGATTCTAAACCTGGCAATTTGGTTAAACTACTAGTCCTTCATTCTCAGTTTACTGATGAGATGACTACACTATCCTGCTGCTCCCAGAATCAGCTGCTGCACACTACAAGTGGATATTTTGCCTTTTAAACAAGTGCTCCCAGCCATTAAAAAACAAACCAACCCACACTTTGCATTGAGCCAGAGGGAAACAGCCCAGACTACCCATACGCTCTCCCTGCCCAAAGACAGCGGAGAGCAGTGCAGTGAAAGAGGCTGAAGGCAGGAGAAAAGATGAGCGAGGGGCACCACATCATGGGTGAGACGGCAGGACCCCACCAGCTGCTTTCCTGAGCAGCTCTTCATGCTCAGAGCTGGGCCCTTGCCTCCACTCAGGGTGAATTGCTGAGGGGGGCAAACCAGGTGTGATCACAGAGTCAGAGCGCTTGAAATTTCAGAAGCCAGAGAAAAGAGGGACTTTTGCCCCACAGCCATCCTAACCCTTTTATTACAGAAGAATAATGCAGGGCAGAGCAGGCAGTTACATGTAAAGGGTTTTATACAAGTTAACTCCTCTGATGCCATCAGCCAGGCAGTTGGTGCTGCTGGAGGGAGGAGTTGCTGCTATCAACAGCATGAGGACAGGCTCTGGGCTTTGTGCTGTACCTCAGAGACCAGAGGCTGTTCTGGTGCAGCTGGAAATAGGTGATGCTGCTTCGTTTAGCAGAAGGCACACCAATGGAAAGGAGGAAGCCTGGTAGGTGGAGTGTCAGCCCAGGATTCAGGAGACTTGTACAGCTTCCCTCTCCAGGGCAGGCTGTCCACCTGAACTCAGGAGAATGACAACTTCTCTGCCCACCCTATAAACAGGGTGCAGCAGCGTGTCACTCGCCAGCAGCAGCAGCAATACCTAGACAAGCACCCTGAAGATGGCAAGGAGGCCAAATTCCCTCTTGGTGGGGAGAGTAAGTCCCTTGGAGAGAATACGCCCCAGTGGTTAAAGGATCACTGGAAGAAGGCAAGCCCTGGCTCTGAGAGCACCAGAACTCACCCCCACCCCCAAAGCAGAGGGGAGCCTGGGGCTGCTCGCCCACACACACCGCTTTGAAATTCTACACTGAGGGGCACCACGTAGGTGCCAAGAGGTTTTATGGTTACACATTTGGGCTGCACATAGGTGTGCTTGGCCGGGAGGGGGTGGGGGGAGAAAGCCTCCTGCAAAAGGGCTTCAGCCAGTTCCTTAGGAGAGCTGCTTATCTGGTAGCTGCCACAGCTCCACGTCCCCTCTGCCTAGGGATGCCAGGGGCCATCCCTCAAGCTCTGCATGGCAGTAGCTTAAAAAAAAAAAAAAAAACCAAACAACAACCCCAAAACCAAACACCACCAAAAAAAACCCCGAACCAAAACACCTCACCCCCTCCCCCCCAAAAAACAAACACCACCAAACTCTACACAACAAAAAACCCCACAACATATACACACCTCAGCTTCTAAGGAGCCAGGATCTGACCGACTTTTACTGCCCAACTTATTTGCCATACAGCCACAAATGCTGTTATTACATTTAATGGATGGGAAACGCAGCTGCAAAGAGAAGTCCCAGCTCCCAGTAAAGCAGCTTGGCTTTAATGAGTGACAGAAACTAGGTCCATCTGAACCCTCTTCCCTGATCAAGCCCCTGACTTTTTGCTTCTTTACATAGCAACAGGAGCCTAGGCTTGCTCTCTTATGACTACACCAAGTACTATATGGAGACCAATTCAGCTTAGTTACACTTTAAAGCGCTTCTTTCAAAGCGCATGCCTGCCTGGGATTTGGGAATCTAGCTAACACTGTGTTTAGGTGTTTCTGGACTCTCATGCACAAGCAAGAGTGGAAATTTTATGGCAGTGACTAGCTGAAGACTCAAACTTATGGCAGAAGCCAAAACTTGAACCAAAGCTTCCCAAATCATTAGATCATTGTCAGAACATATTTTCCTCTGGATAGAGGTGCATAGCATTTGCTCTTTTACTCAAGACATTGAGATAAAAAAAAAGCACTATATACCAAAAAAGAAAGTTAATGGGGCCAGAAAATTTAAATGTCAGTTTTCTTAATTCTTCAGTATAAATAGTAAGTTGTTGCTGCTTTAAATCACCAAAGCAGTACAAAGCTTTCAAATACTAGCCAAGTCATTGAATATAGACTGTAGTTAAAATGAGAACTCTGCATTTCTGTCAGTGACCAGAGATGAGGCTAGTTGTAGCACTGACTTACTGCCATTTATTTGAAATGGAAATAACTGTCTGCAGTACACTTCTGTTATTGTTCCTATTTTCCTATAAAAACAAATCACACCAGACTTCTCTTTCTGCTTAGACTTTTATCATTCACCTGTTGAAATTGCAGAAGACGTTAAGCATAAACAAAGAAGATTGATCTGCTTTCAACTTGTGTTAACAGGGATATAAAAATAACATCCCAAATACAGGGGGAAAAGCATGTGGTCATAAAATATCCACTTAAAAGGCAAAGAGGTGTTGATACAACACTTGAAGAGGATTTTTTGTTGTTGTTTTTTGTTTTTATATATATATAACCAGGAAGACAGTTCCTGAATTTTAGTATAAACAGACACCTCTGAGGTGGAGAGACTATTACTGTCATGTCTTTAAAAGGTTTTACTGATATTCAAATGGATTTGTGTATATCTCACATGCTGTTGGAAAAGCTGACAAGCAGCTTTATATAAATCCTAGTCCAATTATGAAAGGGAATCTCCTTGAGTTTTCCCACATATCAGAAAGGTGAAGGACCATCTTATCTATTAACACTTCCCATTTTACAAAATGACAGTAAGCAGAGCTTTTAGAAGAGCTGAAGAGTAGAGCCACAGTTTACCTGGGCATCAGCTTGCTCTTCAACAACTCTTAAATCCCCATGAACACATAAAGAATCTCAAGATATTGACTGATCTTATGAAAAAAAATAAAGGTGCCTTAGACAAGGTTGTAAATACCAGATTTCTATTCCCAAGTGGTGTTGTCCTCAAGTCCTGGTTTGAGGAAAGGAATCAGAAACCCAGAAAGCCACAACTGAGACTGAGTTAACAGCACTGGAGTAGGCTGCCCAACCTCATGCTTGATTCTCACAGCAGTCCCTAGTTGCTATGTTTTTCCTCCAGACAGCTGGAAGAGGGGAGAAGGTGGCTCAGGCTATGCCAGGCAGCCTATGCTGTGCTGGTAGAGCTCTGTCATGGCAGATGACGATTGCCACTCATCTATCTGGAGAACACACTGCGTAACAGTCATTTCTTGGGAGACAGTCAGCATGATGTAAGACATACAGAGAAGTCACCATACCACTTAAAGCGCCCATACTCATGTTCTGTTAGGTGCCAAACTCTGGCAGCGTATTATATGTGGGTCCTGTGATTTCTCAGTAGCTTGTTACCACATACTGAGGAATAGCTATACTTTCCCCTACATTAATCCAGTGGGTAAAGCACTAAGCACAAAGTTAACTGACTTATAAGCCTGACAGCAGACTTGACATGTTCTGCATTTTCCTTCTATTCCCATGCTGACGTATTTACATCTCATTCCTCAGTATCACAGCTCCGTGGCTTTAGTCTTCACCTACCACAAGAGTAACAGAATAAGACTTCTTTAGCACAGTAGCCACCTCTGTTGGAAAACAGTCTTGATGCACAGCTAGGGACTTGACATGTCCGTCATCATGAAGCCCACGCAGATTTTTTTTTCCAGGAAAGGCAGCAAAAACACATCTACTGCAGATATGCTTAACAGGCAACTGGAAGACAGACAAGACTTACAGAAGCGAGCTTGTAGTTACAGCACAAACTCTTTAGTGGGATCTCTGTACAGGTATTGTAGCAACAGAGCTACAGCCTTTTAGACACCATGCTTTTTCACAAAGTGCAAATAGATTCACAAAATAGTTCCTTGCTCGTTAGCCTTCACTGAAATTCCCTGTAGTATAATCCTATTTAGTATCAAGTTAAAAAAGCAGACACCTGTTATTGTACCTTTAGCCCTAAGGGATAATGATTCATGCTAAGCAATAGCTTTCCCTGGAAGAGGAAAACACAACATTGAATCTGAACTATTTTCACATCACTGTTGGGATGCCAAGAAAAAAAAATCAAGAATTTTTCCTCCTATTAAAAAAAAAAAAAAAAAGACAGGATAATCTGACAAGAGCTCCTAAGCATCATGTTCTCTAGTAAGGAAGAATCCTTAACACTTCATGGATAGAGTCCATGTATTATCATTACTACTAGTACAAGTCTTCACTAAAAGCTTTTTTTCCATTTAGGCTGACAGCTTACTCAGCTAACCTGTGAGCAATTTCCCCCCACCTAGGGAAGGCAACTTGACATTGCAGAACCACAACACTCCTGCAACATGCACAGTTTACAGCTTTTCTGTCAATAGCCGCTACAGGATCAAGTATGTTCATCCCCAACTTGCTTTGAAAAAACCACTTTCTCTTACTGACATTAAGCTCCCTGCAATCCTGTGTTCATACTGAGGCTTTAAAAAGCTCAAAGTGATTTACAATTGACTTCACACCTGTTGCCACCTTCCTCCCCCTATCCCAGAACAGATGCTTCCAACTGTGAAGTGACTAGACACAAGTTTTGGACACATTAGCTGAGCAGACTAGGTCAGATGCGAGTCACACAAAAGACTAAGAGTTCGACATTGTAGAGGAACGCAAGAGAGCATCACACTAATTTAAAGACAAAGATACATTCATGCTGGTTAGCTGACCCTCTTCTCAGTAGACACCATCAATATATTTTCCCAGTAGATACTTTCAAGATGTCTTTATTTTTAAGTCTGGGCAGGAAGTGCTTGCTTAGGCCACCTAACTGCAACTTCATAAAACTAAGTAGTTCTCGTTTAGTCTCTGTCAAAAGTCAGTGTATTCACCTACAGGGAGAAGAGAGGCATACAGAAGTCAGTTATGTTACAACAGCAGTATATTTGGTATTTCAGTAGTGTAATTTAAGATTGACACCAACCTCTGCTAGTTGTTTTCCTTCCTAAGAAGCACTGCTCCAGACGACACTTGCCCATGCGGACGTGGTTCTGCACCACGGTCTAATGAGACATTTCAGCTTTTAGCTTTCTGTACGGCACACGCTAGGACTAGGAGTCTGTTACCTGACACAGATTGTGACAGCATGTGCTGAGCAAAGATTCAGGAGTGACTTGAGAAGTGCCTGTTTTCTTACCAAGTCTGTGTTTCCCAGGATTGCATCTCCTTCGACAAAGAAAGCCTGAAGGCTCTTGCATAGTGCTGCAGATCACCACACTGCAGTGGAAATACAGCTACAAGACAAAAATATAAATATTATGTGTAGGGGAGTCTTATTTGGCAAACATCTGATATGTGTACTGACCCCAAAGGAAATGAACTGAAAACTGCTAAGTGGCTAGTCTTTATTTACTACTGTTATAGTGTTATGACTTCAAGGAGGTGGCCAATAGCCCCAGGCAGCACCTGGCCAGCTGAGACCTTACACAGCATTTGCTGCACGCACCGCTCCAAGCTCATATATTGGGACTGCTGACAGCACAGAGACATCTCACCTGCTCTTGTAACAGAGTTGTGCCTTGTACAAAGGTGAACATCTTCACTTCAAATCTCTTTAGGTGCTGAGGAGATTTTACTCTGAGGCTATAACTAACTTCGTGGAAGACAGTTCTGTAGGAGTCTTTGCTGTTTTCACACCTTTTTGTGGAAGAAAAAAAGTGAAAGAAATTGTATTTAATCTAAACCTTCATCACTTCAACCAGATCTTTAAGCAAAGCAAGGAGGTAAAAATCAGAGGAGCTTCCCTCTGCATTTTCCTCAGGCCACAGCGATATGGGTAGAGCCTCCCCCATTCATGATCCTTGCCTTTGGCTACAGTCAGGGTTGCTTCTTGTTGTTTCTTTCCAGCTGGAAGCTGTTAGCTAGAAGTACCTTCTGGCCACCCCTGACAAGCTGCCACTAGAAGGCAAAGCCACTGTGCTGACACCGGCAGGCACTCCACAGCCTAGCAGCAATTGCCCATCAGGACAAAACAACACATCCAAGCTGACTTGTGTCCTCTTCCCCTTTCCTCCCACCTAAGGTAAGGGGCTTTGTGCTGAACAGTTCCCGAGTACAACAGGGAAGCCCTCCTTACCCATTTATAAGGATGGGCCACTGTGGAATGCTATCCTGGCTTTGGGAGTTCGTAGCCCAACAGTCATCCAGGTTTAGTTCCAGTCTCACATCTTTAGGCTGGAGCAGTTCAACTTCAAAATACAGTGCCTCCCTCAGATATTTTACTACAGGATATTCCAATTCCTGATAGGGCTCTGAATAGGATTTCTCTAGAAGAGAGTATTAATGTTAGAGTTTCCTTTTTACAGAGTAAGTATTCCCAAGCTTTCCACTTTGCTCTTCCTTCCACCATTTACTGTGGCACAGTAATACTAAAATCTGGGAGAACGTATGAATGTCAACAAGTGGCGATACAATAGCAGAAAAGTGAGAACTGGCAATGAAAGCAAAGATCTGAACTGTATTCCTTGGCTCTGAGGATCCAGAAGCAAGACTTCTGCAAAAACCCAGTGGAGTAAGATGCTCATTCAAAACTGCCTCTGTAAAGGTATTGGTGGGATGGAGTAGAAAAAAGTCATCAGGGCCATTCCGGTCAGTGTGAGGGTTTGGTTCAGGCTTCAGTTAGCCCTTTCTGCTAGTGTAGTTAACATTTTATGGCAGTATTGCATGCGACTTCCTTCTCTGACACAAGTTACGATTATTTCAGTCACTGCTAATTCTGCTTAGCAACACTTAGAGTTGATAGGAGAGAGAAGCTGACATCACATCCACTACACAAAACTTTTAGCATACCCAGACCAAGCAGGAAAATCACACATGTCAGTGATGCTGCCTGATCCACTACAGATACTTGACCATTTATGTTGCATTCTGGAACGGAAAACCTCTGCTAGAAATCTTAAAGACCTTAAAGAGGTTTCCACTTCATCCTTGGAGATATTAAAAAGTCATCTGGACATGGTC
Source organism: Haliaeetus albicilla (assembly GCF_947461875.1). Taxonomy (NCBI): domain Eukaryota; kingdom Metazoa; phylum Chordata; class Aves; order Accipitriformes; family Accipitridae; genus Haliaeetus; species Haliaeetus albicilla. The sequence continues at coordinate 12,178,594 of NC_091500.1, read as the reverse complement.
CTGGGCAACCTGTTCTGGGTGGTCCTCCTTGAGCAGAGTGGATGGACAAGACGACCTGCAGAGGTCCCTTCCAACCTCAACTGTTCAGTGATTCTATAGAGTCTAATCATAAATGTTACCTTTGAAAAGCTTCAACGAAAGAGCAAGAGAGCCAAACCCTGGCTTAATACTGGGTGGTGGGTTCTTCTTAGATTCGTATTGGACATCAACTGTCTGCTTGATTGCATACCAGCATACAAATTTCAGTCTGAGGGAAGAGGTTTAGCATTAGATTTTTAAGAAACCAAAATACCTTGGACAGCCTTCTTTTATGGAATGACACTTACTGGTATACTGGTGTATCGTTGCCAGGTCTGAAATAGAGTACATCATTTTCGTATGCCATAGTTGTGCTATTGAACTGAAAGATACACATCATTACAAACAGGACAGTTACATGAGAGTTTACTTTGGTTTTGCCACAATATCCACATCCCTTCGACTGGCAGATTGCACTGAGCAGAGTACACTTAGGAATGGCCAGAAATTACCAGCCAACAGCCCTATGCCTACTGAACTAAAGCTGACAGCTATGCCACAGTCAAGAAGAAACAGTTTATTAGCTAACAATACCTTGAATATGACATAAACCCCCAGAAACAGAGGGCACTGGGCCTGAGAAAAAGAGATCAGTTGTTTTGTTAACAGAATCAGTGTATAGCATGAGATGCAACACCTGCAGAAGCAAGCTGCGTTTGTGGTGACCTGAATTTGAGCATGATTTGATCCTTTGTTATTTTGGGTTTTTTTCTATTTATGCAGTACATAGGTGGCAGGAACAGGACCCACTCTGGTCTTGGTCATTAGCAACACCTAACCAGCTTCTGCAAGGCATAAGAGCGTGTCTCAACGGCAAACTCATATTCAAGTTCATTACTAAACAATTCAGGTATCAAACTGAAAGCTAGTTTCAGAAAGCACCTCTGACCTTGAAAACCGTTTTTACCAAATAAGAACTTCTGCCCAACTGAATTTAGTATCCTCAGAAAAGGAGTATAGATTTACCACTTGACAAAAAGTCAGCTGTGACCTTTTTGCAGCTTCTGCCTAGCTCTGAACCTCTGCCAGCTCTAGTAATAACCCTACCCCAATACAGAGTAAACTTCACACGACTAAGCCCTTACCTTTCTACTTGTTCCGCAAGTGTTCACATTGAACTTAAAGGTTGCAGTCTTCTCTGTCACTAGACTGGGTTTGCACCGTCTGTCCCTCAAGACAAGCAGGCTGGTGTCCAGGTCTGCAACTCCTACCAATTTTACTGCAGTAATAACCACAGTGCCATTGGGCAGGCACTCTGAAAGAAAAATACATTTTCATACAAATCAGGACTCAGACTCCTTTATTTTGTAGCCTAGCACAACAAAGAGGTTCTGATGGATTTGCTAGCAAGTTTTTTGGCACCTCACAAAGATTAAGTTTTGAGCAAGACTCTCCAGCACTAACACCTGATTTTCTTCAAGCTAACTGCTACTAGACTATACACTACATGGAAAACCTGATGATTTCACCTACCCTTCTCCTCCTAGGAACTCTCACACTCTCTCAAAAGGATTTTTCTAGCCAAGATATTCAGTACATTCAATACTGATGAATAACTTTAAAAATGACTAACTTATATGTTGATCCTCCCCTCACCCCACCAAAAAAAGCCCCATTCAACCCCTAAACCAACCACAAAAGCCCATTAAAAAAGCTTCATGATTTTGGAGGTGTGAGGGGTAGTAGAGTTTCTCGCCTGCTTCTCCCTCTCCTGTACTAGACAGGATAGTCACTCCAATCTGTTATTTGACTTGCCTTGTAGAATCTTACTTTGTAGGAAATCTGACAGGCAAATAGAGTATCACACAAATATAAACTCTAGAAACATTTCAGACAACTGCATGGGCTTGTGTGATTTAGTTATGCAACTCAAAGACCATTAACAACTAATCCCCAACATGTTATTACGTATTAGCTCTGAAGGTGAAAATCTGCAGGAAATTGAGAAGTCCCTCCTATTAGCCAAGGTAATGCCATCCTTCAAGGTCAAGTGAAGTGAAGCCTTTATTCCAGAGGTATGAAAGTCCTAGAGATGACAATCACAGGTTAAACAAGACAATAAAAACACACTGTTCAACTACAGTATTCAAAAACCAAGAGGAAGGGTTATCACAAGCCAAAGGTAATGGTAATTGATCAAAGTCAAATCCACAGGAGATTTTTTATCTAGAAGATCATGCAGTGAGCTTTTTTAGTTTTGCAATAGAGTGCAGTACAAACTCTATTGCACGTACAGTTGCCGTTAAAGATAGCTCAGCCTTAAAGTGCTTGCAGAATGCTTTTTTTCTTGCCTACTTCTGCCAAAATTAACCAAGGGAAATTAAAGTGTTCTTCCGAGGGTAGAAAAATAGTCCTCCATTAATCCTTCAAAGCCTATCTCAAAGGTAAATTTTATTTCACCTTCAAGGACGTAGTGTATCATGTTTGTATCTCACAGCTAGAGCATGCCTTTTAATCGCTACATGCTAGCATCCTTACCTCATAGTTCACATGGGAAGAAAGGAAAGGGACAGAGATTGCCAAGTGAGTGCCATTGTCCCTCAGGCTGTAGTTGTACTTCTGCACAGCTTCTGGGGTCATGTGCCAGTCTGAGATGAAGGGTAGCCAGTTTTGGTCCACATTCCCATGAGCGATAATGAGATGAAAGTTCCTCCCATCACAAAATCCTCTCGCACTGGGCAGTACTGTAATACAGTCAAGAGTCAGCCAGCATGCTAGCTGCCATCAGTTTAGTAGGGCTGTTTAGGACTGACAGTATCCCTGGCTGAAATTAGCCCAGTTAACAGCTGAGTTCATAGCTAGGTTAGTTACAGCCAGGTTGGTACAGCACTGCCCAAGTTCCACCAGTTTACCTGCATCTTTAACAGCAGACACTATTATGACTGGGACAGTGAAGGTCTCACTTGTTGGGTGGGTTATGAAGGCAAGTGTGACATTCAGGGTGTATGCTCTCATGTCAGCTCTCGTGTACTAGGAAAATCATATTTAAAAGTGAAAAATCACCAAGCAATATCATCATTTCTATACCATGGTATGCTGCAGTTTCTTAGTACGCACCTCTTTCTTAATGCTTGGTGCATCAAGTGGGGCTTGTATTATGTAGGCTTTACTTCCATTAGCATATCTGATCTCATATGTTAGATATCCATGCTGAACAGCTTCAGGTACAGCAACAGCTGCCCCCTCAATGGTTAAGTTCACAAGCTCCACATCTGGGAGGAACATTCCCACTGTCACATTCATTAGCCTTGCACTCAGATTTGAGTCTGAAAAAGAACGCAGTAACACTGAGCTCTTAACAGTACCAAAACCCTCAGTAAATTCAACATTAGGCTACTTACTGTTGGTTATAGCAAGTTCTACTTGTTCAAATGGTGTTTCTATTTCCTTGATGATAGTATGTTTGGTTAGTCCCCATTTGTTATCTTCCCACTGATGTTCCAAGAACAGGTTGATGGTGTATTTTGCCCCATGCTGCCCACTGCTCACAGAAGTCTAGAATTTCAAATCAACACCCTTTAGTATAACATGATTGTACGTTAAAGTTGTACTGTAACATCTCAAGGTCAGCTAGAGCTACAGCTCCAAACAATTGTCCTTCTCAGCTCAGGAATCATGACTCTTAAGTGGCACTTGCTGTATCCCTACGAGTTTAGATTACCTCAGAGCACTTCCTTTGGAAAATTGTCCCCCACTCCCAAGTTTCAAAGCAGCAGGGGACTATTTCACCAGTGAAAGGGCTTCTCCTGCAACTTCCTTTGAAGTTCAGTTATTACATTTGCCTGGGATTTAGTTCTCTCCAGGCAACTACATTTAGATGTATAGTCTCAGCCCATCCCAGTATCATATGGTCTGGTGGACAAATGGGTTGTTCCCATTCTCTTAAGTGATCTGTGTAAAATACACCAGAACCCATGCATGCTTTACAGTCCAGTTCGGACTGTCTCCAAGGAGTATGACATCAGGACTAAAAGGCAAAAGCTCTGTGTTAACCTGAGGAAGGAAACAAATCAATAGTTCTGTGTAGGATCCTGTCCATCTGTGCTTCTAAGAAAAGGAATTCTTTAAAGTGGTGCTTACAAGAGCTACCTTTGGTCAGGGCTTTTGGAATTTTTGATATACCTTTTCTTCCCCCTTACCCCCATCCCTTATTTGAAAGGAACAGGGTGAAGAATTATTCCTCCCCAGAAAAAAAAAAAAAGAACAGAAAGTCTGTTGTCTGGCACCTTACTTAAGTCACTAACCTTGTAATAGCCACCTTCTGCACCTATTGGTATCTTCATTGTAATTGCATTTAAGTCATTCGATAACACATAATTCCTGGAAGCCATTTCTTTGGTAGAGAGTTTGCGTAGATCCACACCAGCTTCAACGAGCACATCCTTAAAGCTAGTTGCTCCAGTAGAGAGTGGTTGAATATATTTTGGAACAGTCCAGATGATTGTTTTGTTAGTGTAGTCCACACCATCTTAGGGACAAGATATGAAAGCTGTCAGCTCATTACTCCAGTCGCAAGTCAGTCCCTGTACATGTAAGCATTGGAGTAAGGTACCGCATTTCTCACCTACAGGACATGCCACAGCAGTATCCACCATCAGGATCATCCCTCGCTGTTTGTAAAACATACTTGATCTCACTGCAGAAAAGGTAATTCCCTGATCCTGTAGGAAGAGATATGGTTAGACCTACACAGCCTGGCTGCTTGTTGAGCTGGAACAAGCATACCAACCTCGACCAGCTGAATTTGCTCAGCAGCGTATGGTATTCGCAGCAGAACCCTGGTGTCTGTGGTGTTGAGTCCATAGCCTGCACTCCAAGCATCGCTCACAAGCAGAGCCCTTTTTTCTTCTGGCTGATGAAACACTATTTGCCATATTGAGGCTTTTCCTGCTTTTGCCTACCCGAAGAAATTCATCAACACTTTAAACATGCTATTCAAAGTAACAGATTTACTGTATTAAATGATTTATTGTATTGAACTGCCCAGCAGTTTTGTTGTCTTATTCTAAATATTGCTAGTGGAATACCCCTCCAGCTTCCCCCCTCATACATACAGAGCTTTCCGTATTAAAAGCATCAGAGACTAACTGTACTGCTGCATTGCAAATACAGGGTCCAAGAAAAACGCTGATCCACAGTTCACTCCCGGGACCTGGGGTCTTAGATACAGTTTTTGTTGTACAGTCTCTTGACTGGGAAGACTCAATTTCTAGGCTATGTGAGAAATCAGCTTCCATTTCTTTCTTGAAGACATAGTCTACAGCTGTCTATTTCTAATGTATAAAATCCCTATACTAAACCCACTTGGTACAGAAGTTCTGCTCTTCTTACTTAAGTGCTTTTTGAAAGGACATTTTGTACTGTATGGACACAAAATAGAAGGATAGCTGTGCCAGAAGTAGCACTAGCTTTTAGTAGGAAGAAAATCTGTAGTTTTACCTCTGGAAAGGCAAGAGTCCAGTCCCCAGGTTCATCTTGAATGAAGTCTTTTGCAGTCTGCGGAACCTCCCTCCTGACAGAAACCTAAAGGAAAAAAGCCTCTGTAAGGGGTTTGCTGATGGCACTTGCTTCCATGTCTTCAACACCCTACAAGTCTTTTTCAAGGGAGACTAGCATTTCCTAGAGGAAGGTTTCCTCCTGCCAAGTAAAAAATTATGGCATAAGATGTCGTCATGCATGGTGCATTATCTATAGTCCACTTGATTTCAGCTTCTTTTTATTTTCTGCCTATCTTCCCATTTCTACTTCTGGTTAAGGCCAGTAATTTGTTCTTAATTCTCATGTCCTCTTGGAAGAGGAGTCCTTTTTCTCCCCTCTGCGTTTCTCCCCAGCAAATTCAGTAGGGAAACTTCCTTCAGAAAGTATACATTTCTGTTACCTCAAATAAGATTTGTTGAGACAACATTCAGTGAGTTCAATCCATTAGCTTAACCTTTTGAATACCATTTCACAACTTTATTGGCTATTAATGTTGACAAATAGGCTATATAAGCATAATATAAATGTATCACTAAACTCAGGATGCATGCTGTGCATTCACTAGTGAGCTGTTCATGGCGGGGCATTCAGATTCTCTTTCCAATACACATTCCTAGCATCTAATCAGCTTCAAAGAGGGCATCTTCCAGTACTTACCTCCTTACCTTACTTTAAGTACCTTCCCATAAGTACTTCCAGTACTTACCTCCATGTAGTTACTTTCACATACTAACTCTCTCGGACTCCATGGACCATAATAGCAACTTGCACTTTTCAGATGAGTTGTAGCATTTTTCATATCAGGAGTATGAGATGCTTTGATTTGTGTAGTTACTACAAACATATCTTTCTGCATGGACACAGGGAACACTTGCTTGTTAGACTGATTTTTCTCTAGTTAGGAACCACCTACCCTTGTGACCAAAAAGCAAATTACAAAACCCACCCACCAGCCTCTGCACAGGCCAGCAACTCCATACTGAAGCATTATTGCTTTCTACTTCATTAAGTACATAGGCTATATGCATATAGATGTATAGCTATGTAGCAATATAAATACTTTGGGGAGCAGCTTCAACCTTTTGCATAGGCCCAGCACTGGACAAAAAAAAAGCTCCCTAAAATATAGCTGGTCTTGTGCTTTATGACATAGTAGCAGTGAGCAAGCAACACAAGCAGCCAAAGCTTTTGAGCTTTTACCCTAACATGTCTCAGACACTAAATATTAGAGCAGAGTGCAACACAGCTGCCAGAGAGAATTCCCTATTCTTATGCAAGAGGGAAGAGTTGCCCTTCAAGGGCATATGTGACATGCTTCTTTGTGTGTTCATCTGTAGGCCATTCAAATGTCAATACCGTGGAATATTCTCAGACCTCTGGATACATTTGAGGAAAATTAAATCATTTGCCACTGACAGGTGTTCAAGACATTACAGCACCTCAATTAATACCTATCAATAACTTAGTAATCTTTCATGTAAAGGTCATATGCAACAGCACTATAGGCAAATGCCTATAATAGACTTACCTCTAAGTGAGAATGGCAGCTTAGTGCAGAAGCACGAAACTCAATCTTACTCCAATTGCTGTAAGTTACTGTATAGCCACACTGCGATGCCATGGTCTCATCTAGCTCCCAGGCTATGCCAGATTGATCTATGGGCAATTAGTGAAAAGCGGTATTAATGAGTATTAACTCCTGCTGTGCAAACTCCCTGAGCAACCTGCCTTTGCCCCAGGGTTCAGCTGACCCTGCTCCAATAGGGCCCAGCTACATGCCCTGGGCTCAGACATTAAGAGAATTGCAAAGTGGTGAGAGCGAGCTGTAACCAAGTCTACAGAAAGTAAGAAAGGTAAAATTACAGACAGGCTGGGACAGGGACACTAGCAGCTCAAGGACTGAAGATTAAAAAAAAAAAAAACCAACCAAAAAACAACACACCAACATGGAAAGAAATTAAATCCTAAAGGGGCAAAAACCCCAGTAAGAACAGACCAGTCAGTTATGTCCTAAGTGTCAAAGTTGTTGTTAGGCTGTCATCTGTCAATCCTGACATCAGGAGTCTGATCTGTGGCTGGCACAGGCCCATGATTCTGTCTGATGCCTGCTTGGCCAAAAGAGTCTCTTCAGGGGTCTTACCAGGATGACAAGCACACCAAAGCTTAACTTGGATTTTTTTAGGCTACAAAACCATCTTTGTAGTTTTGGGCTTTTTGGTTTTGTGTGTGCCCCCCCCCAAAAAAATTGCTTTATACTTTCAAGCTGTACCTATCCCAGTTGCAGAGTGTCTGTCTTTGTGTATGTATGAAGATACCTGAACAAAGAACATATTTTACACAAGTTTGACATTCTGGAAAGGTAGATGTTATGTTATGGATGTCATGGACTATATCTAGTTAGACTGCGAACTAGCATGAAGAGCTAGTTCAATGCCAAATTTACATTTTATGCATATAATCTTACACCTGATAATGTTTATAGCCCAAAATTTATCTCACTCTGCCCTTCCAGGGCATTCTGTAGTGCTTCTCACTTGAATGCACCGCTTGTTGACTACTAAGCCCATAGCCAGAGGGCCCAGCTAATTTTTCTTGGACTACATTAAGAATTTATACTCTTCCACCAGGTCCCTTAGCTGTAAGCAAAGAAGGTGGAAAGCCACTAGTGCAAAATCAGTAATGCAGTCCTAGCTTCAGCTAGTGACTTTTCAGAATACTATGTGCTGTTACTGGGGAACATTTTTACCAAGAGGGAAATCCACCAGCATCAACATGCCTAGAAAATACCACATGCATTTCAATTTGAGTCCAAAGATAGCAATATCAAGCCTAATCATGGCTAAGTTGTCACACAAGTCTACAGGAGAGATTATATAGCAATAAAGGTAGCGTTTGTCTTTACTTACAATGAGGTCCAACCTACCAAATTCTATGATAGAATAATCCAGGGAATTCTAGTATAGGAGAACCTCAGAGAAGTTTGAACATTTCACCAGGTGTAATTCCCTCTCCAATTTCTTCTATATGAACTTACCAACAACAGAAAAAGATAAGTATTTGTCCTTAAAGTATTCCACACTCAGTGTTATACGCAAAAGGTTCCCCAGGCACTCCGAACTCATGGGTCCTGTGTTGAACATATTAAAAGGCTAGTAAGTATGGGATTAAATGTAACATACAAACACAAATCTATTACTTCCCAGATTACTGTAGAAGGTCAGTGTTGTGACAGTCATATTCCAGCATCTCTGGTCAGGAGGTGTTAGAAGTTTTTTCATTTTGTTTTTTTTTTTTTTTTTGTTTTTTTTTTTTTTTTTTTAAACTAGCAATACTTCCAGAAGAAAAGCCAGCCCTGAAATTAGTATTCCAGTAGTAACTGTGTCTGATCAGCTGGCAATGCTACCTGCAACAGCCAGTCATGGAAACAGGATTTTGGAACAGGGTCAAAAAAGTACTAAATTGGCTGCCCAAATCTGAACAACTTAAATGGAACAAAACAGAACAGGAAAGTGTCATTCCCCCCACCCTCCTGAAAAGAGGAAAAAAGCAGCCCCTAAACCAAAAAAATCCAACCAACAAAACCCCACAAACAAACTGCAAAACCAAAAACCCCATACATACCTATTCACAAGAGAAGCCACAAGTCAAATCTGGGTGGGGAAGAGCCACACCAGCTACCCATCAGCATACCCCCTTCACCTGCCCAAGTACCAGTACAAGGAGCTAGCTGGCTCATGCTGGGAAAGGACCACAGGGGGGCAAAGATGGCTTGAGAAGCTCAGGTCCCAAGCTATCACCACAGCATAAACCAGGCTATGGCTGCCAGACCTCTGAAAGGCAGGAAGCAGGTATAAACTCTTCTAAATGTAGGACTAGAGACCAGAGAAGACTTTTCGTTTGACATATTTCTAATAAACTGGGATTTGTTATTTCAAACAGAAGTTTCTATGACATAGTGAGCTAATGCCAACTAGACTTTTTATAGTAATTGTGCATTTCAAGGGCTGAGAGGATTCTTTTTGCTAGAGTTCAGCACTATACCCTTAAATGCAACTCCCATGTCAGAGATGGTCATACTAGGAAACATCAGACAGATGCTGGTGAGCATGACCTTATTCTGCCCACAATCCAAGCTACCAGCTTGATTCAGTGCAGAAGCTATATAATTGCTCCAAGCTGGATAAAACCTCCTCCAGTATCTTTTTACTTTGATCTTTGGTAAGTGCTAACATATTTATACAGCACCTGCAGCAAGTAGGGCAGACAATCCTAGAACCAGCTCTCTATATATGCTGTTCCAGGACCAGCTCCATTTTGTAAGGAAGTTAAAGCAGACAGCAGTTTTGGTTAAGAAAACTGTTTCTTCTCAGGCAAAACACTGATATCTTTATAGCATTTAGAAGACCTTACATATTGTATGGTCAATAGCAATAACTAGGATCAAGATAACAAGAACAACAATAAAGTCCCTATTAGTTTATCAGTGCTTATTACCAGACTGAAGAAAGATAGAAACATTTGCTTAATATGATGGTACATAAAATAAAAGAATGGCCATGAGTAGTTACACCATGACTAGACACCTGTATGTTTGGAGTTTCTCAGAAAAAATGTGCAAGTACAGCTGCCACAAGAGCTTCAGACTCTTCTGAAACACACACACAGATATGACCTATGAAAAAGCCTGGAAATTGTTATGTGAAAACAGTTTACAGCAGTATTACCTGGTCTCTCTTGGGTCCATATTTCAGAGATTAATATTCCTATTAGTAACAGTCTGTAAGAGAAAACAAGAATTAGCAGCACCTTCAGCTATGACAACAGCTTACTAACGAGTTCCTGTGCTCAGAAAGTTCCAGCCTGGATATTAAACTAGTATTAAGTTTAGAGCTACAGGTCCAGACTTCAAAATTACAAAATGGGATTTTGTTAGTCACTGCTAGAAAGGTAAGGAAGCTAAAACAGAAAAGTTAATATATTTAATGCCTTGCATAAGACAATTTATGTTTAGCAGACATGAAGCTCTCACCTCTGCACCAGACTCAGTTCCATTGTGCATTTGCTCAGCCTCTGCCTGTAGCTCTTTTTCCTTTATAGTCACACACAAATAAAAATCTCCTTCATCAGCTTTGCATAGAACTCAAAACCTCTCCAACTTCTCAGAGTCTTGAGTTAAGTAGAAAGGCTTCCACCTTTATACTGATAAAACTAATTTTCAGCTGTTTACCCTCCTAACTAGGAACCTATAATTCATATCATCTGCTCGTTTGCTTTACTGATTAAATCTGCTCCTACTTAGGTCCCTCCATTTTGATGGTTGCTAGCTCCTAACTATTAGGTTGTCAGGGGACAGCAGGATAACCGGTGCTCTTCTGGTAAATCATGTGGCATCTCATTGTTTTGGAGTTAATTCTCTTCACCCTGTGTGGTGGGCTGACCCTGGCTGGGCACCAGGTGCCCATCAAAGCTGCTCTATCACTCCCCCCCTCAGCCGGACAGGGGAGAGAAAAATATAACAAAAGGCTCCTGGGTCGAGATAAGGACAGGGAGAGACCACTTGGCAATTACTGTCACAGGCAAAATAGACTTGACTCTGGGAAAATTAATTTAAATTATTATGAATCAAATCAGAGTAGTGTAATAAGAAGTAAACTCAGATCTCAAAAATACCTTCCTCCCACCCCTCCCTTCTTCCTGGCTCAACTTCATTCCCAATTTTCTCTACCTCCTCCACCTGAGTGGTGTAGGGGGACGGGGAATGGGGGTTGGGGTCAGTTCCTCACACGTTGTCTCTGCCGCTCCTTCCTCCTCAGGGGGAGGACTCCTCACTGGTCCCCTGCTCCAGTGTGGGATCCCTCCCATGGGAGACAGTCCTCCATGATCTTCTCCAACGTAGGTCCTTCCCACGGGCTGCAGTTCTTCACGAACTGCTCCAGCGTGGGTCCCTTCCACAGGTTGCAGTCCTTCAGGCACAGACTGCTCCAGCGTGGGTCCCCTGCGGGGTCACAAGTCCTGCCAGAAAACCTGCTCCGTGGGCTCCTCTCTCCACAGATCCACAGGTCCTGCCAGGAGCCTGCTCCAGCGTGGGCTTCCCACAGGGTCACAGCCTCCTTCGGGCACCCCTGCTGCGGCGTGGGGTCCTCCCCGGCTGCAGGTGGAGATCTGCTCCCCCGTGGACCTCCCTGGGCTGCAGGGGGACAGCCTGCCTCACCATGGTCTTCCCCACGGGCTGCAGGGGAATCTCTGCTCCGGCACCTGGAGCACCTCCTCCCCTCCTTCTGCACTGATCTGGGGGTCTGCAGGGCTGGTTCTCCCACATGTTCTCACTCCTCTCTCCGGCTGCAATTGCAGTTGCATGGGTTTTTCCCCCCTCTTAAACCTGTTCTTCCAGGGGCACTACCATCGTTGCTGATGGGCTCAGCCTTGGCCATCGGCGGGTCCATCTTGGAGCCGGCTGGCATTGGCTCTGTCAGACATGGGGGAAGCTTCTGGCAGCTTCTCACAGAAGCCACCCCTGTAGCTCCCCTGCTACCAAAATCTTGCCATGTAAACTCAATACACCCTGTCTCCTCTGTGGAGGATTTTGCATAGTCTTCCCTGGACAGCTGAAGTTTGCCAGAAGCAAATGTGTGAAATGCAGTTTTAAGGCAATTGGTGTAACAAAAAAGGGAAGGAACTGTTGACCTTTAAGGTAAGTGGTCAAAACTAACAGTAAAAGGGAACCTAGCTAGAGACTGATGGGTGTCACAAACTGAATGAAGAACTATCTCACCAGGTGACCTGTGGGACACTTAGACCAGAAGTGATACCCACATTTGGGGAAAATTAACCCCAAAACTGTGGAAGAGTGGACCTGACCACAAACAGGTTGGAGTAGTGGACCTTGACTTTGCTGTGTGCCAAAGGCAGAGAAGTTATACCTGTGGCCCTGGGTCTGGATCAGTGACGGGTTCCCACTGTCATCAGCATGGGTGCACTCTGGTCACCGTGGGTGATGCACAGGAGCGCAATGTCCGCGGGGCTGCGAGCTGAGCTGCTGATGGTCAGAAGGCGGCCAGGTCACTTGGTGTGCGAAGGGGTTGCTGTGGTATCCGTTCACGTTTGCTGTAAGTGTTGAGCACTGCTTGTGTACAGTTATAGCAATAGCATAAACAATAATAGCTGCAATGCTGTTTTATGTAAGAAAGGGTGCTAGACTTCAGTATTGCTTGTCTTGGTCATCGTTCAGTTCAGCTGTCAGTCACTCTGTGCAAATACATCCTCAGCTCTCTGAGGAGAGAGATTCCCCTGCAGCAATGATATTTCTCCTCCCTCGTGGCTAAAATATTGCTTTCATTTCCCCATTTTCTGTGTGTACATATGTATTTTCTAGCAGCTTTACCAGGATTTCAGGAATATCCACGCTGCACGTGTCAGCACGCCGTTCTTCTGTTTGCAACACCCTTGCCAAGAGGCAAGCTTGGCAGTGCTTCCTAACGAGCAGTCGAATTGCCTGCGTCCCTCTCCCTGTATTTCTTATCTCGCCTAACTTTATAGCGGGGATTCTTTTGTCCTAGGCTTATGCCTGTAACGCTGGGGGTTTGCTCCTTCCCTCGCCGATGCGGAGCTGCAGGAGCGGCGTTGCCGGAGGGTTTATGTGTAGGGAACTCGGCTGCCCTGGAGAGGGAGCCGGAGCTCTGCCTGCCGGGCTGCTCCTGCGGGCTCTTCCGAAACCCGGCACCCATTAATACAATACACAGGGCGGTTTAGGCAGAAGTATGTACTCGTGCTGCTTATCACGGGTAACCTTACTGCACCACTCCCACATCCTCAGAAAATGAGCTGAACGCAAACCCCGAAGTTTGCCCTGCTCCACGGTGTCGGATTTTATCCCAGAAACAAGTGTTATCTTGTTGTGCTGTTGTTTCCTTCTGAAATTCCCTACATGACAAATTTTTAACTTGACAGGGAGTTTTCCTGAGAAGCACTATCCACCAAGGGTACTATATAAATAATGGATTATAATAATAAATAAAACCATGATAAGGCAGTCAGGGCTTAAATATTGGATAGCACATCCCTGTTTATTACTTTTGGAGTGGAGACCGTTTGAATTATGGCTTTATTTCACTGTGCAGCGCATTTTTACAATATTACAAAAAGGTTATTACACTTTTCCAGAACTTGATTTTAGGTACCAGCAGGGAATTGCCTGAGATTTCCTCTAGCTCGCATCAACTCCACTTGACATTTAAAACAGATCTGCACTGCAGGCAAGCCCATCGCACCAACTATATGGTAAGTGTCAAGGTTGCTCATGCTTTTCCACCCCAAACAGATTCCAGCCATGTTTCCATTAATCCTTCAACTTGCCAATACTCACATGCAGGCTGAGGTTATGGGGCAAAGTGGCGTCCTGGAGGTGTCTTATTCACTTCTTGCAGTTTAAACAGGATCATGATAACTAGCGACCGTGTACTGGAATGGGAGGAGAATTGCAGTATTCCTGCTACAACTCAGCTTTATCACGGTGGTACTGAAAGCATTACCCATCCAGTTTACCCACACAGTCACTGTTTGTTTCCTTTTTTTCCTTTTTTTTACCAATCAACTGTAGATTAATTCCTAGACACTTTTATGTTTCTGGGTTGCCGTGGGTTTTTTTTTATTTTTTTTTTTAGTATGTAGCACATGTTGTCTTGAACCATAATTATGATTCTGGGCAACACAATAAGGCAAATACATCTGAGATTATTCATATTCAGTCAAATCTAAATTACCAGCTGACTTAACTAAAAAGCCAGAAGAAGTCTTGTCTGTCACAATTTTAATTTCTAAAGAATACTGAAATCAAAAAGGCTTTACTCAAACTCTACGGCCAAGATGACAGACAAAATTTTCCTTCTGGCCTTTCAGTCAATATCAGGGCAAGAAGAGGAAAAAAGGATGTAGTATTATGCACGCTTTTAGGGCTAATAAGTATGTGGAACCATGTGCTGGGATCAACATACCTTAATGTTACCAGCCTTTTAGCTGGTAACCGATAATTCTCCTGCAGCAAGCAGTGAGTGGGCAGTAGGGTCAGGTCATGTAGTGCTGTGACCCTTGGAGGAAGGAAAAAAGGAGGTGCGTACAGTCTAATACGGCTATCTGTTAAGTGTACCTTGAAAGCTCTTTTGGCTGCATGCAAAAATGCATGATAAATTAAAGTCAAATCATAGTTCCTCTAGGATTAGGTAATAGATAATTCTATGCTAATAGGAATAATAAAACCGAGAGAGATTTTGCAGTCTCACCCGTATAATGTGACCCTTGTAAAATGTCCACCAGGAAATGTATTACTCATTTCCTTCACAGGGTTGCAATGCAGAATAATAGACATTCAATCAACTACTCTGACTGTTTCTTCCTCCCCCCATGAATCTTTTCCTAGACAGTGTGTTTATGTGCTAGCCTAATTCAAATATTTTCCATGCAAATAAAAAAAAAACGGGGAGACAGAAAACACACAGGTCATCTGTAAGTGATATCTGCAAGAGCAGACACATTAGATAGAACGAGGCCATTAACTAAAACTCAGCAGCTTATGCTGGGCTGTCTCTGCTGCAAGATATGCTTCCCCTGGGGATACAAATGATTTCCTAAATCATCACTGACTTGATTCTCAGTTAGGCACAGTCCTGCTACGGGAGTACAGTAGAGCTAAGATCCCCAGAGAGTCAGGAAACTACCTCGCAGAGTTGTGGGTGGTTTTCCCTGGGCTCCTCCATATTCAGGGGCAGTAGGTATGATGATTGTCAGCTGACAATTCACAGATTAAACCAGGGACCAGCACATTTAAAAGGACAAATGTCCTGAGTTAAAGCTTTATAAGGCATGCTGTGGTAGTCCTTTCTTCTCTGAATAGGGTAGAGCAGGACATTTGAAACAAGCCTCCCCCCAAGAGTGTTGATCACGATCATGTTGTCTCGTGAAGCGCATCGTGTTTTGCCCACAGAGCATGCGTGAAGCCCTGCCTCCACCTCACCTTCTCCCCTCTCGTGCTTTCTGAGTGTCATCTCCTTCAATGTGGTAGCACACGGGCAGCGGATGCCCTCCCCTGAACCAGGACCATAACCTACGGAGTTATGTACGAGATCATCTATAATTGAGAATACCGTTCTCAAAGTTTGTCTGCACCAATAAAACTGAGCCAAATTAAGTGAGTTACACCAGGAAGTAATTTGGCCCTTGAATTCCAGTTAGGATTTGAGAATAGGAATTTATGTGTGGTGGAGAGCAGTTTGTGGAAATGTCTGGAACCAAACGCAAAGCAATTTAGATTACTGTGATAGCACAAAAGCGCTTTGTGTAGACAATTTAAGACATCTGCCCATGGTCCAGACATCTGTGTGCAATGAATACCATTTTTGAGCTAGCTCTTTATTTATCATTCAGTGATGTCCATTAATAATTGCTGCCCCTATACAACCCCGTCTTTGTCTATACGTAGTTATATATGGTTACTTGACAACTATAATAAACAAGGAAAGAATTACTTGTTCTTAAATTGAAAATACAATCTGTGATCTAGTTCTATTTCAAGTATAGACAAACACATTTTACTCTTCCCTCCCATTCTCTCTCTTTGTCTGTATTTGAAGATGCTATTGCACATTTATATCCTTCAAAGTAATGGACACATAAACTAGCTCCTGTCATGCAGATGGGTCACGCAGATATAATCCTTTTGTATTTTTAGCTCATCTTCAGTTTCAATCCTCCTGTGATGCTGAAGAACCTGAAACGCTCAGGCCGATGCTCAGAAGCCAGGATTCTTCTCTTCAGAGAGATTTCTTTTCTTTGGTCACTTCCAATACTTCTCTGGATTTATGCTCACTACTTCACTGATTTGGAATCCTATCTTTTCTCTATTTGTGTAAGGTCTTATCATTTACTTCTGTAATAAGTAAGTCTTTGGTGCTGTAAAAAGGAAGGAAATTTTCTTCGGCGCAAGACCACGCACCAGTACTAATTAGACTTTGTAACAACAGAGGTAGCAAGTGAAAATAGTGTGTAATCACCAGCAAATAAACAGATTTGTTCTGTCTGTTCAAGTAATTCCATGTGTTATTAGCAGTCAAAATGAAGCAATATAGAACCAAAAGAAGAGTAATCTTCCCAGAGTATCTTTATGAAATTTAACTTGTAAGTCTAACTGTAATTTACTTAAATACAGTTTTATGCTTATTTATTGAAGTCTCTAATGTTTAATGTTGCAGTCTGAATGAACAACAATCTGATCCTCTCTGATTTCAGTAAGCTTTAGATTAGGCTTTCAAAGTTTGGAGGATGAGGTTGTCTGTGTTCCCAGCACACTGTAAACAGTGAAAATCTTTTTTTTTATTGATTGATTTATTTTGAAATTTGGAAGTGTATTCAATTGCATCAGTGGTTATCCACATTGCTCTGCTGATAGAGCTCCATATTGCCTGTGGGGAAGAAGATAAGTTCAAATTCAGATGACACGTCTCCTCTCCCCAGAACTGGCAGCCATCCAGCATTAAGTTAAAGGTCTCTCAGCACTTTTCATGATGGTTAGGGGACAACTCTGGCTTTTTGCCAGATTTCCTTCTTCTGTGGAAACAGATTCTAATCATAAAGAGCCAAATGATGAATGACCTTTATGCAGGACCATGAAATATATAATATCCCCACCTTGTGCAATGGATTGTGTAAGGAACCAGTCAGTCTCTTGCATATGGAGACTACCCTATGAATAAGGCCAGAGAGGCAAAATGGGCTTAACCTCCAATTCGACTTCACAGCAGTCTGTGGAAATGACTATGCTAAAGAAAAGCCATGTTGGCTCTTCCAAACTCCCCTTCAGTGTTTTCCTCTCTTCACCTTGAGCAATGAGACAAAACAGGAATCATTGCACTGAATTAGAACATTATACTGAGATTGGGGCAGTCTGCTTCAGATTTTCTACGTCATCTTGGAAGTCTCATTAGATATCAGTATCTACATCCCCCATAAGACAGGGTTAATAATGTTTCACAGGCAAGATACAAAAAAAGTTTGTGAACTGCTCATACACTACAGAATATGTGTACCAAAAAGGCCATATAAGTATGGAAGATCATTTGTGTTCTACTGTAGCAGCATTATTTTAAATATAATCAATCTAGATTTACACTGCCTTTGGGTAACTATGGTGAAAATTGGCCCTAGATTAAGTATTTTACAGGAAAGAGAGAAGTTTGTGGCCTACGGAGATACTGCTCACATCTTTTCTGTGTTTCATATACTCCTATTGATTCCACAATAAATGTCACTGAACGTTCATCAGTTCCAGTCAGAAAAAATAGCATTATGTCCTGGTAATAAGTTTGACATTTGTTTTACTCCCAAATAAAGATAAAGAGCAGAAATAATGAAATACTTAGCAGAAGAGAAAGTTCAGAAGAACTGAACTTCAGTTTGGAAAGAATAATTCAGAAGAAATTCAGTTTGGAAGAATCTAGGGACTTCGCTTCAGATTGCTTTGATGCTGGGCTGAAATCTCTTGAGGTTCTGTGATATCATTTGGAGATTATAGACTAAATGTCTTTACAGTTGGACTCGATGATCTCAAAGGTCTTTTCCAACCTAAATGATTCTATGATCTCGCTGCTCTCCACAGTAGACCAAATTCCCCCGCCAGACTTGTCCATCTGCAACGCACTCTGGTGTCTCGATGGATAACAGTCTGTCCTACGTCCTGGAAGATGTTGCATGGCAAGAGACTCCAGACTGTGGAGAAGAACAGGAGATGTTCAGCAACAGAACCACAGCTTCCACAAGGTACTGTGGTAGCTGATGACAGTATGCCAATACCAATCATTTCGGAGTTGCATGGACACTTAGTAGTTTGGCAGCAAGTCATGGCAAATTTTAATATAGATACTGATGTCATCGTGCCGAAAGGAATTACTCTATAGTAATTACAATTACAGTTGAAGGAATCAGGGTGATGCTGAAATTCCAGGATGGATGAGGGGTGTGGAAGTCACCTTTACCCAAAACTAATCAGAACAGCTATGAGCCATTCAGGCATAACAACATACCCTCTCTGAACCCCATTTGGATTTGACCTTGACTTACATGTTAAGTTTTGCTTCTTAATTTCACTTTGCTGTCAGAAAACACATATTCACTAAGATTTCAGAATTTGAGTCTAATAAAAAAAATTCAAAAATTGACCCTTACTGATTTCACATCAAAGCTCAGTATTTTCTACTGAAAGTGCCAGCAGTTCTTTTTGTATCCATTTCAAAAGAAGCAGCAGAAACTGGTTCTTAAAAAAACTCCACAATCTATCAAACAGTTGAATATTTGATTATGACCTTACTCTTATCACAGGAAACTAGGAATTGTACTTTTGAAATCAGTGAAGACCTGTTAGGACAAGACTGGTGTTGCATGACCCGTAATCTCGCTCTGAACAGGTTCTAGGTGTAATTTCATTATTTAGGTGGTAAGAGGGACATCAAATTAGAGGTTCTTGAAGAGTTCAGGAGTGCTTTTACTGCAGCTTGGTGAACATTTGTTTATTAGCTTATTGGGCTCCTTTCAGAATAAGCTATGGTTTGACTATGCATTGCCCCCAGTGGCAAAACTGCCTTAACGTCTTCCCCACTTGGTTCCCAGGATTTGGTAGACTTGTCTGTCTTCATGCTGCAAGGTGCTGCTCCCATAGGAGCATCACTTTGACTATTTATGGGGCTATGCTGTGGACTGAATTGTCCGACTGCACTACCATTAGAAGAAAACAAGTATTTTTGCAGTTCTCCTAAATCAGTGTTGGCACAACGGGACGCAAGGAGAGGAGCTGTGTTGTTTGGGCATGGAGGAGGGACCGTGTATAGAGATGGTGTACTGCTACTGATAACAGATTGTCAAACAATGTGTTTTCAGCACAGTGGATGTTTTGACTACTTCTGCCAGTTATTGCACAGACAGGCAGGATCTGGCAACCTTGCATAGTAGGGAGCATGACTTACTCCTCTCTTGAACTTAGATGATATGGCTGTAGTCAAAATGGCCAAGTGAGGCATCTGTAAAATGTCATTTGAACATGGTATGTAACTACTAGAGAAGCATCCTGAAAACTGTGGTTTAGATGCTTCATATCCTTGCCTCTTTATGAAACTTTCATGGTACTGGGCTGAACTTGCAGGTCCATTTGTAAGCCTGAACCTGTGATACTGCCTGGCAAGAGCAAGCCTAACAGGAGGCTCCTGACTCTAAGAGCAGGAGAGAAACAGGGGGAAGAGCTGGGGAGTAGTGGTGTGGCTTTTTCATGGTACAGTTGCCATTCCCTAAAAAACATATAAATTTGCTATTCTAGATTTTATACATAATAGAGGCAAGACTACTACAGTTCAAGAATAAAATAATCTTAGACTTAGTGATATGATTTAATTTTACATAAGCTGAAGGGATCCCTTTCAATGTTATTTTTAAATTAAAGAGCAGCACTGACATCAGTATAGGAGTAACGATGCAGCTTTTAAAACTATCTGTCAGCCTGATAATATTGCATATTAGTCCAGTAGATGTCCCAGGACTGCTTTTAGAGCTCCTGTGTGTAGCAAGTGAACCCTGTATGTTTGCAAAGCAGTTTGCTTTAAACTCCTTTGCAGTCTCTTTATAGCACAGGACTGGGAAGCAATGCTGATGTTAAGTTGATTTTCTTTTGAGAAAGCACTATGTGCTTTGAATGTCTTCAGCTCCTTAAGGCGATGAGTGTTGTTTTTTCCTCTTGCAAGGCAATGAGCAGTGGCTGGTGTTCCAGAAGGTATTAATAAAATAACAGATTCTGCTGCAACTACTTGAACTCAGATATCTAGAAAAATCCAAGTGTTATAGGGATCACCCCAAAAAATTTCATATACGTATAGAGGTCCAAAAGCTCATGTTTTGACACTGTGTTAGAGCCCTCGTAATTCACCCAGATAAATATTTTACTGAGTTCTGTACTATTTATTGCATTTGTACGAAGGGGTGCTACAGTGCCATTAAACCTAAGCTCACTGTGGGATTTGTACATCTTTCCATTAAGCAATCAGGTTGCTCCATAGCTGATTTGTAATTGGCCCACCTGTTTCTACTTTGGTAAGCCCAGTCTCCTCAGATGCATTGCTTGCAACTGTGTTCATCTAGTGTTTCCACATTCAAACTGGGCATACAAATAGCAGTTTGCTGCTGAAGGAAGCAGTTCTTAGAGCACCTGATTCTAATCACTGTAAGAAAACAGACATAGCATTAAAAGGGGTTTCGATCAGGGTAACTGTTCACACCTTCCTTTGTGCAAATGTTAAATGCTGCTACTTTAATTTGGAGGTTTTCCACATTTACTTGCAGTGTAAAATCTCAGGACTGGGAAGAGGTTTATGAGTCCATAAATCCATGTACTTAGTATCCCACTATTGCAGGCAATCCTCTTTACAATCATTTTCATCAGCTAATTAAATCCCACTCCAAAACCAATCAAATTTGCTGCCCCCTCCCCCAACTCTCTAATGAAAGAATGTTCCAGATCTTTATTCCTTTGACATTTGGAAATGTTCTAATTTTTATCCAGATTGTGCTCTTGAGCAGTTTATATTGATTTGTTCTTGTACCAGTACAGCTCCTGAGCCTAATTTACTCTTATTCACATCCTGGTTTTATTTCTCATTTTCAAACGGAGAACTTATACTCAGTGTTACTCTTCATTTTGTGGACTGAAGTATCCTAGTCTTTCTCATGCTATCTTACACTTAACTCTCTATTCTGCTGAACATCCTAGCAGCAGGTTCTTCTGTAATACCGACTATCAGAATACAGATGAGGTTTCACCAGCACTATATATAATGATATGAATGTTTCTCTATCTCTGCTGAAAATATCTTGGGGATTTTATGGTCATGTTCAGCTGATGGCTCATATCTTGGGGTTTTTATGGTCATGTTCAGTTGATGGCTCATAGCTGTGCTGTGACCAATTACCTTAATGACATCTTTCTCTATTCAGAGTCAAAACTCTGAGCAGATGGATTCAGCAAAAGGCATATCTAGTTGATGCATTTGAACTGCTGAATGTGAAATAGCTCCCACCTTTAAGCTGCACAAAACTGTATCATGTTATATGCCCTGTTAATAAAGCTATATGAAATGTAGCTTGTTTACAGTCAGAAAACCTCCAGAAAGGACAGAGAAGCCCCACAAAAAAGGTATGTGCAATGTGAAAAGTAAGCCAGTCGTATGTCCTGTTAACCACCAGTACAGCCTGTGTCCTGCTTAATCATTCTTTGCTGGACATTGGACCTGATATGAGCTCTAAGCTGGGGTCTCAAAGGTGTGAATGTTCTGGGTTCAGGGAGATTTTGGGGGAAACCGTAGAGCATACTGATCATAATGCTACAGAACATACTGCTGTTTGATGGAAAATTAGACAGCAGCCAAAGACGACTTTGGCAAAACGGGGCTTTACAGCTGATAGCAAAGCAGGGTAAAGCACCCCATTTCATCCACTTTCTCCATTCAACATCTACATTTTTAGCCAGTTTATAGATGCAGTGATGAGGATGGTTACCAATTCTTTTGAGGGCAGAACAAGCACTCCTTCTCAAACATCAATGTTTCTTTTTGGTTGTGTCACCGAGAATGCGTTAGTGTCTCATCTGCAATGGGCTCTGCAGTCATTTTGTTGGTGCTGACATTTTGGTCAGTTTTTCTTTCATAACTGCTAAATCACAAAAAAAAAAAAAAATCATGCAAATATCCTTTGTCTTAACCAGAAGGAGATTTCCCTGTTCTTTAATCACATAGAATGCAATTCACTTTACATTACTTTTAGTCCTTTGATTTTATGTTTTTAGCCTAAGCTATTAGGCTTAAGCTTTTCCTGTAGCCAGTCAGATGAAAATGAGCACCCTCAATAAAGCAATTCTTCATATCAGGTGTGTGCCTAAGATACATGGAATAAATCACTTGTCACTGACAGAAGGTCCTAACTGATTATCTTAGACTGAAGACCTAACCTTTGAAGGGATGCAAATGGATGAACTTCATACCATTTTACTAAAATGCAATCTCTCTAGAGCTGAAAGACTTCTGTATTGGCCCTCTTTGGAACTCATATAGTAACTGTGTCAATGGTCTGCCTCCATAGATTCTTCAGAATAGAAACTTTCCAAAACATGGAAAAATTCTTAGCTTTTAGTGCTCTATTTTTTCCAGAACACATTAAGTAAATACAGGATGGTAATGAAGATGTAGTAGTCCCTTTGTATGCTCCAAAGATTTTATTTGGCTAACCCAGACCCACAAGAATGCCATAACTTCTTTCATTATTCATGAGAAGAGCAAGGTGGAATGCTTTCAGATGTAAATACCCTTACATCTCAATAATCAGTGCTATATGGCTGTATAGCAATATTGATTCCTGGCCCGTTTTTCTCTTAAGTATTGAAGGAAATCTCTGCAATTCTATCTTTCACCCACACAGCTGGTGACTGATGGCAAGTCAGAGAAATGGACATGTCAAGGACTTCAGAGCTGAACAGAAATGCAAAGTAAATCCCCAAAAGGAAAAAAAAGAAACTAGAACTAGAAGAAAAAGTGTCATAGATTTGAAGAGAAATAGAAGAAAAGAAGCTTTAAAAGTTAAGCAAATTGAAACACTGCTATAGCTTTAACATTGCTCTATTCATTTTAGTATTACCTTGCCTTCCAAACCCTGATTTTCAGTTTCTTCTATAGCCCTGTCTGCCTTATCCAATCTTCAGGATTTCTTCCTTTTTACTTGATTGTATCACATCTACCCAAACGAAGTTATGTGACTGGACTGAGGTTCCTAAGGGACTACTTTAGTAACACTGAGTAGTAATAGAGTTGAAAACCAAGAAGAAAGACAGCAAAGGAGAAATAAAAAAATGAAGAGAAAGAAGGTTGAAGAAAGAAGGCCCTACCTTTTACTTCATCTTCTTAAGCACCCCCCCCATAAACTTGTAGGAGAAATGATCCTTCTTCATCATTCTTTACAGACATCCTTTTTCCACTGAAAGACCTTGTCTTTTGCCTTAGTAACTATGCTTTCCCATTATTTTTTTTAAAAGGCGTAGCACTGTAAAGCCCATTGTGTTTGTTATAACCAAGAGTTCATCTGTGACAGGCAAGCCAGATTATATATCCAATGTGTAATTACTGTATTAGTAGGCTGTGTAATGATAGCTGCTGCATTCAGCATTTCCACACGAGCTGTCATTTATATATTGTGCTTCCAAGGCCCTATTTTAGACCTATTCTGCTACAGGTCACTGTAATTTCAGATTAGTTTGAGTTAGGAAAGGTACCAGGAATTTCCTATCTACCTCAGCGAATAGTGATTCAGTTACTTGCCGTCCATCATCTTCTATTAAACAAGCTTCTGTATTAATATGTTTTCAGAATAAATGGAAAACATACTTTCCAGAAATGGAATATGCTTAATGCGCATGTACATTTGACTTCTCTTCCTAAGAAATGTGTCGATAGCCAGGTAACCAGGGAGTAGCTGACACTGATAAATTTCTTTCCTTCTTCTTGATGGAAGATCTGGTATGGTTCACATGTTCCTAGAAACATTTACAGATGCTTTTAAATTCAGATGCTAGCAGTATTCTCCTCTGACTACTCATACTTTACTACCAAAGTCAGCATTACAAAATCAGTAAAAGACTCTGGAGCCCTAAGTTCTGTTCCTGGCTCTGCAGCAGATGTAGTGTTTCCTCAAGTTATCGGATCATGCTGCCTCGCAAACCCTTTAAAACTCTTTATCTTTCTCTTGGTAATACTTTGTTGTCATTAGAAATATGTTATTTAGTGAATTGAAAGTGCTAAGTTGCATTATATGAAGTTATTTTCTCTGGCTAATTAAGGGGGGACCCTATCGTTTACAAAGAAAATTTGTCTTCCTGAACTAAACAACAAAAGTTGTAAATTCCCACTGATTTTCTTAAGTTAAAATTGCATAGACAGTCCCCAGATTTGGAACACAAAAACAAGTACAGGAGTGGTCTGTTTCCAACCTACCTCTCACTTGTGACAATGTAAAAACATAATATTACAACAGTAGTTCCTCTGATTTCTATGAGAGGGAGGACTGGGCCAAACCCCAAGTAAAACTCAATTGAATGAGACAATTCGCATCCAGCCAGGGAACAAATGAAACCCAGAGTCCTGCACTGAGAAACACGTAAGTCAATGGGAGAGTGAGAAGCTGTGATTCATATGGGTTGTCGCGCGGCAAGTGACAACTCCCTGTGCTCGCTGGTGTGGTGGCCGTGGATGTCCATCAGCAAGGGCCGCAGGGACTGGAAGTGGTGTTGCAGTCCCTGTCCCATGTGCCCTCCCGCAGGCTGGGGTGGGTGGGATTGCAGCAGGCAGAGCAGATCAGATTCAGCTCTCACTGACAGAAGAATTGCCATTCTAATTGCCTTTTTTTTTTTCGTTTCTCCCCAAGAAAGTACCTAAGGCAGAGTTACTCCCACTTTGTCCCACAGCTGTGCAGTTTAAATTATGAGCATTTGTGGAGGAAGAACATTGAGTCCATTTGCCTTTAATAGGGTCCCCCTGGTGTAACTGCTGACAGAATTTGGTTGCATGAAGGCAATTCAGGGAAGAAAACAAATAGGGGGAAGAACGGCCATCCCCTAGGGACGGCAGCATTACACAAACACAACAAACTCATGCACAACAGTGCTCAGGGCACTGTTGTTTCCAGTTTAGATTAGCCAGTGGCAGCTTGACTTTGGATAGGCTCACTGCATGCTTGAGAGAGCCATAAAAAGGATGTAAGCCATTTTATGGCGGGTCACAATCCCTTCCGCTGTAGCCATATGTTCACTAGTGCAAACTTTTCACTCCATTCACTCCACTGGTGAAAATCTTCTCATCCTAAGAGGGATTTAAAACCATAGTTTTGTCTTGAATTAACTTACTACCAGCAGCTTTGGAGGAGTTAATATTTGTAAAAATTAGTCTGGACACTTTGTAATGATTTGCTCCAGAATACAAATATTTCTGGTTGACCTTTGGCTAAAGCACAAGATACTGTGAGCCAGCCTTATATATGCCACCTTCCCTAACAGTCTTCATCTCACAATCCTTTTAAGCTGGTGAGCAACAGTTAACACCATTTTGCAATATCACAAACCACTGCAGTGCAATGAAGATGATGGTGTTATAGCCTAGATTTCCCTTCATCTCTTTTCCCCACTGCCAGCAGCTAAGCTCATGCCCACCATAAACAGCTGCCAATAAGTTTTCCTGCATCAGGAAGCTAGAAATGACCTCTCTCCTTTTCCAGATGAACAAGTCAAGCAAATTCCAGGGCACATTTTCAAATGAAGATGCAAAAACTGGCCAAAACCCTCAAGTCAGCCCTCTGTGTAAAAGCATGATCACAGCTCAGGGGAGTTGCTGTGTTTTAGTGGAAGCACATGAAAAACTGCTTTGTAAGGGAAGATGCTCCTTCAGACAGCTCAGTGCTCAGATGCTGCTTATGTGAAAAGAAACCGTGATGCATCAAATACAAAAAGACATGCAACTCCTAAGTCTTGTGGTATTTCCTGATGCAGATAAACAAGAGAAGTCGGGGTCTGCAGAACACTGGGAGGAGAGAACTGGCATTTCTAAATGTGCTGCCCCCAAGGGACTGGGTCTGTTGTCCAGAAAACAGCAATGCAAAATCAAGCTGAAGTAGGGAGCTGTAAGTTATGATAATGTAGGTTGCAGCTTGACAGGCTCGGTGAGAAGCCAAGACAGCACGTTTCTGCCCACCATGCCAGGCAGAGCAGGACCATGGGACTTATCCAGTGGCCGCAACAGTGGCTAAGGACAGGGTCACCAGTATCACCAAGTGTGTTGACCTGAGCAATGAGCCCACCACATCCCCCCTTGCCACTACAGGTCTCACGGGGTGTTACAGAAACATACGTGCCCTGGCTGCCCAGGGAGCTGCCACTCACCTTCCTGGGCAACTTCCAGCATCTCACATTCTTGCCTGTGATGGCTTAGGTTGTGTAACCGTCTGATGGGCTGCTGTGCTGCAGTATCGTTTCCAAAGTCAGTAACAGTATTTCTGCAGGATCTTTCAAATTTTATGCTGAAATCTCCAAATGACCCACTAAGATGACCTCATTTGTCTTCAGGAAGTGTTCTGTTCACATTCTTATATTTGGATAGCTCTGAGAAATTCACTCTGCTCTCAGTGCATTACTTTCTCACAAACTTTCTGTAACTAAATGTCATTCCATGCAGGTCATTACTCTGGATCTTAATATACTGCTGGTTAATTATGTTTTTTGAAGAAATGTAGCAGAAATGCAGATTGCTGTGTACAACATTGAAGGGTTGATGTAATATCTGGACAAGCCATATTCTGCAGTGATTAAAACTTCGGTGATTAATGAAACAGGAAGGTGATAAACAATGAATTTATTAATGCAATTGTATACCATAACTTGTAAGAAAAAAACCCTTTCTGCATAACGATAGTAACTTAAAGGAATACCAGTAATCAGAGAGAAATATATTACCTTGGATCCCCACTCTCCTCAGTCTTCACAACTGAGGACACTTGTAAGACTTCAAAATTATTACCAGGAACACAACAGCATGCTGAGTATTTTATGTTGACTCTACAACAAGAGGTCATTGAATTTTTTTCCTTAAAACTTGTAATGAACTCTAAAAAAAAAAAAAAACCCAACCAAAAAAACCCCAAACAATCACCCCAAAAATCAGGGGAGAATTTTCTGCAACATTTGTGGACAATTTTTTTCAAGGTAAGATTGATTAGGAAAAAAAAATTGGCAGAAATAGTTACTAAGCAGATTTTTTTTTCCAAATCCTGCAGTGGGTTATGATGATGGTGATGGTTTAGAGGACTTTTTTAATGAAAAGTATGGGAAAGTTCGCCAAAAGTGCAGAGAATACTTTTCTTTGTGTGAAGATCTGTAACGAAGGAATAAACGTCCACGTTCGTCCTCGGCAATTTTCAAAACGGTACCAGTGGCACAGGCAAAACGTTCCGTTCTGGAGGGAGGCAGGACTGAGCCCTGATGCAGAGAACGACTTTGGGGCATAACACGGAGGAGAAATCCCTTCCCTCTGCAGCATGTGGGGGGACACTCCGCCTCTCCCGCTGTCCAGCCGGCGAAGCCAGCCGTGTATTTGCCACTTCAGCGAATCAGCGGGAGTGAATCAATAGCAGATCAATCCCGGTTCGCGTTGTCATTATCCGCGCGGTACTTGGCACCGCTGCCGCACAAAAGCGGGAAGGTAAAAGCCGAGCAGCCCAGTTTGCGGGGACCCGCGGCAGAGGCAGAACTTGCTCGGCCGCGCTGCCGCAGCCCCGGGGCAGGAGGAGGCTGCCTCCAGCCCCCCTCCCCTCCGCCCCGTCCCCCCCAGCCTCACCAGCATCGCCCCTCTCCAGCCGGGCTGCCCCTCTCCCCGCGTCCTCCTCCGAGCGGTGGGACGGAGGGGAACTGCCTGGTAGGTGGCTGCGGGAGGGACCGGCGCTCCGCGGACGGGGGGCGGGTGGGTGCGGGACTGCCCGAGGGCGCTGAGCCGGACCCCCCCCCCCCCTCCCCGGACGGGGAGCGGGATTCTCTGGGCGCGGTGCGGGACCCCGGGGATGCGGGGCGGGACCCCACGGATGCGGTGCGCGACCCCAGGGATGCGGGGCGGGACCGCCCGGCAAAGCGTGGGGACTCTCCGGGAGAGGAGAGGGACCCCCGGGGGCGGTGCGGGACCCCCCGGGGCCCCGGAGCAGGATCCCCCGGGCGCGAAGCGGGACTTCGCGGCAGCACCGAGCGCGACCGCCGGGACGGGAGCGGTGCGGGACCCCGCGGAGGGAAGGCGGCACCTCTCGGGCAGGGTGCGGGACGCCGGGCTGCGGAGCGGGACCCTCGGGGGCAGAGGCAGCGCGGCTCCGCGCCCCGCGCCCGCCGGGACAGCGCCGGTGGGTTGCGGCGCCGGGACGGCAGCGGGCCGGCGGGGGATGCCCGGGGCCGGGGTGGGGACTCGCCTGAGCCCGCCCGCCGCCCGCCGCCGCCTTCCTTCCCCTCCCACCTCGGGCTCCGCTCGGGCGGAGCGCGGCGGGGCGGCCGGCGGCGTCGGTCCGCAGCTCCAGGTAGGCACCGCCGCCCGCCCGCCCCGCTGCGCCCCGGCCCGCGGCGGCTCCGCGGCGGCTTGGGGAGGGCGTGCGGGCCGGCGGGGCCGGGCTCGGCGCGGTCCCGGAGGTGCGATGCTTTCTCCCGGCGTTTTGCGGGGCAAACAGCCGGGGGAGGAGGAGGAGGAGGAGGTTGGGGGGGGGATGCAGGCCGGTGGTGGGGGACCCCCGGCGGGCTGCCGTGCTCCGCCGAAGTCTTGCCCCGGAGTGTCCGGGTCGGGGCTGGCAGCCCCTCTCCGGCCCCGGTGCCGACCGCCTTGGCCCCCGCGGAGGGGACGGGGGGCAGCCCGGGGGGGTTTCTGCCGGCTGCTCCGCGGCTGCTTTTTAATGGCTTGTGCGCGAGCGGATCAATAGAGACGTCTCCGAATCCCGTTCGCATTGCAGAGCTCTGCCTTGCCTTTTAAAAACACATTTAGATTAAAAAAGTAAACTAGGTTTAAGCAGCCGTGAATCACTACGGTAGCCTCTAAGGCTGAGGAAATGCGGGAGAAGTCTCTTCTCTCTGCGTGGCTGATTTAAAGTAGACTAAGTTGGGGATAGTTTAGCTCATTTTAGATCCAGGTGGATTTTGAGGGGGCTTTCTCTTTTTATAAAAAGGCTTTTCTTATGTGCATCTGTAAGACAGTGAAAATCCTCTCTGCTCATTTTCTGGATTTTCTTGCCAGCGAGATCACCCTGTGTCAATACTATTTCTCTTTTGCCTAATGCAAAGCACAACTGCTCGTTATTCTGGGAGCTGAACTCGGAGCGTCTGCTGGAGAAGGTGGACTTCAAGATCCGAGCAGCGGCAGCGTATTGATTCCATTAGCAGAATTTACAGATCTACTGACAGATCCCTTTTAACACAGTCACTTTCCCAGAATTAAAGTTCTCCTCAGAGCATCCGTCGCTGGTCTAGGCCAATAGATGGCATAAGGTACTCAGGCTAACAACCTCAGAGGACAGAGAAGCGAGGATACACTTTGTGCACAGAGCCAGGATTTTCGGGGGGTAAGTGTGAGTCAAATTCCGGGTGTCCGACTTGGGAAGATCTCATTTTCAGAGGCATGTCCCGGGCCACGCATTCTTATTTTCCTCAGTCACAACGGCAGCATTTTCCAAGATCCTTCTCTGCTCTAAGCAGTTAGGGTTAAATCATCCACATTTTTGGCAGGATTTGGTCAGTGTTGATATCCTAAGCTCACTAGGAAGCAGAGGTGTCTTTTCAGCTTCGCGAGGTGTATTTAGTATCTGCTGCTGGGGCGAAGCTGCCCATTGCAGCAGTGTTGAAACCAGTAATCATTTGTGATGAGAATGGAGGGGTTTTTATAGAGAACTGTATCTTCTCCTCATTGCCTTCTACTTTTCTAGATTTCACTGCTCAAAAAGGTAGTACTTGGGGTAGTGGAAGACAATTGGCTAATAAGGAAGAAAACTTCCTACTTTCTATATCTAAGCTTCTGCTGAGATAGCACTGTGGGTAGACAAAGATGATTTTACACTCTGAAAGTGTGTAAATTATTTGTATATAGGTAGGTAGCTAAATGATGATAAAAGAGCTTTAACTGACAGTAATCATACCTAGCTTTTATATGGTGCTTGTTATCTATAGATGTCAAAACAGTTCTTTTTATAAAGAGGTGCAGTATCATTATTTCATTTTTTTTTTTCCAATTGCAGGAATTGAAGAATGGGAAAGGTCCAGAAATAGTATCCAAATTTCCTAAGTCATAGTTCTTTACTTGTCTGTTAGCCCTTCTTTATACAGGCTGAACTGATTTGTCTAAGTTGATCTTAAAATAGGAAAAATCTATACGTATTCATAGCAGTGGACATAAAAGCTTTTTTTGAAGAGACCTTCTTCCTTGAACACCGTATCTAAATGTCTATGTCTTGTTATCAGTCTCAGCACTATGGCAACCCACAGAAATGGTAGCAGCCCTTCAACTTCCTATTTGTGAGTGTGGGCAAAAGAAAATCAATGAACGGTGGTTTTCGGCTGAACTGGTGCAAACTCCAGTGTGATCACTAGCATTATTCCTGAGACAGGTGAGGTCAGAGGTTTTCCTAAAACATCCTTTGTAGAAACAAAGAGGTCCTGAAGGAGAAGCATTTCTTTGCTCACCCTCTCTACGACTTAGCAAATTTCCCAGGGCAAGAAGAATAAAACCACCTCAAACCTGAACAGATGATAAATCAGTATTAAACCACCAGTATCCCCTTAGCTGTGGAATTACAGCTATAGGCAAGGTAAAATCAACTATTAATACTCAGTACCAAGACCATGGGCCAGGTTCAGCCTCAATACAAAACCAGGCTCAGCAGTGACTGAGCTGAGCTGCAGAGGCACCTTGAGCCCGTATGGAGAGTGGAGACGGCCGGGCTTTCCCCGCTCAGCGTTGGTGCATCTGCCAGAGGTGTGCTCTTTGTTCTGGCTGAGCCCCCAGCGAAGCTGGTGTTGGACACGTTGCCCACCTCTGTGCTGGGATCTCTGCCAGAGGCCGCTGCCACCGCTCCTGTGGCTGCCTGCTACTCGCATCCCTCCTCCCTGCCAGCTGAGCGAGCTGAGCCCCACATGCTCTCAGGTAAAATAAGTGCGGGTTGACAAGGAGTGCGTGTGAAAAGCAGATGCTCTGCAGTCTGATGTGAGCTAGGGTCAGAGTGAGAAGCAGACTCTATCCTGTTGGGCAATATCTTCCCTAACAGCCTGTCCTTCCTCTCGGTTACTTGAAAACAGGTTGTGGCCATGCTTGCTTATTGTCCTTTCTCCCGGAATCCCTCTCTAGCTAAGCCCATTTGTTTGCAACATGGCTCCTGTCTAAAGGCTCTTGATTTAAAGAACTTGTTTACTTGCTGCTGGGGCACGTATATTAAAAAGACCTGCCCAAGGCTAATGACTAGGAACAAGGCTCAAGTCTCTAAACTCACATCATTCCCTGCCTTGCAAATTTTCAGTTATGGGACGTCTGCCAAGGACACATAATAAAACAGAGCTCATGAATAAATAAAATGTATTCCACTAACCTGTGGATATTCTCTTCTTGTCTTTGCCCCATCTCTTTGTTCTTATTTCTTGCTCTTCATCCATTTTTTTCTGTTTAGCCTCTTTCTCCTTTTTAATTTATGGGATCTCCTTATTTTCTTCTTGTGTTGCCTCTTTGCTTTCTGAGGGGGAAAAACACCCCCAGAAAACCAGTCAGGTTGCTGTCTGATTGCCCTTGTCTGCTTCTGTGTAGAGGGCCAAATCCTCAGCTGATAGAAACTGTCCTTGACCTGTTCCAGCCAATGGTTCTGCACCAGTTAATGTCAGATGATCATCTGCTCCAAGGTATAACCCCAGCATCCTTCTCCATTCTTTACCACTTATTCTTTTTTATACTCCATTTCCTTCTGGTCCTTTTTATTTTTCCATCTTTTACTGATGCTTATTCCCTTTATACTCTACTCATATACTATACTCTATACTCATTTTATTTGAGTATGTTCTACTCTGTCTTGTTTTATCATCATTCATAACATATCCGAAGTCCTAGCAGTAGTGTGTTAAACAGCTGTCATCTGTCATTTGTGGATAACGTGCTCATTTTTTCTTAGAAGGGAGCTCTGTATGTGACAGTTGCTTGTAATGGTTTTCTTTTGTTTTGTTTTTCATTCTACTCTAGAAGAGATGACTTCTAAAATATTTATCTTGCTTGGAGTTGAAAATGGTGTTGACCATGTTGGTCCTTAGTTTCTGAGGGAGCTCGTTACACAGTCATGATCTTATTTTCAAAAGAGATTTGTCTTCTGGAAAGATGATCTGTATCATTTATGTTAGAAGATCACTTTGTGGTCACTGTTCTTGTTCTGGAGCTTAGTTTACTCTGGATTCAGGCCATTTGCTGTGTTACAAGTAAAGCCTGAGACCTTGAATTTCATGTGCTATTCTGAAGGAGCTAGGGTAAGTCTGGAGTAAGCATGGTGGTCTCTGTGGTTGAGGTGTTGGTGCTGTTGATATAAAGGATCGTGGAAGGCTTCACTCATTTTGGCCTCTCTAAATTGTTTCCCTCATGGATATCTGTCTGCTAGGTACTCTCGATGTCCTTGGTCTTAGCACGATTTTCAGTTCTCCATTCCTTTATCTGCAAGCTCTCCAGCTCATCTTCTCACCCTTCACACCAAAGTGCCTTACCCATTTTTGCCTTCCCATCCCTGGCAGGTGAGCGGGGACTGAGGTGAGAGATCTTGATGTACCAGCTCTCACAGCTGCCGAGGAATTGCTGGGAGGCGGCACAAGGAGAGGCCGTTACGGCTCAGCCCTTGGGACTCCCTTCTGTTCAGAGCGGCCGTGCGCCCTGACTGCAGACATCAGCCTGAGTTCCGTTTGCTCTGTGTCTGTTGCCATCTCTTCCAGGTAGGTTTATGTCTTAAAGGTTGAACTTGGGCAGGGGGAGCTGCCTGATTTTGATCCAGCAGAACTGATCCACGCACGGTGGCAGTCAGGCAGCACTGCACCACCCTTACCTCTGCCAGCAGCAGCAAGAAATACAGTTGTCCCCTCTCGCCCTGCAAGGGCAAGGTGTGAGTGCTCTGGGGGTATACTTATTCTGCTGGAGCCATTTATGCTCTGCACAGGATTGTCTTGGGGTAAAGGCTAATAAATGAATTTTTCTTTTTTCCTCTTTTTTGGAAATGTTTTGGTCTTACCAGCCTGCCAGTAAAAACCAGCAAAGGCCACGTGGACAAAACAGAGTGTGGCTGATTTAAGGAGGACAGGTTATTTATCATCTGAGACAGAAAGAATTTTGCTTACCCTTTTTTTCTTCGTCTTTTGTACATTTTTGTCCTTTGTTCATCAACGTGGACAAGCAATTTAGATGCCAACTGATAACTTAAAAAGTGGTTAATTCTTCCATGTGTTTAATCATTCTAGCCCCATGCTACTCTAAAGACAGGCTCAGAGCTCAACCTGTGCAGGGGATTGCTTGTCTTCTCTTTTGGTTCTCACTAAAAACAAAGCAGACAGAGGCTTTACGGACTTGGGAATGTTGAAAGTAGAACATGTTGACCTGCTACGTGACATTGAACAGGTCACTTCTTGAGTCTCAGGTTCAGCTTCCAAAGCATGAAGCTCAAGGCATCTGCCTCACAGCACTTTTATGTTAATAAAGTGCTGTGAGATTTATGGATAAAAACTGTCTTGTATGTAACAGTCTTATAAAACTTAGTATTAGCAATTTGCTGCCCCATACAGGAGGCATTTTATATTTCTCTGGTTTTTTTGTTCTTTTTCTCTGAGCCTAACAAATTGGTTGCTGCTGTTCATGTAACTACAGGCCAGTTAACTGTGGGAGGCAGATAACCAACTCAGGAAAAATCTATGACAGCTTCGATTTGCATGGAGGAGTTAAGCCACAGCCTGGGTAGTTTGGCAAAAATTGGAAGAACTTCTGATAGCTCTGCTCTGCTCCTTGCTTCTCTTCTACCTCCTCTCCTTGAGCTGACAAGAGCTGATGCTACTTCCAGAGGTGTTAACAGCTGTGAAGGCTTCAGCTCAGAAACCTCCTTGATACCAGGGGAGAGCATATTGCAGAGGGCAAGGGGTTTCTCACTCAACTTTAGTGAGAGAAGAATGGACCTCATAGTCTGTGAGATGCAATGATAAATATACAATATTATTTAGTGTACAATTATTGTCAATCAGTATGTTTAAAAGGGGGGCGGTGGAGGATCTGATATGTCCCAAAGAAGACTCCTTTTTACTGGAGGTTTTATTATATCTTTTCTCTTCTTTTTTTTTTTTAATTAAAATTCTTCAGTTATCTGAATCATTGTAACTGCCAATTTAACTGGATTACAATTCCAAAGCTGCTTTGTAATTTTATGAACTCTATTTATTGCCAGTTGAAAGAAGAACAAATAGAGCCATAAGTTAGGTTTTGATTTTGAAAATAACTAACTCATTACTGCAGCATAAATTTAAATCAGTCCTCCGTGTTCTAGCCCTAGCTAGTGACAAGTATTGAATGATGGTTTCAGCATGACATTTTAGTGGCAGACACCTTTTCCCTGAATAAGCTGCTGAAAAGGATGCTGCATTGTATATTCTTCTTAAGCTGAGAAGATCTGTGTGTCTCCCTGCCCAGTGCAATGTTTGCACTGAAAAGGACAGCCAGTATGGATCAATACTGCTCTTTTAATTCACCCATTGAATTGGTAAAAGCTTGAGCTGAACAAGGGGGATAGCATGGGTCCTTGCTGTACTGTTAGTCTGGAAACAGTAATGGTGTTTATGGTCTCATTTTTTGTAAGCTGTTCTTTTCAGGGAGTTGTGATTTTGTTTTACCATTTGCTGTCTGTTAGGCCAGACAGAGAGCAGTTTTCCCACTTATTTTGATTAATTTGTTAGGATGACAGAAAATTACAAAACTAAGGACAAATTAGTTCTTTGGGTCTCATAGTATATTTGACACTCAAATAAAAGTTGTTGTGGGACACACTGAAACCTGTGAATCTTAAAAATGCGAAAAGCTTAATCTGCAAGCACTTGCTGCTAGGCCAAGTGCTTAATCCTGGCTCTCTGGGATGCTCCATCCATCTCCTGGCTGTGAAGCCAGCCTTTTCTGAGGTCTTCTGTAAGTGCCAGAGGCTGGGGATGTGTTTCAGCCTTCTGAAGCTATCAGTTATCCTTGGAGCTGAGCAAAAGCTCCAATTCAAGGTAATACTTAAGCACAAGTTTATTCATTAGCTTGTAAGAAGTCCAGTGAAAGAGACTCTTTTTGCTTGTGTATATCCACCTCTATCTGAAAACTTTGGACTGAGTCTCAGCTGGCACCTCTGACAGCTCCTGGCCCTAGGCCTGAGACTTGGATCTTAGGCAATCAGACGTGTTTCTCTTAGTGATAAATCTTACTGATTTCAGCTGGTACCCAGTGTTTATGTATTCAGATACAAAGTCTGAACTTTAAAGATCTTCGGCGCCCTGGGAACTCTGGAAAACTGCTGCACAAATGAAGTGAGAGGCAGAAGTCATCATTCTCTCTCCAAGGTTTTACTGAACACATACTTAAGTACTTCATTCAAACTTAGACAAAAAGAAAGAAATGTGATTTCAGGTGTCTTCTTCTTCCTCCCTGTGAGGTGTGGATTAACGCTGCTGCTGCGGCCAAACAGGTTTTTGCTTAAAATGGTGGTGAGTGGTACTTTGCTTCAAGCAGCAGCTTATAAAGTGAAACTACCAACTAAAAACAAATATGTATTGCTCCTAAATTAGTTTCTTCCAATGCACTGCATATGCTTAATTAGATCTAATTCTTCCTCTGAAGATATGTAGTCAGGGTCTCAGATCTTCATCCAGACCTGTTGGTATGAACTGCCTCCATATTGTGGTGCCTTTGAAATCCAAGGGGCTCATTGTGGGAGTTTATGAATCTGTCTAGCTGAAGTTTAGCCCGGGCAAAAACCTAAGGAATCCCTCATCCTGTTAAAGTCTTCTGCAAAACTTCTGCTGATTTTTTGGGATTAGGATTTACCCAGCCACCCATCTTCATTTTTCTTCTCCGGATATTTGTATGGGTCATCTTAGACATTAGAAAAGTATGTTTGTACAAATAAGGAGGGAGAAGGAAGGAGAGGAAGGGCTGTTTCCGGCTTCTGAAATTCCTTCTAATTTGGTTTGGCTTTATATTCTGTTCCAAACTTTCTGTCACTGGAAGGCTATAGTAAAAATTACACCTGAGCAACTTTCTAGGGCCTGACATTGGGGGGCTGACTGAAGGGAGAAGAGCTCTGTAGAGAGGGACATGGGCATCCTGGTAGGCAACGTGTTGAACACAAGTGAGCAGTGTGCCCTCACAATGAACGCCAGCTGCATCCTGGGCTTTATTAGCAAGGCTGTAGCCAGCAGGTCCACACAAGCCGTTATTCTTCCCTGCTTGGTGCTGTGAGACTGCATCTGAAGGACTGTGTCCAGATTTGGGCTCTCCGCTACAGACATTGACATACTGGAGTGAGTCCCGCAGAAGGCCATCAAAATGGTTGGGGGCTGGAGCACACAGCATACAAGAGGCTGACAGAGATGGGTTTGTTCAGTCTAGAGAAGAGAAGGTGCAGGGGAAACCTTACTGTGGTCTCCAGTTACCTGATGGGTAACTTCTCAGAGGTGCACAGCAATGGGATGCAAGCCCCTGAACCCAAGTTGGAACAAAAGAGCATCTGATTAGACTTTAGGAAAAATATTTTCACCATAAGAGGGTTCCAACACTGGCCCAGGTTGCCCAGAGTGTTTGGGAAATCCTGAGGATATTCAAAACTCAATTGGCCCTGAACAGCCTGCTCTAACTGCACCAGCTTTGAACATTAGGTTGGACAAGATGATCTCCAAAGGACCTTTTCAACACAAATTATTTTGTGATACTACCTGGAAAGTCAAAAGGAGGGGTGGAACAAAGCGATGTCCAGCATAGGAGAAGTGAGCATGTGTCCCAAAATCTGAGTCCTCCAAGAAATGGAGGCTTCTAGAAGCCTAAGTATGGGTAAGGCTTACACAGTGGCTCTGAACAGTCTGTCCCCAGAGCTTGGTCTGCATCTAACGTTTCTGTAGCACCATGCTACAGTCTGTCTCGCACTCTGAGATGGCACCTGATGGACACAGCTGGCTGGCTTGACCTGTAGCATGCTGGACCAGCTGCTCCCAGTGTTGGCTGGAAGGTTTCAGAGGTTTCTAGGCTCAGGGAAGTCTCTCTTGCAGATATTCTCTCCAGTGGCCTCCACATATCCTTCCTTAGTGTGTGGCCTCATGTCATGCATGCTCACACATTGTAAAAGTTATGTGGATGCTTTGCAAGTGATTGTAGGATCGAAGCAGAATGCAGGACTTATGTAAGTGAGATCTGGAGCTCTGCTTCAGAGTTGTCTTGGGTCAAGAGAATTTTTTTTTTAACAACACAGACTCCTTTACTGAAATTAACATGCTTCAAACACAAATGTTTTTAGTTTTTCAGTTGAAGGTTTCACCCAAAATATCCACAATAACAATTGCTTGTGTTCTTGTTGCCTAAGAGACCCTGCAAGTATCTTGGAGAATTTCACTGTAGTAAAGAAAACCTTTGTTTATCTCTGAGCTTAATAGACTTTTTTCAAAACATAAAAAAATAGATACCATGTAACTTTAGCTGCTCAGACTGCCAAGTAAAATTAGATATATAGCAAAGGAAGAAACTGAGCTGTTATGGAGAATTTGTAGGTAGCCTGTTTCTTCTGCCCACCCTCAGTGACTCCTTCCCATTCCAAACCTACTCTAAGTACCTACATCCATGGGCCTGAACTGCAGCACAGCATGCTTAAGTGTATGTTAGGAAAATAATTTTGAGAGAACAAGGGCATTTTAGCACTGGACTAGATTCCACAGCCTCTCTGGGCAGGCTTTATCATGGGAGATTAAATA
Organism: Haliaeetus albicilla; assembly: GCF_947461875.1. Lineage (NCBI taxonomy): Eukaryota > Metazoa > Chordata > Aves > Accipitriformes > Accipitridae > Haliaeetus > Haliaeetus albicilla. Next base: position 12,140,433 of record NC_091500.1, on the reverse strand, counting down.
AACATCTGTCAAAAATTGTTTAGGAATAACTGATCCTGTCTTGACGTGGGGGAGGAATTGAATTATGTTACTCTTCAAGGTCCATTCCTGACTGAATTGCTGTAGTTGATAGTATATTACTAACGTAACCATTTTATTTATAAATAAAAAAATCCCCAAAGTGACAGAGATACACCCATAACAATATTGTGGGAAGAGGATTTTTTTAAACAGCTTATCCCAAAGCCAGGACTTTACAGAATAAAACTATAATGGATTCAAAAGTTATGGGTAGCCAATTGAGTGGTTTAGCACTGTGCTGTCTGCGGCTGAATTGTCCTTTTAGCTATTTTGGTCCTGTGGCTGAGTGCTAGTGAAGGTGTGATTGGTAGCACAGGCAGGACTGATTTCACACGTCTCCTAACAGTTTTTTTCTGCTATGATGTGTTACAGCAAAGTCCTGGGCTTTATGTTCGTAGATGTCTCTTCCCAGCATAAGACGGAAAAGCCCTGCTGTATGGGGTGCATAGGTTTGTCATTGTTCAGAACAACATTTTCACCCAGGGAAACTGACTGTTGTCATTGGACTTTGTGTCCTTCAGAAATACTACCTTGCTTCTAAAAGGAAAAAAAAAAAAAAAGAGAGAAAGAATAGGATGGGGAAGAGATAATCTAGAAGCAGAAACGATCAACAGTCCTGCAGCATCAGGAGTCACCTGTGCTAGGAACTGGAGGACAATTCCTCAGACTCCAAAGTGAGAAATAGGAATAACTAGTTTTCTTTTACAATCAGGAAATGTAGGATGGGCTAATGAATGGAAAACTTTGAATATCAGGTCAATCTTCCTGGCAGGGAGTTAAATCTTAACTCTCTGTTCGCCTTCCACAAGAGATGAGAATATTCTAAATTTCACCAAACTCTGTATTCCTTTCCTTAACATGGAAGAGTTATGGTTCACTGTGGGTGTAGAATCAAATAATAATAGAATCATAGAATGCTTTGGGTTGGAAGGGACCTTAAAAATCATCTAGTTCCAACCCCCCCCGCCATGGGCAGGGACACCTTCCACTAGACCAGGTTGCTCAAAGCCCCATCCAACCTGGCCTTGGACACTGCCAGGGATGGGGCAGCCACAACTTCTCTGGGCAACCTGTTCCAGTGCCTCACCACCCTCACAGTGAAGAATTTCTTTCTGTGGTGAATGGAGTTAAATCCAGTTGGCAGCCAGTCACAAGTGGTGTTCCCCAGTGCTCAGTATTGGGGCCAGTTCTCTTTAATATCTTTATCAATGATCTGGGTGAGGGGATCGAGTGCATCCTCAGTAAGTTTGTGGATGACACCAAGTTGGGAGGGAGGGTTGATCTGCTAGAGGGTAGGAAGGCTCTACAGAGGGATCTGGACAGGCTGGATCGATGGGCCGAGGCCAATTGTATGAGGTTCAACAAGGCCAAGTGCCAGGTCTTGCACTTGGGTCACAACAACCCCATGCAGCACTACACACTTGGGGAAGAGTGGCTGGAAAGCTGCCCGGCAGAAAAGGATCTGGGGGTGCTGGTCGACAGCTGGTTGGATATGAGCCAGCAGTGTGCCCAGGTGGCCAAGAAGGCCAATGGCATCCTGATCTGCATCAGAAATAGTGTGGCTAGCAGGACTAGGGAAGGGATTATCCCCCTGTACTCGCCACAGGTAAGGCCACACCTTGAATACTCCATTCAGTTTTGGGCCCCTCACTACAAGAAAGACATTGAGGGGCTGGAGCGTGTCCAGAGAAGGGCAACAAAGCTGGTGAAGGGTCCAGAGCACAAGTCTTATGAGGAGCAGCTGGGGGAACTGGGGTTGTTTAGCCTGGAGAAGAGGAGGCTGAGGGGAGACCTTATTGCTCTCTACAACTACCTGAAACGAGGTTGTAGCGAGGTGGCTGCTGGACGAGAGGAAATGGCCTCAAGTTGTGCCAGGGGAGGTTTAGATTGGGTATTAGGAAAAATTTCTTCACTGAAAGGGTTGTCAAGCATTGGAACAGGCTGCCCAGGGAAGTGGTGGTGTCACCATCCCTGGAGGTGTTCAAAAAATGTGTAGGTGAGGTGCTTCAGGACATGGTTTAGTGGGCATGTTGGTGTTGTGTTGATGGTTGGACTCGATCTTAGGGGTCTTCTCCAACGTAAACGATTCTATGATTCTTCCTAATATCTAATCTAAATCTGCCCTCTTTCAGTGTAAAGCCATTACCCCTTGTCCTATCACTACATGCCTTTGTAAAAAGTCCCTCTCCAGCTTTCCTGTAGGCCCCCTTTGGGTACTGGAAAGCTGCTATAAGGTCTCCCCGGAGCCTTCTCTTCTCCAGGCTGAACAACCCCAACTCTCCCAGCCTGCCTTCATAGGAGAGGTGCTCCAGCCACCTGATCATCTTGGTGTGCCTCCTCTGGACCCGCTCCAACAGGTCTATGTCTTTCTTACACTGGGGGCCCCAGAGCTGGATGCAGTACTCCAGGTGGGGTCTCATGAGAGCAGAGCAGAGGGGGAGCATCACCTCCCTCGATGTGCGGGTCACACTTCTTTTAATGCAGCCCGGGATACAGTTGGCTTTCTGGGCTGCAAATGTACATTGCTGGGTCATGTTGAGCTTCTCATCAACCAACAACCCCAAGTCCTTCTCCACAGGGCTGCTCTCAATCCACTCATCACCCTGCCTGCATTTGTGCTTGGGATTGCCCCAACCCACCTGCAGGACCTTGCGCTTGGCCTTGTTGAACTTCTTAAGGTTGGCATGGGCCCACTTCTCCAGCCTGTCAAGGTCCCTCTGGATGGCATCCCTTCCCTCCAGTGTGTTGACTGCACCACACAGCTTGGTGCTGGCAAATTTGCTGAGGGTGCATTCAATCCCACTGTCCATGTCGCTGACAAAGGAATATGTTGATGTATCTTTATTCCATGTAATTTTTTCTTATATAGACAAGTATCTGATGCTGGGATCATGTATCAGATGTTTTTGACCACTAGTGGTACTACAAATTACCACAGTAGGTATAACAATAGGATTTTATGTTCATCGTGCTTATTGGAGAAGTACTTGAATGGAAACGATGGACGACTCAGTGGAAAATGGGGTTATTAATTTGAGGAATAGATCTATAGGAATTGCTCTCATCGCAGAGATCCTTTGACCTACAAGTTGCAATGTTCACTTCAAACAGTACTTCTTGTTTTGAAACTGTGCTCTTGATGGTTGTTATGAAGAAGACCTGGCAAACAACATTATTGCCAAAAAATTAACCTGGAGAGAGACAATTTTTTTTTTACCATGAAAGCACAGCAATGCTGACCTGGTCATAATAATGCCTTTGGGATCTTCTCATCTTCTCAAATATTTCTGTGAACTTCAGCAATTGGGATAGTATAGCTCAAGGATATGCTTAATGTGGTCAGATCTTTGTGGAAGCCAACAGGTGTCGTAACTGCAGCATTACAACTGTGCTTAATTGGTGGGGATTTACGGGTAGATTTTCAAGCAAACACATTTTAATCTGTCATTTCCACTTAGTTAAGGTGGATAATGATCTTTTCATTTACATGAACAGAATATAAATTGCAGAGCCTTTGAGAACGTTGCAAGGTGCAAGCCTTGTTAACTGTCATGATGTGTGTTGTCTACAGGAGCTTTTTAAGTTAGCGAGAGGATACCTTTTTCTTTTTTTTTTTTTCTTTTAATCCTTTTACGAGATGACATTCTGATAACTGGGTGGTATTAGATCTCACTTCCTGCTCTTTATGTATATGAGAAAGCAATTCAGATCACAGACTGCATTCCCAAAGAAGCTTCTGTCATGTTGATGCTACAGCTGGTGCTTTTATCCCTTGCCCCTTTCTCATACTCACCCCTTGGCATACACTCTGCCCTTGCCACCACCCTCATAGTGAAAATCAGCAGAATTTCACTTTGGGAGGCTTCATTTTACCTAGTATTAGCCACATCCAAGTTAGACGCCTTATGACATTACTCCTATAGGCTGCTTACCTAGTCAATACAGAGATGGACCCCATCTCTGGTGATTCACCCCACCTGAAAACGTGTGCCTAAGCTAACTGATATGAACCATGGGCTGGAGATGCTTATTATTCTATTCTTGCTTGTATTCTTTTACTCTGAGTTATAATAGTTCCATTTCTTCTTTATGCAGTCTTTTGGAGGAGGTGATTTTTAAAAAAAACCTATATTTTGCCTTCAAGACTATTTTTCCACAGGTACAGATATTTAAATAATTTTACATTTTTTTGTCAGTAGTGCTCCTAGCAGCTATTGTTGCTTCCAAATGATGATCATTTCTTTCTGATCTCCATTTTATTGCAAAGATGCACAAACATTTGGCACAAGTTCAGTTTCTAAAACAGTCTGGTGACATCAGTAGAATTGTACCGGGGTGAACTTAGGCAAGCAGGCTTACTTGGAAGTAACACCAGAAAAAAATTTGGCCCTGGATGTTTCAACTCAAGCTTTATTCACCTAAGGTCTTCTGGAAGTTTGCACTGAATCCATTTTAAGAGAAATGTAGTTGCATAATTCTATTATTTTCATGGCATTTTAATGCAATGTTCTGGATAAAGGTTGTCATTGCCAATGGAATATAAAAAATAAGTTACAACTGAGCAAATAATTTAGCTGATTAATTTATCCTCTTTGCCTCACAGAATGTCCATAAACACAGAGCAGTTTTCTCAAATGGTTTTGCTATTTATCCTAGATGACTTTTTTAAGTTAACCTCTGCCTCCACATACTCTTTGCGAATGATTTTACAGTTAACTTAACTGTGTTGAATATTACAAAGGAGAGTTGATGGTTACAGCTTATATCACAATGAAAGAGGCTGTGCCAAGTAATATCGCCTTACATTTTTTAAGGCTTAATTATGTGTGCTAAAGCAGTTATTACTGCCCAGCTGACAGGCAATAGCTTAAGTCATACTAACTGAGTTTCAGTCCAGATCCTTAATTGTGATTGATCAAGTAAATTATACATGCATTTAGATGTTTTACTATGCTCAATGAGTCAGAAAGCATAGACAGTACTTTTAGGTGATGCATTAGACAAGTATTTGCCCTACTGATGTCAGATACAGAAAATCCTGTGGTAGATTAGAAAGTCCTGTTTTAAATTAAGTTAGTTAGCCAAGATCATTCAGATCTTGTCCATTCTTCCCGTTTAATGGTTCCTCACCTGGAGCACCAGTTCTGATCCTTTCTGTTCTTCCTGATCGATGGTGCGTCCCTCTTGGCAGGAAAATGAACCACTGACCCGATACAGAGCGGCTTAGCGGTCAAAGTGAGGAGGGGATACCTCCCCAAACGACCACCGAAGACCGCCCGAGACCCCCGCGCGTGCGGAGGAGGCATCCGATGTGTCATGGTTACGTAATCCTATGCATATGCATTAGATAGTTTGAATATGTACCAGGTAGGAGTAGTTTAATAAATTAGATGCAATTGTTACTGTAGAAAAGGGACGCACCTGATGAATCTGGTGTGCTTGATTTGTGGAAAGTCCACCGAGCACCCTGCACAGAATAAAGCAATATCTCTCCTGTGTGTGTGAGTTTGGTCTATTGCACACCAGGTAATGGATCCACTTTTAGGACAATACTATGATGAATGGACAAATTCAAACACTTAAAAAATTAGTGAACATTTTGTTCCTGAGCTGAAGTTTGTTAGGGTCATATCCACAGCTTTTTAAAAGTACTTAGGTGTCTAAAGCTGCACGTGTGTAGCTAGGGTCATTTGTAGAAGCTCTTAACTGTCAGGAAATCAGCAGAAGTTAGCGCCTATGTGGTTGCCTGCATCATTAGGAGGCAAAATCTGGTGCCTGGGGATGGTTGGGTGACCAAATAAGACTCTTCAGAGTGAGTTTGCTCAAAAGTGTTTTCTCAATTGGGAACCCTAAAATGGAAAACTACTAAGATCATCAGATTCTTTAGGGGAAAAAAAATATCCTTGAGCTCTGGAGATAGTTTGTAAAGTTCAGAGATTTGCATGCCCTTCCAAGCCCATGTCAGTATTGTATCCCTCTCTACTTCAGTGTGAGTAGGACTAGGCCCTTTTTAATGACATTCTGTCAATTTAGAGGAAACCATCCTGAAATGTGAACTTTCGTAGTCTTGAGAGGTCTATGAAGTGCTACTGTATAGCAAGCAGGAGGTGAGGCTATAGACAATGTAGCCATGAAGCAAACTGGTAGAAAATCTGTAGGGATGTGCTGTCTTTGAATATTTTAAGTAGCAAAGCACAACATAGTCTATCCAACTGTAAATCAGTTCATCTCTCTTTCCATTGTGCCTGGATAATCACAGACAGATTAATGCTAACAAAAGCTGAAACTGTCCCAGTTTGGAATTACCAGTAGCTGAGGAACCACCACGCTCTAACGTGCAACATGCCATAAAAGATGTACTGAAGCTTGCCATGTAGGACGTCACAGAGTATGGGGACATTGTGTAGAGAATATGTGAAAGATAACTGAGAAAGAGAAACTTTGCTGACAAATAGATTTGTGGTATGGGGATCCACATTGCCACTAAAAATCTTTTAGGGGTTTGTTCCAGAAGAGGTTGGAAACCACAGCACTTTAGGGTATGTTATACATCTGTGGCATAGCTCTCTCAAAGGGACCGTATATATAAACTCTGTCTCTGTGACTCTCCTTTTGTGAGCTTTAGGGATCTCACAGCATGCTAAAAGCCCAGAAATTTGCAATCCCCCTTCCAAGCCAGACAATGGGCCTGTGGCCTCACCAACAATGTATGACTGCAGAAGCGCTGGCTTGAGCCCATCTCCAAATTGGACTGGGAAGAGTTGGATCCTGTCGTTTTGCTTTTTATTCTAATGTTTGTATCCTCTTCACACAGCTTTCCTTATGACTGGCTTTTATTTAGCCCTCAAGCTTAACATTTGGAACTTCTATTTGTTGGGTTTTTTCATCATCTCAGAAAATAATGTTGATTCTTCCAGTAAGCATCTTTCTTTTGTGTTTTGTTTCATTTTCTGTTCTATATGCGTTCTTATCCAGTAGCTTATTGAAACAACTGAAGCAATTAAAGCAACCGAGTAACTAACATCTGGTATGTGTTTGCTTACTCTCTTATACTCTCTCCAGGGCAAGAAGTGTGTGCTTTGGAATGGTTAGCAGTTTGTTATGTTATATATGAATACTTGTTGTTTACAAAAGATCAAAGAAGTTAATGTTGCACTTCAAGTTGAGAGTTGCAAAGTATGTGGTAGCTCTGTGTTCTTAGGATGTTCATGACACAGGCTTTGGCGCTCCAGGAAAACATTATTTCCAGCTGAGCACAGTTTTACCCTTGAGTAAAAAAGTTGACTGAGTGAGTAAAGGGTTCCCTTGAGTAGAGAGCATGTTGTGCTGAGACAGAAGTTGTCATCTGTGGTCTTTGCCCTGTGGCTGGAGTCACTTGTTTAAATGCCACAAATTGTTCTGATGGTGCCAGGCACAACAATGTCCTGGTCCATGGCTCAGGGATCAAGGTCCCTGCAAGCCGAACAAGACATTCTTCAGATCATTAAGCTCCTCTTGACATAGTTATCATGAAACTTTCCTGTACGTCCTTGACTTAATCTAAAAATCACTTAATAGTAGTATTATAGCAGGTTCTGGATCATGGCCTTCCTAAACAAGATCCATTTTCTCTCTGTATCTTGCACAAATTATGACTACAGTGCCCTCAAAACAAAGCAGTAAATTGTTGCTCTCTAAATTTATTATACAGAGCAATTACATGCAGGCGCCATTATGAATATCATCTGCATAATCAATATGGTTTTATATTATTGTCTCAACAGTAAGTCAGAGTGTAGTGTCCCAAGGATTTGCTGAGCACTAAGTTCTTGCTTTAGTTATTTCTGAGTAAAACTTGCTTAGTTTTTGTTAGGGTCAGAAGCACCCCCAGATAATCTGACATCTTGCCTGGTTTTTATAGTACTGGCTTACATTGCTAGTGCTCTCATCTTAATGAATTGTTGAAAGTGAAGTAGAGATTTTACTCACCAGAATTAATCAATAAGTTGAGTCTTTTTGGTTTTGAATATACTTTGACCTCCAGTCCATGAGATTTTTTTTTTTTTTAAATTTTTAGTGTTGTAAAATACAGCTTGGCTCTAGATCATGAGTGAAGTGTGGTACTGTTTACCAGCTGAGTCCTGCTGCCCTTCATCTGTGAGTAGAGATCAGTGCTTTTATTTTATGTCTTAATCTTTCCTAAAAGCTGAGCCTTGGGAAATGCCTGGAGCAACTGTGTCTTACAGTCATTCTGTTAGCTAGTAAATACCTGTCTTCAGACTACATTTTAAGGTGTAAAATCACTTCTATGTACACAGTTTATCATGCCATAAAAACTGACTATTCTCTGTCTTACTTAGTTAGAAAGAAGTATGTCTCATACAGCGCTTTCCCCACCCCCTATGTCTTAGCAGAACAAGAACTTTATCTTGACTGTATGGCGGGCTAGGCACACAGTGAAATTAATGTTTCAAACTAATTTGGATTTGAGATAAGTTGTTTAAAGGGAGTTGTAATGTGTCCAGAAAAAGAAATGCTTCTTCCCATTTCTCAAAATAACATTTTTCTTTCACTGTATAAATAAGGCTCACTCTGGATAGAGATCTGTTTTTGCAGAATTAATTACCAGAACAAACACATAGTTTCAGCATCTTCTGGGCCTAGTTGTTCATGTGTTATACATGTCAGTAGTTGTTATACAAAGGGAGATTACTATAAGATTTTCAGTAGCTTTAGTTGGAATGAGTCCCATGGAGAAGCAGAATACGTGAGGTTTATAGCATCAAACCTTGTGTTCCTACTTGTATGAAGGACTACCAAAAAATAATACAAGGAAAATAGTAAGAAACAATTGCACTGAGTAGTGATGTTTGTGACAAACCTAAAGAAACCCTTGTGTGTTGTTGGAAGTTAAAGGCGAGGCGAGTGAGAAGATCATGGCTTAGAAAGTCCTTTGTAACCTCCCCCTAAACAGAAAAATGGATCTTTATTAAAACTTGATGTGCCTTAACTCGTGCCCTGAAACCCTGCCACCAGAGGCTCCCAGTGATCTATTTCTCTGTTCTCACCCTGTCTTGAAGGCACTGGAGTGGCAAGAAGGCAACAGAAGTCTTTTCCTTCATGGCAGCTGCAGGGAGTTGCTGGTCCTCTAAACAGTAGGTGTTCTCCATCACAGAGAAAATAAGTCATTGCAGATGATTAGAGATACTACAAAACAGTCTTAGCTGGAGGGATTCAACTTCTGGCTGATAAACTCTTCAGCTCTCTGGGCAGTTTGGTGCTTTCCCTCCCAGCGTGGATCTGTATCCCCATTTCCTTCTCCTCTCCTTGGCATTTAATCAGAAGTTTGAATCCAGTTTTTAAGGCTTTTCCCATTTCCGTCTTTTGCTATAATCAACAAGTGACAAGGACAACATTGCGTATGAGGGTTGACCCTACTGTGAAGCAGGATGGGGTTGTCTCCCTTCAGGTTTTGCTGGAATAAAAGGAGGTTGGGAGCTCTGCAGCAGAGTGGGTCCCTCCAAGGCAAGCAGACTTGCTGGATCCTCCCATCTGGGATGATATACTTGGGATCAGTAGCTGGAAAATTGCTCTACCTCCGCGATGCAACCAGTTCAGTCAGTTTGTTTTAAAAATGATGAGGAAGTCAGTTCCGGATTAGATAGTGGTGCCTAAGAAGTTGCATAGCAAGTTACTTCAGGTGACTGATGGAGCTGTAGCTAGCAGTGGTGGAAATGAAGACTTATCTCGGTTCAGGGTATTCCCATTTGATTCATATCAAGAGGTCAGTTCAGCTCCGTCGAGTCTTCCCTTGTCCACAAGACCCCATGGCTCTAGTCTTTTATTTGAAGCTACGGAAAGAAAACACTTGCTGTCTTTACAAATTCAGAGAGTGGAGCTATATGGCTGGAAAGAACTAGTCATTAATACAAGTACCTGAGGCTGAATGAAAGCTGAATTGTTCTAGCTGACAGTGAATAAAGATTGTGGGGTAGGGTTATCTTTTTCTTTTGCCTGCTACTTGTTCTGGTGGTGTAAAGTAGGGCTTACCCTTGAGGCCCAGTGTCCCAGCCATCCACTCTGGCACTTACTGAAGTCTACAGTGACTCCTGTTTGAGGAAAATGCCCAGGTTTCCTTTATGCAAAGCGGTGCTGGTGCTCCTCTCTCAGGCTGACCTACAGGAGGGATGCAGCCATGCAGCCATGGTGCACACCCTACAAACAGGGAAATAGACATAATCTTAATGACCTTTGTTAACTGAGTGAGGAGACCTTGAGAAGCAACAAAAATATTCAAACTCTAACATATCCCAGCTTTGACTCATAACTGGTGCTAATGCAGGAAGCACTGAAAGATGGACAGGTATAGAAATTACTGTCTGTTCCTCAAGTAGGTTGCCCAAGCCATTAAAGAGCACCAAAGCAATTTCTTTGCATGATACGAGTCCATCTGTTAGGACTGGAGAATTACAATGCTCTCTTGTCACATTTAAAATTCAGTGACTTCCATATTAAATTGAAGTAAATTAGCTTAGTATACATCAATTAATGTTTAAGTGTCAGAGATATAAAAAAAAATTGCTCTCCTTATGATCAGAAGTTATATATAATCTTGACAAGTGTAAGAACTTCCAATTTTGGCTTGAAGATGACTGTTCCTTAGAAGGAAAGCAAGAGTTAAGTTCTCCTGAAAAAGTTAACTTATTGGCTAGTAACTATATCTGCCTTTTTGAATTCAGTTTCAGCTGTATGATTTAACTTACAGTAAAATATGAAAACACTGAAATGTCCTTCTGTCTATCTGCAGGTATCCACACTTACTTACTAAGGTGAATTTTCTGTGGAATTTCCATCTCTGGAAGCTCCTCTTTCCAGAAATGGCATTTCAACACCAACTTCTCAGCATTACCATAGCGGTTGTGGCTATACCATGGCAGAATAGGAATTGCTTCTGGAACTGACCAAGGTCGTAAGAGGGTTGTGACACTCCAGGTGAGTAGGAAGGCAGGTAGAAAAATACCTTCAGGGAGTGCAGATACTGAAATAAGTACTAGACAAAACTCCAAAGTCAGGAATTGGAAAGCTTCAAATGTGCATTTGATGTTTTCAAGAATACAGAATGCTCTTCTGTGGATGAGTCTAGAAAGAAATTAATTGATATGACAACAGAAGTAATTGCAGTCCACATTCAAGCAGATAATGTTGAAAGTAGTGGATTACAAATTGCAACATCATACAAATCAATACAACTCTACTGAAACCATAATTGAGACACCTGCCTTAAGCTTTGTCCTAAATATTTTGATGGATTGACAATTTTTCTGTCTTTAAGCTAAAGATTTTTTATGTCACTGAAGTAAACTTATTTCTTGACTATTAATTTCAATGGGATAGTAGAACAGAAACTGATTTATTGATGAATTAGACATTCTGCCTCCACACTAGAAAAAATTAAGGAGAGCTAAACCAGAACCTATTTCTTTCAAATTTGCTAAAGCTGTGTTAAACTATCAAACTGATTTAAACCTACTTCTGTGAACTGCTGAATAATGGTATTCATAATTTCATTTCTTTTTTGTTATAGCATTTCACAGTAACCTTAGATGGAAAAAAGAATGTGTCACAAGAGCAAAACTGATTTAAATGCTCTAACAATATCTTATGTTCTTTTCAGGTTCAATGTAATCTCTTTGGGCACCAGCAGTAGAACTTGTCTGTTCAAAATGGTTTATGGTGAATTTTTCCGCAGACCTGGCAAAGATGCAGAACTTATCAATTTGAATGTGGGTGGCTTTAAGCAATCAGTGGACCAGAGCACCCTGCTCCGATTTCCCCATACCAGACTTGGGAAACTTCTCAAATGCCATTCAGAAGAGGCTATTCTAGAACTGTGTGATGATTATAGTGTGGCAGAAAAGGAATATTACTTCGACAGGAATCCTTCATTGTTCCGATACGTTCTGAATTTTTACTATACAGGTAAACTTCATGTCATGGAAGAACTTTGTGTCTTTTCCTTCTGCCAGGAAATAGAGTACTGGGGGATAAATGAGCTGTTTATTGATTCCTGCTGCAGCAATCTGTACCAAGAGAGGAAAGAAGAAGGTCCTGAGAAAGACTGGGATCAGAAGAGCAATGACAGAAGTATAGACTCCTCTAACGAAGAGTCATCCATATTTGACAAAGAGCTGGAAAAGTTTGACAATCTGTGTTTTGGTGAAATAAGAAAGAAGATCTGGGTCAGAATGGAAAATCCTGCATACTGCTTGTCTGCCAAGTTAATTGCCGTGTCGTCCCTGAGTGTTGTCCTGGCATCAATCGTGGCCATGTGCATTCACAGCATGCCAGAGTTTCAAAAGCTGGATGCCAATGACAGGGAGATTGAAGACCCTGTTTTGGAAGCTGTGGAGATTACGTGCATCATCTGGTTCACTGCTGAGCTAGTGATCAGGCTCATCACTGCTCCAAGTCAAAAGAAGTTCTGGAAGAAACCACTGAATATCATCGATTTTGTCTCTATTATCCCATTTTATGCCACGCTGGCTGTGGACACGAAGGAAGAAGAAAGTGAAGATATTGAAAATATGGGGAAAGTGGTTCAAATCCTGCGGTTAATGAGGATATTTCGCATCCTGAAACTGGCCAGGCACTCCGTAGGACTGCGGTCTTTAGGTGCCACTTTGAGACATAGCTATCAGGAAGTTGGACTCCTGCTTTTGTTTTTGTCTGTTGGGATTTCTATTTTTTCAGTGCTCGTCTACTCAGTGGAGAAGGATGATGACTCATCAGAACTGCACAGCATCCCTGTTTGCTGGTGGTGGGCAACCATCAGCATGACCACTGTTGGTTATGGGGACACTTACCCGGTCACGCTTGCTGGAAAGCTGCTTGGCACCCTATGCATCATCTGTGGGATACTAGTGGTAGCACTTCCAATCACCATTATTTTCAATAAGTTTTCTAAGTACTATCAAAAACAAAAAGATATTGATCCAGACCAATGCAACAATGATCGCAAAGAGAAATGTAATGACCTACCTTATTTTAACATTAGGGATATTTATGCAAAAAAGATGCACTCCTTCATTTCTAGCCTTTCTTCAGTAGGAATTGTAGTCAGTGACCAAGATTCAACAGATGCCTCCAGCATCCAAGATATGGAGGATGCTTATAACACAACATCTTTAGAGAATGGTACAGGAAAATGAGTTGAATCACGTTCTCTTCCCTTTATTTCTTTTCTGATTCTTGGTAAATGTGGACTTACAAATTTCAGTGAATTTATTAAGAGCAGTTAATTCTCAGGGTACTTAACTCTCAGCCATATTTGGACATTCTTTGCTCTGAGGATGCCATAAAAGCTTCATTGTTTATATGAGGCTTTAAAATATGCCTCATATGGTGGTTTAGTTTTTTACACAACTAATGTTATGCATTTTTGGGGAGAAAAAGTCAGGAAAACAGTTTTAAATGTGAGATCAGTGTTTGCTTGGTTTTGTGGTTGGGTTTTTTTTTCATTATTGGTTGTTTTTTCCCCTGCAGAAATCTGATAGCTTATACAGAATCTGCTTTTATAATTTGCTGCTCTTCAGGTAGAAATATATTACAAATATGTAAGAACTATTGCACAAGTCAGTGAAGTTTTTACCTGCAAATACACCAGGAAAAAGAAGGAATTATGTACATGTAAAACTGTGCTCACTAACACATTTATGTAATCTTGGAGTTGGGAACCCATTTTCTAAGGTGGGGCAGAAAATACATCGTTACATATTGTTTTTACTCCATGGAAGCATAATATTTATGAATTTCTTTCCAAAAGCACAATACATTTTTAGTTTGTTAAAATAAATTTATCCCATTGTGCCTATATTTTTCCCAGTGTCCAGCATGGCCAAGCTCTATCAGGTCTTAAAGGGTCTAAATCATGAGTCCCAGGATGAAGTGCCTGGTGTAGGCAGGACAGGAGCTTATTGTACCATTTAGCCACCTCTTCTGCCATTGCGCACCTGAGGAATTCTGGTGTCTGGAGAGGATCCTGCTGTGATTAACACCACCCCGGTGGCTTCCCCAGAGGCTTTGTTTTGTGGGCACTGAAGCAAACATCTGTGGTGGTCTTTAGAAGTTATTGCTCCATGCTGTCAGCGCTGCTCCTTTGCTGGAGGTTACTGCCTCGGTGGTAGGAGCAAATGCGAGCAGCATCTCGGCTGCGCTGGTTCTCAGTCCAGGGCTGTAATACCAAACAACGGAGATGTGTGGACATGCTCTCTTCTACCATATATCGCCCATCAGAGATGTAGGGTGGGCACTGCGCATGGGCACGCATATATGAAACTATTTCAGCTCCTTTTTCTAAAGCTCATCTGTTGGTGATGGCAGCTTTCCTGGTTTGTACTATGGGCTGGAGCAGTGCTCATTGCCTGGCAGTGCTGCAGCTCTGTGTGTTCCTCTCCTCTCCAGGGGCTTCTTACACAGCCAGCTAATCCTGCTCTGGTTCAGACTGGATCTTCTAGGGCTATTTAAAAAGAAAGCTAGCCCTTGAACCTAGCATAAAGGAGTGCTGGAGAAACTCGAGGACCTTATACAAGTCCATAGTGTTTCTGAACACTCATTTTCTTTCACTTGTCTAGTGACTAAATTAGATGCTGGGCAATGGAGAATCAAAGATACTGTGATGTTGATATTTTCCTTAAAGAGAGGCTTCACTTTTTTTTTTTTTTTTTTTTTAACTTATTATTTTGCCAAATGCTGAAGCCCTTACTGCCCTGAGTTTCTACTCAGGCAGGTCAAACTCAGTAGGAGTCGACTTCAAGACTGAGTAAAACCAGAAGATGGCAATTGATTTTAGCCTCTGCAGAGGGTTGATTTTTTAAGTGTCTGCCAGGTTTTCTATTGCAAAATACATTAAGTAAGTAGCTGAGGTGCACTTATATTTACTGAGGCACAGAGCTCTAATGTCTTACTGAGAAAGAGAAACAAAAAAGAACAGGATGGATCAACCTATACCTCGGAAAGAGGTGTCCCTCAGGACTGCTGTGCACCAATATAGTGACATGGGACTTAGAATATTTTGAGCTTTGGAGAAACTTCAAAATTTGGCTTATTACTTGCTGAGTGTTGTAAGTGTATGTGATGCTTCACAGATAACTAAGGTTAATTCATCCCATAGTTAGTGCAGGAATACCAAAAGGGAAAGTTAGCCTAAATGTGTTTTGTTCTTACTGAACAATTAACATTTCAAAGATGCAATGACATAAAACATTAAATAGTTATGTGCATATGAATCTAATAAGAACCAGCAGAATAACAACATAAATATTACTCTCTGTCCAAATAAACTGTCTTGGTAGTCTCCGTATAAAGACATATTATATTGCCACTGAAGTTCAAAAGCAATGAAAAATACTGTCATGCACAAAACCTGCAAGAAATTTGTATTAAATAGTTGAAAAAAACCTGCTACTGAAAAATCTCATTTTATATTTGTCAGGCATTACCCAAGGATCACACAGTATAAAACTTTTTGTATTAAATTTTACTGACTGGTAATTTGTCATAAAATTGATCAAACGCATGAATCAATCTTAAGGCTGTGACACTGTTTAAGTTCCTCTGACTTTTTTTATGCATAGATACAGCTTGCAGCAAAGTGAGGCATGTCTTTTGGAACATATCAGAAGGTAAAGTACATATCCATGTATCATGCAGTATGTTATTTTGATTCCGTGATGAGATCTCAGCTTTTTTTCAAATCAGTTGTATCTTTAAAAATGGCTTTGTTGTTTTCTGTTCCCTTTGCTGGAATAAATCCAGCACTTGGTTTCATATAGGTGTAACTGGGAGCAGGATGTGAGCTGTGTTTCATGCCAAAAGATACTCCCCTCAAGGCAGAACTGCAGTCCTGTAACATGCACTGGTACTAGAGAGTGTCACAAGTCTTCAGTGCCAGAAGAAAGCATATGAGAGCAAATACTGAGATACTGCATGTTCTTCCTGCTAGTAAAAGTTTTTAGTAGAAGAATTTACTACTAAGAAATAACTGCAAGAGGGGATTGTTTCTTATTTAATTTGTCTTCTTCCATGGTCTACAGTTCCATATTATCGATATGTAATATCAGTGTCAACAGAAGGTAGGTTGTCTATTGGTTTTGTATTCCCGAACCACATGTGTTTCCCTTTAAAAACACTCCCTAAATTCTCTCCACCCAGCTGCTCTGTTTCAGACACCAAAGCATAGAAAGGGTTACTGTTCAGATATGCATCCCATTTTGTATGGGAGAGATTTGTTGATCTTTATACAAAACAGTTGACTGGCATGTTATTAGTTTCTTTGTCTTGATGGCAAATGCTTCTCTTTCGATAACCCAGTATTTCCAGCGTAGCATCCGTATTTGCAGCATTTGTCCCTGTTGTAGCATGGGAAGACACCACTGCACCACACTGCAGTTCCCTGTTTTGAGTAGCTTCCAACTGGCAGGGGGTATGGCCCAACTGTCCACAGCTTGTGCCTTGCTGAGAGCAGGCTCTGTCACTGCCACCGTTTTTTGGTGTGTGTCAGAAGAGGGAAAAGGCCAGTGTAGAGGAATGAGAAAAGAGAAACGGGAGAAGGTAGGAAGCTGTCAGTCAAAAGGGATGACGGAAAAGCCTGCGAGGACCTTAGAAGAAAGGAAAAGAGAAAGAAGTTGCCAGAAAGAGTCCTCACTTGCCTTCATTTTATTTCCTCTTTTTTCCACCAGTGCTTTTCTTCCCTTTCCTCCCCTGCTGCCTCACATCCCCGCCCGCTACCACCCTGGCCTCCCTTCCCACCCAGCCTGTGGTCCAGCAGTCCTGTTTCTGTCCCAGAACGAGGGTCTTTCTGAGTCCAGAAACTCATGTTTCACCCACCTGGACGGCAGCAGGCAGAACTTAGTAGGGATGAAATTAGTGAGCACTCCTGCTATCTATATAAGCAGTCATTAACACACTTATGGGCTGTGTTTTTTTGCAAGAAAAGTCACAGTGTGGCTCAAATCAATGAGCGTAAATGTGAGCTAAATAAAATGGCACATCTGCGTCAGCCCTGTAAACGAAATATCACTTATGGGTTAGGTAGGAATTAGTGTCAGGCACCATAATGTGAAATATTACCATTTAAAAGCAGACTCCGTGCTGATTCCCATGCAAACGGGTTGCTGTCAGGGAATGCTGAGAGTATCAGGCAGATTTGACTGGCAAAGGCAGTACACGGGCTTATGGTGTGCCAAGGGTTCCTGACAGGCTGCTGTGTATTAATACATTTATTCATTTCCACACATCCTAACATCTAGTGCAAGTGACAGAAAACCACTAAGCTGTGGAGAGTTTCTCTAATATTTTTTGATTAGCTGACAGTGTTTGTGAAGCTGCTAATACCTCTTCATCCAAAAGAGGACATTTCTCAAACAAAATCAGAATAACCCTGTGCTAGATGTGCAATTTGTGGCTGATAGCAGTAGCTCGGTCGCAGTTGGTAAATGTTGCTGT
Organism: Haliaeetus albicilla; assembly: GCF_947461875.1. Classification (NCBI taxonomy): domain Eukaryota; kingdom Metazoa; phylum Chordata; class Aves; order Accipitriformes; family Accipitridae; genus Haliaeetus; species Haliaeetus albicilla. Next base: position 12,122,892 of record NC_091500.1, on the reverse strand, counting down.
CTGGTGCTCTATAGCTGCAGTGCTGTTGCTTGTATTTCTGAAATGTTTATGCTCTGTCAATCAAGAGACAGCAGATGCCATTAAAACCATCTCAGCACTTTCCCACTGCACAATAATTGCGGCATCTCTTCTAAGCACAGCAAAATGTCGTGACTTGCTGAGACCTCTTTTTTAATTTCTTGTGTAGTGTAGTTAATTTTTCATGATGAGCCTATGGTCCAAGCACAATCTAGCAGAAGAAAAAGTCACTGCGTATCTCTAGACAAGTTACACAACTTTGTTACTGCCTTCCACTCTGGGCATTGCCCTCCCACCCCCTGGCACAACTAAGGTGGTACAAGGAGTGGTAATTCACTGCGGTACAGGCTGATAGCTGTTACAGGTAGTTAAGGAGTAAAAGGCAGAGCTCCTGAGGGGTGGATATAGTTTATACGTAATTGTACATATGACCTCTGGGCATATAATCAGATGAAATATAAAATATGACACTTTCCCTGAGAAACCACCTACTCCTCATATCTTTTTAATGAATACATTGGGGGGGCAGTCTTTGCTCAGGGTTTTAGCAAGTCATGGGCTGCAGGTCAAGGGCTCTTTCCACACACCCATCAGTTTTCCCCAAATTGCATATACCAGTGCGAGGAAGAGACTCTGCAGCATCCCCAACAGGCCCATGAACCTGTAGGCCAAGGCACCGGGTTGCCAAGATGAGGGCTGCTGGTGGAGGAGAACCTTAATTGGTCCCATATTTTGTCAATTAAAACCAATACCATGCAGCTTCGTGTGGTGACTTATGAAGGTAATCTGCTCTCACTGTTTCTTCAAAACTGTTTCAAGGTAGAGCCCAAGAAGGCATTGCATTACAGTGGTTTAACCTTTAGTTACTTTCTACTATTTAATGGCATACATATTGTCTAAGTTACCCAGTTTTTTATGGCATTCATTGCTATTTCCACTGCAAATTCTACTCTAACTAGCATATGACTATGTTAGAGATCAGTATAGACTAACTTAGTGTCATTGTCCTAAGATCTTTTATGAATCAGCAGAGGCAGAAAGGCACCCTGGGCAGTATTCATTTCCCCTAACTTCAGCTATTGCGTGGCTGGTCATTTGCGCTCTCTCTCTCAACAGAGAAACAACAGACTTCCTTGAGAGACATCATGTCCTATCTATACAAAGGTCCAATCTGTAGATGGCTATACAACAAGCCTATATGATTTAGTGAGTTAGATGCCTGGCCTCTAGGTAGCTGAAGTTAGATCTGATGAGAGCTCGATGACAAGAAGTAGGGATGTGATTATCCTCTGGGAATGCCATCCTTCCCTTCTCAACACTGTATGGGTAGGAAGGACTGTGTTTCTGATGTAGGCATCTGAACTTGGGTGATGTGAAGCCAGACACAGGAATTCATTCTGAAGCCTGAAGACTGGTCAGCGATAGCCACTGGTTAAAGGTTAATTCAGTGTAATATTGCTAAAGCCAGCTTCCTGTACAAGAAAATTTGGACTTTCCCAAGAAGCCTTACTAGCTGTCTGTTAGAGTCTGTAATGACCCGCAAGTTGAAGTGCAGTCTCCTGTAGTAATTTAAAAAACCCACATAAAATACCACAGGGAGCAGACTGGTGTTGGCAAAGAGACAGGCACAATATGCTGACAGTACTTTTGTGACCCAAATTTGCATTATTTCTTGGCTTTGTGTAAGCCATATAAAATAATCTTACTGTGCCATGTGTTGTAAAATCTGCCGCTGTGCATTAATACAAATATAATAGTGGAGCCAAGTCCTGGAATTACAGCTGTGGAGGTTGAAAAAAATCTGGACCTGCAGAAACTGCAGAAATATTGTTTAGCTGCAACTGCTGTTTTAATGTTGCAGCTGCCCCAGTGGTGAGGAGGAGCAAGGGACCGTGCACAAGCACCGGTGCGTGGGCTTCTCTTTTCTTCCTTTGCACACTTAACACTGAGCTCTTCTTAGTTGAACATATAGGCTGAAGAAGCCCTATAGCCTTGGGGACTGCTCAACAGACCCTTCCTGGGGCTATTAAGTGTGTGGCCAGCTGTCCCTAGGAAAGGATGGAGCTGGGTGAGAAAATAATGTCTGTATGAAATGGTCTTTGAGGAGGTAGAGTAGTATCACTGAATTTGGTGTTGCCACCATCCTACACCTCTAAGAAGAGACCTGGGAGAGAAAGCAGAAAGGAGGAAGAACTTCAAGGTTCAGATATTTAGCTGCAGCCATTTGAAGGCTACTCTGTGTTGTGTTCATCCCAGGGCTTTTACTGAATAATAGGTAGAGATTCATACATAACCTTGAACCCATTCCATTAGCTGGAACAATATGTTGTCTTCCCACAGGCTTTGAGTTGCAGGTACAATATGTCCTTTTCTCTAAGCCAGTTGCTAGATGCAATGCTGTCTCTGCTTTTCACGCTGGCTGGATTTTGGATGTTTCTGAAGTGTTACATAAATCATTCTTGCAGCTTCTACTCCATTTCCTAGAAACCTAGAAACTACAAGTGTGAAAGAGTTCAGAGCAGTTTCTCTAGTCCAATATTAGTTTTTGACAGCATCAAATGCCATGCATTTCACAAAAAAGGGATTTTCCCTGCTCCTGAATTGTGAACTTTAGGAGTTTAGGTATTTTTTTTTTTAATCAGTTATTTGAAGACCAGCTTAGGTCCTGAGGCAGACAGATAGATAAGTAAGTTTGGCATTTTATTCCAGGTGGTGAAACTCCAAGTACAAAAATAAGTATCCATTTCTTTTGGGTTTTTTTGAATAAGAGGTTGCAATCTTGCATATTTGTATTGTGGATCTCTGGAAAAAAAATGTGGTGAATAAATAAGTCATGGTGCCAAAATGCCAGTTGAATGCTCACTGAGTGCACAGGAATTCCTTATGAACCAGGAGGATGCTGGTGTCTGACAGCATGGCTTCATAAGCCTCCTGGGTAGAAAGCAAACCACTTTTTTTTCTTATTTCTTTAAATATTTCAGGAGGGGGATGGAGCAACAATCTTGCTGTTATGTGGTGATGGAGAATGTTGAATGAAATGAAGGGCAAATTAAAGTTAAGGCAGTTAAAATCGAACATGACTTTTTTGTAAACACCCCCCCTTCCCTCAGGAAAAAAAAATTTCATCTTGTTCCAACTTTTCTTTTTTTTTTTAAAGGCAAAAACATAACGTACCAAAACCACAGCAATATTTTTCCTTGCTGGATATTTTTAAGAATAAATTAGTTCTAGTTAGAGGTGTGGAAAGAGAAAAGGCTGGTGGGTAGGATGTGGGGGGTACTTGAATTTTTTCTAATTTATTTTGTAATTCTGTTCTTTTGCCTTTGGCATCACACACTTTTACATTAGCATTTTTTTGTATTGACTGAAGAATCAAAATAAATAATAGACATTATTTATCTGGAGGAGAATTTTTTTAGATAATTGAATCTGAAGGAAAAGATAGCGTACAGCATGTCAGTCTGCAGTGATGTCAAATATACTGTTACAGGGCTCAAGAATGAATTTAAAACTCATCAGAAGCATTCCTAAGCAACTTACGGAATCATGCATAGGTATGGTACATTTAATGTATCTCAAGCCACAAAACTGAAGTTCTGGCAGTGTTCAGTGTATGAAAGGTTAATAGAAATTCAGGCATTAATCTGGTTCTGTTCTAGTTGCAGCTTTTGGTGCAGTAATGTACTCTTGGCTTTTAGACTGCCTCTGTAAATGGGAGGCTAGTACTTTAGGTATTTTATATATCTAGACATATACAGACTGACTGGACAGCTGTCAAAGCATTATTGTGCAGGCTTTTAGATGTCTGGCACCAAAGGTAACCTCTGTTAATCTACCGTGCTGGCACTTGCCGAGGAGCTGCTGCATTACAGGGGTGTGCGGTGCATACAAAGCGATCCCATTAGGCAACGCAGTGCGAGCATGCAAGTGGGAATGTGGGGTTTTGCCAAGGGCACTTGCGGCAGAAATGTTGGTTTTTGTTAGCTTGCTTCCACTGTATTGTCACCTGCTGAAAACCTCTGTGTGACCCGCATAATGTTTTAATTAATCCCAAGAAGATTTGGGGTATCTGGAACGTGTTTAGAAAACAGAAGAGTTCCTTGAAAGCAAATACTGAGACGAAGGGGAAAAGGTGGCTCAAAGACTTTTTGCCCTGGCTTTTCTGCCTTGTCATAGGAGTAATGACAGGGCAAGAATGGGAGTGGCATAATGAAATTTAGGTGAAAATTCAGATTTCGGAGAGTCTTTAGGGCCACTGCAAGTCCATATGAAAATAGGTGTTGGAGGAATATAGGGATCGCGTTAGGGAATCTGCACACTGGATATGCCACACAGCTCTTGCATACTCTGTGCTCAGGGTGATGGGTGGAAAGAAGATGAAATCTCTGCACCAGTGGTTTTCTGCTGCATAGGTGCACTGCATAAACTGCAGCCTTCTGTGCCTTATCCACCATGTCCCTCTCAATCCGATGCCAATTTGCCCAAGCATTAAAATACTCTTCAGACCTGAAATCACAGGAGACATGCGATGAGAGCAGCTGGAAGGAGGTAATGGAGTAGGAAAAAGGGGCTGATGGCAAGACCCATGTCCGTAGAGAGAACATACTGCAGAGATGTTTTGTTGGGAAATCTTACCCCCCATGTCTTGAAGATTTTCCTCTCCTCAACTCCTACAGAGAAACATCTTCCAGGGAAGAGGACTATGCCATAGCACAGCTTTGGCAAAGTGCAGTCTCCCTTCTCGGAGTCATTTCAGAATGGATGAACCACTGTGATGTGAAACCTGGGAGATAAATTTATTTTGGGAAGGGGACAGCCTAGCTCACTTTGTGGTCTTTCTTTTCCTTTTGATTCTGTACTTTACAGCATCCAAGAGGGCTTTGGGTACACATACTCCCTTTTTAGGCATACAGCATGTGTCAGGCTCTATAATCCATGCAATGTTCCCAACTATTCAGCAAACTAAAAGAAAGGGTAAAGGGAATGAGATCAGGAAATGCTTTGTATTGCTAAAATCCTGTTCTCCCACATGTAATTTCAGTATCCAGTTCCTTTAAAATGCAGGTGACTTCCTCATCACAAATCTACTTCACCATACAAAAAAAACCCCATTTGCAATAAACCTAACATGGGCTGATAGATTATTTATTTTTGGATGGAGGAGAAAAAGAGAAGAAAAATGCATGGCACTTTGTGTGGTGAAAAAAGGCAGGCAAAAATATTTGAATAACAACTCTCATGGCCAAATAATTCCACAGTTATCATAGTGATCTTTGTTGGACAAAATAATGAAAAAGAAACTATATATACACATGAGCATAAAAAAATATGGACAGGAAAGAAAAATTGCTGACTCTTTCCTATCTCTGACTCCTTTAATGGAGATTGAGATACCTTTCTCTTGGCAAGTCAGATGATGAACCACTTGTTAATTAAGTGGTCAAAAAAAGTAGCTGAAAAAGGAGTTTGGAATCTGAGACAGCTCAGCGTGGAGGAAACCATCTCGGTGATCAATCCTGTCAGTTTTTGACACCTTAATTAAAAGTTATCTTTGGCAGTGTGAAGGCAGCTCAAGTGCTGGGAAAGTAGACAGCTAAGCATTTTGTTGTGGTTGTTTGGGAACAAGGGCACTGAAGGGATCGGCCGCCAATCTTGCTTCCACCAGGAAGAGAAAACTGTAGGTATTGCAGAGCAGGCAGGCATGGAGCGTCAGGGACGGGACTGGGCTGGCTCAGGAGGATCGCTCTCGTGGTGGAGAGCAGCGGCTTGGGACTAAAAGGGATTGGGATCTTCCCTTGTGGCTCTAACTGAAGTTTCATGTGATCCCGTGCCAGCCATTCTGTCATCCAGCACTTCTGGTTTCCATCACATCTTTTGCCTCTCTTTCTGAGATTTAAGCTATGTGGGACAGCAGTTGTCTCTCAGCCTATACACTCCCTCCCTAGGGGGACTGTGGTGGTCAAAAATGGGGTGGTGATCTTGAAGAAGACCTCATGTTACCGGGAAAGTGGTGACTTAACTGTGGAGAAGCGGAAAAAATTGAGGTCTTGTTGGAAGAGCTGATTTTAGTTTTGGCCAAGTTGTTTAAAATAAGCTATCTTTAATGAAATGTCCAAGGGAAAAAAAAGACATATTAGTATGGGGAGGGGGGAAATAATCATCCCCTATGCTGTCTTGTCATAGTTACATAAAAAATAGTGTAATTTATTACAGCAAACAACCGATTTTTCTATTTGGTTGCTGAACCAAGTTGTTTAAAAAAAATCCATAACTTAAGACCCCTTGAATTTTTTTTCTCTGACTCAATGTTTTGTTTGATTTTGAGGGGTTAATTCTTTTGCATCTAATTAAATTTAGGCTGGTTTGACATAAAAAAAAAGTTTCACAATGAAAAAGTATTTTTTTAGAATATGTTGAAATGCAACATTTCAGCATCTTTGGAAACAACATGCCCTCAGAAAATTTCACAATGAAATATGCACTGTTCCAAAATCCCTCCTGCCTTTTTTGTTTTGTTTTTGTTCAGTTTGTTTGTTTTGTGGAAAATTCCCACCAACTGTGGGCTGGATTCAGAAATAAAGTCGGTCTCCCCGTCACAGCCTTTTTCAATGAATTTTCTATTCACAAAAAAATTGTTTTCACCCAGTTTTAGCCGTATTCTTTGGAAAAAAATGCTTATTTTCCTTGGAGAATTCAGATGGAGGAAAAAAACCAAAATCTGTGTCACCTCTATGATTGCTGTTGATGATCCATTGCCTTCCCTCGATGTGCATGACACTCAGGTGGTGATTGGTAAGGAGAAATGAATCGTGTAGTTTGCTCAAGACAGAAAATAAAAAGCAGTTACAAGAAAATCACATCCTGAGAAAGGAAATGAGCCCATTTTAACAAGTTTATGAGTGAGAGCTTTGTTATGAAGCACAAAAAAAAGAAAACACATGAAAAGCCCGCTGGACTCCATTGTTCATGTGATTCTTTTGATGGCAATATAACTGTGAAGGCTGATCAGAGAGAAAATTGTTGTTTCTTTTAAGTAGTAGTTACAAATGGATATTTATGTTCTTCTGCAATAATTGGTGAATATGTTTTGAATAGAGCTCTTTCCAGTAAATAAACTAGCATCAACCAGTAACTGCTTAGTGGCTGGTAACCAGAAGTCATGTACTAAAATGGATACATAGTCTCAAAAGATAGATTGTTGTAATATTATTATTTAATATTTATGCTGTTTAGTCTAGAGAAGTGAAGGCTTGGGTAGTTAGAGCAACGTTAATGTATGTGAAAGGCTTTTGCAAGAAGACAAAACATAGTTTTTTTCTGTATAGTTTAGGGAGCAAAAGATCTGAGCCCAAGCCAAGGAGACTGAAGATGAAGGGTTGATGGTAGAAGTGGCTCAAGAATTCCTCCTGCTCCCCTGCTGCCCCTTGCCTAGGCCCAACTCCAGGTGCTCGTTATCTCAGTCATGCTAATATAAATCTGTGTAAAGACAGAGCAGATTGCTCTAATGACCCAGGTTTAAAGCTGAAAAGGCCCTGGATTACTGTACTCTTGATGCAGACCCAACTCTTTTTTCAGTGACTCCGTAGTTGTGGCAGGAGTCCAAAACTTCATATAACGTGTCAGTTTGTTGGGGTTGGGAAAACTTACTCCACTGAGGGTCTGACTCAGTAGCTTCAATAAGGACTTTACTGGGGTACCTACCTGTGTCACAAAGGTGTCCCTGGCCCGAGAACTTGGGGTGCGGTGAGCAGAGAACAGCTAGACAATGGGACCCAGCCTTGTACATTTGAATTACTGTTGAGACTCTGTCTTTGACTTAAGGGGAGAAGTTGATATCCTTTGTGGTGTTGGCCAATATTTTCCCATGGCCTCTCAGGTGGAAAAGGAGGAAGGACCTTGGGGGAGGAAACTGGGAATACATGTCAACAGAGAGTGAAATAACTTCTTACTCAGTGAAAGGGTCCTTGGGAGCATGATGGATATACAGTGACAGTCTGCCATAAGCAATTCCAAGGCTACTATCAGTCTTTGGCTAATTTTTGCCTAATTTGCCTAATTTTTCTTGGTATAGATCATTTTGGTATGTGAGCACTATGCAGATGTGATTTATCTTCCCAGCAGCATCCTTGTAAGGAAGTGCTAATAATTCCATTTCATGTCTGATTTTAAAAGTCAAAGTGCAAACCAGATATATTTAATCATCTTCATTGTGATCTGTTCAATTTGTCATGCACGTATTTGGTTATAGACTGAATTAATCTTTTTTTTTCCCCTGGAAACTTTCTTCCAGAGGAAATTTCAAAATCCCACCCTTCCATTGTGATTGGGAATGGGTTTTGGTTTTGTTTCAATTTCCATGGCAACAGGAAATTTTGTTTTCTGACAGGCTTTACACAGAAAAGTCTGATTTCCCTGGGCTCTTTTGAAGACATCAGTTTGCATTTTTATCCCTGCTAGTATTTTGAACCTCTGTCCTTAACTCCTTGACTCCATTTAGTTCACTGAAATCTGATCTGTTTCCCCTTAGGCGGGACAGACAGGGTTTTTTTCACACTTTCTTAATTTTTCAGGTATAATTTGATTCAGTGTACTGGTATCAAAAATAAAGCCACATTTTATATTTAGAAGTTTAATTCTTTCCTTAGAGGAGCATTATTACTTTTTAAACTACTTCTAAGCACTAAACTTATTCCAAATCTGGCTTCAAGGTTGTGGAATATAACCTCTATCATTTTAAAGTCAGGACCTAACTTTCTTTGTGATGTTTTGCTTACATTCGTATATCTTACTGTGTTTGATGTGCTGATCAGCCAGTCCCTGGGTGTGCTTGAAGAGCACCTTATAAATAGTATAACACCTACATAATCATTAAACTTTGTACTAAGTCTCCTGCAATTTTGAACAAAATAGTTCAATTAATTTCTGAATAGATGCCAGTCTTCTGTGGTTTGTAAAGCTTCATCATTCACTGTATGAATGATGAAATCTCATTGTATTTAACACTGACCTCACCTATGCCACTGAATTGTTTATCATAAGTGCTATAAAGCTTCAAGATACATAGTTTAAATTCAAGCAGCCTTTTAAATCTGAATGTGAAAGAGGAGAAGAATGGAAGAAAGTCAGGGATATGGTAGTCTTGTTCTTCTGTGCATTGCCTACTTGTTCAGCTCCTTCCTTAAGTATTGCTGAAATAAATTACCTCTCTGTGTCCCACTAGCAAGTGTTTCATCTGTGAATCATACTGTAAATACTGTTGTGCCACTCTGAGCCTGGCCAGTTTTCTTGCTTAGTTCCTCTCCAGCTGAGCTGGAATACGTGTGTGGCTCCTTAACTGGAGGGGAAAATATTTCCAGTTAGTCCCTAGACCTCCCCCTACTCTTTGGCCTTTCTCTGTAAACCAAAGCAAGGCAGCACTCATACCAACTGGCTGTGCAGATCTGCAGTCCTTCCTCTCTTTGATTAAAGGAGAAAAGAACCAGCAACCCTGTCATGTGAGTTATTGGCAGCAAGATAAAGCCGAGAGTGAATTAATGGGGCAGTGCAAACCTTTGAACTCTGCTTTGTCACCACAACAGTTGGAGAATTTTACAAAAGAACTGAAAAAGCTGATGTTCTTGGATCACAGCTTCTGGGGATAGCATCTTCGGAGGACAGCTGGTACCCTCGATAGGTGTTTCCAGCTGCTTCCTAACTCTTTAGAGAATGTTATGCTGATAGAAGGTAACTTTCATTTCATTAAAGCATTAATAAGATTTAACTTCCAGCACAGTCTATTTGGGCGGTTATATGCGGTCTTCTTTATTTATAGGCTTTTTCTATATTTATCCATACCTTTGATGTAGTTGCTTCTCATTATTAATAGATATTTCTATTATATAGACTTTGTTGATGCTGATACAATTGAGTTTTCCATTGATGTTGAGATCTGAGCTTAATTATGTCTCTGCACTCCTGTTTGAAAGTCATGATAAAACTGGTCTGCATTTTTATTTTTGCCGTCAATGAAATATAGCCAGCTTGTATTCATTACCAGCATAGATATTTATAACTATATCTGATATTTTTTTCTTAGTTGTTAGATCTTTTATTGCTTTCCTTGCATGGGTTATCTGGGAAAACTCCATCAGCTCTAAGTTGTGGGAAGATTCAATTCTTATATCTTAATATGTGCCAAGAAAACCTATCATGTTGCTCAGCTGATTTGAGGGTTGTTTTGCTTTTAGATAAATATTTTTTAGTCTGTATCTATTTATGACTTTAGCCCCTTGTGAATGGTTACTGCAGGTCATCTGTTGTTGGTTCAGAAGTATCGGTCAATCATACAGGAAAGGGAGCATGGGTGAAACTCAATGATTTCTTCCTGTGGGAAAGTGAGCAATCATTTTTGTTCTAGATGACTCCACTAGAAACTGTATTTCAGTCCATGGCTTTGTAAATGTTTGAAATAACATTTCTGAATTCTGAGGGTGTAAAGAAAGAATTATTTTTTCTACCATCTATCCCTACTCAGTCAAAAAACTTATCCCTTAATGAATGTAGGAAAGACACTTTCATTACGAAAACAAATGTCAGCAAAAATATATTGCTCATTTTGCTTAACTATCTAATGGGTTTTGATGCTTCATTTTCCTGTCTTAACATACTCAGGTAGGAGGTGCTCAACTCATTCTTAAACCTCAGAATTTTCATTGTGTCCCAAATGAGTGTGCATCCTTAATAAATACTGTAGGCTTTAGAATAATTCAGAATAATTTGTATCAAAGCATCTTTGTTTCTCCTAGACCCTTCCATAAAAATATTGTTAGGAGCAGACTAGAAAGCTACAGCTCTGGTCGCTGTGAAGGACAAACAGATGTGCTGCTGTCAGCAATACAAATCTGCGGACCTCAGATGGACTCGGGCTGGAAGAAAGGCAAACTCTACAGCCCAGCCTGAGTCTTCTGACAGGGCACACATGCAGGAGAGACGTGAAGGGATCTTCTCCTCCCAGTCTGGGGAAAAGATGTGTCTTTGTTCCTTGGAGGTTACTGGCCAGAGAGGGTCTCACTGGAAAGCTGGGAGGTGAGTTTGGGAAGCCCAGGGAAAAGCCTCTGCCAGGCTGAGGCTGGGAGGAGCGCAAGGAGCAGGGGCAGAGGTCCTGGAGTGAGACGATGGAGGGGGATGTTCAAGCCCTTCTTCCTCTGGGAACAAACTCTTTGGACTGGCAGGTGTAGTCTGGAGCCAAGGCGTGACATCATGAGTTAATTGTCTCCATGGACAAGAACATTAATTTGCAATAATTTTATGACCTGCAGACTTTCTAGAACTTCACTTGTTTGCTGCCATCTACACTAGAAGAACTGCTTGTTTTTTTAATGTTGGTGCAAAGACCACCAGGGATTTACAGAAGAAACCAAGAGGGGCACAGGAGCCTCAGTAGTCACAGCTATGCTCAGTGGGTTTTAATAATCCCCTAACCACAGACCCCTCCAGTCCTTCTGTTTCAAATCCTCATGGGTGGGAGATGTTGTAAGTCTGGTTTTGGAAAGGTCCTGTGTTCTAGGTCATCATGGTTTCCACACCTTCTCTCAGCAGAGAGGGGAATATTAAAGCTGTCCCACAGGGCACGTTGGCCTTTCCGGGGGAGGAGAGTGATGGCTTACTTTAATCCTGTCTGGAAAGCAAAAGCAGATCTACTGTATTTTTATATCTCTTTTAATGAAATTTGTCTCCAAATCCTTTTTTTTTTTCCTTTTTTTTTTCCCCCTTTCCTGAGACAGTGTGGGATAGCAGCACTCTATTCAGCATTAGAAAAGTACTATTTTTGTTTACTTTGATACTTTGTGACTGCTGGCTTTGACAAAACCATGGATTGATTTTATCTGGTCAGGAAATTATTTCCATTCATCTGCAGCCCCGGAAACCTGCTTGGATCTTGGAAATGTGTCTGGTCCCAGTTTCAAATTGAATTGTCTCATTTTTATTTGATGTGAGTGAGTGTGGACGCTTAGATCATAATTCCATTTCTGTGCATTGTAATCCAAGGAGAAATCACTCACCCCTTTCCTCCCATTCCTCTCCCATTCCCCAAACAAACTTTGGTACCTCCCTCCTGTAACTGTCTGTTGTAAGTTTTCTGAAGGGTATTTACAGCACCGAAAAACTGTGCAGGGGAAACATATGTCTCCTTCTGTGAACTCGTATTTGTATGCACAAGCTTTCCTTGGGAGCACTGAAGATTAATTTCATTACTGATGTTGTCAGTGAACCTCTCTTTATATCCAGTGACTGCCATTCTTTGCAAGGTCCTTTTAATTGGGTAGATAATAGTCAGAGAATAAGAATGTATAATAAGGTATTTGAGTTTTCTACCTGGGTCTGGCAGCCTTTTCTGTTAGTTAACACTCATACTTGTGAGCTTCCCAGATGTTCCCATTTTCAGGAACCTAAAAATGGTCAAACTAAGTTGCAGAGTAAACAGAGATTGGAAGCTACCTCTATTTGACATCTCTCTGAGCATCACAGATATTCTTGGCAACAGAAAGTCTGAAGGTACCTGACTGGGCTGAGTTCATTAGACAACATTATTGTAGCCTAATTGATTGCAGTTAACTTTTTCCCTCAAAACCCAGGGCAGAGGGCCCCAGCTGAGCTTCTCCAGAGGTCAGAGTTAGATGGGACATGGAAAAAGCAGCTAGTAGCAGACAGCCACTAAACAAATGAAACCTTGTTCCGTGTTAGTCAGAGTCTGAGCTGTGACAAGGTGGTGGCAGAGGAGGAGTCACTGACCTCTCTGAAATCTTTGCATCCTCTCCTGAGCTTACCGGCATTTATCAGCTGTGGTAGCTGTTTTGTTTCATTTCAAGACATTTTCTTTAAAATCTATTTTGACATGTGCAATTCTTGGTAGAGTGACTGAGAGTCTGAGTGCATTAACTAATAAACTGGTTTGGGAATGGTTTATTAGCATAAATAGCAAATATGAGATTCAGCACTGGTTAATGGGTAGTCCTTTTAAATCTCCTCAATCTGACATACTTCCAGCCTATGACAAAAGGAGACAGAATAGAAAGAGGATAAGTTAAGAAACCTGGTGAGTTTCGTGATTATAAATGAATTACACAGTAATACATTTTTTGTTTTTTCTTGGGTGTAGCTGATAGTAACTGGCACATCCATGGCTTATCAATACAAGCAACAAACTGTGTTGTTACTTAAGGTTTTTGAGGCTTGATAAAACAGATGATATTATAAGTTTGTTAAACAGGTTGTTTCACTTACTTAATAACATTTATTCACGTAATCGGATGGAGTAAACTTTTTCTCTTCTCTGTTTCCTCACCTCTGCACTGCAGGACCTACAGATTGCACTACTGTAACCTGCCTTATAAAGGGCAATGGAGACTTGGTATATTTTAAAATTTTACAAATCAATGTGATTTCCTCAAGAGATTTTGGGCAGTGTTTTTCCATGTTCTCTATGACAGAGAACAAAATTATTTTGAGAAAAAACATTTCAAAAGACTGGAGTGTTTGCTTTTCATCTGAGGCATTCAGACTTTTTATTAGCAGTATTAAAATATTTTTAGAGACACGCACCCCTTCATGAAGCTGATTTCCAGCTGATCTGTCTAAGCATGGAAGATGTTATGAAACAGGTTATTAACAGCCTGCTACAGAAGGTCAGTGTGCATCATTAGGCAAAAAAATAGATACCAAATAACTTTAATTATTTGAAGATTGGCTAATATATCTCAAACTCATAATGAATCTCTGACTGGATGTGGAACCCAACCACTTTCTTATGTTTTCCTTTGGATTATTGGATAGGAGCAGGAATTGTAGAGCCAATAGTTAAAAATTCTGAACACTTTGTTTGAAAAGAATGTTTTACAGTGATGTCTTGCCTTCTGTGGCCATGAGAGAGATTTTTATAAGCAGTCTGATGTGTTAGTGCTCATAACTGTAGTTTGTGATGATGATTGTTTCTTGGTGCTGAATGAAGCGAGAGATCATAAAATCAAAATGCAAAGCTTTTATCTGTACTGTCAGCTAGCTAGAAATCAACATCTTCACTACACTGGACAGAAAATGGACTGACTAATTCATCTGACTGAAAAATTGGATAGATTCTCCCAGAAGATGGCAGTGCACCTGTGAGTAGTGTTCTCCTACCAGCTTTGCAAGCTATAGCATTTCTAGCTGTTTTTTCAATACTGAGTGCAATAACAAAACAAGTAATGAAAGCACCTACAGTTGGGTGTGGATACTGGTGGTACTTTTGATCTTGAAATCTGAAGTGAGCACTAATAATCCACAAAGGCCTGTCCTGCGTGGGTGGTGATGGACTGGATGCTTTTGGGTAGGTTGGCAAGTTACTCAGCATTTTGCTACACTCACCAGCACAATGAAGATCGCTTTTCCATTGGAGTCCTTAGATAATCCCTATGCAAAACCCATTGGCTACATGAGAGCTTTAAAATGTGTCTGAGTTCTTAAAGTGTCATTGCTCTCAGGAATGGATCGATGTAGGATAACAGTTACTAAGAAATGGAATAAATTATAAGATTTGAAAGTCTGGCCATGTTACATCTTTGCTCCACTGTTTCTCATCAAAGAATTTCTTTGTTCAGATAGGGATCAAAAGCAGATGTTCAAAAATACCAAAAAGGACTACTTCTGTATTAGTTCTAGTCTAAGAGCAATCAGTAATTGCTGTAAATTTAGGGAAATTTCCAGTTCAGCTTCCAAAGAAGGAGTCTAAGTGTGGTTTTTCAAACACGTAATCAAACCAGAACTACTTAACCTTTCAAAAATTGATCCACTCCTTATCATGTTATTTATTTCAGAATTAGCAATAGGGAATGTTAATATGTCTTTTTAAAAATCCATCTTAATCTATAGCTATAATTTGCAAATAAAACCCAGTAGCTATTCTATAGTGTTTGTCTTATGAACTGTTTGATATGCATATTTGCATGTATAAGATCTTTTTGTGATGTACCTGAATGAAGAAATGTTTGTAAAGAGTGGAGAGGGAAGAGAGGGGACTTTAGACACACAGCAATGCTTACATGTAAATTTTGAAACTAAACTTTGCAATCCATGTTCTGTCTTATCCAGAATTACTACCAGTAAGCTAAAGAACATTTAAATATTTATTCTCTATAGCTTAGTCTGAAAAAAGAGTTCTGTTATGGCTCATTTGTAACCATTTATTTAGTTTTCCAAACAGCAAAAATGCACTAGCAGTAAAGAAATAAAAATTGCAGCTGTTTCTTTAACATAAAGCAGAGATGAAAAACAATTGTGTGTTCTTGTTCTGCAGTCAAATATAATTGCGTATTCTTGTCCTACTGCTTAGACACTGTGGGTGCTAATTTTACTAAATTAACATAAGCTGCATCATTTCCTTTGCACAAAACACAAAACCAAGCAAGAAATTAAAATTTGGTTGCTTTTTTTCTTTTAGTTTTCAGTTTCCTCCTCCAGTAAGTCATGGGAGCTGCAAGATACATTGGGTTCTTAATTTTTAGATGTCTGCCCTCCATTTTAAAAGCGTGTTTGTCTTCCTCATAGAATAAGCATCTTTAGTCTCCCTGAGGGCACACCGGTGATTGAACCCCTCATGACTCAGGCAAAATCTTCCTTAGCGCCTGAAGAGACACAGCAGCACCTTCCCATTCAAATGGCCAGCACACCTGTCTAGCCCATCTTTAATGGCCAAAATCACAATCTATACATTGTATAAAGGGAGCAGCAGTGACAGATTTGATCCTGTCACCTGTTCACCAGTAGGGCCTATTGCCAATACCCGCTTCACCTAATAATCCACCTTTCACTACTGAAAAGCATCCTTCTCCTTTGTCAGGAGAGGGCTTACATTAAATCACACACTCCCTCCCCCCAGTCACCTTTTTAACATCATTTTTCTGGTGCTTGCATGACTTGCAGTGCTCGTGTGTCTGATGGAGCTTTTGGGTTCAGTGCAGCCACTCATATCGTAACTGCTGGCATTTGCTGCTGCCTTTGTGTAATCTGGATATGCTGTGACATGTAAGTGATACTGCTTGCTATTTCCTTGTTCCTACTGTTTAAAACTCAATAAAAGTGAAAAATATCACTATACAAACTGCAAGTATCTCAGCTGACTATTCCACTCTAAGGCAAGCTACCTCAGCACCAATAAAATGTTGATATTACTTTCTTTGTGTATTTTTTCCCTTTGTTTCTTAGTGAATTCTCCACCTTTAATCTCATTGCTTGAGGTAAAATCAACCTTGTTATTTGGTCTAGAAGAGTATTATTCTTGGCCAAATTCTGGGATGCTTATGCAAGCAAATGCTGTTTACATTAGAAGCAATAAAGACATTACTAAAAATGAAGGAGGGATCACAATGTGTGGCTTACAGTAGGGTCAGTGACTCACAGAGCATTTTTCTTTAATTCGTTTTGTGAACTGCATGTGACATAAATAAAGCTGCTGTACTATCTGTAATTAAACCATTAAAACTGTCTTCTATCATAGGGTATTGTGATTAAACTTTTCAAATTTGTGTGCCTAAGATACTGAACTTACTTGATACTTTCTTCTACTGTAACGTTATATGTTTTGAGGGGGTTGAAAGGGACTTCCTATCCAGCCACATTTTTGCCTGCCTCATATCTAATAATGGATCTGCCTGTCTTTCCCAAATGCTTTAAGAAGTTCATAGGACACACTGAAAATATGTAAGCTATATTGGGGTCTTTCCGATAGCTCAGTCACAGCTTTGTTGTTAAGACAGGAAAATGGGGGAAGCTGGTTGAAGTGCTTCTGCAATAATTAACTGTAACTAATAGCCTAATGCTTACAGTGCTCCCCTAGGAAGTAGGAGAGCCAAGTCAGAATTTCCCTTCAGCCAGAGTGGTTTCAAACATGCAGCTCCCAGGCCAGCCCTCACCTGAAACTCATCCCTCTGTTGAAACCGTGTCAACAGACAGCAAAAAAAGGGATGCTTCAGTGGGACAGAAGGATCATGTAGGCATCCTGCAGGCATCATAGATGACTAGCACTTGACTGGTTTGTCTTGGCTTGTCCACACTCCTCCTACAGTCCCTGATGGTGTTGTAGGCTCACGATCTGCTGCTCATACTCTAGCCACTGCCAACCAAGTCTAGGCAGTCCACTCCATCCAGTGTCCTGCAAACCAGTCTTCTTACTGCTGATCTTTTGATATCAGATTGGGTAGCCTGAAGGTCCTGAGAAGGAAAACAGATCCTCACACAACTAAGCCACTCTTTTCAGCTCACAATAGACTCATCCTGAAAACAATCTGGCCAAAACTTGCCTCCTTGACTCCTCAAGGACTTTGTGGGACTGCACACATTTCTGTTGATATCCAAACCCAGAGCTCACAGAAAACAGCTAGTCTATGAACACGGGTGCTAGTTTAGCTGGTGGCTGGAAGCAGAGTCAAGTAGGTACACAAGCTATACCAGTTATTTTGAACACACTCTCAGACTGCAAGTATGACACCAAACTTCAAGACTCAAAGAAGATGTTGTCCGGATACTGTTTATGGCGAACCTGGCTATGTCTGGGAGCTCTCGCAACTGTTCTGTCATTATCCTTTTCATAAACCCCTCAATCTGTCTTTTCAATTGAATGTACAGGCAAGCATCTGCTGTGTCATCTACCCTTGGAAAAAAATTCACTTCTGTGAGTAGCTCCTACTCAATAGACAACATATTTCCAGCAGAGACCTGAATTTGAGCCTTTTCCTTCTGAGTTCTGTAACCACCGTTGTTGTCCCAGGTGGGCAGGATTTCCATAAGGTGCTGAGTTTTCCCCTAGAAGCATTCAGTACACCACAGAGAGAAGAGGAGTTGTGGACATAGCTACAACATTGTCTGCACCAATCTGTGCAAAGATAGAGTGCCTGCCTTCCCATCCTGTTGATCAGGGTATAGGAGTCGAAGAGCTGCTTTCCTTCCCAAAGCCAAGTGTTCCATGCCCCTGAATAAAGTGTGTAGATAAAGTGTCTTACAAGCCCTGAGCTGCTACTTCATGTGATGAGAGGTGACAGACCAGAAGCTGGCTTCATGCCCCTGTGGTGTTTTCAGTGTGGATGCTGAGGACGTCTCCTGAAAAGGGTGTCTTGTAGGGCATCATCTTTGATGGGCAGAAAAGCCAGGCAAGGGATTCAGGCTGGAAGGACCTTGGAAAGGACTGCAAAAAAGGTGAGCTGACTAAATTGATGAATCTGAGTTCAAGCCTCCTGAAAAGCAGTGACATGAAACAGGTACAAAATTCCTTCAGCCATGGGACTTGGAAATCTTGAGCCTAAATATGCACACACCTCGTGTGCTGTATGGGCTTAGGACTCAAATGCAGGAGCAAGATCTCTTTGTGGAAAAGCCATTGAGAGGCTATGTCACAATATAGAGTTTATATCCAACTATAAATATGTTTAGGCAGGGGGAACATTAGGAGGTTGGTGAGGGAAATACAAGTTTCTTGCCAAGCTCTTTTTATTGATGAAAAGGCCTGGATGGTATTGAAAGCACTGTTTGCACAGCTTTTCTGCTATGCAAGTCTTCTGTTGTGGAGCATCTGCAGCAAAGCACTAACACCTTTCTTTAATCAAGAAATGACCATATACATCTGTCTCCTTTTCTCATAGGCTACATTTTTTGATTACCTAAACAACTTAGTAATTAATTACAGGCTGATCGCTATACATGTACACACATTTCTCTGAGAACTGTGGAGCAAGATGCTCAGATGATGTAGACACAGGAAATTCTGTGAAGCTTTTTTGTGCTGAAGAATGATTCTTGCTGACTGATATAAATAAACCATATGGCTTGTCTGGTTAAATACAACCAGTAGAGTAAAAATATTGAATTTGTGTATTGAATATTTAATTTATTTTTCATCTCAAACTAGTTTTTCCTCAGCACTACAAATCAGGTGAATTATAGAAGGAAGATCTGAATAATTAATATAGTCAGTGAAGTTCAAAGAATACTCAATTAGGCCTACTGCAGACTTTCAATACACTTAAATTTCCATATTGCCATAGACAGGATGTAGTCGCTTCCAACTCAGGTGACTACAGTGCAGTATTTGGGTTCTAGGTAGCTCAGTCCTTTGGCTGTTTTAGGTTCTTAAGATCACTTTGGATTTGTCCCTGTGTCTTTAGAGTTACAAATAACTCTCAGGACAAGATGATTTCTTGTGAATTCTAGCGAATTTATTGAACCCCCTTCAGGTTTCAATAAATTGAAGTGCAGTTACACTGCAGGAGGAGGGAATACTGCATTGTTGATAGATCATTTTTACACTGAGTTTCTGTGTGTGGGCTTGCATTAAATTACTGCTCTGACAAAATACCAATCCCACCTCTGGAACAAAAAGTGCTGAGTAAGTTTTACAATTGAAAAGGAATGCAATTCCATTTCTCCTCTTTGAATTGAAAGCAGAGAGTTTGAGAAAGGCAGCATATCAGAGTATTCTGACTGGAATACCCATCACAAAATACAAGAAGGATTTTTACTTATTATACCTTATGTTTTATTTGTGTATACTTAAACATATACACATACATGTGCATGTACTTATGCATAAAATTTATATATATTTATGCATGTGTATCAGTATATTTAACCAATTGACTTAGTATGTGCACATAGGATAAGCTTGTACTCTTAAACACCTTTTCAATTATTTCTCTCAATTTCATGTAAATGGTTTGACAGCAGAGTTTTCAAAAAATCCTTGACTCAGTATGAACTGTAGAACTAAGCTGGTTGAGTCCATGATGGCCTTGTTTCACAACTTCCATGTATATGGTGTTCATTATGTGTGTTATTTTTCGCATGTATTGTGGTAGCAATTATATATACTGGACCAAACCCACTTCACTTTATATTGACAGGTTTTGTCAGTTGGCAATATCATATTGATAGTATCGAAAGGAGCTATTTGGGAAAGGAGGATTTAAGAGAGATATAGGTTTGGGTTTTTTTTAATAATCTAAAAGGCATTCTGCAGTAGAGCTAGGACTGAGGTGAGGGTCACGTTCCAAAACAGTCTTACAGATCTTCATTTTTTCCTGAGTCCTTTTTTTTGAGTTTTTTTATGTAATCCTTTCTATCATGGCTTTATATACCATAGGAAAGAAGTCTTTTACATTTGTCAATGATGCGTCAATAAATTTCAATGTGCATTTGCAAGAAAAGTGCACCAATTGTGCAGAGTTGGTTTGATTAAAAAATGAGTGGAGAAAGATATGTGACAACCTCGGACAATCAAACTCATCTCACTGGGCCATTGATACAGTCTTTGTGCACCAGACACATTGGCCTTAAGCCAAAGCTGCTATTTTCTAAAGGGATTTGATTAACATCACTACCCCGAGAAACATTTTCTCTCTTCTTTGCAGAGTTTTGGGTCATACCAGCCATTGGCCCCCAGCAATGTTCAAAGGGGTTTTGTAAGCATCCAAAACTATTTGTATGACTCCATTCTTGGAAGACAGAAAAATGGGGGAAGGAAAGCAGATGGGATCCTCTTCTGCTGCTGAAACCCCTGCAGTATCCAGTCCCAGGAGGGAATCCTTATCCCTGGGAGGATTGTTGGCTAACTCTTATTTCCTGTCTGTAACCTTAGATAGAAGCTAGAAGATAAGGACCTGCTATTTTATGAGGAGAGTCAAGTCAGATTTTCTACCTTTTCCCTAAGAAGTTGCCTAGGAGGAGCTCTGGTGACAGCTAACAGCAGAAGATAAGCAAGTGATTGACCAGCGTTTTCAGGAATATCTAGAATGTAGACACTGGTTTTCCTGTCATCTCCCAAATGCTGCTGGCATTTCTTAGTGGTAGCCATAGAGAACTGCAGAGAAGGACAAATGGGGAATGAAACATGTTGGTAGTCTCATCAGGTTGGTTTCTGTAATGCAGTCCTTCAGTACTAATTGAACAGGTTCTAGCGCATGGCACATTTCTCCTGCTGTGGTGTGATTTGATGCACTGGGCACATTACCTGTAAGTTACATGGTACAAGTTACTATCATGTTACCCACTAGCTGAAGAATAATACACAGTGAGCAAGTAAGCAACACTATTGATGTGTACAACTCATGCCTTCGGTACGTGTAGGCAAGATTAAGAAGAAAGTATCTATTTTTGTTATATCACAAAAGCTGTTGCAGCACAACACAACACAACACACTGTGCAGTTCATGTGTACATCCTGTCCTGCTTATATGCCAACTACACCTTCACTGGTATTTTGAAAACCTTGCATAAGTTTTGAGATAAACGATATCTGATACATAATAACCATGTCAGTAAACTTAGTGCATCTTATTTAATTAGCAAGACCTTGGTTAGCAGAAGGGCTTTACCCATAGGGTGTATTGGGATGCAGCTGTAGCCTTCTCCCATTAGCACTTCTTGGGAAATTGCTTTTTCTGTTTCACAGGATTCAGTTCCCTTTGTTACACATCCTGCCTGTTAGCACCACCCTTCTATTGACCTTGGTGTTAATGCACGCTCTGTTAACACAACAACTGAAAAGTGTCTGAAACTGATTTCAATAAAGATGCTAAGGAAGGGGTAGAAGTGTCTTAAACTGTTAATTAACAATCTTTAGTGAAAATGTGTTTCTACTAGTTAGCTCAGGGATTCAAAGCCATGACTGTTGGGTACTATTCCTGGCTTTCTTACATGTCACTGTTTGAAAAACAATTCAAGCACTTGCAAAAAGCATGCAGCGATTCTGGATCATTCAGTGTGCTGTTTGAGATGGAGGTGCTGGAGGCAGTAGGTGACCTGCAGCATCACTAAGAAGAGGTACTTCTTTTGACTTCCCTCAAAATATGAGAGGGGACAATAATATTTTTCTACCTCACTGTGGTCTCAGGAGATAAAATCAATTAATTACTGCAAAAGATGCTGAGTTCCTCTGATTAAGAGTTCAGTATACCTGGTATATAATTAACTAGTTTTTATAAAGTACTTTGAAATTCTAAGGTGATTCAGTGGTTGTATTAAAAATAATGTGTTTGCTGCCTTCTGCAAATAATTTCTCCTATTATGCAGTTGTTCCTCAGATCTTTATGCACATGCTTACTATTAAGCACATGGGCAGTTCCTTTCAAGTTATGTGGAATACTGGAATTTGTGGAAAATAGAATTCCCCTTTGATGTTTTACAAATATCATCACTTGTTTTATATTTACATATGTATTTATGAAATCAAATTAATACAATTATCCATTTACTTTACTACTTGAAGCAAGCTAAATTTTAAGAATGTTTTCAATTATCCTGAACATTATCTCCCATTTCCTTATGCATGTATCAATTTTTAACTGAATGCTTTGGCACAGGAAACCTTGGCTATTCGAAGACATGAACATTATTGATATTGGTTTGTATTACAAAAGATCCTGGAGATCTTTTTTTTGAGACAAAAACTCTTTGCACTAAGAAACTATAAAGCTGGAACAAATTACATTTTGTACTCTTTTGTGCTTTATAAGCAAGCTGAAAACAACAACAGTTCATCCTGAGCATATATTCAACTAGTGAAAATCAGGCAATAGGCAGAAATTCTGAAGCTGGATAGTAAGGAAGTTTGAGAGGCTGTAAAGGAATCAGGTCTGATACATGCCTTCAGTGATAAAGGGAAGTTTGCCATTGACCTCAGTGCTATAGGGACTTTATCTCTGAATTTGAGAAGGAGTGAGCTTAGCATAGTCACACATTATGTTCAAGAGGAACCCAAAATCCTGGATCCCTTCTGAAAAATCTTGATTGTGTCATGCTAGGGTAGGTGTCTCCAGGAGATGCACTCAGGCATTTACTGCGGCTGTGTTGCACTGCATGTGTGATACCATGCCTGCAGCTATACGTATATCTCTGTATGAGTACATCTACATTTGTGCGTGGCGTGGTGCAGAGGCAGAAGGATCAGGGTTTGGTTGGGTGTGCTCTATTGTGGTCCTAGGACAGTATGGCCACTTTGCATCTTTACTAGCGATGGTGTCTGCACCCATTGCTGGTCTCAGCCATGCACTGTGTCTAAAAGGTGCTGCAAAGCAGATTTGTGTTCGGCTGTCCCTGACTGCCTTGCTGTCTTCAGTGCAACTCCAGGCACACAGAGACCTGGGTGGTGGAGGCCCTTGCAGCTGCATTGCAAAGGCGACCTAGCTGGAACAGGACTGCAATTTTGGTTCCTCTGGGAGAGAGACGCGTACTGAAAGACACCAATGATGTCATATAAATGCTAGTTCAGGGGACGGTTGGCCATCTTTCGGCATAGGAAGAGGCAATACCAGACCATCTACATACGTCCCTTTACATACCACTTTAATTACCTGTTTCCACTTTCATAGCCTGCAGTAATATAATGAAGGCTGAATAGTTTTGATTATAAAAGTAGCCATGGAATTAGTTTAGAAAGATAATACCATATTTTTTCTGACATTAGACGCCAACAGCTATAATTCTTCTCTTCAAAATATTTTGAAATTATACATCAACAATGTCAACTGACTTCTGATATTCATTTTTGCAGCAGGAGGCAAGTTTTGCCATTGCCCACCCCCCCGTTTTTAAATAGTATTTTAGTTTTAAAATGAGCATTAGAACCATCTGGCTCATAAACAGTAGGCAAATAACATTTCTTCATGATTGATTATGCAACATAACCTCAGGTAAGTGTAGCATGACCAGTTAATTGAAAATTGCTTTCCATTTAGAATTCAGTCTGTGCTAGCCAATGATAAATAATTATTTAATCTGGCTCATTTCACATTATACACTTTAAACACTCAAGTCCCTCGGTGACTTTAAAAAACAAAGCTATTATTCTCTATTCCACAACTTTTCAATGCTATTTTTTTTTATGTTTCACTCTCCTATTTTATTAGCACTTTTTTACTTTTGAGGTGCGTTTATTCAGACATATGGGGGAGACAGCCTATTTTACCTGTGCTTCCTTATTTCCCTAAGGATCATTCCTTATTTAAAATATAATAAAAGAACTGAGTGAACTCTTTGACTCAACTGTTGTGGAGTAGGTGCTATAACCTGCAATTACATTGTATATTCAGAACTGAAAAGATCATGTTGGTGCCTGGGAATGGAGAAAAATGAACTATGCAAAACAATCAAATTGAGAAACGGATGGTGTAAAATTTGTGTATTTTGTATTATCAACTTCAAACACTTCATGGTGGCCTGGAGCAATTTTCAAGTCAACTGAGACCAAATCATAGTCACATGGAATGCCCTGTTATCATATGAAACAAAAAGATGGAATTCTTTACATTGCATTTCATCTCAGGACTTCAGATTAGCTTGAACCAGTGACAAGACACAGGGTGACATTTTCCTCTCAAATTTATCAGAGCTTCTTTCTGGAAATGCTGTTGCTATTAATCTAGTTACTGACAATTCTAATCATAGGTGACGTAAATATTTATGTGACTGTAAGAGTGTTATATCTCATTTCTTCTTTCCTTCTTGTTCGTTGCATTGATGTGTTCTGTCTTTCATTTTTCTTCAAGTAGCAGCATAAGCACTTTAGAGGCGCAGCATGCATACCTTCAATATACGTTCATTCTCTAAGCAGCTTTATGGCACTACTGCAATTATTTACAATAATATGTGTTCAAATATTAAGATACTGGGCTTATTTTCCATTCGGCTTGTTGCTGACAACTGGCAGATCAGCATGCAAAACAGGGAGCTCAGCCTGAGTGCTTGATTTAAGCTGAGCTGAATTTATGTCACAAGATTAGTGAAAGGAAATAAAATCTAAAATTCTGATTCCTTAAACTCTCTCAGATGATTTGCTGCAATATATAGAAAAAGAGAGACAGAAAATCATAATATGGTTACTGATTTGCATTTGATGGGAAGAGATAATAGCTGAAGAGCTCAATGTGGTGATATTCACGTCAGCCATTACATCCCCTTCTCACCCAATGTAATCAAAGCCCTATGTAAAGTGGCTCATTACTGTGAATGTTATGACACTAAAGGTTGAGAAGAAAGAGTGTTAAGCTCCTTTTCTCAGACATGACATGCTTCTGTTTTGAGCAAAATGTTTAGCTTTATTTTTTTAATGAGGTACATCATCAAGTTTATCTCCCATACAGATATGTTAGCTTCAGACATTCAGGTGGAACAGACAAAAAGAAAAGATCACAGTAATAAGTATTTTAAATTACGGAAGATGAGAAAACATTTCGGTAAGCAAATCTAAGATTCTTGCTCTACTTCTACATGAAGCATTAAAAGTCTACACTAGGTGTCAGATTCTCCATACTGTTGTACCTGCCTTAAACTAAAGGAAATTTCTGTAAATGGACATAAATGGACTCGAGCTATCAGAAAGTTAGGAGCCATCCACACTGCTAGAAATATTTTTCTGCCTGATAACAGCAATCTTTTCTTTAGAGAAAGATGTCCACTGTAATTTTCTTTTTCTAATCTTATTTTTATACTAAGAGGTCAAAGTGTTTGGTGTTTTCTTTGGGGTTTTGTTTTTTGGGTTGGTTTTTTTCAGTATTTAGGACCCAGATTATACATTGAAGAACAAAAAACTTTTGCATTTACAAGTTTTAACCTAATCCCTGGCTACAAAGCAAGAGTCCTGGAATAATATGCTATTATGATAAGAATCATCATCTTCAAGTTAGATTATCTTGGCTGCTGCAAACAGAATAAAACCAACACAGTGCACATCAATATATAAAAGGCATAAAATATTTGAAATAATTTAAAAATATTCAAGACAAGTGCATTTCTTCTTAATTCTACCAATTGCTAGTACCAGTACCAGGAGTAATGTCCCAACAATATTCCACATTTCCTGTTAATTTTACCATTCTTACACCAAGAAAAGAATATTCTCCTGACAGGTCTGAGCAGGGTCCATACTGCTTCCTTCTGCAAAGTTTTTGTTACCCAAGAAAACTAGCTATTCCTGAAGTTTTTTTCATTTCTCAGTGACATATCCTGCCCAGTAAAAGCTGAGGAAGAATTCTGAAAGTCAGTGTTTTTGTCATAAATCTTTTCTCATATCTAACTTACTGCATGCAAGGATCATGTTCTAGGTTAAACAGATTTAAAGAGTGAGAAACACAAACAAATGCATATTCATATTTGAATAGTGCATGGATACCCTTTTGCTTAACCTGGATTGCCCTGTATTAAGTCCTTACAAATCTAGAGAGCACAGCTAGATACAGACAGAAGATAAGTAATTATACAATTACTTACTTGTGCAATAAGACTTCAGAACAGCAGTTTCTTAACTGCTGTAAAGTGTTCTGGCAAAGAAAAGCATTGAGGGGAGTTTTGCAATTGTATAAAGGTATTTCTACATAAGAAAAGGGGCACGGAGAAATCCGAAGGGTTCTGAACTGAGAACTTAACTGGATGAAGGCAGCTGGCAGTGTTGTCTGAGAGAGTAATGTTCTTGACAATGAAATGGGATGGTAATTAGCACAGAGAGATGGGATATAAATAGTGACATCTACAGGACCTTGAGGAAAATAATGGTGACCTCTTCCAGCTCTTACCTAATACTATCTGAGGAGAGTCTTCTAAAATATCTAGTGGCCTGGATGTTCAGTGCCATAAATGTTAACTGGATCATTCAGAAAAAAAACCAGCCCTCCACACTATGCCATGGAAGTCCTACAGATGGGGTCAACACGACTCCAATGGTGGGTGGGTGAACTCTGAGTTTGGTTTGGTCATTGAATTTCCTTGGGGAAGCCACTTCACGTCTGCTTCTCCTCTGTCCCTTCACCGCACTGCTCTGCTGCTCTCCTCCCCTCCATGCCTTGTCATTTAGATAGGAAGCAGTTTGTTACAGACGCTATTGTTGGCTTATCACAAGCAGTGTTTTATTCTTAACTCTGCCACATACTGCATGGGTGACCATGGCAAGTTGGATCTCATTATTTGTCAAATGGGAATGATGATACCAGTTCCCCTTCTACAGTACCTTGAGACTGGTAATTGGCATATTATTGTATTACTTCAATTATTAATATAGAGCAACTACCTCTTGTTTTGATATGCTGTATCCCTTTAAGTGTTTTAGCTGACTATCCATCTTTTGCAGCTATTAGCTCACCTCCTAGAAAAGATACTCCAGAGATCATAGACCAAATATGACTAATGGATAGGTCAAACATCACAAGTACTTGGAAAGAGCTCAAAAGGCTCCAATTTCTTGTCCAATATAGTAAATGTTTTGGGCATCCCATACTTTCCGCTCAGCTCATCCCATGAGACTGTGGTTAAGTGGTCGCAGAATAAGTGTTCTTAGATTAACTGTCTCCAGTTGCAGACTGCAGTCACACTTACAGGATTCACAAATGCAACCATCACTCATAAAACAACAATGAAAGACCAGGGTTTTAAAAAGGAATCACTTCAATGTCGACATGAGAACCTGAAACAGAGCAGACCTACATCCAAGTTTGAAAATGAAGTGCAAAGAGTCTAAAAAGGACTGGCACATTTAAAGGACAAACTGCAATTCTCACTAAAATAAATAAGTCAAAACACATAAATAATGTCAAAATAGGAAGAAGAATTTCAGAGCAGATTCAAAATGACTTCTGGGCAGTAAGTCTGTAAAACACGCTTTAACCTCCTTTGCACATTAGTGACAGAATACCAATGCAATACATTCGAATGTTGCTACTACGCTATTGAAACTGGCAATAAAACAAATGAAAGAAGCTCAATTTTCTACTTAATTTCAAGGCATTAAAATGAATGTGATTCTTCACAGTACTTTCAGCAGAGACTTTGGTCCTTGTAGGCAAGAATCATAAATCATCTTCTGCACCAGAGCTCTAAAACATGTTGCAGATCTAAACATTTTGGTCACATACACTAAAGCCCATCAAAAAGAAGTCTTTGACTCGGTTTAATAAAAATAATTCTCCTGTGAACTGGAGGACATAACCTCAAGTCAAAACCCAGTGAAGACAGGTATTTATTCAGCAATCAATAAATACATTTTAAGTTATTTGCATTTGTAGAGAGCTTTAGAAGACTGTCATTCTAACAACAGTCATTATTCTAGTTGTTTTCATTATGCAGGATTGTCTGTTTCTTTGTGCTTATAGTCAGGAAGAAGTGCCAAATAAGGAGTATTCATAATCAAGTATGATATACAAAGAATTTTATGCCTGATCATTATTTTATCATAAATATTATTTGCACACAAATATTAGATAAAAAACACCTTCCTGCTTCAGAGCCTTGAATAAGCGTAGGTTTAGAGGGGGAGGAACATTTTATTTTACCTCTAGAATTTCATTCCTAAACATATAGCTGCCCTTATGTTTATAAAGGAACCTTAAAAGCACAGTGAAACGTAACGCATAACCTAGGATTTTGGACAAAAACCATGGGACTTTTATTGTTAGTGGCTTTAATATAATTTTCTCTATTTTCAGAATAGAAGTACTGAAAAAAATACCTCAGAATGAGTAAGTGGGGAATGAAGAAACCCCAAATCTAGCTGCTGGCAATAAAGAATTTGTTTGTCACATGATATCGCATTTGGTATGTGGACATGCTGGAAGTACTGCAGAAACAACTGATAAACTCATTGGTCTCTGACTTTTCAACTTTGCTTGCGCAGCTGTTTGTTTATTCTGCTATTTATATTCCAACTGCCACTTGGAACATGCTCAAAATATGGAAGAAATTCCCAGCAAAATAGCTTAAATCAGATGGACTCACTTCCAGCCTTCCTTACTTAAAAAGGGGAAAGAATCCTCAAAGTAATATGACTCGGAGAAGCGCACATCTTAATTTTACAAAATATAGATCTAACTTCAGATTAGAACAGAACTGGAATGACAGGTCCAAAATTTAGTTTAGAAGAGGGTTTTTTTCTTCAAAACACTGTCCTTACAGGCTGCTTTCCACAAGGGAGACATTTGTTAAGATTGTTTTTCAAATGTAGTACCTTAGCTTTATTCTTAATTTCAAGTCCTTTAATGAGAAATAGTAAAATCTACTTTCTATGCAGGCTATCTTTCTTTGGTTACCCAACCAGAATGAGTTCGAATAATTTGTTTCAGACCCTTTCAGTGCTAAGGACTGAGACACCGAGAGGGTCATGTCTTGTGGAGGGATTCTACCTTTGCTTTCTCAGTTCAACCTAAACATTCCCAACACACACATTGTGGTTTCATAGAATCATAGAATGGTTTGGGTTGGAAGGGACCTTAAAGATCATCTAGTTCCAACCCCCCTGCCATGGGCAGGGACACCTTCCGCTAGACCAGGTTGCTCAAAGCCCCATCCAACCTGGCCTTGGACACTGCCAGGGATGGGGCAGCCACAACTTCTCTGGGCAACCTGTTCCCAGTGCCTCACCACCCTCACAGTGAAGATTTTTTTCCTAATGTCTAATCTAAATCTACTGTCTTTCAGTTTAAAGCCATTACCCATTATCACAACACTCCCTGATAAAGAGTCCCTCCTCATCTTTCCTGTAGGCTCTCTTTAAGTACTGGAAGGTCACTATAAGGTCTCAGCGGAGCTTTCCCTTTTCCAGGCTGAACAACACCAACTCTCTCAGCCTTTCCTCACAGGAGAGGTGTTCCAGCCCTCTGATCATGTTTGTGGCCCTCCTCTGGACCTGAATGCAGGACTTCAGGTGGGATCTCATGAGAGCAGAGCAGAGGGGGAGAATCACTTCCCCTGACCTGTCACGCTTCTTTTGATGCAGCCCAGGATATGGTTGGCTTTCTGGGCTGCAAATGTACATTGCTGGGTCACATTGAGCTTCTTGTCAACCAACATCCCCAAGTCCTTCTCCACAGGGCTGCTCTCAATCCACTCATCACCCAGTCTTTATTTGTGCTTGGGATTGCCCCAACCCATGTGCAGCACCTTGCACTTGGCCTTGTTGAACTTTACGAGGTTGGCATGGGCCCACCTCTCCAGCTTGTCAAGGTCCTTCTGGATGGCATCCCTTCCCTCCGGTGTGTCAACCACACAACACAGCTTGGTGTTGTTGCCAAACTTGCTGAGGGTGCATTCAATCCCACTGTCCCTGTCACCGACAAAGATGTTAAACAGTGCCAGTTCCAATACCAAGCCCTGAGGAACACCACTCGTCACTGGTCTCCACTCAGACATCAAGCCCTGGACCGCAACTCTTTGAGTGCAATCATCCAGCCATTTCCTTATCCACCAAGTGGTCCATCTGTCAGATCCATTTCTTTCCAATTTAAAGACAAGGATGTCATGTAGGACAGTGTCGAATGCTTTGCACAAGTCCAGGTAGATGACGTCTGTTGCTCTCCCCTTATCCACCAACACTGTAACCCCGTTGTAGAAGGCCACCAAATTTGTCAGGCATGATTTGCCTTTAGTGAAGCCATGTTGGCTGTCACCAATCACCTCCTTATTTTCCATGTGCTCTAGCATAGTTTCCAGGAGGATCTGGCCCATGATATTGCCAGGCACAGAGGTGAGACTGACTGGCTTGTAGTTCCCTGGGCTTTCTTTTTTCCCTTTTTTAAAAATGGGGGTTATTTTTCCCCTTTTCCAGTCAGTGGGAAGTTCCCCGGACTGCCACAACTTCTCAAATATAATGCATAGTGGGGTAGCCACTTCATCCGTCAGTTCCCACAAGACCTGTGGATGCATCTGATCAGGTCCCATGGACTTGTGCACCTTCAGGTTCCTTAGATGGTCTCAGACCTCATCGTCTCCTACAATGGGTGGTTCTTCATTCTCCCAGTCCCTGCCTTTGCCTTCTGTGACTTGGGCGATGTGGCTGGAGCACTTGCTGGTAAAGACTGGGACAAAAAAGTCATTGAGCACCTCAGCCTTCTCCATATCCTGGGTAACCAGGTCTCCCATTTCCTTCTGGAGAGGACCCACATTTTTCCTAGTCTCCCTTTTATCACCGACGTACCTATAGAAGCTTTTCTTGTTGCCCCTGATGTCCCTGGCCAGAGTTAATTCTGTCAGGGCTTCAGCTTTCCTAACCTGATCCCTGGCTGCTCAGACAACTTCTCCGTATTCCTCCCAGGCTACCTGTCCTTGCTTCCATCCTCTGTAGGCTTCCTTTCTGTGTTTGAGTGTGTCCAGGAGCTCTTTGTTCATCCACACAGGCCTCCTGGCGTTGTTGCCTGCCTTCCTCTTTGCTGGGATGCATCACTCCTGAGCTTGGAGGAGGTGACCCTTGAATATTAACCAGCTTTCTTGGTCCTCTCTTCCCTCCAAGGCTGTATCCCACGGCACTCTACCAAGCAGATCCCTGAAGAGGCCAAAGGCTGCTCTCCTGAAGTCCAGGGCAGCAAGTTTGCTGGGCACCCTCCTTGCTGCCCTAAGGATCTTGTATTCCACCATTTCATGGTCACTGCAGCCAAGACTGCCCTTGAGCTTCACATTCCCCACCAGCCCCTCCTTGTTGGCGAGAACAAGGTCCAGCATAGCATAGCATAGTTTATGAATCTTGCATTTCTTTCAATTTTTCATTCCAATGCAATTACTGAAATAAATGTTTATACTTCCAATTGAATTTAAGGGCCCCACTTTAAGCAGCACCATGCAAAGGTAAGTTTTGCAGGAAACTATCTTTTACCATCTATTCAAATCAAGAATTACAATAATGAGTTATTGCCATGGATATGAGCTTCTAGGGCTCTGAAGGACAAATCTGTCCCTTCCCACTTCTACCTTCACTTTGGTTTTCTACATTCTTCTTTGTCCTTTGCTTTATTTTCTAGCCTTCTTCCTTCCTATGGAAAGATAACTTCATTTTCAGTTTCCCATTGTGTCTCTACACTGATACTGATCTAACTTAGCAGCAGCAAGAGTCAGACTTCAGCACTCTTGAAGAAAACTGCATCCAAGGATATCTTTAACAGCACAAAAACCTTCCTGGTTTTCAGTAGCTGTTCTTAAAACCACACCCATAAACAGGGAAATTGGGCTAGCTATATGCAACAAGAAAAACTCAGAGAGAGAAACATGGGATCCCTGAAGCATATAGACTTCTCAAGTGAATTTTTAAAAGGAATGTAGTTAGAATTTAGGATGTCATCTGAAATCTGAAATCCTCAGGTCTGCAAATGCCTTGTTATCACTAGTGGAATTCCAAGGGTGCCTAAAGTTCTGCCCTGCAAATCCTCCTTCCTGCAACTGTGTCTTACCTGACTCCAAATTGGGATCCTTTAATTTGCTTTGCTACCTAGTTCCTTGAAACACTCAGTCCAAGGTGTTCAGACTATAGCTATGGTGTATCTGTGGGAATGAGCACAACAGCATCAACTACTTTTATGAGACTAGCTGATTAATTAACTTGAAAGAGAAGTCACTTAATTTGTAGTCCACCTGGATCAGGTGTTAGGGGTAAGTCACCCCAGGGATAGGTAACACACCCCACGAGCTCTTCATGCTGAAGATGTTCAAAACTGTTCATCAGGAGACTATCCAAACTAGAGATGATCTTAGGGTCTGTTGTTCTCCCTTTCCTTGAAGCCTTTTTGTTGTGCAGCAAATAAAGAGCCACTGGACTGACAGAAAACACAAGAACAAGCACAAGTCTTTAATCCTGTTATCAGGAAATTTTCCTAAAAAGGGTGAGTTGTGGATTCCTGTTCTTGTCCCAAGCTGTGTTTATGTATTAAATGTTAAACAGCCAGTGAATAAAATAAATAAAACATGCTTGAGAGCTGGGACTGGAACCTGTGACTTAATCTCCAAGGCAGAGAGTTTTGCTGTCACTGACTGGCCTAGCTAATCTTAAACTCTTTCCTGCAGAAATTCAGGACACCCTTACAGAGAAATGATTTCTAACTTGCTGTCCAAGACTCTTTGCTGGGAAATGGGTGATTTGGCAATATCCCAGGCCAATAACTCTCCCCTCGTGTGTTATAAGGAGTTCGTGTGCCCAGCTCAAGGCTGAACCTTGCTTGCTAGAACCGAGGACCTATGCCTACCCTTCTGGTGCCAATACAGACATCTATACTTGGTGTTACATCCAGGCAGGGCTGTTCTCTGGCATGGAGGCCAACGGTCAGAGTACTGCCTGCCTTATTGCTGTTCAGCTCTTTTACCCTTCAGAACAGGGTGCTTACAGCAAAAGTAGCTGTTGGTAACGGCCACCAGCCCCTGCTGGTTTACCAAGCATGTCCAGGGGCTGTCTGGACAGCCAGTTTGGGTCATTGTAACAGCTTAGCTATTGTGCTGGGTTTGGCTGGGGTAGAATTAATTTTTCTTCATAGTAGCTAGTATGGGGCTATTTTTTTGAATTTGTGCTGGAAACAGTGTTGATAACACAGGGATGTTTACGTTACTGCTGAGCAGTGCTCACACAGAGCCAAGGCCTTTTCTGCTTCTCACCCCACCCCACCAGTGAGCAGGCTGGGGGGGCACAAGGAGTTGGGAGGGGACACAGCCGGGACAGCCGACCCCAACTGACCCAAGGGGTATTCCAGACCATATGACATCATGCTCAGCCTGTAAAACTGGGGGAAGGAGAAGGAAGAGGGGGGGACGTTCAGAGTGATGGCATTTGTCTTCCCAAGTCAGCATTGCACATGATGGAGTCCCGCTCTCCTGGCGATGGCTGAACACCTGCCTGCCCATGGGAAGTGGGGAATGAATTCCTTGTTTGGCTTTGCTTGTGTGCATGACTTTTGCTTTACCTATTAAACTGTCTTTATCTCAGCCCATGGGTTTTCTCCCTTTTACTCTTCTGATTCTCTCCCCCATCCCACTGGGAGGGAGGTAAGTGAGTGACTGCGTGGTGCTTAGTTCCCAGCTGGGGTTAAACCACGACAGCCGTGGAGTCAAGTTCCTCTGCTTGGGAACATTCCCTTGCACTGTTTAATTTATTCTTTTAAACACAGCCATAGTGATCTGTCACAGTCATGCAGGAAGCATCTCACCCTTTGGCTAATCTGGATTTATTACACTAAGCAATAGCTGGGGCCCTGGCTGCAGGCACCGGTGCTCAGCAGTCTCTGCTACTCATGGAGCACACACCGACTGCGGCAGCCGACAGCCCCGTCCAGCGCGGCGAGACAGCACCCGTCAGTGTGGGGCCTCTCAGGACCTTCTTCGCCATCAGGAAGGATAGAAACTTCAAGAGAAGGAATGGGGGGCATCTGTGAAGCAAACTATGCCGATCATGTGCACGTAACTGAGGTGTAAGCCACCTTCGCTCTTGAACCAGAAGCTCTTGCTCTTGGCATTGGTTGCTTGATAAAGTGTTAAATACTGGTTTTTTTCCCACCTTAGGTCTCTGATTGCCCACAATAAGTAATAAATGCTTGCATAAAATCAGCATCAATCATCCTAACTTCCTTTCATTTTCAGCTTTGAATAGAAAAGACCTGTTTGGGTCTTTTCAGGTCATTTGTTAATTCCAGTTGTATGAAATCCTTTTTAGGGTCATTTTAATTAATGATTGAAGTATTCTGAAATTGCCGGAAAGAACGTTTCTAGTTTTGGATGACAAAATATACCAACAAACCTTTAGATGTCCCTTGACTTATTTGGCGCTGCGTGATGCAAAACCACCACAGAATATTGGACTATTTACTTACAAATCAAATGTACATTTAAGCACTGACATTTTAAAACCTTTGGTCCCAGCGTGTCAAGGAAGCAGCTTACTCAGCCCATGGCAAGCCACAACTTTGTGTTATAGTGCAAAGGCATCAGGACTGAAGTGGAACTTCACCCTTACTTCATTGTTCTCGGTTGGATAGCACTAGATTAACAGCAGGAGCTAATGAGCTGTGGGCTGGTGCACGTGCATGCTTGAGTTAAGAATGAGACAGGGTATTCTGGCCCAGCTTTGACTGCTGCCACCAGCCTCCTGTCAGTGCTCTAAATCAGGGCAATATCACTTCATTATTGCTTTTAATAAATATTAATGTTCACTGAATCAGCTATATGATCTGGGCTTAGCTGGCATACTGCAGAACTGTCAGATGTTCTGAACAGCAAATGTTACATATATCTTTCTTACATTTGCATGGAAAATCCTGCAGAAAATAAAGCTCTCATATTGCTATTTATTTGGATGTTACATATAAGAAGAAAACATCTGTCAAGGAACAGAAGTTATTAACTGCTTAGTGCATTTCTCTGCATGTCAACCACTGTCTTTTACGCTTTAGAGGATGTATACAGCTTATGAGTAGGCCTTATGGATCAGCTGGTTGACAAGTGTGACTTGATGTAAGTTTTTAAATTCTGTAGAGTTACTGGAGCTATATGATTTACAGAAACTGAAGAGCATTTTTCAGGTTCAACAATTTTTTGGCCATATTCTGTAGATTCCAGATACTGATTAGACTGCCCATTGGGATCTACTGTGCTGTAACAGCAATACCATGAACTTTGTACTTGCAAAATCTTGTAGCATTTTGGGAGCATATATACAAGTGAAACTAGGACTATATCTACTATTTATGTGACTACTACATGTCAACATGTTCTCAGGCTTTAAGGGGTCTTGCCATTCCACCTAGTAGTGCTTAATTATTGATAAGCCTTGTAGTAGGCAGAGCATGGGATGGCATATGAGATCTACAATAACTGGTTCAGAATTTATTTTGGGGAGGTATGGTGAAGGGTTGGCAGACAAACAGGTTTGCATAAAGCTTGTTTCCATATGAAACTGGATACTCTCGCTTTTGCTCTTTCCCTTGAACTACACTAAACCTCTCAATTTCTGAAATATCTTTTGATATAAATGTGCAGGGCAAATAAGAAGTGTATGCTGAAAAAAAGTGCCCTTGCATGAATTTAGCAATATGATTTATTTTATTCTGGTAGCATTACATTTTCCCAGAAGCAGACCCAGTGGGAAGGTCCCATGAGTTACTTAAGATTAACTGTTCCTTTTAGTTTTCTTGAATATAATTTTTTGCAAATCTTTTGTTAAGCCTAAAGAAAACTAGATAAAATGTACATTTTTAAGACAGAAGGCCTACGACAAACAACTTATGACAAAGAGACAGGATATATCTAATATTAAATTATATAATACTGGATATTTTTAAAAATGTCTGTTAAAAAGGCTTAACATGGCCCTTCTGTCATTCCTAAAAGTAATTCATTCCAGAAAGTAATGCCATCTATCACTTTATTCACTACTATTTTTATTTCTGAATCAATCATCACAGCTGCTCAGGAAATCATGTAGAATACATTTGCCTTTTTTTTTCCAAAAGACAAAAAGCTTTGTTTCAGTTTCCCTTTTGATCAGATATTCTGTTCTGAAACTTTTTTCCATAAAAATTAAAAAATACAAATAAAGAATCGTGTTTTGCCTTTCTGACTTTTGGGGGGGTTTAATTTTTTTCACAAGAAAATCACATTCGCAACTTAGTTGATACAAAATGAATAAACTTTCACGCCACAGAAGCCACATGTTCTCTGATCCTTGTCTCATATGTAGTTGAAAGGAAGTCAACATTACTGAAACAGTGGCAAAACCTAACTGAATCACACCTCTACAACCTCTTCCAAGTCCATCAAGCCAGGAGGTTTTTGGATATGCTTTTTTTCTTCAGCTAGTGGCTTGTTGGTGTGGCTGCACTGGCCTTATTAGTTTCTTAATGGTCATTTGTCATTTATATGGTATATAATTTTTTCTTTTAGATATGAGGATCGCATTGTGATTTCTAAACTATTTGTTACCGAGAAGCTTTTTTTTATTGTTGTTGGATAATTCTTCTAAGGATACAATGATTCTTACAAAAAGTACACAATCCTCTTTTACTTTTAATTTCAGTGTTGCTTATCTACATCAGCCAAGATCAGGAGCTGAATTTTAAACACATATAAAGAGGGAGAGGGATGATGAATTACAAAGTTCACTTCCTATTATAAAACATATTTAAATGCAGAGATAGAGCTGGAATTTACTAGCTAGGGAAATTACAGCACAGCTATAAGCTAATTCTCCTGTATACTACTTTGTAACTTTGGAAAATTGTACAAGATACTGAGGAAATTAGTCACTTCTGACATTCAGAACAGAACTCTTTTTTGAATGCTTCATCAATCGGGATATATTGTTGTAGGTGTACAAGGTGTTTGAGAAGTAGCTTACAGGCAACAGGCCAACCTCTCCTGAGACAACCTGGGAGAAACTGTCATCTAATTGGTGGATGAAACCATTTCTTATTTATTAGTGCCATCTTCTATTACATGTTCTCAAATCTGAATGTCATTGTGTCATAAAGCAAACTGAATTAGTCTGAAAAGAAAAGGGTTTGTTCTCTTCTTCAATTTAATATTATAATTTTAGATTAAAAGGAGTTTGTTGATCAATAGCTCAAACATTTTCCTAACTTGAATTTTACCAAAATAACAGTCCCTCAGAAAACTTTTTTGCTGAATTATAACTGCACCCCCAATTTGGCTAGATTATTTTAAATTCATGCTTCATTTTAAATGGGGGATGTGTATTGACAAATCAAAGACTATAGAGGACATAGAAGTCTTACAAATCCTTTGACAAATATAAACTATGAGGAAATGGATTTATTTTCTTTAGAGAAAAGAATGTTCTTCACATTTTCCATGTCTGGAAAAAGTGGTTACAAAGGAAACAATGATAGATTATTTTCCATGTCTCTTGCTGCTAGAAGAAAATGAGAATTGGCTGTATCTGCAGCAAAGATTTATCCTACATATTAATAAACTTACTTTTCTCCTTAGCTTTCCTGTGAAGCTGTGGTAGAGCAGCTACCTAGAAAGGTTGTAGTATCTGTTTCATTGGATGTGTTTAAGTGGCTAACTTAACTCAAAATAACCCACAGCACTGTACTAAGACTGTGGGAAGATTTTTAACAGCAAAAATGCAAGGTGAGTGCAGGGCTATGAGCAACAGCCCCTTGGGTTTTGCCATATGCGTGCAGAGGAAAACAGCAGATGATCCGACCAGCTGGACCCCAGCCCACCATGGTGCATCTGTGCCGGATGGCCTTCGGAATGAGTTTGGGATTGGGGTCAGGGAGGAAAAAGGTTAGTGACCAAAGCCAAAGCAAGCTGAGGAGAGAACAACATGAGAAGTAGCATCCAAAAGTTGTGTGTCACCTTGAACGTGCCACAGCAGAATTTACAAGCTAGTTAGGCAATGAACCAGCAAATGGGACCCTAGTGGGATTTTCAGAAGCACTTAGACACAAAGCGTCTAATTTTTCAGCCAAAATTAGTGTCTGAGGTGCTTTAAAAATCTCACTTGGGCTGTGTGTGTCTATAGTGACAGTAATACCTTAAAAATATGGCCTCTCAGCAGCCCACTTTTCTCTAAAATGGAAATAATAGCAATAACAACAGTATTGCCCTCTTGCAGGGTGCCTCTGAAGATAATTTTGTTAAAAAAGGACTCTGGGATTCTCAGGTACTGTGTTATGAGAGCTACGGAAGCAACAAAAATGCCACTTTCCTTGCTGGTGTTCAGGGTCAAGTGCGGGCCCCAAAGCTCAGCTCCACTCCTAGCAAGCCACGGAGAGAGATTAAGTCAATCAAAGTGAAAAGGGCATTTCATCAAAAACACTCCATAGCCACAGCTACTGTTGACCCCACCATATTTAAAACTGAATCTAAGGTGCAGTTCTTCCTATAACCTCTGGGTTTTGATCTGATCTAAAATTGGGATGGGATTTAGCTTCAGAATAATCTATCTGAGTTCAGGTATTTACATGTAGGTGCTTGCACATGAGCTAGTGTGGAGTAGTCAGTGGACGCCCAGCAGATACTGTCAGTGGAGTCTGGAAGACTGTCCATTTCACTCTAAATAAGAAAGCTGCCTAAATTTAGGCACCCACTGCCATTTGAGATGTCTTCGGGCTCCCAAAATGTCTGCTAAGGGCTGGCAGAAATGCACAAGACTTATGGGAGATCACATGCCCGGATACCCTTGCAATGTCTGAAGTGACACTATTCGGCTATGTTTAGGTAACTGAATCTCACCCTTATCCTGAGCCAGATGAATACATCTACAGTGACTACAGTGACTGTGCTGGGGGCCTAAACATCTCTTGACACGAGGAAATCCCCGTGCAGACAATGATTTCAAAGTCTTAGTTTGACATGGAAATCCAGCTATGGTCTAGCAGAAGATACTATATCCCACTGCAAAATGGGGCTGTCTTACATAATTATAATTTGGGTAGGTAATTACGTCATGGTTTCAGCTACAACACCTGCTACTAATCCACAGCTCTGAGCACTATTTAATAAAAGCATACCCTTTCTTCTCAGAAGACAGCTCTCTCAGCCCATGCAAGAACATTAGTTTCAGTTTGTTTTGGCTCCTTTCCCTGTCTGTCAGGAGATAAAATGTCTAACAACCCTTTTCAAGATTATGACTCTCCAGTGTCCCCCTGGTCAGTACAAGGTGCTGCTTCTTCATTCCCTGCCCATTAGCAGCCAATCTCTAGTCTGAGAGCACAGTCCAAGTCAGGTTGAAAAACTGAATGCATTTACTAGTTGTTAAGATTTTGCAAACCTGTGACCTTTACTGAGACTTCTGCTCCTTGCAGAAGCAATTAAAATGCCAGATATTTCTGTACAAAAAACCAGCAATATACAATTTATGGCAAGTATTTATACGTTCCCTTTTCCTCTTCATTATTTTCTTTGCTGATATTATCTGATTGCCAGGGACAGGAAAGAGCAGAGACTGCAACTGAAATAACTATTATAGAACATTGGTTAATGGGCAGCAGAGTACAGGTTTTGTATTCTTAATTTTCTCCTTCCTGACAGAAGTATCTGAAATCTCCACTTCATGTGCTCTTTTTAGCTCCATGCCTAGGCGTATATCAAAGGCAATCTATGCCATTTTGGTCCATTCCTGCAGAACTGCAGGGAAATATTTTGGTGCTTAACAGACTCTCTCACTCTGAACATCCCTTATTCCCCATAGTTTGGCCTCTCTTAGTTTCCATAAACAATCCTCTCAGGCGGCAGAAGCAGCAGTCAGTCGGCCTTGGATGTGTGTGCAACAGTTAGAGGCTCTTCCCAGAAAGATGCTTGGGAAGATATCCTCTTGTTTGACCCTTTGGTCCCACATTTATACTGCAGTGAATGCTATAATTTGGGATATTTTATTGGTGATTCAGAGAGCACAGGTTTTTCTTCTTTCCTTTTTCTCTATAGCTGTTTTTCTTAGCATTTTTCCAGGCCTGATGCAAAGCTGTTCTCAAATAGTCATATTTGTTCCTACTCGTAATGAAAGACGTGCATGCCAAACTGACATGCTGGGTGGCAGTTACTGGTTGATTAATTTGTTTGCTGTAGAACAAGATTATTTTGTTTACACTGAACTTTTGGTATCTCAGTTTTCCCAAAGGAAAGGAAGAAAGGAAGGAATAGGAAGAAAAGAAGTGGCAGAAAATCACATGGGGACACTTGCAGACTCGTATCCAACACTTGCTCCTGGTGCAGGGAAGGCAGGGTGCCCAAGGGGCCAGGGCACACGGGGAAGTTTCATTCCAAGTCCAGGGGTGCAGGTGAAGGCGATAGATGGGGGCAGGTATGCTGTGCCAAACACATTGGGAGCTCCAGCAGGAGGTAAAAGACTGGGAGGCTGGTGGCTGGCACAACTTGCATACTGGGGGCTACATGCACGGAGGGCTCTGGAGGTGTTTGTCCGTGTGCTGCCTGGCACGTGGAAGAAGCTTGCCCTTGACAAAACACACCTACGTGGAGCAGGACTGTCCTGTAGTGGCTTGCTCCCATGCACACATCCTAGCTCCCCAGAAAGGTCTAAACAGCCGGCTGAAACTTTTGGCTGAAGATGCAGAGAAGGGCAGGTTTGAGGAGTAGAAGGCGGGAGCTATCTTTGCGTGTGTTTCAAATACCTGTTAGCTCTCTGCTTAGCAGTCTTTCATAAAGTCTTAGTTAAGTATTTACTTTTAGGACAGCTGCTTTTTTTTCACAGACCCTGAGACACACATTTGTGTCAGGGGCAGGGCAGAGTCACCAGCACACAATTAATACTCCGTATGTTGAGATGATGGGGGGAAGGAAGAGTATCATCAGGGATTTCAGAGCAAACATCAGTTTAAGAATGGAAGTATTGTTGGATATTTAGCGTTCCTGTGGAATAGGTAACAACACAGCCTTCTCTAAAGGCCTCTACAGAGAGACTCAGTAAAATTATGTTGCACCCAGTTTGTGTAAACTCGCATTCATCTGCATCTTTTCTTGATTTTATATTTGCTGAGCCCCTGATTCAGCACTGCAGTTACAGAGACCTTTTCCTCCTGTGCTCTGTCTGCAAGCCTTGCAAGAGATGTCTAATTTTGCTATCGTGCTATCTTGTTGAATCTGCTTGATATGAAAGAGAAAGACCATGTAAATAACAGGACTAGTGGATGATGAATGTGGCTTTTAACACCTTCAGTCATTTTTCACGAGTATCTAAGTGGGCTATGTCAGCCTGCTCTGTTCATTCAGTGCATTCAAAGGCATGTAGCTTGTACATACGTGAACACTAATCCCACTTGTTTTGGAGAGGACAGGCTGAAATAAATTCCAGTCAAATGACCTGATTTGAAATTTGTTTCTAAGAGAAGAAAAAAAATAGAGGAGATATTACTTAAAAATGTTTCTTTGGAGTATATTAACAGAAAAAAAGAAAATCCAGGTGTGTATGATGCTGTAATGCCAAATTGCTATTTTAAAGCATGAAAGGCTTGAGTTTTCATGGACTCATCTGATCTAATGGCCAGGCCAATATTCTACCTTCCTCTGAGCTTCAGCATTCTGCTTTGTGTAAGCTCCATCTTCTAGCTGATGGGATCAACTTTCAGGTAGCTACTTAAACAAATGCACAAAATAAAAAACAAAAGTGTCCGTCAAGCCCGTAGATTCTGTTTGAGGGAAAGGCAGTGGAAAATAAGGTACTGCAGCACAACATGCAAGTATCTTACAGAACTCCTATATCTCTAAATTTTTGGCCATAACATTTGAAGTTCAGGAGCACATTGTCCATTAGAGAAGTGATGTATGTCACATAAAAGAGTTGTGTTAAGCTGTGCACGTACACCCACAAGGTAACTTGGTATACCTGCAAACACAAGCACATTGGGAAGCAATGGATTGTTCTCTGGAGTTTCTGAGCTTGATGTAATAGCTTTAGAGAGAACCTGATGACTGGATTTCACTAGATGTCTAAAATCAGGTAGCTAAGTTAGGCAGAAGGAATCCCATTCCAACACTCCCCACCTTGCTGCAACAATGCAGATGAACTGGCATTTTAACGGTGGAAATGTCTTTAGAATAAGTCTTAGGCTAAAAGCAGGGTCACAATGTCAGCCATTATCCTGTAGCTCTTAGCTTTAATTCTGAAGCCAGGGCATATTTCCAGACTGTAGATAACACTCTGCGACAATCAATGATAAATTATGACAATTTAATAGCAACTGCCTTAAATAGACTACAAAATCCAAAATGTTTGTTAATGTATCAAATGAACTGCATCTGTCAAAAATATGAGTGGGCCATCAATTAAACTTCTGCCTCAGTTCCAACACTGCCAGAAAGCCTGTGAGAACCCCAAAGAAGACAGCGCAGTCCCTGACGTTCTAGAAATGATTGACCTGTCTTACTGAAAACATTTTAAAAATAACTTCAGGATACATAGGAATAATAATCAAGTCCATTGTCCCAGCAATAAGATTTAGGATAGTCTAGACAGATTTAACATGATAAACCCTTAAGGTTGGTTGGAAAGTTTAAATCATAAAGAATTTTCAGTGGAATAAGTGAATAATTTTCTGTTGAAAGTAGAAAACAATTAAGTTTGCCAGCCTGGTCGCTAGTATACAGTTGTTACCTGTGGCGTAACACCAGGTCACCTGCTATCCTAAGGTCTACTTGGATGATATTCAGCTTTCACACTGAAATTTGACAAAGTTTTCTTTTTAAGGCTAAGGTCAAGTTCTAGTCTAATAACCTATGCTTTCTCTGTCAACAGCAATGAACATGATTTAATTCCCTCAACTCTGTTTTCACTGATCAAAACTCCCCAAACTATCCAACTCATACTCAAATCAAAACCCTTAAAAACTAAAAAGCATGCCTGCAGTTATGATGTTGTCTCTTTAAGAATAACAAAAGAAGAGACTTGAAGATCAATTTGGGGATAGGTATACTGTTTTTAGTGCATGAAGCATTTCATCTCCTAATGCAAAAATACTTGAAAGGGTTTACTATTCAATTAGTACTTCGAATTCAGAAGAGTTGTGGGGAAAGAAAAGAATCATGTGGAACTGCAGTCTCAGTCTTCAAATTTAATCTGCTTTGGTAACCCAGAGAGTATTAAAACCAGTGTTTGCTTTACTTTCACATGCTAAACATGCCTTGCTTAGTGACCTCTGCCACATCTCAGAACCCTGATCAATAGTTTTCAGGTATCGTGAGTCCCGCTAGACATGACAGCTTGTTCTAGAGCAACCACTACTTTTAAATCTTGCATAAGTTGGGATCCTGAACTGCCTTATGTAGCATATTTGATTCAGGAAGTTTTAGAAAGTACAAATCTTAGAAGGCAGACAAATACTATGGAATTCTGACCTGTCATTATTTTCAATGAGGTTTAGTTAAGAGATTCATGGGTGATCAAAAGAAGACAAGATTTATGACACTGAGTAACAGGATGGCACAGAATGTAGCATTTAGTCATATTGTTAATTTTACTGGTGAAGTGTTTCATAATCTGTGGTAAACAGGGTTAGTGAAGGAGAAACTGGACATCTAATGACTCTACCTTCAATGACGAGAGTGAAATCAAAACCTAGGACATTCTTGTTCTTCAGGTATATTTCAGAAGGTTACATAGTAGCCTGCTGGGAAAGGGATGCAGATAATGAAAAAGATACTAGTGAAAAATCAGGAGATGGAGGATGCTCTAAAATGCAAAATGAAACACATGTATTTAAAGTAATGAGAATTTTATGATGAGATATTTTACCATGGTCAATTTAATGGCTTTAAAATATTAAAATGCAATGAGACTAGGGAGGGCAAAAGTATTTTAAATACAAATCTATTGATTATAAACCTAAATGCAGAGGTATTGTGCAGTCAGTTCAGAGGGAGACAAGGATAAGGAACAAGAACATAGTCAGAGGTCTTTAAAATGATTGCTTTTGATCTAAGCACTTAACCAAAAACGCAGGAACTTAAGGGTTGTTTCAGTTGTTCAGGATGATTCTTTGATGTTAATTGGGAAAAAAAATTCAAAGTCCCTTTCCTTCTGAACACACTGTGAATGAAACAAGAGACAGCATCTTAGTGAAGTGAGTACACTGCTACAGGATCTTTTTAGTCAAGGCTAGACCCAAATCCCCCCCTCCTTTCTCAGAGCCAGTTTCTAGGGCTTGTTCAGATTGTGATTTTAATTTTTCTTTATTCCTCTTTGGTGTTTGCTATATTAGATTGGGAAACATTTTGCCTTGTGTGGTTTCTGCTCCACTTTGCTCTCCAGGTTTATGCATAGAGACCTTTGCTGCTTTTGTTTGAAGC
Organism: Haliaeetus albicilla; assembly: GCF_947461875.1. NCBI lineage: Eukaryota > Metazoa > Chordata > Aves > Accipitriformes > Accipitridae > Haliaeetus > Haliaeetus albicilla. The sequence goes on along the minus strand of NC_091500.1, from coordinate 12,078,324 downwards.
ACATTGCAACCTCCTCTGCACAGACCAAAGCAGAGGAGTACTACATTCACCAATTTGAAATAGCTTTTGCCAACCCATCATGCTACTATAAGCTTGGTACATGACCGACTTTATTTTATTGGAGTGCCTCATTTCTACCGCCTAGGGTTGTTTTTTTTCCCCTAGAAGTGCATCATTCTCAATCAGTGCAAAAACTGAAAATGTGAACATTTCTTGACTGATGGATGAATGATAGACTTCTCAAAGGCAAAGGGAAGCTCTCTATTTCGTTGTCAAACACCATAAATTTCCAGACCTGCAATATAGTAAATCTAGGATATGGCAAGTAGAATTTAACTATGAGCTTAGAGGCAAGCACATGGCTGAATGGTTTGCTAAATCAAAGCTCAAGATATTTGTAAGGCAAAATATGCTGTGCTTAAAGGAAAGGAATAGACCATTTGTATTCCAAATGTTTGTACAGTTTGAAAAGTGTTATTGCATTAGCCTTGTCAGCACAACTTTGTTGGCTGGTCCTCTCTCTATCGCTTTTGCTGCTGTTTCTAGTCTGTTTGTGCCCCACAAGAACTTATTTACAAAGTAAATCTTACAGTAATTTTATGCCATCATAAGGTCCTGTGCACTTGCTTTAGCTCCAAGCAATTTCTAGGTGACTATTAGACTTCTCATTTTCTTAACTTACCTGATTAATGTCGATGTGGCCTATCCAGCACCCTCTTGACTCTTAGTGCTGAAGTGAGAAAAAATAAGTGGTTGACCATGATACGTGAAAACTGTAATAACAAAGAGTGAAATTCACCTCTGTGTTGCAAGCTTTTGTCCAGAAATTATAGTTATTACTGTAAGCAACGTCACAAGCCCTTTGGCTGTGTCAGTAAAGTTGGGCAGATATGCCTCACTGCATTTCCATTGGCTCTGGTACTTAGCTTTGCAACCTGGCACCATTCCAAGTGTCTGTGAGGATGAGGCCTAAGCGTGACCATATACCAGCATGTCCTAATTTTTTTTGGAAAGAAATCTGGATGCATGGGCTGGGAGAAAATGATGGACTTTTTTGTAAGTGTCTTGTTCTGTATAGCTAAGGTCTATGGCCACCTTACAAAGTGCACTTGTCCAGTGGTACAGATGTACTGATTGAAACCAGTATGAGTCACACTGCTGTCTTCATGGGAATATTAGATAAAATTGTATTGACATTTACCACCTCCACTGGAAAGTCTTAGCACATCAAAGGTATTATATTTATTGTTGCTCCTGCAGGCTGTTCAGGAGTTGACAGCTGTGAGAGCACAATAAGCTTCCGTGAAAGATTGATGAACTAGTGCCACTCATGCTGCCTTGGTGGCACAGGGTGTGAAAAAACCCGGGAAGCTTGCAGAGCACTGGAGGCACATCAGTGCTGTGCCTGGGTGGTACTGGTTATGTGGCTGCAGCCTTTCTGCTCAGGGTTCTGGAGATGCTACTGTCTCCAGTGTCTCTGTGTGGGTTAGAGAGCTCCGTAACTGAAGTGACTAGATCAGGCACAGGTAGCAGCCCAGTTGTGGGTGTACTGAAACTAGATAGGGGCATAAAGTCCATCTTGTCTACTCTGAGCTCCTGCAATTGAACTAATGCCAAGCTGGCTCAAGCTGGCTCAGACAGACCTGGCTCTACAGGCTGCAGTCATGACATCACATATCTATCTGATCATTGTGCCCAGGCTTGAAGACCTCAAATAATGTCCTGATACTATTAAAAACAAAGAGATTTTGCCATTATCTTCTTTGCGACTTCATGGCCACAAACTTCATAGTTTCATCACTATTGATGCTAATGTCAGTTTTTCCAGGAACAAACAACCTAAGAGAAACTGCCTGTTTGCAACAGAAACAAAAACCTAAGAGAAACTGCCTGTTTGCAGCACTAAGTTAAATTCCCTGCACTATTCATTTCTTCAGTACTGATTTTACTGGTATTCTTTGAATTATGCCAATCATTTGCAATGTCTTATTGGAATATAGTTAGAACTTCTAAGGAAGTAACTTAGAAGTATTTATTTGTTTCCTTCCCTTTAGAAATTTTCCAATAAAAGAAGCAGCTAACCAAAAATCATTACCTGTTTTTTTCAATAACTAATGTAATCTTAGCCACAAGAGGGAGATTTTTTTATAAGAATTTACAGCTTATAAGCATATAAATTTTTAGTTGCATTTTTTTCAAAAAATCCACAGAGCTTTAATCAGTTAGCTGAAATTCTGTTTCATTTTTATGAAAAACAAATGTCTCAGCCACTAGTCTTTTATAGACTGTTGTATATCTGATATGGATATATATACTGAGACCAGAAAAAAATGGGGCTTGTTCACACAGCTTGCTGATTAGAAAACCTGTCTTTGTAAGACAGTTCCTTTTGAAAGCTGAGTATTTTCCTTGAAATAAAAATCATAGGGTAATACCCCCCTCAGACTTTTTCAGGTAATACCAAATTACATTGGAAATGTAAATTCTGTACATGCAGGGCCAACATCTTATTTGACCACAGGAAGGCTGGAAATGAATGAAGTCTCTATGGTTTCCCTGGTGGTCTGATGTTGTTACCTTGTTAACAGTGTTTTATCTTTTAAAAGCAGAACAAAGAACTAAAAATTCCTGTTCCAAACATGCAGCAACAGAGACTTCATCATTCACATCACTCTGCAATAACAGCAGCGTAAGTCAGCAGCTGTGTGCGTAGACTCTAAGTCAAAGTGAGTGGTAACCTGGGACCTATGAATCACAGCTCTTGACTTTTTCAACTTGAGCTTTAACAACTTGCCCTTTCTCTTTTAAAGCACCTTCTGTGCATGGTTGCTTTGTGGGATCAACTATTTCTCTTTGTCCTTTGAATAACCATTTCTTTCCTCATGGAAAATTTCCCATTTGAAAGACAAATATATAACAGCATTCAGCCAAATCAATCTTTTTTTCCCTTTTTCTTTCTTTTTTTCCCTTTTTTGATCAAGCACTAGTTGAAGACAGTTACAATGCAAATACTTGAAGTCTTGTTTCCATCTTTGCAGTCAGAACATTCTTAAAAATAGTTCCAACTTCAGGGAAACAAGCTCATTTCTGTTTATGTTTTATCTCGACTCTCAAATGAAAGATAAACAAAGTAATAGCTTGCTTAGGAAGATATTGAAACCCATGTATTAAGCAGTAATATTAATATTCTACAAGATAATTTCCATTCTCACAGCTAAAATAAATATTTTCTGGTGTCAACTTTGATAAGAATAGCAGATAAAGTGCCAACAAGCTTGAAACTATTTTATAATCAAATACCAAACTCAAGTAATTTAATAATCTGATTCCAAATGAAGCAGCTATGTTTGAAGCAGCTATTTCACTCTAGGCTGTGCAGCCATACTGGTACTTGTGCATTATTTTAACATAAAAGAAAGGCTGTCAGGAATCAAATTCTTGCTTCCTTCTGTTGCCCACATCAGAATTTAGGCACTCTGCTATGAATGCTGGTGCTTGGAGGCTTACCAATAAGATACCAGTTCTGAGGCACTCTGCTAAAGAAGGGATGCTAGCACTGTGGTGGTGAAGCCTACTCTTGTCAAATAGCACCGGAGCTGCCCATGTGGCCACGTAATTACAGCCTGATAATGACGATGGAGAGTATAGGGGAAACCAGGCTCCCCCAGCACACAGTAGAGTCCCATCCCTGCTCCCCACTCTGTTCTGCTGAAGGGAACTGTTATTTCAGCCAGCTACTAGCTTTCTTCCTACAGCAGTTTCCAATATCTTGCAAACTACAAATTTTCTGCCAGCAAATCAACATTTTGCAAGGCAGATTCATCTTTCCTTTGTCAGTAAGTCAGAAACAGCCACCCTCTAGCTGTTTCACTTTGGATCAGCACCTCCATTCAGACTGATGTTGTCTTTCTTTCCTTCAGTCCTGATGATGTGCAGGAAGGCAATTAGTACTATATAATGCTTAGGCAATTTGTGAGCAGCTACTTTCAGGACTGTGCTAAGGGCAATAACACAGTCGGCAGAAGAGGGAACGCATTTTGCTGTAGACAGACAGTGTGCCACTGCCAGTGAGGTCATCAGGAATCGTCTCTGTTTTATTCTGCACTGAATCAATTTCCAGGGCTGTAATGTGAATAAAATCAACATTATCCTCTTACTGAAGGAAGTATATATTTGGCTTATTTGGTGCTTTTTCTGGATTCTCATCTGCAGTTTCTTCCAAGTCCCTGAACTGTAGGTTTCTGTAGGCTCTGAAATGCAGTGTATTTCTAACAGATTTTCTAGGTGTCCAGCACAATTCTTCCAGCAGTTTCCTGAGTTAATTCTGAAGCAAGGAGGAGGGAGGGATGTCTAAGATCTCACAATGCTGCATTGACTGTTTTTTTCATTGTCAAGATACTTATCCATAGCACTTTGCAGAGAGGCTTCCAAGTGTCACAGCACTCTATGTAGTTGTCTCCAGAGATTTACCCAATTTTGAGCTGCTGTTCTCCTGTATCTTGTGCATACTTCAGAAGTATAAGCCTTAGTTTGATTGAATAATGCCCACTGAATCATGAGATTTTTCTTATTGCTAGAAGAATATACCTCATATGTATTTCTCTTTTGTGACAATCATCTTCTTGCAATTTCTCTTTACTGTATTTTAAATGACTGGTAAATGTGGATGTTGCAAATCCATAGCGGTGGGTTAGCATTCCCCCTGTGACAGTATATTTTAAGATAAAGTTACTGTGGCAAACTGGACAAAATCAAACAAAACTTTTGGCTAGTTGTTCCTGTCCCTCAAGAAGCAAAGACTGAACTGTCAGTGAATCATTGTTTCTGTTCTAATAGCTTCTGGTATATATAATATTTATTTTTGGCATCACACACCCTAAGTGTACATTTTAGGAGTTTTTTCGCATCACACACCCTAAGTGTACATTTTAGGAGTAACATTTTTTCTTCTTTAATTTTATTTTTTTCAATACCTACCCTAAAATACATACTCTAAGATTTTAGGTAATAATTATTAGAAGCATAATAAAAGCACCTAGATCCTTTGAAGTAGAAAACATATCTTGAAATTATCCATGTATTTCTAGATCAGGAAAATGTTAGACTTGCTGAGCTGAGCATTGTGCAAAAAGAGTTACTGGAGGTTAATTTAAAATCAGAAGTTGAGATCACAAAGCAAGACTTTCTAAATATTCATTATAGCCGCCTAAATTGCACTCCTTCCATCAAGGTTACACAGTTTATTAAATATTCATAAAACAGAGTACCGAAAAAAATTCTAATTGCAAATAAGTGCAATTGATGTAGATTGCATTATTTATGATTCCATTTGTTAAACTAAGACAATAGAAATTGATGAAAGACATTAAGTAGACCAAAATTTAAGGTAAATTTAGCACAGCATAATTTTTTTTATCTATGTTTTCTGATGGATAGAACTTCTTGGCTTTTACAGTAAGTGTCAAAAAGATTGATTATTTCTGTCTGTCTTAATTTTAATGAAATCATCATTACTATATTATACACTGACATTATTAATAAGTTTTAGGTGTCACTAGAAAAAAAAATTAATAAATAGCCTTCCTGTATTTAGGCAGAAGTTCTCAACATGAAACAACAAAGATTTTATTACATTGACAAGCAGAGCCTGAGCAGCTGAATTTCAAAATTATGCCACTACTTTGCCTGCTGGAAAGAGAGGGAACCTCCTCCTAGCTAGGACCAGAATTGCAGAGAGACGCATGAATGACCTCAAACTAATGGCAGCTTAATGTCATCTGGTAATAACGATGCTGGGAAAAACTACTCAGTTCATTCGGTTAAACCAAATCATGATCAAAATGGTTTATTGATTTATTAACAACACTTAATCAGCAACCAGTGAACTACAGATTTTTAATATCAACAATATAACAGAAACCCCACAATGTTAGACACTTACAAAATGTTAATAACCACCTACAGATTTTGCAGTTTCCCACTATAACTAATTTTTAAAAAAGTTTTAATCACACACGCACATCCTCCACCAGGCCGTGTGGGTCTCAGGCACATGCGCCTCTCTGGGGGGTGCCGTCCCCACTGCAGCCCCCCTCCTGTGGGAGACGCAGGTGCTCCAGTGCTGTGAGAGCCCGTGTTGGTCCCTGCCAACCCTGATGCTCATGTGGGAGAGAAACCCCTATGAGATGGCACCCGGGGTCCCTGGTCACCATCCCCGAGGTTGTGTCCCTGCTCACGGCCGCTGCTGTCCATCACTGCTTGGGTGGGAGTCCCTGCCGCGTCCCAGGGGAGGGTGCTCAGGGTGGCCTGGGCAGGGGGGTGATGCCATGGGGTGGCTTCTGGCGGCACCAAAGTGAGTGTTGGCTGTTGCTCTGTGACCGCATTGCTCTCTATCCCCCCACCCTTCCTGCTGTTACGGTTTCATGCCTTTGTCCTCTTTTTAAAGCTGACTCCCTTGCTTCTAAAGTCTCTCTGCAATTCCCCAGCTGCTGTTCAATGGGCTGATGGTGCCTTCCTCTTTAACACAAATTTGGGGCAAAAGCCTTTCTAGGCAGTTTTGGGTGCTCTGTTCACGCCACCTGTGTACACCCACTCTTTTGTCCCAACAGCTGTGTTACACAGACCATTTTGGATTATGGAGAGGTTGGACTATGTGACCCGCCCCAAAAAACACAGAAGAAAAATAATCAGGTGGCCACATGACACCTGAAGTCAATCTGTGAGATGCACCTGCTTCTCCTTCCTTCCAGCTGTATATTCCCACACTTCCACTACTGGAAGTGTTGTAAGGCCAACAGCACAGTGAGCCATAACCATCTACATGATGACCCCAGCCAATCTAAAGAGGCTTGGCTTCCTCTGCTGCCAACAAAAAAACAGAGATATCTCCAGAGGGCACTGCCTCTTATCTTGGACCCTTAATATCAGTAGGGTGAATTACACTCTGAAGGTGTCTTTCTATGCCTTAAGATCATGGAGAAAGTTCAGAGGAATTACTAAGACTTGCAAGTGTCTAATTTTTATATGATTGGAGTTAGATGAGATGGACCCTGACCTTCAGCTGGGTGGAATAAATGTTGCCTAAAGTAAGGAGGAATAAATTTAGGACAAACTGATTCATACGCATCTGATGAAGAAAATGTGGTTGCAAAAATAGCAATTATAGCTGAAAAATCTATTTGTATTTTTTCTTTTGATATGATTTACATCACTCGGTGCATTTGTAGCACAAGTTCATAGTTTTCACTATCTGAATATGTCCATTTCTTTGCACACTATGTTAAAAGAGTTAATTGGGCATTGGGGAGGTAGGGGTCATTAATAACACAATTATATATTTACATCCCAACTTTTACTAGTGTTCACAGCTAAATATCCAAATCTGTCATTTTTGTTAGGAGACTACAGGGGGTAAGAGCTGGTGGGTAGAGGCAAGGAAGGCAAAAGCAACCCCCTTTCCCTCAGGAGCCAAATTTCTTCTGGTGCACTGAGCACAGCAAGGTCATGAACAACCTGATGTCAGTGTGAGTTATGCTGTTGACTATTAGGAGTCTGAGATTTCACCAGAACGCCTGTGTTTGGAGCATTTCTTTTCCTGACCTCCCACTGACCTCCCAGGTGAGGAATTCAGTTCCTTGCTAAAGCTCTGCACATGAACAGGAAGATTCCCAATCATTTCAGAAAACTATCATTCATAGTCTCAATGGGTGATTAAATACACATTCCCTTGCACTCCGAAATTTTTCTTTCATGTTTATCCTAGGTTAGTTCTGTTTCCTGAGTGGTATACAGTACATCCAAGACATGACTACCTATCTAATGCTAGACTAAGACCATAACTTCCAGTTTTCTATTCCAGCCAAGAGTGTGTAAATCTGTAATTAAAATGAATCACAAAATATTTCTTCTTCTTTTGTTACCCTTGTATTCCTGTGACTAAAAAGTTTAAGAATTTCTAATTAAGGAAGATAATATGCTCACTGAGACTAATGAGAAGCACTGCTGAGGACTGCTACAGAACTGAAACTTGGAATGAATATTAATTTGTCCTATGATTTTGTCCTAGTTTCATCTGGGACAGTTAATTTTCTTCTCAGTGGCTGGTACAGTACTGTATTTTGGATTTTGTATAAGAATAAAGTTGATAGCATGCTGATGTTTTAGTTGTTGTTAAGTAGTGTTTATCCTAAGTCAAGAATTTTTCAGTTTCCCATGCTTTGCAAGTGAGCTGCTGCACAAGAAGTTGGGAGGGAGCATGGCCAGGACAGCTGACCCAAACTAGCCAAAGGGATATTCCATACCATAGAACGTCATGCTCAGTATATAAACTGGGGGGAGTTGGCCAGGAGAGGCAGATTGCTGCTTGGGCATCGGTCAGTGAGTGATAAGCAATGGCATTGTGCATCACCTGCTTTTCTTGGGTTTTATTTCTCTCTCTTTTTATTACCTTCATTTTCATTACTATTATTATTATTATATTTTATTTCAATTATTAAACTGTTCTTATCTCAACCCACAAGTTGTTTTGGTTTTTTTTTCTGATTCTCTGCCCCATTCCACCGGGGGAGGAGGGAATGAGCAAGCAGCTGTGTGCTGCTTAGTTGCCAGCTGGGGTTAAACCACAACAGATATGAAGACTGAACATTTAAATCAGGCAGGTTTTTTATTGACTGGTTGAGTTACTAAAGAAACTGTTGAGATTCTCATACGAGTCCTGAGTCTGCTGCATTTTCTCACACTGAGTGGTAGACTCTGGACAGAGTACTCCATTTAATACCAGGTGTCATAAGACATAGGCTGACCTTTGTGTTTCATATATTCTAATGAATACAGCCATGACACGACCAGAAATTAATTACAATGACGCTACTACATGCCCCTGTAAGTGAGAAGGGTTTGAGCTGCAAGGTTAAAAAAGGAGACGAACGGACACTACACTGAGTTGCATGTCCAGGAGGGACAGAACTGGAAAGACTGCAGCGTATGTAAGGGCTGGTGAATCTGTTAGCAGCAAAGTGCCTTGAAATTAGATGCTGAGATGCTGAAGTCCCATCATGGTCATGCAGATACTTTGAGAAACACCAACAGAAAATACTTCACTGAGATCTGCGGTTTAATAATCTCCTCCAGCTTCTGTAAAGCGGTTAGAAAAACCTGCTAGTGGGAGTTCAGTGATCTGTGGAGGCATGTCCCTTCCTTTATGAAAGCAAACCATCAAATTCAGGGCATTCAGGACCTTCTTTAATTAAACTCTGGATGATGGGAAAGGACAAATTTGGCTTAAAAGATATATATAGTATAAAAAAGGTATCCAGTAAAGATCCAGTATTAAAAGATATATCCAGACCTGTTTTCCAGGATGGATTCTAAGTGAAAACTCTGGATTTCATTCTCTCAATTTCATAAGTTTACAGTGTATTATAGAGTTATTTCAGTTTCACAAGTTTACTAGGTATTACAGAAAGAATTATAACCTCTTATACTGATTTAGTATTTCAGACTTTTTTTCATGACACTCCACAATTCCTTTTTAAATCATTGTAATGCATTTTAAAATCATATAAATGTAGGACAATTTTTTAAAAGACAACTCCAAGGTAGCTAAATCATAGAAGTGTGCAACAATAGCCATCCCCATCTTAGAAAAAAACTGAACAATATTGAAACAGACTGAATATTGAACACAGATGTGGATGTCTCTAAGGGGTAGCTGAAGCTTGGGGAACGTAAGTGTTTTCATTTCAGATAGGTGAATACCTGTGTGTATTTTTAATTACTGTCAGAGAATTATTAACTCTCAAAGTGCCAGCAAGAATTTATTTAATCAGGCACAGCTAAGTTGGGGTTGCCATTGCCAATTACTCAAATGAAAATTCACAGTACTTAAATAAAGCCAAATTTCATCTCCAGTGCAATCAAAATATCAGAGATACATGAGGTCCTCCTCATTACATTTCCTTTTCTGTCCAAGAAGGGAGCTACAGTAGCTCCCTTTGTCCTACCAGAACCATTAGAGGCAATGTGTGTCCATCTGATATGCTAAGGGGAAGCCTGTATCACTCTGAAACACATCCCACAACCCTACCCAAGACTTTCACAGCTACATCCACCTCTGTGTAATACTTCTCTGTGCTTTTTCCCAACAGTATTGCAAAGCTTCTGAAGTTTAAAAATAGCAGATCAGTGATATAGTTCAAACACAGGTGCCCCTCTCCCCAAATCATCGTTTTCCTGTCCAACTTTTATCTGAAAGAGCCATTGAAAAAAAAGGAAATTCTGAGTGTGCCAACAAGGGCTGAGTTTCTTGGTAAGTTTGTTAACAATAGAACTCTTGGCATTTTTAGAAGGCCGAAAACAAATAATAATAATAATAACAACAACAAATGGCTCATAAACACAAAAAATTATTCATTAAGTGCAAGCCTGTGTGCCTTTTCCCTTTTACAGCTTTTCAATAGTGGATCAAAGCTAAAGGTGGACATGCAATGATCAGTGGCATTTACTCAAGTTTCACAAAGCTTGCATCACCAAATAGGGGCCTGAATCAAATGTTTGGTATATGCAGGTGTTTTCCTATACCTGAAACTTTTCTGAGAAGAGTTCTGTAACTCAGAGTATTGCATTCATTTTCAGACAGGTGTATTCCGATTGGCTTTCCCTTCCCTCAGCTCCAGTTTCTTAAACTGTTGATCACTAAAGACTGGTAGCACTGCCAGAGCTGGTCAGTCCTTTGGTGTGGAAAAAAAGAACATGTAATATTAGAAGTAATCCCTAAGGTTTGGGAAATGTATTTGACTTCACTGTGATGAATCCATGGTTTAATGTAAGAGAGAAAGTTTGGGACTCTTTTAAGACAGGGAGCCCTGAGGTACATGTATTGCCTCTACTGTCTGCTGTCTCCAATCATTTGACACTTTGGTGAATGAAGTTTAATTTTAGTGTTATCCTAGATTAAAGGGTAAACATCACACTGGAGCAGGTGCTTGTTTAAATATAAATGCAGAGAATAGGCTCCATTTTCGTACTGATCACTGTTAGGGAAAGAATAATTTCTCCAACAGTCATCCTGAGAATTTCTCTGTTTGCCGTCTGTTTCCTAATCCTTTTTTTATGGTACCATAAATGCCACAGTTTTCTTAGCATTCCTGCAGTGAGTAATGTTCAAATGAAGAAGACATTTGGCAGCAAGTAGAGTTTACCCTTTGACCATTTGCCCCATCCTTTGTGGAATGTGTACCTTTCTTTTCCTTCTCTTCAAGGGACTATAATTTTTATGGATAGCTGAGTGATAGCAATTTGAACCAAGTAGTTTCAGACTAATTTTATTAGTATTTGTCTTTGGTTGTATCTATCTATACTAGTAAAATAACAGTGTCAGGGCCTGTTCTTGGCATGGAAGCCAACTGGCACAGTTTGACCACATGCACATTACTAAGCTCTTCTAGCCTCAGAGGCATACAGCTCCATCCAGACTACCTCTTGGAAATATTTCCTGACAAGTATTAATTTCCAAATTATTTCTAAGAATTGTTCGGGATGGTGTTTTGTGACGTGAGTCAAACATGTGACAAGACTGCTCTAGTGACTTCAGAATATGGATGATCAAGTTCCAGCACTTGGGCTTACTACCCATCATGATTAATTTACTAGTACATGTTGCCTTTTTATACTATACAGTATATCACTTAAATCCAGATCAAGGTCAGAGGACATCTCCCCACCAAGTTCCAAAGGAAATACAGCACTTTAAATATCTACAGACAATAACATCTGCGTGTGTCCTCATCTGGAAATGTAAGTGGAAGTCAGGCTTTGCAAGAGCTACTGTAACTACTAATAGTGCTGTAATCCCAGATGGCCATCCTTGCTTTGGTAAAACTTACAAAATACGCCTCCTTGCCAAAAGCTGACACTTTACCATACACCCATTAGTAACAGGAGCAAGTCTCATGCGTGGCTGTGGCACAATGTGAATTCTCTGTTGGTCCCAAGATGAGCCTCTTTGTGCCAGGTTTTTTTTTTCCCAGCATACTCCAGGAAGGATTTTGTGATCATGTTGCTCTTTTTTTAGTGTCTGGTTTGGGGTTTTTTTTGTTGTTTTTGTTTTTTTTGTTTTTTTGTGGTTTTTTTTTTCCTGCTGCTGTTCTCTTGCAAGGGTCAGTTTGTGAAGCCACTACAGAATTCTGGGAAACAGCACTGTGGCTTGATCACACACTCTTTAAAGTATGGTGGAAGCTGAAGTAATATTTTCTTTACTTTTTTTCAATACATGAAATATGGCTTTGGAGAGGAATTAGGAAGCAGAGGAGGGCAGGCAAAGGAGGAAGCACTTATAATTCTGTCTGTGTGTAAGTGAGAATAAATCTCCAGAATTTCCCCTGTTATCAGTCATACCAATAAATTGTACCCTAATGTAGCTCCCAAAATAGACATAGGACATGGGATAATTCTGTCTCACCCAGATCAGGCAGCTATTGGGCTTTTCTACAGCAACAGCCACCATACCTGGTTCGATTATTATGGGCATTGTTTTAAAGTTCAGTTGCTATTTTTATTGCTGGAAACATACCAGACTGAAAAATAATGTGTTATTGAACTTGCAATAGAACAGAAACTAATGTTTCCAAAATGAGCAGTCTGAACTAGAGTGGGCTCTTCTGGGTCCTTCAGAAGGCAGCCAGGATGACAAATCCTGAAATCTGTAAATTGCCAAAGAACAGAATTGCCCAGCCCTTTCTGTCACATATGGACTAGATGGGGACCTGGTTTGTTTACCACCTTATGGGGGCAGAAGTTTGTTAATCTACAAAATCCTTTAACAGGCAACAAACCACTAATATATATATATATATATATATATTTATATAGGAAGTGGTCTTGGGGAGGAGGTGTTGTGGGAGGGGAAAAACCTTTTGTTATGGCCCCTTTTTCCTTCTGTTTTGCTAAGCAGAAATATTCCATTGTCATGGAACATTTTTTTAATGAACATCTTCTCACCTGACGTCTGAATAGGCTTTAAGGAAAATTATATAAACTTTCAATGGCAAAGAAAGTCTATGACTGTCATTTTGATTCATCCTGTAGCTAAAAATACAACAATGGAGCTGGAAAAATATATTCAAATGGACTGTTCTGGTCAGAAAAAGTAGCTTGCCAAAATGTAAACTTATCATGGGAGCATGTTCATTTTGTTCAAATGTTGAAGGGGAAAGTGTTTTAAATATGTGAAGGAGATTATTTCCACTTTTAAAGAGTTTCCATTCAAATTTAAAACCACTGAAATGAGACCATTTCCCCCCCGCCCCGATCTGAACAATAATTCATTTTTTTTAACCTGTAATGAATATTTTAACATATATTACACTTTTTAATTGAATTTCAATATATATTAAACTTTTTAGTTTCTGCAGTGATGTAGAATAAAAGGTAGCATTGGAATTTTCTGTGGAGTAAGTTTTTTGAAGTCTGAGCCCTGTTGCACAGTTCAGCGTGTCCTTGCCGCCAAGCGCAGGGTGCGTACCCCCGCTTCTCCCCGGAGGCTGTACTGTGGGGATTACTGACCTGGGCAAATGTTTACGGTGTGGATAAGGATTGTCCAGCTTCAGCCCTTTGTGTATTCTCCACTCCGAGTCGATTGAATTAAAGCGTAACTTCCCGATCTTTACTACATGACAGAATTGCATGAGACGTGTTTACATAAACTGTTTTCCATGGGGACGATTGCTGAGATATAATTAGAAGAAAATCAGACGTGTGCTGGTGGCTCCCTGGGCATGCCTGGGACTACCCTGTGCCTCCTGGCTGGGTGCTCCCGTAGCCATGGGAGAGGGATGCTCTCGGAGTGGAGGCATCGCCGGCTAATGCCACATACCAGCTCTTGGGATTTTAAATGTGCTGGGGTATTTCACATCTGTTTCCATTTTAAAATACAAATGAGATTCTTCAAAGGTGGTCTGAAATGGCAAAGGAACAAATTCCAAGAACCTTACTGTTATCTTCTGAATGTTCCTGGGAATTAGAAAGTTGTCCAGGATTCTATCAAAATACAGATTTTTTTTTTTCTTTCATTTGTTTCCTGCCCCCACCCCCCATTGTATTATATCCTCCCCCTTAGCAGCTTAGTTTATATATTGCTATTTTTTTCAAAATCAACGTATTGGTAAATAAATTGCAGGAACCTTCCCTTCAAATGAATGGAAATGATGGTGCTAAGCATTTTTTGGTGAGCGGGCAAACAGCTAATTACTTCATTCAGCTGGTGCTAAGGAGCCAGTAGAAAGGAACCATACACATCTCCTATAGACAGCCCTCAGACTGGCCAAAGCCATGAAACACGCATCTGACTCATCACATGCTCACAAGACTGCTAAATTTGATACAATGAAAGGCAAACGAATGGGCGGCAGCAGCTGGAGAAGACAGTCACCCCATCGGTAGCAATCTGCAGAAAGCCTGATCGAGCCTGTTGCAGGGCTGGATCTATACATCCTACATCTGGGATGCAGACATTGCTTGTTGTGGCAGACGTTTCTGAATGTCCCACAGATTTGGTTAAACATTTATGTTATGGTCATCTTTAAAATGTCATTAGTGTGACAGATGTACCAAGCAAAACTTTGCTAGCTGATACTAAAGCTGGCCAAATTCCAGTAATCATCACCCAAAATGGAAAAAATACGTGCCCAGGTAGCAAAAAATACCTGCAAATAGTTGAACTTTTTTTCTTGCTGAGAATTGTTTTTTACTGCTAAGATTTGATTTATTTTATGATCCTACATGCAGGGATAGTCTGTGTTCAAATATGCAGGGAACGTCACTGCAAGTGATGACTTTGCACCTCATTCAAAAAACCCTGCCTTATTTTTTAAAATCCTTTTCATCCCCTGCGGTGTGTATGCCATGCCTTTCAACTGCTTGCTATAAAACACTGCTGCCATCTGATGAGGCACTTGAGGCAGTCTGAAAAGACGATGATTGTGTTACCCAAACTGATGTTTTAAAAGCTAAGAAGCCAAACTGCACCTGCAACTGCGTATTGCGAGTCAAAGCCAGCGTTCTGCAATGTAAATTTAGCGTTCCTTCTTTAGCCTTCCAAAATATCCTCTCCATCTCATACGTAGAAAGGATAGAAGGCCATACAAATCTGGCCTAAATGAAATATTTTAATAACCAGGAACAAAAGCAACACAACTACATTTAATAGTGCATATGGTTTATTTGCAGTGCATAGACATCATTTTTCTGTGGTTGAAAGAAACACTCGAAGAACTGAAGCTTTGCAGACATGAAGTCCCAGAGATGCTGAACATTAAAATGGTATAACATGATATGCTAGCTCATCTAAACAGAAAAACGACACCATTCTCACATTCAGTTGTTGATCTTAATGAAAGCAGTGGAAACACAGAGGCAGGCATAAGCCTGGAAGAGGGGGAGATGGTTACAAAGGGAGCTGTTAGGGCTGACATACTGCTTCTGAATTTCAAGGGCCATTAACTTACTATCAAATATAGTGTGGCACCTGCCTTGACATCTGGCTTTTCAAATCTGTCTCTAATGACCAGAGAAATTGAATCTAAATTCTGCAGCTACTGACAGGTGCTTTTGTTAAGCGATATGCTTCAAGGATATTTATCATAGGGGTTAAAAAAAAAAAAAGGATGCATTTCCTTGACCTATTACTACATCCACTAAGAACTTTACTGTTAAAGAGCTGATTTTGCAAAAACCTGTGTAATTTCCCATGCCAGTTAGCTTGCTTTTACAACCTGAAATCAAAAAATCCTTTGTATGGACATGGGTAGGTCCTAACAGAGATTAAAATTGAGATACTGCTGCATGGTATAGTACTGGAACCTTTACAGCACCTCCTCCTGGTTTTGCTAAAATATTAGGTTTGAAAATAATTTATTCTATGAAGTATAATGATCCAGTTAAGAAATTTTCTTTTACTGATTATAAAGGGAAGGGATGGATGGACAGTCCTGATGACTGTCTAGCAGAGTCAGATTATTAGAAGTCATATATGCCAAATGATCCAGCTCATTTTTAAGAAGCAGAACATTTATTACCAGCTGGCCTTAGCTTCTATAAACTGTGTAACTAAAATTTCTAAACAATAATGTAATATGGGGTCTAATTTAGGCATTTAACATGAGCCTAAATTCCCAGTATAATAAAAGGAAAAGAGTACATGCCTTTGAATGCCCCAGTGGAGATCCGTCTTCTTACCTTAAATTTAATGAGGGAACCTGATTTAATCTTTAATATTTCTTCAGTGCAATCTTGGCCTCTGAAGTCAATATCCAGTGAAAACTATGCATACAAAATCTGGTTAGCTGGACAATCATATCAAGTGTCATGCTTGATTACTAGATACTGGTACAGTCTCGAAGAACTTTATTCTGGTCTGCTGGACTTAGGAAAGTTTACTGAAGGCAGCAATAAGCATGAATTCAAGAGGAGGACCTATCTGAATCTGGAAAAGTAGCATATGGTTAGACCATGATGCATTTCTCTCAGCTGGTAATTTTTGAAAAGAAGTACGTGGTAAGCACAGCATATGCATGTCTGTAGTTGTGTCACTAGTTAATATTAGAGGTGGCTGAATAATTTTACAAGGAGATTATATTTTTACATTCTCGTTAGCAGATACGGTTAGATAACAATATGGTATTACCAGCATACCACTTTGTTGTGTTCTACTTTTCTATTTTTTTTCTTATTTTTTTATCTTGTTTCATGAAAGAATCCTTGCGCTAGTGATAGATTTTGCAGTGGAGCATTACTAGTGTAGGTTGTTTTGTTATTCTATGCAAAAATTTCTATCTAAATTGCGTAAGTTCCCATTGCCCTGGCATTCTAATTGCATGGTCCACTAGACTCCAATATACTGCAGCACGGAGCATTAGACAGTATGGCAAAAAAATAACTACGTTCAGCTGCACAAGGTAAAACTAAGAATACAGTCAATAAAATGTATAAAATGATGCTCTTCCTGCAAATGGATGAATGGGAGATTTTACTGTGGACTGTAAAGTTTCTTTGAGCTTTGTATCACAGAACATGTCTTTTTGCATGGAAGATTGTTTCTGTGGTTTAATGTATTGAGAATAATGTCATTTTTTTTATGCCATTGCAAAAGCTTTTGTTCTTTTGATGGATCTAGGCCCTTCACGTGAGTATCTCACTAAAGACAAGCGTGAACTATCGCATCCTTTGTGTCTTGGTTACAGCAAAGTAACTACATTCAGTGCAATGCAGAGTGCCCTACATCTGATAGTTTCCAAGTTTCAGTTGGATCTGTATAACAAGGATGAATTTATCCATAAATTCCATTTCTGCCTTAATGCTTCTTCCACAGGATTTAATTGTATGGTTCCAGCTGATTTCTGAGGAAGTTGGACCAAGGCTGATAGCTTATCCAAAACTCTCCTTAAAGATAGGATACATCTATTCCTCTTTATATGATACATATCTATGCCTGAGCTTATCAACCATGGCTCTTTGTATATTGCAGACTTTATCCTTTTATACATTTCAAGCACTAAAAGACAGGCAAAACAAATTTTGCATCAAGCAACTACAAGGCAAAGAGGGACAAAACTTGATCAAAACTAACATTCTCAGGCTGAAATCCTGAAGAACTTCAACCTGTAAAACAATTGGATACACTAATTGTTACAGATATATGGAAACACTTCACCAGCATCTCCTGATTTGCTAAAATCATGGACCTAGGCAGTGATTTGTCAGAAGTCCTCTTAGTTTATGTGTAAAGGTGTGTGTACCTATGTGTAACGGTATCCTGGATGCTTAAAAAACAGTATGAAACTGGAAATGAAATTACAGTTTTCACCCACCAGCTCAGGAACAGTTCTGCATGTATTTATGCTGCTTCTGGACTTGATTGTTCTGTCCTGGTCCGTTTGGATTTACTGGCTTGAATCTGTTTCTTGGAAACTTCTGCATTGTCAGACCCAAATGGCCTTTAATAGCTTGCCTGATTGACTGGAGGGGAGTCCTAAATGCCACGTTAATGGTTTTGGGATAGCACTGACATACAAGATTCACTCTATGTCCACTCTCTGCCAAATTTTCCACATGGAAAAAAAAAAATTCTGCATAAATGGCTACATGATATTGAGTTCCATTTTCAGTTATATTTCATTTATCCATATTCAGAATTAGCTAACTCAAGACTATGTAGATACTCTCAGAGAAGGATGTATGATAAGAAAGAAACTGTGCAAGTATGAAAAGAGATATAGTAAAACTATCTTCTGAATATCGGTTTCAAGGAATGTTGAGTATCTCCAGTTGGCCTGAGTTCATAGACAAGCAGAAAATATGACATCTTTTTTTATTTTATTACCACAGCTAATAACTATGTATGGTTGGGCTTATGGAAGGTGGCAAAATGATACAGTCTTATTTGCATTCAGTCTCTATTTAAGATAGGAGGTAGTGTCTAGACCCAGTGCATATCCTCTTAGTGAGGTTCAAGAGAAGGTATTACCAGCAAAAGTCTGATCCAGGTTAAATCAGGAACAACAACCACACTCTGCTACAGTTTAACTGATTTGTTAACAGGCTTAGCAAGACAGTTCTGGTTGTTAACGGTATTAGGACTGGGTTATCAAGGTTGTATTTGTCACTCACCAGGTTAGAAATTTTGTTTTTATTCCGAGAGTTTTTCTGCAGTGTCTCTGTCACTTCAAGTTGTACAAGAGCATTGGTGTGAAGAGGTGACTTTGGAAAAAAATTTAAAAAACTCAACTAATCAAAAAAATCCCACCCAGCCCAAACAAGTAAGCAACATTTAATCTGCATCATTTCCCCTGTTTGGTTTACCATGAGGCCATGAAAATACTTGTACTGACACAGGGAGAGGCCAGTGAGGTGGCCACACAACATCTGTTAGTTTATGCTGGTTTGAAGGGACCATAATCATGGCCTTGGATTTAGGGGACTATAGAAAGGAGCACTCTATGTAAATATTGGATTCACAACAGGTTTCCTCTTCAGAACAGCAATTGCTTCAATTTTAGGATGTTCTTATCTCTCTCCACAATTACATATGCTTTTAATGGGATGTGTATTGCTAAGTCAGTAGGGTGTTCTTGAAATCTCCCTCTTTGAAAGAATTTACAATGTAAGTATTCTTCTGAAAAAAAGAATGCAACATTTTTCTGAAGATCTTCATGAGGTTGGAGTCCTGGGACAGCAAAAATATTTTTTCTGAAGGAACTGATTTCTGTTGTCATCTGTTCTCATAATGACCTGTGAGAAATGAGAGATGCAATTAGCCAAGCACAGGGAAAATCAAATTGCCATAATCAGAAACCAATCCTGAATGTTGCAAGTGTTCCAGACAGCAATCAAAATGTACATGAAGGGCAGAGACAAAGGAAGCTCCAGTGTTAAAAAGTAGAAGCAGTAAACTAATTTGAGTGAAGTTGTCAGTTATTGGCTGCAATCATGCCAACCAGAAATGCCTTTTTACCTCTGATTTTTCTGATATTCTGCTTGTTACTGATTATGAGGAATAACAGTAAAATGAGCACATTGTATGTAGAAATGCACAGATGTCTGATAAGTTTTAGTGAGCTTGCTTTGAGATTTAAGGCTTCATTCTCGGAAATTTCAATCAAAGTAAGAATCTGTGGCACGCACTGTTCAAAGCAAGAGGAATGCAAGCTTTGTTCTACTCATTTGTATTTGAGATTGGTGCCAAGGGGCAGGTGACTTTCTGAAAGCAAGTTGCTCATTTCAGTAAGGAAAGTGAAAGAGGAAAATAAGTTTTGCTCAGGCAAATTATCAAGGCTGAACTCCATCTTGAGGGGAAGTTAAGTCCAAAACTAACAAGGTCGTACCATAGCTCCTTAGCTTCCAAAGAAGGCAAGAGATTTCCTGGTGGAACAGAATTCTGCCAAGAAGTGTGTGTCGTGCTCTTTGATACAACATATCGGCATCCTGGGATGTGGAAACTGATAGCTCTTGCATTCAAATCAGCATTTTGGCATTTGGGGGAAATTGTCAAAACCACCTAATCTAGCAATTAGGCATAGGACTCTGCCAAGTCATGGCTGAGATAGCCAAGAAATGCCTTCTTCTACCAGCTAAGTGCTAGAAAACTCAACTTTTTGTTACAGACATGAAGCTCTTGGGAATCTCTGAGTGAAAGCCCCAGAGCAGCAGTTCCATATCTCTCTTGGTCTGATACCATATGTACCCTGCGAACAAATGCAACACAAAACCAGCATGTCCAGCCTGCTGGTACTTGCCAGGGTGGAAATCTTGACTTAAAATCATTGCTCTGGACAGCTGAAGCAGAGGTTCAGCTGAGTTTTCCCAATTTATGTGAAGTGTCAAAACAGGGTATTACCTCTTCTGGGTTTCTCCAGCAGTGTCTGCTTTTCTGGTTTTGTTAAGTACTTTGCTAGGCTGTCAGCTCAGAAAGCCCCATTTAACCCTGGGGCTGTGTAATCTTTCTTTCCCATCCCAGCAGTATCTGTACTACTGGGAAGGAAAGGTCACGCTGACAGTGGTACAGTGGTTCAGTAGCTCAGGTGCTTCTGTGGATGTGGGAGGCCTGGGATCAAATAGCTTCAGTATGTTGAACACGATTCAGTTGGAAATGAAGTCAGCCTTTAAAACAATCTGGCTGATGATTTCAGCACGGTACAGCTTGCTGACTTAAACCACATGTACAGAACAAAAAGAGTTTTAAAAAAGATTTTATTTCTCTGCCATCAGCTGTGTCTTCTTTTTTTCTTTCTTTTTGAGCAGATTCCCCTTCTCACTCTAGAAGATAAGAGCAGATTTGTTCATAGATTTTAGACACATAAAGGAAATAGGTTAATCATCACCTCTCACAGTCTGCAGAATGCTTTTTAAAAATCAAATAGCTGTGATTGAAATGGAACATCTCTAGAAAATCACATTCAGTTTTAACTTAATTTTCAGTCAAATAAGTCCTCTGTGTCTCCTAGTAACTTGGTTAAATAGCCTCATGACTAAATTATCATGCCTGAATTTACCAAGCTTCAGCCAAGCACCTTCACCAGATTTCACTAGGTACTTTCTGGAAGGGAGACTCCTCAGTAATCATATTTCTGTTTCCTCTCTTGGAACTTTTATATGTCAATGATGCTAAATTTCTCAGTAATCAGGTGTATGAATGACACCTTCCTGAACCTTCTCAAATTTCTCAACTTCCTGCTTGAATTGCAGATATAAAATGTGAAATGAGTACTTCAGTCATAGCTGTGTGAGTCTCTAAAACAGACGGATGCTATACTTGCTAGTTCATATTTATATATACTTCATATTTTCCTGCTTATACTTGCAAGACTGTATTAGCTCTTCAGCTCCCATCATTGGCAAATGGGTAAGGCTCACCCAGGTCTTAACGGGAGAGAAATCTATGCTCTTGACAAAGTCTAAATTATAATTGCCTTCATATATAACCTTATACTTGGCCCTTTTGAAAATGGACTATGAAACAGTAATTCTGTCTTTTATATTATTTATGTCTCTCTTTATTTCACAGACCTTATCAGTAATGATTTTTTCATTTGTTCCAGGCTAATGGTGAAAACATGTAATCAGCTTAGGCAAGATCCAGTCCTCACTGGGAAGTACTAGAAATGCACCTAGTTACGGATAATTCCATTTAAAATTACAGAGCGAATAGCACCTGGTAACTAAATTACAATATGCATTATATAGATATTATATAGTTTTGTTTTTAAACTCTAAACACTGTGTGGTAACAAAGCCTTGTTTGCTGGTAAGCAACAATTAATTTTTTTTTGGAACCTTTGTTTAAGAAATTTACAACTCTAAGCAAGCCATTGCCATCCGGCTTGCTGCCAAAAGGCCCTAGAGGGACTCTTCTATTCTCCTATCAATATTAGTGAAAAACTATTTTAAGCATATTAATAACCCTGTCAGTGTGAGCTACTGACTACATATATAATATCTATCTAAAGATGGTTTATAGCTGCCTGTCTTCTAAATACCCAAACCAGAAAGGAATTGAATTGTATCTTGCCAAGTAACCGGCTTTTAGGTAACTAGCTCTCAGCATGCAGTTTGCTGAACTGAGTTTTCTGTGTGTTGACCAGGGAGATTGGGACAGCTCTAAGTGCCCAAATATCCAGCAGGGAGAGGGACAGTGAAACCAGCCATTAGATGAAGACTGAATCTGAAATGTTTCTTGTCTTCTAAACTTTGGCAGTATTCACAGACCTGAGTCAGGTACCTTGTGAAATTTGGTATGACCTCAAGCTGGGATAGGATGGGGAAGTAATGTTCTTCTCCTCTCCAAAAGCGGTGTTAATCTGCAAATTTCACGGGCCTGTAGGGAGAAAAAGCAAGAGGAAAGATGACTGCAGCTCACAGTAAGGTGTGCATTAGCAAAGAAGAGAATGGTATCTAGTCTCCAGGGTATGCTTATGTATTTGACACTAAATAGCCCTTCAGGAACAAATAGTCCCACAAATTCCCAGTCTTTATTCTGTCCTGGGAGAGGTGGATGCAGATTGTGTGGACTGACGTGCCAGCTTTACCTCCTTCAGAGCAGAACTTTGAAGCCGGCCCTGCAAAGGGTGATCAGTTGGTCCTTCCATGTTCCTCACAGCACAGAGCAGCGGGGTTGGAATGGGGACACCTGTCCATGTAGGCATCTACGTGGTCATCTCTTCGTGTTCTTCTTTGACATTTGGCGCTTTGCTGGTCTCAGATTAGTGGTGCTTCTGCATTCGGCTTAGACCAAAATCAAGAAATCTTTGATTTTAAGAGGGGTCTTTAGTTGTTACTTTTAAATAAGAGAAAGAGAACACTAACATTATCAGACTAAATGTATGAGCTCCACATAAACTTACTTTTTGTAAAAGGTATGATGTGTAAAGACCAAATCTAGAAGCTCTTTGCAAACAACACAAGAGACAGTGTGGTGATAAGCGTTGCTGATGGTTTTCTGAGACTTCTATGAGACCATAAAAATCCCACAAACACATGACTTCTTTATATTTCATCTCTATTACTTCTAGTACTGTGTGAGCAGTAAAAACATATGATTTCATGACACAAATATCATTTCATGACACAAAAGTATGCTGCTTTTCCCTCCAATTTGTTAGTGTACAATATGCATTATCTCTGGCCTGAAAAAGCTGTAAGCCACTTTCTTTTCACTCTGCTTGGTTTCATATCTGTTTTGTTGTGGGTTTTTTTGTTTGTTTGTTTGTTTTTTCTCCTCTACAATGTCCCCATGGGAATCCCTTCACTTGAATCATCTGAGATAAAGGAAAAGTCAATAGCTCACTCTACAAGTAATGGGAGCCATTGATTTAGTTATATAATTTATAAACTGAATTAGCAACTAAACAGAAACATCCCTGGCATCACAACACAGGTGAGTGTATAACTCATTGAGGCAGAGAATATGCTGATTGCATAAAGCCCTGAAGTTCCCCAAAGGTCACATAGCTCAGGATGCATATTTTTTTCGTCCTGATTTCCTTTCTGTCACACAAGGCTGAGGACAGTCTACCCCAGAAAGGATGCCATGATAGAGAATGCTAAAGTCATGTGGATCCACTAACCAAACCTCCAGTTGAAGAAATAAATTTGTTTCATTTAGTAATTGTACACCTCCAACAAGATAGCTTTTTGTGTGGTTTCTAGGTTTAACACAAAAAGAAGATCTATAACTCTATCCAATATTTGAGGTTAGTCTAATGCAAGCATAGTACAATGCTAGTGGTACTACACAATGGCTTCTCTGGATCGGTGTAGAGAGAGGGATTCATCTCACTTACTTACTTTGACGATATAAAATTTAGTTAGCTGATCTAAATGAGTCCTTTGAACTCCATCTACTATCAACAGAGAGAGACACATATTTCCAAAGAGCAATTCTTCTGACCTACTAGAGATTTATTTTAGGATATGATAAATCATTATCTGAATGTACATATTTCTCTGTTGACTAGAGAGGGATTGCAGATGACTAAAGTCTTAGCTTTATGTGCTAAAGTTAGGTAAGAGCAAAAGCCAACACAAATCAGGTTTTTATTCCCTTTCATGTAACTGTTTCTTAATTTTTAACCTTCTATTAATCCTGGTAAAATACTGGACAATTTATTAATGCCAGGAATAGTAAAATTCTATATTGTAAAAGTTTTAAAAGCTTATAATTCATATCATCATATTTTCTTTTAAATTAAATTAAATTAAATTAGATTAAATTAAATTTATTTTTATTAAATTTAAATTAAATTTTGCTAGCTTGCCTGAAAAATTCTAATAGTTTAGAGAGCCATGGGTATCCTCTATAGAAAGCAATGGAAAGTTGCCAGCATCATATGTTCAACTATGTATTCTCAAACTTGATTTCCATTTCTCCTTCAATTGGCCCAATGCTGAAGTAAAACTTACTAGTTTGTAGTTCTGGATTATTGCCAATACAGTTCTTAAGGACAATCACAGCACTCTCCATTCTCTAATACTCCCTGATAATAGCAGATTTAAGGAAGGCTTTATTTTTATTACCTTGGAACTTTCTGAAGTTTGTCATCTGGCTTTCCAACCTCACAGCTGTTAATCAATTTGTCTCAGCACTTCTCTGTTAACCTGTTCTCTGACATTGCCTGTATATTACTTGTACAGGTCTGAGGAATATATCTTACCAATGCATCCTGAGACTAAACCTGGCATAAAGAAATTGTTCTGCTTCTTTATAATCACTTCTGTTGAGCAGCCATCATAAGAGAGGCAAAGTGAGGGCAAGTTCAATGGAAAAGCTATTCACCTGTGAAAAATTAAGGATTTTTTTTTAACATGCACAAGGGTGGTCTCTAAGCTTGGTCTCTAAGTTGAATATTGGCACTAAGAGACAAGATATAAGTTTATAACAACTTTGTGAAAACATCAGCTTAATGCTCTTTAAGATTCAGCAAAGCAAATGCATAAGTAGATATTTTAGAAAAGGAATCGAGAAGAAAATGGCAGCTTACACTACTGTAGAAACACATCACATGCTCACATCTTAAATACTATGCACAATCTGGTTTTCCTGACTCTGAAAGTCTATATAGTAAAACTGGGAAAAAAGCACAGAGGATCATAAAGATGACTAAAAGCATAGACTGAGACTGGGAAGAAGTTGTGTGGGGGAAGCAGGGATAGTGATAGGATATAATAAAAGCCTTTTCAGGTTTTATAGATCCTGAGTGTCATGCAGAAAATTAAGAAAGGCTTAGTAGATTCAGCTGATTCCAGCAGGTAACAAGTTTAAAACCAACAAAAGACACTGCTCCATATGCTGTATAGCTTAGGTGCTACTTCCTTCTCATGGAATATTATAGATGCTAAATTTTACATGGGTTCATGAAGCAGCTAGAAAATCCTCTGAAAATTATTGGATATAAAGATACAAGTTTTGGCTTAGGAAGTCTCTGAGTTACAAATCGCTGGAGGCTGGGAGTAAGCTTTGGGTAAGCTGCAGACTTCTGTGTCCTGAGACTCCTCTGTCACTGGGCTCTACTGACAACAGGCCAATACTTGTATCTTATATCCAAGCATTTCCATCTTTTCTTTTCCCCAGGTACAAGCTAGTTGGTTATTACATGCAGTTTTTCTACTTCTGTATCACAAAGGTATAATAAAAAATATGTAATTTTTTTTCCTCACTCCTCAGATTTCTTTTCATTTGCAACTTACATTTTGCAATTTGTCTGTCATTTACCTGAGTTGCAGTTCCGTTAGTTTTTCTAGTAAGGACATCCATTTGGCTTGAGGCTTTTGTTATGCTTAAACCCTAATCATCCTTTTCCCCACCCCAGTCTGTAGTTTTTGCTTTCTTCTGTCAAAGAGTGTTTTCCTATCTGTATTGTTATGGAGAAAAAATAAAGCAGCTGCTGGTTCATTTGCTCTGTTTGTGCAGTAGAACTTAAAAGTTCTCTACAGCTTTCTATAAATTAAAGATTACGTGATTCAAGAGGAATGATTCTATCCTAAACCTGCTCAAAGCTTTTGGTTTAATGCTTCATAAAAGAACACTCATTTAAAACAAACAAAAAACCGCCCATCAACACCCACACTGACCCCAGCTGCAGGGTTGGGCTTTTTAAGATATTTTTGCATTCTCAGTGAAACTCTTTTCAGATCTAATTAGTGAAATCACTATCAGCTCATTTCACTAAATGTCTTCTACTTAAAATTGCCTTCCACATTGGAGAATTAAGGATTTTCTTAAAGTGTGATGTAGTAAAGTGCTAAGCAATAGAAAGCATATCCACACTAACAGAGTGATGGGCCATGGAGTTTTCAGGTTATTCTCAGCAGGGAGATAACTTCAGCTGCTAAGATTACTTGGGGAAAAAAGAATGTAAGGTATTGCTAGTGGAAAGGCATTTAGAATTTTAATTTTTCAAATATTGTACATTTTTTAGCTTAAGAATGCCAAGAATATTAAAAGATTTTCTTAAACATTTTTTACTTTATAATACACTTATCTGAAAATTGATGTTCAAGATCATAAGAACATAGGATAATTCAGGTTGGGAGGGACCTCAGGAGGTCTCTAGTCCAACCTCCTGCTCACAGCAGCATCAGCTATGAGGTTAGACTAGGTTCTTCAGGTATTTTTCCAGTTTGGTTTTGAAAACCTCCAGAGATGCACAACCTTATTAGTACTGATGCCTGACTGTCCTTGTGGGAAAATTTTGTTTCCTTATATCCAGTCTGAACCTCTCCTGATTCAACTCATGAGAAGTTGTCTTTTGATCTCTTGCCATACACCACTGTAAACAGTCTGGCTCCATAGCCCCATCAAAATTACTGATAATCTGCTGTTAAGTGTCCCAAAGCCATCTATTCTCCAGATTGAATAAACCCAGTTCTCTCAACCTCCCCTTATAAGCCAAATGCTCGGCCCTCTGACTATCCTGGTGGCTCTACGTTGTTCGGTAAAGGTTTGATAAAAAATTAAATATCCCCAAAGTTAATGAATGCTTTATGAACAAAAATTATTCAGACTTATATTAATAAGTTACTTACAAATTTTATGTTTTCTATAACAGCAGGCAGGAGATAACAATTGCAGTGCCTATCTAAGAAAGCAGTACTTTAAGTCAAACTAGCAAGATAGTCTAGGATCATCTTTACATTTTATTCTTTTTGTCTGAACAAATCCCATACCCCTCTCAATCTCTGCCTTAGGACCCACTTTTCCCATAACACCTTTCTGTACTCATGTAAATCTCACATAAACACTATACATGTCATTACTGCATTGCTTTCCATTTGTTACAGACCTCCGAGTTCCACCCTAAGCTTGGTGTATTGTGGAGCTTTATTTTCAGCCACATCCTTGTACTACCAAAAATAATGGGCACGTCTAGACTGGTGTTAGCTGTGTGCCTGTGTTCATATGTATGCCTCTTGACTAATCAGTTCAAGTATGAAGAACCACAGCTTCCTTGTGCTGCAAAAACCCACATGAAATCCTGAGAGCCTGCTATGGCTCTTGCGTATCCACCCTGCCATGGATGTGCTGCTCTCAAAGCCTAAGCGTGCTGGATATTCTGGATATGGGCATAGGTCTTGAAGTTACACTTACAAGTTCAGGGGAAAAAAATGCTTTTAACTTTAGCAGAACCATGACTTGTTTTCATACAAAACCTCTGCGGAAAGCAATGTATGTTTATGACACTTCTTATCAAATTGTAAGTCATAGACTGTACCTGTGAGTCTACTACAATTTTAAAGACAGTTACTCCTGCAGTGATATTTGGCTCAACTTTGAACTTCAAGCTGTCTTGGATGGGATCAAGAACGAGTCTCTGTACCTTCAGATGCACAAAATTGGATATATGATACATGTTTAAATTTTTTTTCACTTATTTTTATGGTTAGGTGTTGTTTCTTTTTTTTCTTTTAAGACAGCATACTGCCAGACCTAGGCAAACAACATAATGTAGTACAAGTCACAACACTGCAATATTAGCACTGAAATATTAATTTGAATTTGCAGGAGTACATCAATGATTAGAGACTTTTTTATTAACAATATATCTTTTGCCACTTATAGCTTAGAAGCCTGAGTCATGGCTTCCCCATTTATCAGGGAATGGTCACAATACCAAAGAATAAGGAAATTGCTCTATTACTAGAGGGTATGCTCAGAAATTTCAGGACAATAGATTTCATTAGAAAATATAAATTTACTGAAATCAAAAGTAAAACCAAGAAAGGATCAATTTTTCATTTTTTAACATTTTTGTTCCCCTGTTCTCTATGTAGTCTATAGGTAGATCTACACCAGCCAAAAACCCTGAGGTTGATGCAATGCGATCCCTTGTATTAAACTATTACTGTAGACACTGGCAGGTCTGTGGTCCATGTGACCTAGTAGTCTCCCGGATAATTGCAGGCTCATAGAATGATTTAGGCTGGAAAGTGCCTCTGGAGGTTATCTGGTCTAATTTGCTGGTCAAAGGAGGTTGCTCAGTGCCTTGTCTATGGCTAATCCTCCAGCATGGTCTCGGGGTTAGGATGGTCTGGGGGTAAGGTAGTCAGCCCAGGCAGCCTGTTGAGAAGGTAATAGAGTTTAGTGATATAGATACAAACCATCCGTGTCAGGTTGCCTCAGAGCCAAAGGTAGTCCCTTGACAATTTTATTTACAAAGTCTATTTCTCCAGCTAAGTTTTCTTTACCTTCAATAAAGAAAGATGTACACATTCAGAAGGTAACTCATCTCACCTGTCTTAGACATAAAACTTAGAACATTTTCTGCCTCACTTGCTTTGCCTTTCCCCTGTGACATCAAACCAAATTGATTTGAGTGCCAGGAAAGGATAAACTGAGTAGTGAAACTAACTCTTCAGGACAGGTCACCTTTCCTGATATCCATATTCAGGTTTTCATCGAGCATTGGCGCTCCATTAGCGTTAGGAATAACAGTCCAGGAAATAAGTATGCTCTTTCTGAAGAGCATAACTTCTGGAGAGGTCTCTGTTAAGCTCTATTTAACCTGGACATTGAGAGAAAAATTCGCCAGCCAAAACCTTGCAAAATTCCATACAACATGTCAGAAAGCCCATTTTACAACCTTTAGTGTCCAGGGACATCCTTGTGATCTAAAGACTGCTCTGAGAGTTCAATTTCCCAGTGTAACCTTTTTCATTGTAGTAGATCATCAGAAAAATAATGCTGCTTTCTATTTGAACTACAATTTATTTTTTCTTTTACAGTTTATTTCCTTCAGCAAAATGCCACTCCATCAAAAATATGAGAAAGGAAAAAAGCTTACAAATCAGCAAATTATCCAAAGATAAAACTCTCTCTTTGCATAACTGATCAACAAACATGCCATGAATCCATTGTTCTGTTCTTAGTGGATTATAAAAAAGAAATCACATTTCTTTCAATATTGGAAAACATACCATAAAAAATAAATCAAATACATACAGCACATTCCCCAACGGGAAATTTTTCAGGAGAGTATCATCAAAAGTTTACATCAACAAATGGAACAAGATGATTACATGAAAATTGTCATTATAGATAGTATATTTTCCTGACATGTTGAAAATATTGATGATATTATTATAGGTATATAGTAAAGGTGAAAAAAAAGAAAAATGCTATTATATCCTTAAGCCTAGGTATTTAGAGCATAAAGGGGTCTAAAAGCTGTAACAATCAAGCTATAGAGTTCAAAAGTTTTGGTCATCCATTTATTTTTAAATGCCACAGCACTGACAAATGTTCATGCAATACTGAAAATGAATGCATTATTTCTTTCCCAATCCTTCTTTGTAACCTAGTCATTCATCCCTTACACACCTTTGACCCAATGCAGGATTCAATTGTGTGGGACTGCCACGGGATTTTATGGAAGCTGGAAGTATAAAGGATTGTAGAAAGGCATTGAACAAACTCATAGAGCAGAAATTCACTAAAAAACAGTCTGTGTCATCTTCAGCTCAGGAAATCCCCCAATTGGTTGCTAGAAGCTGAAAGGTAAATACTGAGGGGAAAAAAACTCCATGCTTTTATTCTGTATTCTCTCTCCAGGCATCCCTAAATTGCTGATGTACATGGACTCTCAGCTAGATATATCTTCAGTGTTGCCCTCTATATGTTATATTCTTATATTCCTATGTCCAGATAAAATTCCCTCATTTTATGTTCTTGGGAATTTAGAAAGAAAGATCTATGAAACCATACTAGTCAAATTCATGTCGGTTTGGTGTTTTGTCTTCCTGTCTGGTTAAAAGTACATTGGAAGTGAGGTGGTACTTCAGCAAGTTATCTAGAAGTAGTGTTGTCCAGAAGTGGAATTCTCAGACTTAACTTCAGATAGGCTAATTACTGCTATAAAATCTGAAGCATGTGAAGAAGTCAGGCCCATGCTGAGACATAACTTCAGGTTTCTAAGTTAGGCTCATGCTTTTTAAAGTACAGACCTTACTCCTGAAAGAACAAGTTTTGTATGGATGCATTGCAGCTGCACCTCTACGGACCAGTAGTACACCAAACAGTATCAGGATGAGCTTTGTGGTATGGTCTGGCCACATTTAGGTTATGAAACAGGGCTGCTGAATGTAGACTCGATGGGAATTATTCCTGGCCTGTGATAACCCTGAGCTGTTCCCAAACATAGCTTGGGGAAAAATTGGTGGTCCTGGCCAGAGGGGCATCGAGGCCACTCCAACGACACGGTGGTGCTGGCAGCCAGCTCCGGTGTCTGCACCCATGCTCCGCTCCCGACTAGTGTAATACTACAGACATCTTTGTGGACATCTGCCCGTCTGCCACATTTGGTAAGGATTGAAGTACACGGACTTGTTCTAAGGTAGTGCATTAAGAACAGTTTTGAAACCAAAGCTGATTTGAAAAATATGGATTACAGATTGACCTTTTTATATGCCCTAAAGGCAGGAGTGATCACATGCCAATCTTTTCATTTTCCTCCAATTTTTTTTTTTTTTATGGAGAGCTGCAGTTAAGTAGTTCCTGACTATCAATTATAATAAAGACAGAAGAAGATGAGCTAGATAATTGAATATGCATTATTACAGAGATTGAACTATACTGTGGTTGCTACAGCAGGCTGATTCTGTAGGTTAAATTGCTTGATAGCATTTTACAGCTAATGATTAATGATAGTAGCCTTTTACAGGATTTCATTTGTGGAAGCATTAGGGACTGTTATGTGTTAGCAATACTCAAAGTTGTTCCTGCAATGCAGTGGTTGAGAATTCTTACAGGAAATATCTAAATAATTTCCTTTGTTCAGTACTACTAGTGCACAGTAATTGTTCTGTGAGTGGGTCCAAATAATCTGCAATCCTTAATTTGCCATTTTGCTCTCGGACAAATTGATTCCAAGCTATAATTTGTTTAACTACATGTGCTTTTATGCATTTAATGATTTTTGTAATTTAACAAGCAATCTGGTTTGTTTCTTACCTGCAAAAGAGAATGCCAGCAAAGGGGCAGGGGAACAATCAAAATTCACCCTTGTGCACTGGCAATGCAGCTGTGGGTAAGCAGATTTGCTGCTAGGCAGCCCCAATAAGGAAAGGACAGAGAACTCCCAGGTCACGTACAAGCTGTTCCTAAAGGTCGAGGGAAGCAGAAGATGATTGACATGAAAGCATCCTCAAGGCTATGGCTGGCTCAGACTCAGGAATAAATCATCAACATCAATCTTATGAACATTTTTCAAATGCAGTCACTTAGGAAGATTATATCACAAAGCTTCAAAATGACATGTTTTGGCAACATTCTTGGAATTTTAAAGACAAAAAAGACAAATACCCCTCCTAATGTACATAACTGAACAAATCTGAATGCTATTCAAAATGCAGCACTGTATAAAACATTTAAGAAGATACCTCCAAAATGACTGCAGATGCTGTAGTGACTGACAGTCAACTGTGCTAAAAGAAATTAAAAGGCAGGTCCAATATACGTATTACTTGGGGGGCGGGGATAAAGCAATAGTTTCTGTGCAAGCTAAGACCAAATACTTGATTCACTCACTTCAAAGAACAGGCTTTGTTGTGACAACAGCTTTTTTGGGGGCATACAACTTCAGGAAAGATCATATTTGAGCTGTGAGCTGTTTTTTAGTTAATTTGATCAGCTGCATCTTCCCCTCCAGACTGATCCATCTTGTTGGATAGGATCACATAATTATTTAACAGTATGGCTGGAAAATAAGGATGAACAGACTGTGGCTGTTTCTTATTTACTAGAAGAAGATACGGTTATCTTGGCATCAGTAAGAGTTCCCTATTTACCCTTCATGTGTGATTAAATAGAATATGTTTGCAGATACTAACAACACTGCAGTCCAGAGGCATTCCCCACTGCAATGAGCAGAACCAGCTGTCATGTCAGGGACAAAGCTGCACAGGTAGATGTTATAATATAATGTTCAGGATGGGTCTGTGCTGCAGTCAGTGCTGTGGCTGCACCTAGTGTAGGCATGTCTGAACTAGTTTTACTCTGGTGAGCACGGGTAATAATTGCAATAAAAATGAACTGATGTGAGTTTTAAGATAGCTTAGAAACCTGAGTCGATACTCAGGGTCCCCTGTAACATACTATGCTGCTGAATGCTTTTTGTTATCCTCAGTTAGTCTGGTAAGGGTATATCTACCCCAGTAACCATGTTCTTCCATAGACAAAATTATCCAAGGCATGTGTATTTCTCTCAAAGGTTAATATTTCTGGGTATGTGGGGGAAGACAAGTTGCCAAAAATCCTATGTTGAAACATTGGATCTGAGTACAGCAAAGGTACTACTCTAAGGCATCTGGCAATTTTTTGAATGGTCATCATAACATATTTGTTATTAACAGCTGCAAAGCACTTGCTAAACCAAACTCCGTAAGTCTTTAAATACTCCCCAGTCTGTTTCCCAAGAGCTGACTTAACATTTTCTCTAATATCCAGTTGTATAGCCCTACAGGATGTTTGCTGAGCAGTAGCAAAAATCTGAAGTACATTCACGCTCTGCATAATAAATCTGCTTATTCACTGCAGAATAATAATATTCTGGTTGTGCATCTCAGTGTTTTCTAGAAGAGGAAGCAATGAACTGAAAGTCTGGTAATCAACAAGGAACTGAAGCTTGTAGTTCTGCATTCATCTGCTGCCAGTGATTATGGTTAGGGTGGGATATCTCTGCTGCAGTAGCAACCACAGCCTGTAGTCAAGACTGGGATGTTTCATGATTACATATTAAGCAAATATAGACATACACACATTTTTTTCAGAAGTATAATGTTCTCAGATGGTAAATATCATAGATGATATCATAAATATCATCTTATTAACCAGAGCTACATTTGAAGTGGTTTGGTCTATTTAGGTAAAAAAGTCATAATGAGATAGTGACCTGCTGTTAAAAAATGCCTCTAGTCTTCTTGGTCCTTGGCATCGCTGTCTCCTCTGCTTATGAACCATATTGCCTGTGGATAGCTTTGAGGATAGCTCCTCTTTCCATCCAGAAATCCCTGTCCCTGACTGGGACTGTGCAGCAAACCTGCAGACTCCTACCTTCAGTCAAGTATTTTTGGCAATACAACTCTGATCTGACCTTGAGCAAAGCCAGTATTTCGTCTCTATAATGAGATGGGAAACATACCTTCCAATGTCCTTAGGCATTTGAAATGCAGCAGCTATGTCAGACAAAGAGAGACAAATACTGTTTCTGAAATCCTAAATGAACTGGAGACTATTGAAAGTTGCCATTGATTCCCACATGGCTAAGAGCACACTCTGTGACTATCACTTATGTGTTCAACATCAATAATGTACTTTGCTCTGTAAGGTAAAACAGCTCTTGGAAATCAGGAGAATTTGTCATTTTTTCATTGACTTCACTGGATATTGGGGTTTGATAGTGAGGACTGGATAAGTACCATGAGGAGGGAAGTTCAGAAAAACAAACAGCAGTAGTGGTTTGAGTTTGAATACAAAATACCAGAATTTTAAATGAAGAATAAAAGGTTTAGAAAGAAGACAAGGATGGCATGATCAGTACAGTAAGCCACAAAAAAGGGAAAAAAAAAAGAAAAAAAATTCATTGCCTGATGGGGGAGATCAAAGGTATAAGAACAGAGAAGATGGTTCTTAGTACAAAAGACCATCATAATCATTAAGGGAAAAACTACTACCATTATTAATGACATTGAATGAAGGAACACAAAACTAAAAACTACAGAGTTCCAGATCTTCTATTCTATTATTCATAGCTAATTTGCAAAATGCATATTTTGTAGTTTCTTATGACTCACAAACACTGACTTGTACATTTTGAAAACAAGAAATGATAGCTGAACAATAATAATTTTAGTCCAGCCAATCCTCAGTGACAGAGAGACAAAAATACAATATGTGAAAGGCCATAAAACCGGATGATTATTCCAGGAAAATATGATGCAAGTATCAAATACAAATGTTTGCATCAGATGATTTTTACAGTAACTTGCACAACATGTAGTAATCATTTGAAGTATGTGCATTTCATTAGCAAGTCTATTTGAAATAAAATTGAAATGGTTTCATTTTCAGCTTTGATCCCATCTCTATGTACTTTTTTAGAAGTCAGATTTTTAATGAAAGTTTGTTTAATTGAGCTTTGGTTCACATTGATTTTTCCAATTCTTGTATTAATATTATTCAGTGCATGTTTTCTTAAAGTGCCAAGTATTGTGCAGTTACAAAACATTATGCAAATATAAAAACATACATAATTATTACTACAAATGTTTCTTTCCTCCAGATGGTTCAAGGAAAACTACTGTTTGGGGTTTTTTTTTGAAGGACAACCATTTAACATTTAAACCTGACCTACTGCAAAATGGGAATCAGTATCATCATCATCATCAGTGTTGGATAAATCTGTGCAAGAATTCTGTTACACTGAAAAGTACATAAAACCTGGATATTATATTCTCTTTTAGTATAGAAATAAATATAAATTTATTATATATATTAATCCATTCAGTGAAGTGCAGTGGTGCTGATTCTCCAGTAAGCCTCCTTTTGCTCCACACTGATCTTCTTCTGCTTATCGCATTGTCATTTATACTTTTACCAAGTAAGCATAAGTGGAAGAGCCTCACGCCTTTTTGCACATATGTAAATAAAGTTTGAAGCGGTGAGCACTGCCATAAAAAATTATGTAATATGAACTCATTCTGGGATAACTCTGTCAACATAGTAGGTAGATGTGCAAAAGGACTAAATGAACATTTTTCAGTGCCTGCTGCTCAGTTATATGCAGAAGAAGGAGTAAAGCAATCTTACAGGCTTCGGGCGACCTTTGCACAGGATTTCAATGTGCAGCTGACATGCATGTGAAAGGAGTGAGGGACAAAAATAATACAGCTTTAAGTTGTTTGCTCTGTGTGACCAGGCTCACTCTGCAGGTGAGCTCATCCTTCCAAGTACAGCTGGACCAATGTGAAATGTTTTAGTATTGTGTCAGTAACTTTGCTGAGCCAGAACAGGAATCAGGACCCTGCTGTGCTAGGTACAAGCTCATAACATAAGGACTGCGCTCATCGTGGAGTTGGCAACCCGAGCCTTGAGAGGTCTAGGAAACCATCGCTAGGACAAAAAGCAACAATAAGAACATAATGTATAGCATGAGAAGTGGCAGTCACCACACACCATGCAAACAATTTTTTATGGGGTTGAGGACAAAAAAAGAGCTTTAAGGAAGGCTCTGAAGAAGCAGCAACAGGCATGTGGAAGGTGGCAGCTCTCCTTTGGACTTTGCCCTGCTGCCTCACTTCAATGTATATTGCAGAACTCCATAGGCACCCATATTTCTATAGTGGGGGAAAGTCACTTACCATTCCCAGCAGCAACAGGCTGTGATTATTGACCATTTTAGGAAGTGCAGATGTGCTACCTATTGCATCTGCTATGTTTTCAAAGGAACAGCCAGCCCCCAAGGTAAGAGGACAATTGCTGCACAGTGCAGAGTAGATTCAGGCATAAAATAGTTAAATTGAAAGAATGTTGCTGCTTATAGTAGCCTTGAAACACAACCTATGTCTCAACAGCAAAGAGTTTTATAACATCCTTGGTGCAGGAAAGGCCTTGATATGTTTTTACAGATTTGCGTACAATAGGTTCAGTATCTTGACCAGGACTTTGCCCATCAGTGTAAAAGCAAGAATTTGTACTTGCAATCTAACCACAAAAACACTACAAAGCTTTTCCTTGGCTGATGCATAAAGCAGATCTTGACTGCTGAACCTGCAGAGACAATGCATTACAAGCTGAAAATGGACTGACAGATTTATACAAGAAGTTCCTATGGTTTTGTACGTTTTAATCTTAGTGTTAGGTATTGCTCAGCTACTAAAACACACCCCTTCATCTCTCCCCTTCTCAAAAATCTGGAATAATCCTTTTCTTTCTTTTTCCTAATAGCCCAAGGGTCAGAACCCTTGTTCGTACAAACCTTCCACTGCCTGAGGAGGTTTGAAGCTATATTATAACTTAGGACAGCATCAGTAAGTTTTATGTGAATTTACAGAAATGCATGTTCTCATTCTCCCAGGGGCAATGTTTTACATGCCATAAATCTGAAAGTGCTTCCTGGAGTCAAGCTGTGCTCTTGCATTCTCCACCCCAGGTAGAGTTTTCACTATCAAACTCTCTCATTTACTGCTACTTATGTATTTTGCAAAGTGTGGAAACAAACATACTAGAGGAATTCTGTGTGCAGAAAGCAACCCTCCAGCACAACTTTGGTGAATCTTCTATGTCATGATTTGACCAAGAAATCTACATTTAAAGATAAGGGTACTGCCTCTGACTGATGAAATCACTGACCCACAACTTGCTGGAAGGTGGGAAGGCGTGTTGCTGAAGTTTCACCATCTAAACGCTCTGGTTTTCATGTGAGTTCTTAAGCATCCTTGGCCATGCTTAGAGACATAGTCTGCAGCTTGATGAACCTTGGTTTTTATGAATTATTTTATTTTGTGTCACACAGAATTGTTTGTGTTGAAATAAATATTATTCAAGCCTGTATTTGAAAATTTGCCCCATATTTGAGTAACAGCATTAATCAATATACTCTAAATTGGCTTTAAGCCAATTCTTTTTGGGCAAGACAATATAGCTAATCAATCTGTTCCAATGAATGGAACTGCCAGCCCTGGTAAATTCTGGTAATTCTGCTGGTTAATACCTCTGTTAGAAGTATAAAATTCACTGCTGTATCATTTTGATAGTAGAACCTCTTAGATTAGTTTCTGACAGTCTGGGCTGGACACCTGGAAATCTCATATGACCAGCACTGTGCATGTGCAAACCATGTGTATTCAGTGAGTCCAGTGTATCCTGCACGTTAGACTTATATTTAATGTTGTGTTCATTTGCACGTGTAGAGTAACATACCGCTTCCTGGCCACATCAAGCAAAGTGATCATTTGCACAGGCGAAATAGGTCTAAGATGTGGGATGCACCTGAGATAATGCCATTGGACATCTACAACAAGCTTTGAGCTATACAGATACAGTTATTAACCTGTATGAATGATGAAGGTGGCATGAAAGTGATGAAGTAGTAATACATTGGCCACTAGTTTGTGTTGTGGAACTAATGTGAGGGGCATGTTTGCTCTTCAAGTTTATTCCAAGCAGTGATCAGAAGAATGGAGTTAATACAAACCAAGGTAATTAGACACTTGTGATTAATTACAGCTAACTTTGCTTGTCTTGCAGTTAAGCACCTAGTCTAAGCCTTCTGGTTAGTTGAGAAGTCAGTCACCACTAGAGAAAAATGTACTCTCATAAGGGAAGGGTATTATGCAGCTAGACTGAAGAACATTGGGATTTTTGTTTCTGTCCACCGGGTAGAAGAAAAGGCTAAACAACTCCCTAGATTAGATACATACATTTTCAGCTACTAATGCTGAGTGAGATGAATTTATTCTAAGTGGAAAATAGTTTTGGTTAGCAGTTTCAGAGGAGGCTCATACTTTCCACAATTATATATTCCGCACAGCATGAATATGAACTATAAAGACTATAAATCCTACTCAGAATGGAACTTCCTGCCCACAATGTTTTGACGTGAATTAACTGGCAAAGTACAAAGGAATATTTTCTGTTTTGAAAATTTGCTCTGACACTTCACTGGGATTTTGCAACTGAACTATGACAGTTTTCATTCTGTGATACAATCTATAGGTTTTATGTGAAGTGCGATAGTACTTGAGCTAATTAGGATATTTTCCCATTGGCAGTTAGTAAAAATGAATGTTTCATTGGGTTTACTGGCATTTTCCTTTGACCACTCGGTGGTATAAAAAAAGGTAAGCCATTTTTCCAACAAAGTGCTGAAAAAATTGAAGCCACTTATGTTGAGTCTTTTTTTTTTTTTTTTACAGATTATTTATAGTTAAATTTTATGAGAACCATGAGTAAATACAAATACACATTCGTACAGTGTTTTTCAAATTAAACCATATGAAGGCTAAATCACATCTGGCAGTGATAGTTTACTTTTGCTATGGGGGTTTCAGATGTTTGGTAAACTGTAATGGATAATTGTACATTGCACGATATTGCATGTAGCTCACATACATACACTGCAATACCTCCATCTCTTCTGAGAGTTACAGCATATCTCAAAGGGTGAGGCTGACTGATAGTGCATTAATATATTGTACGCCAAAGTATGCAGATGGGCTCTGAGGAAGGTAGCCAGCTGCCTGAAGTCCTATAGCTCTTGTATGGCAGCACATTACTGCGCAGAATAAAAATTGTTCAGGTTGACACAGGAAAGTAGATGCATACTATTTCTAAGGCTTGTTGGCCTTCCTTTGCATGACTATGCTTTCGTGCATGTGCCAACTGGCCCTTCATGGCTGAGTAAAATAGTTAAAATCAGTTGGGGAAAAAAAAAAATACCCAGACTTGCATTGTTTGTGTAACTGAGCTAAATTTTGGTAAAGAAGAATAGATGTGACTTCAGTATACTGGATATGAATTAAACATATGAGCTTTTTCTTAGGAGTTAGTGCGAACAAATGCAGTCACAGTTTATTTGCCCTTCTTGCTCTTCTTATTTTTTCATTTATCCAGGAATTGCTTTTTCAGTTTTATTTTTCTGGAAGCAATAGTGAATGCAAAATAAGCACCTTCTGTTTAATGGTTTCACTGTGCTATGTAGTATATTATTGTCTAATATCATCTTTATAATAAGAAATACAGTATACATAGGCATTAAATTGCTGAGGAAAAATTTGCGGCAGAACACAATAACATATTCAGTCAGTTTTTTCCTTGTCTGTGCCTGTTTGTCTTTCACTGTCGCACTGTGGTGTGGGTTGGTGGGAAAAGGGACTCCATCTGGGCCCTTCAAGTGGATCAAAGACTTTCTCCTTGCTTGGAAGACTGGAGAGGTCACCCCTCCTCTTCCCCTTGTCATAACACTACAGCCAATGTTATTGCTTCTTAGAAACAGAAGCCCGTATGTTTGCATTCAATTTTTTCTTTGTCAGCACAGAGAAGCCAAAACATCTTTCACTGCTTCTGTGCTATATCCCCTTGTCCCCACCTTGTGCTTGAAAATACTTTGGCATAAAAAGGTGTGCTTATTCAAGGGAGTCCAACTTTTGGAGACTCCTTAACCATCCCAGAGTAAATGTGACTAAAACCAGTGACCACACTGCTAGCTCCAGGTGTCTCTCCCAGTACGGTAGAAATAAATCCTTATCTCACAAAGTACATCTTCACTGTAGTAAGAACTTCAGGATCAGTGATGTTTCCACTTGAGGTCATGCCTTCGTGGGTCCCTAATGCGACTGAAAGGAGTTGCTGTGGATGAAAATTTGACAGGAACATCTTCACTTGTGTTTACTGCATGGAATTAAATTTCAAGTGGCACAGACTGGCACAAGTCAGGCACTCAGGTGGAATTGCACCAAATGGCCTAAGTTGAGAATGGGACCCCTTTCATTTTCCTTGTTTTGGGCCTAACATGCTCTTTTTACAAAAGTAATAGCATGCTATTTACCAGTGGGACAGCAGCTAAGACTAATATACTCTGCAGTCTAAAAAAGGATAAAAGCTGCCCACACTGACTGCTTGGTAGCTGTGCTTTTTATCTGGATATTTTGGCTGTTTAGTTCTACTTTAAAAAATCTTGAAAGGCTTAGCCCACATTAGTGACAATTTGTCTGCAACAATGCAGTTTCAGAGACAAAGCCAAGTTTTAGCTCAAAAATGAAAAAACCTCTTAAATTACCAAAAAACTCCCCAACAAACGTTTCCCTTCCATCATGGGGATAAAAAGTGAATTAAGAGTCTTTGACAACTTGTATATCAAGTTTTGAGCTGATGCAGTCTTAAATGGCTGAGTTATTGACCTCTGAAAAATGGACTTTGTAATGGAAATACTGACAGACTATAAACTATAGCTATGCTAGTGGGGAGGGGAGGGAAGGAGAATACTGTAATTACTAGTACGTAAATATTGTTCTACTATTGCCTTGACAGATCAAACCCAAACAAATCAAACGCAAACATGTAATTTCAAAAGCCCAAAGCTACAGCCAAGCTGGTGGATACCATACGAGGTGTCTTTATCCTTGCCTTGTTCCCTTTCTTGTCACACCCTTGCGTCTTCCCTTAAATCCTTAAGTGGCATGCACAAGACTGCCAATTTCTAAAGCAACTTAAGGTTCTTAGAAAGTTATATTTGTCTCCCCTGAAACTGGATGGCACTGACTAGAGGTGAGAGAGGAAAAAGGCAAAAATGCAATGCCTGGGAAGGAAAAACATGATAGGAAGGAAGGCACAAAAGAAGCAATTGAGAGAGGAGGCGAAAAGGGCAAGGAACAAGGTTGTGGTGAAAACAATGGAGTGATTGAGAAGTTCAGAAAATTGCAATGACAGAGGTGAATTGCAAGGATTTGGGCTCATTGCTAGAGAACGAAAGATGGAACAAAGTTGAAAGTAACAGAACTGAATGGTTATTTACCACCATGTTCTGTGAATAAACAAGGACATTGAAAGAAGGGAGGAATCATTTCTACCCAGAACTGCTACTGTAAGGAAAAATTGGCTTCTTAAGATTGAGGAGAATATTGCTTTCCCCTTGAAATCCATAAACCAAACTTATCCAAGAAGAGGAAAAACCTTCTATGTTTTGTGAATGCTAAAACCAGTAAGATTATGCGTCCACAACATAATGTAGCTGCTTATTATGGGTGGGATGCACTTAAAATTAGTCATGCAAAGATGCTGTAAAGTACTGAAAAATTGTTAGGTTGACAAATCATTTTTCACTATGAAAAGACCTTTTGTAAATAATTGTTCATTATTTACTGAAGACTCTTGATCCGAGACTTGAGAATAACTGCAAAAATTCCAAACTCAGAGTTAAAAAAACATGCCATTTGACTTGTAATGGATTTTTTAAAATTTTGTGCCAATTTAATGTGCCTTTAAGTATAAAGTAATCTTCCCAAGAAAAAAAGAAGTTTCCAATTAAAAAATTGTTGAATTGCAACTTAGATTATTGGAAAAAAAAAATCCTCAACTACTTCTGTTTTTTTAGGTAAACGATAAAAGCAGAAGTGCTACAAAATAATAAAAAAATAGAATCATTAATAACTTCAACAGTATTAAATCTGTATATTTTGCAATTAAGTTTTGGTCAGTTGTTTTCAAAAAACTCTGATTGCAGTATCTCTACAAATTCCCAACTCTTAAAACTACAACAACATCACCTCTGCCTGAAGAAGTCTTTAAGATGCAGACTAGTGGAGAGTGAAACATACTCTCTGAGGAATCAGTAGATATCTGCTCTGTTGCGCTTTCTTTTAGGCTTCCATTGCTGGGCTAGGTGGTCTCAGTCTGACCAAACATAGCTGTTCACATGTTGCTATGTTAACTGACTTCAGAGAGACAGATGTGGTTTTTTACTTTTGCCTGCAGTTAGCATATTGCCTTCTCTATTGCACTATTACAGATTTTCTAGGAAAAAATACTAAGTTAAAACCAACATAACAACAAGAAGTAAACACAATAGCAGTAATAGCAAGTAGCAGAAGAGGAGGATACTGACATGAGTATATTCACAAATAATTTCTAACACTGATTGTCAGCTGTAGGTAAATTTCTATTCATCCAATATTCAGCTGTAAGCTCTCCTGAGAAAAAAATCTCCAGATGAGCAGGGGAAAATATGGAGAGGAGGAAGAGATCGACCAGATGACAAGACTAACACTGCATATGGTTAAAAAGGTGAACAAAGCAGGCGGCCTGAAGAATCTTTCTGCAGGACAAAATGTAAACTAAGAGAATAATGAGCCTGAGGTCAAAATATTTTGTTCTACAAGACTTAAGGTTAATCCAAGAGTTGGCAGGATAAATATCCATGTTGTAAGAGGAGACCATTGACAAGAGGGACTCTATCTTTTAGTACAAAGGGTGCTTGAATCCAAGGCAGAGATTTAGACTGGTCAGACATCTGCTGTTGGTCTTCTCTTTTCGTAACTGTCTACATGTTTTGGATACCTGCTTAATCAGTCTTAAAATTGTCTGTGTACTTAAAATTATATACTATGTACATGTCTTGACTAGAGAGAAAAGCATTCTGCCTAAATTCCACCACAGTCTAGAATCTGGAGGAGAGAGACCCACATCCAACCCGTGTCCCCAGAGGGATCTGTTCTGGTAATCATGCATGTAGTGTAAGGAATAAATGCCAACATCACTGGTTTAATTACAAAATGCTGTACAATAGCAGAATAACCTAGTAGTTAAACCAGGTGTTAACTCCACAGGTGACTCCTTTTCCAACCCAGATCTCACACGTCTAGTAAGATACACGAAAAGAGGACAATTCTGAAGGTAGTGACAAGTTTCTGAAAGGCATTGTTAAACACTGAGCTGGAAGTGACTTCAGGCTTACTTGAGACTCATTCTTCCTGTCGGGAAGTCTCAGTTTCTCACCCAGTGTGTGAAGCTACATTGCATCACTAAATCTCAGAAAGCTTTAGAAGCAGTTTACTGTCACCCCCATTTTAGACCTAACCTAAGGTTAATTTAGGAGCTTAGACACTTAAGGATCTCTGCACGGACAGTGAAGATAGCTAAATATATGTCAGGCCATTTAAAATCTGTACCAAATGCTAGTAGTACTTCTTTGTCTTTTACTGAGGGTGACAGTCCATTATCAATATGCCAAAATGCCAATCTAGACATGTCTTTGAGCTGTCTAATGTTAGTGGCAATGAATTTGATCTCTTGATTTCCTATACTGTCAAAATCTGGAGATGGTCAGGGCACATTACCTAAGGTTAGATGGCAATGAAAAGGACTCAAAGGAAATTTGGGTTGGATGAAATTAAGGGCCTTGTGTTAGGTTTCTCCTCTTTGGCAAAGTTTCTGCTGAATATTCATATCATTAAGAACCTAATACAAATGAGTGCACTGTAAATGCCTGCCATCTCCCAAAATGTAAATATCAGTCTTTCTAGTGAGCGGATTTTGGGGTTTTTTTTGTAAAGCTAAAGATTGTATTCTGTATGACAGAAAGTCAATGTCACAAGCAGAGGAATAGTAGTAATAAACCTTGGAAAGAGAGTGATTACATTAGACCTGACAACATGAATGAGAGTCAT
Source organism: Haliaeetus albicilla (assembly GCF_947461875.1). NCBI lineage: Eukaryota > Metazoa > Chordata > Aves > Accipitriformes > Accipitridae > Haliaeetus > Haliaeetus albicilla. The sequence continues at coordinate 12,034,626 of NC_091500.1, read as the reverse complement.
AGACTTTGCCTGGGAGATAGAAAATGTGCTATTTCTTACTCTACGTTCCTCTCTCCCAAATGTAATACTTAGTCGAAAGTTATGTGAATCCCAAAGGATAACATAATTTAAATGGACAAATGTCTTACATTTTAGAAGAATACTGTCTCTTGACCATCAAAGAATGAATGTTTAAATATTAGCCCAAATATTAGAAATTAAAATGAGCTCCTTATCTTTGTTCAACACAGCAACATCAATATACCACCAGTGCCAAGTCACAAAACCCAAAAGGTTGGTAATTTGAGCTCTTCATTGTGGAAACATATATTGAAACACACTTTTGCTTCGCAAGCCTGCATCTACAGTTTTGGGTTAGTTCTAATGTAGAATTAAACAAAAGTTTTGACCTTGAAAGTTGTTGCAAATAAAACTGTCCTTTATCTGACAGCCCTTCTCAGCATCCACAAAGCATCTCAACATCCAATTAGGCAGCCACAGAAAAGACAGATGTTCAAAAACGGTCAGCATCTGTTTATTTTATTGCTTCATAGGAGAGATTCTCTCTTTTGAACTCCTTCTGTGGGTTGAATATTCATTTCAAGAAGTTCACTTAGCCTCGAAAATTCAACGAAGCTTATATTAGGTCAGAGAAGAGAGGGAAATTATCATTACAGCATGATTTAATTTGCAAAAGAGGTGATTTAACCTACATTTATTCTTGCCCAATGGCCTCAGCTATGATGGAAGTTCTGACAGAAAAACAGCAAAATAATAAACTCCCCAATTTTATTAAACATTCAGAAGTACTAAATTACATTTCAGATCTTCATAATTCAGCCTTTTTTATTATTTTAATGTCATTTCATGTTGTGTCAGTGGTACCCGGGAATAATACTAGTGAGAAGGTGATGAAGAAATAGTGAAAATGATGGACTGGATGAAGAAAATTGAATAGTGGATTTGTTACTCAGTAGGAAGGGCACAGGACAAAATAAACACTTCAGGGAGGTGGTTTCTAAATGTATTTGAAATAATAAGAAAATTAAATTAATAAGCTGAATTAGGAGACATGAAACCATTTGTTTAGTGTATTTAGTGTTAAATAAAGAGATTACAAATTTCTGTTCTCTGAAAATACAGTGTTTTGGATAAGAAACCTATAGTTTTAACTGAAATTTAACTCTTCCTATATGAAATGGCAAAGGAAAGACTTCATTTCAGTAAGTTTGTAACATTTTGGGTTTTGTTACATGATTCCATGTGATTTCCCTTCATGTTTTAAAATGACAATGTTTGTAATATCCACAACTTGTAAAAGTAGTGTTTTAATATATAAAAATGAAATACAAAAACCAGCAGAACGAAAATATCTTAAACTCTTTCAACTTTACTATTTAAATGATCAAAAAAGTCAGCAGAATTAAGCTTTTCTTCTAAAACATAATATGTTTTTTATGAAACGTAGCAATTTTGAGAAGAAATATGTCTTCTGGTGAAAACTGTTTTGGAATAAAAATGCCCGTATGTGATCTCTGGTTGATTTCTGCAGAAGAACAGGTCCTCTGTGAGTGACAGAAGGGGTGGGGGATGCTGTTGTCCTGCTTAGGTTTGTGGCTATATATAAAGAGAAGGGAAAGAGAGCCAGAAAACGAGGGGATGTCCATTGACGAGGGCTGGCTCCTGGCATTAGCGAGGATTACAGAGCAATAGGGGTAGATCCGAGAGACACGGTGCTGATGACCTGATACGCACACTACATCTGTTTCACTGGGTCTCCTTCAGACTAGCTCCCGCCTGTTTCTCTGCATCGAATGCTAATTCATGGCTGGAGTAGGCTTGTTCTATTCATTTTTTGGTCTCATTTCATTTTGTGTGTTCTGTGCTGATAAGGCATTAATCCACAGAAAAGCCATATGATGTCCTAGGGCGAGACTTCTCTGTCCTTACTGCCACACACTGGTTCAGCAGCAAAGGCAGAAAGGAAAATAATTTCTTTCCTAATTAGGGGGTTCCACACAGCAGTCACTGTTGATTATGGGACAGGTTATGTCTCACAACCATGGCTATACTGCTGCAGAGAAAAGGCTTGGGATGTCCCTGTGCTTGGCAATATTAATTTGAACTTTCTGACTTCTAGGGTCCCATTATAGGTTGGAGTAACTGAGAGCAGCCCCAGAAAGGAATGACCTGAGGGCTACACTGGCTGCTGTGAGGGACTGCCGGAGGGAATGTCTCCAGCGCCGTGGCGGGGCGAGTTCTGCCCGTCCCCGTCCCCGTCCCGGGCGGTGAAGGAGCCGCGGGCCTCAGGCGGCGGGCGCGGAGCGTCGGGCGGGCCGGGCCGGGCCGGGCCGGGCCGGGCCGGGCCGGGCCGGGCCGGGCCGGGCCGGCGGCTGCGCAGTTCCCTCTGGGGACGGGGCTGGCGGCGGGTCGGACGAGGGTCGGGCCTGCAGGGCGGGGGAAGGGACTCCCCTTCACGAGCGACCCCCGAGCCCGCCGGCCCCTTTTCCCTTCCCCCGCGGCTCCGGGAGCACACGGCCTCGCTCGCTTCCCGCCGTTCTTCTCTCGCTCTTCGTCGCCCCCACCCCTCGCCCCCTCGGCCGCCACACCGCCCAGCCGGGCCGGGCCGAGGAGCGGCTCCGGCCGCCCCCCGGGAAGCCGGGGGGTCCGCTGCGAACCTGCCGCCCCGCCCCGGCGGGAGGGCTCTCCGCGTTCTCCTCCCTGCCCCGCTCCGCTCCGCTCCGCTCCGCTCCGCTCCCCAGAGGAGCCCGGCTGGCGGTACCGGTGGGGTGAGGGACGGTTCGCTGAGGGAGTTTCCCGCCCGCTCCTGCTGTGGCAGACCCCGCCGCCTGCTGCCTGTCACACCGGTGGCCCGAGCTCGGGCCGCTCCCGCCGGGAAGAAAGAAAGCCTCCCGCCGGCCCTCGGCTGTCCTTGCCCCTTCCTTGAGCCCCAGGGAATTCCCCGCTCGCCGCCAGCCCGCCCTGGCCTCTCCGGCGCGGGTCGTGACAGCCCGTAACTGGCTCCTTCTTTTCTCTGCTTCTTTTAGAGGCCTTAGTTGAGGTTTTAAAGTCTTTTAGTTTGGTCGAACCAGCTGCTTCTGCAACTTGCATTTGGGATGCTTCCATAAGCGGTCCTGTGAACAGTGCAGATAGGAAACTGAGAGTGAAGTAGGGCCAGTTTTCATCACAGAACTAGAGTTTGGCTTTTGTAGTGAAAAAATCCTTGCAAGTTTTGCTTCTGGCAGTCTGTGATACTGTGAGCAAAAAAACCATATCCCATCCATGGTTTTATTTCTCTATGTTTGCTTTGACTTTGTCCCAGAAGGGACCCGTATCTCCACGCTTCCACAAGAAAATACAATTACACTCAAAGTGAAGGAATTTCAGGTAATCTGTCACAAACTTCATTCCCTTCCTTTCCCCACCCCAACAGTAATTCTTTACTATAATGATAACAGTTCTCTCTAGTGCCTTCAAAACCTTCCTCAGTGGAAATGTCTGGTGATAAAATGTGGTTTGTATCATGTCCTGAAGAATATCACATTCACAGTACTTGATTTCATAGAGGAGCAAACTCTAAGGTTGTGGCATTCCTGCAAGGAAAATTCTGCCATACACAACAGAGCTGTTGCACAAGTCCTTTTGCTGACATCGGTTCTCATATGCCTCAATTTATCAAATATCCAGTGGGAAATTATCAAGGGAAAGCACAATTTTGTCTATATTACAGATAGAGTTGCCCTGTCATTATTCTTCCAGCTTCCTTACTGAGTCCTAATCATCATCCCATCTAGGATGTGGTTATGAGTCAATTGGCTTTGATGTCCACTGTAAAAAAAGCATTTTCAACCCTTAACATTGCAAAAAAATGCATGAAAGTTTAAAAGACATGTTGAATGATGCAAAGTCATTTCCTAATGGTAATGACTGGATCTGAACCTGGAAAATATAATTTATTGTACTTTTGAAATAAATCTGATAAAAACTTTACTTTTTCACTCAGTATTATTTTCAGCCTACAATAGATTACACCTAGCTACCAAGAAGGTGCTTCATGTACATCCCTTGTGAGATGAAGGAGAACTAATCAATTGAGTATAATAACAAAAGAGACAGATTTATCAGTTCACTTTACTCAGCTGGAATGATTTGTGATTAGGACAGAAAAGTTTAAAATGAGAAAAAAGCTTATTATGGCTATGTTCTGAACTAGACTAGAGATGAAAAAGCTTCTGCCAATATATTGACATGTGAACTGAGGCATCCAATTCATTGTGTGCATATTTAGACCTTGATTTATTATAAATGTATAACTACGGCTTGCTTTTTTCTGCTGGAGTCAGCAGCAAGAGTATTTCCCCTGGAGAACTCCTTGGGCCTGACACCTTTCTGTCTGATCTGGGACATGATTCCCCTCTTATGACATCCCTGAGAATCTTTCCATTGATGTCAGTGAGAGGTACATCAGCTCCTTAAATCAGCGCTAAATGAGTGCAATAGCCTGCTTCTGAGCCTCAAAAGTGAATTCTGTGTATATAAAGCCAGTAGATCATTGCGTAGTCACTCTCAGACAATGTTGCAAGTGGCAGGATAAAGAAATCTTCTGAATGTGGCTGCTTCAAGACTTATAATTCATGGGCAGAGTGGTATCAGGAGTTAAATCTCTTCTTGTAAACTAAAACAGTGCTAGAGTATGCTTTCTGGTTCTGTGACCAGAGGTGGCATGGTCAGACCGTATGTTACTAGACTGTCCTGGGTCCCAAGACAGGGTGACTGCTTGTAAATTGCCTTTAGGAATGGTCTTTTGTCTGTGCCAGTTCCCAAACATACCTAGGGTGAGTTGAGAGACAGCCCATATCAAAATGCTGCAGGAGCTGCTCTGTCAGTGTAAAAATGCAATGGCGAAATTGCTGCTCTCACACCTCTGCTCAGTCTCTAATTTATTAACAGAGATGCACCCAAAGGGCCTTAGGACCTGTCTGTATGGGCAGCTGTATGCAAAATCTCTGCCCCCGTTTAAGGGTCCGAAAGCCCCCATGGAAATTAGCATGCCATGCTGGGGTGACACCATGCCACTGTCCGTAGCAGCTTGGATGCAGCCCTGAACTGACACAGCCACACTGCTTCCCAGCCTGGGTCGTTGTTGCCTTGTCTGGAGCACAAAAGCAAATCCAGGTTCGCTCATCTTTGCTCACTGTACGCACGTCCCTAGAGTGGGAAGAACCAGGTGGAAGATGTTTGTGTTTGTGATATTATTAGATGTGGAGATGTTTATATCTGAAGGAATAGCACACACAGCTGAGTTGATGTTCACAGTTGTTTGGTGTCACCCAGTTCTGTTCAGTGGAAGTATTTCTCTTTGACAGTGGTGTAACAGATCAAACATGAGCTTAGCACAGAGCTGAGAGCTAGGAGAAACATGTAAAACTTGTAGAGACTACTGGTCACCCTAAATTCTAATGGGGTGTTATCCAACCAATAAAAGGATGGTTATCATCAAAAGCAGAGTTCACTTTTGAACAATAGCACTGTATTTAAATTTTATTAAAGTCCCTGTATTTAACTTTTATTGAAGTCCAAGAAGCTCCAGATTTAATCCTTATTCTCCTTAAGTTTCTATGACTGTTAAAATGGTATTCTTATTCATTTAAATTACAGTCATCTATCTACCTTATTCAGGTGGCTTGTTTCAAGATTGGTTGTGGATATGAATTAATTTCCTTGGAAAGGAGTAAATTAAAATAAAAAACATACATAAAAAAAGAGGTAACATTTCATCTTAAGGTAGAAATGCATTCAAAGAATCAAAGATTTGTAATATACCTGTTCCACCTAACTTTTGTTTGAGTTAAGAAAGAAAATAATATCTATGCATATTTATGTGCACAAGTAACCATATTGTGACTACTCTGTATGATGCATTGGTCTTCTGTAAAGAATGTTCTCTATGGAAATCTGTGCTTTGAATTTGAGAGCATGATGTGCATTAATTGCAAAAAAGTGCCCTCTGCTGAAGACTGTTTCTCAGGCTGGGCACCTGAATTACCTTAAGAGATGCTACTCTTCTTCCAAGCAAGTATGAGCATGATAAATGAAGTGAAGATTTCCTGTGTTTTCTTAATAATTTTTATTTAGGATTCAAGACAAAACAGTCTGTGATCCTCAGATCATATGTACAGCAGGCAGTTCTGCTTTTGCTGAGCCCAAGTGACATGAATCAACAGGGAAAGAGAATATTCTCTCTATTCAAATACTTAAGACTCACAGTAATTCTTCAGCACAGCTTTCAAAAACAGCAATACTAACAATGAAGCCCTCATTAAGAAGAGAAAAATTACAGTGGTCTAAAAACCAAGTCAGATCCTCACTCAGAGTTAATTGACAGTGCTAAATGGAAGTTAGTAATACTCAGTTGATCAGAAGCATCTGATTCACTATTTAATGTGGAAGAGAGGAAGAACAGCACTGGATGACTAGAAGAGTTTATGCAGTATTGGATTGCTCTTTCCTGAAATACAGGGAATCAGGTAGCAAATCTGGACATTTGCTCAGTGTCAAGCTGCCTGCTAATGGCATGACATACCTTTAAGCACCTAAACAACACCTGAGTGTTATTTAGAGAGGAAACAAGTGAACTCAGGCTGGTGGCCCAGAAATACTGGTTTTCAACCCTTCTTCCATTCGCCATCCATAGCCACTAAACAGACTCTCCTGTCTTGTCCCTATGTGTTAAGTTTTGGTTTTCTAAACAGAGCAACTTTTGTTTTGCAAAAGCTGTAACACTGCTAGGTTTTACCCTGTTACATATAAGCATCTCTAGCAGCGTTGTCACCTGCAGTCAAGGTGGAGTTTTGTTATAGGTGCAGATGATCGGGCAAAGGAACCATGAAACTATGCCTTGCTTCTGCTTTTGTCCTGAGGACAATTTCCCAAGTGTTCTTGAAGGAGCAGTTAACTTTAGTAGGTGGTTAGAACAGTAGATTTAAGAACCACATGCAGACTCAAAGTACTTGAGTGTCCTATAAAATAAAGAATAAAACTTACAAAATTATGTGGGCATAAAAATAACCCTAACCTAAAGATTTTATTGTTAACTGTATCGCATTGTTCCATTGTTATGATGATAAAGCTTGATAAATTTGACGTATGGGCTAAACTTGCTAAGTTGATAAGTGTGAGCTACGGGTTAAAGATTACTCTCTTCTAGCAGGAAATATAACCATATATAAACCATAATACAATATACTATTGTATTATATAAGTATATACCTATAAAATTATATGTATTACATAAAATTCAAATACAAAATGTAATTGCTTAAAATATAGTAATTGAATTTAGAAGTGGTGTCTTATGGCTGTGGTATACCTTTATCCATCTTTTTTCCTTCTGCAAATACATAGTGGCCAACATATCCAATTCAAACTAATCTCTAGAAAATCATTAAAAGTCAATGTTCTGCAGTATTTTTAGGAGTTATTTAAACCAATTAATGGGCTGATATTCACCATGTGTTTGTGTTTATTTAAGCTTTGTGCTATTTAAAACTTGAAAGCCATAATAAAGGAAATACTATGCCAGAGTGAAACTTAAGATTAAGACTATCTTTAGAATTTATTGATGTGACAACAAGCTCAAATTAAAAATTCTGGACAGTTTTAGAAGGAAATTCTACAAGATATTCAAGTCAATTTTAGGCAAGTCCATTAAATTCTCCAATAAATTACTCTATGACACACTCCGTGCTCAGTGCAGATACCCTGCCAATGCACTAAATGGTAATTTCGGATCTGTGCAGGGAATTAGAGGTTCTGATCCCTACTTAAAAGACTGCTTATGCATACTATATGGGGAAAAATGTATAGTAGCCCTCATGACAAAAACTAGAATCTAGGTCTTACCATTTGTTATCTTCAGATGCTTGTACTCTCAGCCCAGTAAACCTCAGTTCCTTTTTGCAAAGCAGAATTGCTGGAGCAGATGGTACTCGTATGCAAAACAGCCGGATATATTCTCCAGGTAGGTAGAAAATACAGATTTGCATCCTCTTCTGGCTGATGAACCATGAAACCCATGAAAGAATGAAACCCATCCTGAAGAATAAAAATTCATCCTGAGTGGATGGGTTAGCCAGTGATTACTGAATGCAAGGGAAAACCTCCTCACTCTCCATTGCCAAAGCAGAGTAGCTCTGACCTCTCTTTTGAAAGGTAAAACTTGGAAATCTGAATGCAAGAAAAGAGTGTGAATCCCAATCTCTTGTTGGCACCTGCTTTTCTGTAAAGCAGTTAGCTCTTGCGTTCATCCCATGGTTCATAATGAATCCTCTTATGAAAGTCAATAAACACAGTGCATTCAGCAGCTTTTTCCATCTAAATGTTAAAGTTACATAGCAGTGTCATCATACAGTTTCACTTTAGCCTCCTTCATTTATCTAGCAGAGCCTGAACCTCTATCTTGCTTTACAAAGGTGAGTATATTTTGGGTGGAATTCAGGTGCCTAACTGGTGTGCTGGAATATCCTTCCTGGCCTCCAGGTAACTTTCCAGAGGGCTGGAGTCTCCCCAGGGGTCTCTGGCATTTCTGCTGGGAGCTGTGCTCCAAGGATCTTGGTTATTCTAGGGTGTCTTAAATAGCACCACACAATTTTTAGGAACCTAATTTGTTCCCTTTACTTCTTAACATCAGTGTTTTTGATGAGATGGTAATACCTAGTAAATTCCTGTATAGCATGTGATAAATTTGCTAGGACTGAGTGTAATTTAAGGCTATGCAGAAAATCATTAAATTGGCATAAAACCATATTTTTTTATCTCTCATTCTTCTAGTGAGAATTGAGAAGGAGACTCAGAATCGGGATGTAAGATTTTTCTTGTCTTATTCAGTGAAAAGAACACAAACAGGCTTTGCTAGTGAGTGAAAAAAAGATTAAAAAAATCTGCGTTCAGTTCATTAGTCAAGATTAAAGCTGAAGTTGACATGTAAAACACCTGAACCACTTCTCTGCCAAGATGTTTTTATCAGGCTATCTAGTCTCCATACAGTTTAATACCTTCAGCTCTGTGTGGTCTCCTTCTCCTAGTAATTAATTTTTAAGGGGGCACTCACTCTTCGGTTGTTAAGAGTTATTATGTAGTTTTTTAGAAGAAACAATGCATTACAAAATTCAAGTAGGGTGAAGTCTTTGTTGCTGCAGTAAAACTCACACGAGAGAACATTTCACCACTGCTACCTTCAGATTTTTTATTTTTTTTTTTCTCAAAATAAAGCATTAGTTTCTCTAAAAAGGGATTCCTGGAAGAGCTGGCCATGCAGAATGCAATGGTTCACTCTGCTCTGGCGGGAGGGACACAGCCCAAGATTTGTGCTCTGGCTCTACTTTAAGTGCCTTCCTGGCATCAGTCCCAGCAGTGCTGCACCAGCTGAGCTCTCAGGATCTGTCCTTGTGGAATAGCCTTGTTAAACCTCCTGGGAACCAATCAAGCAAACATTTTCTTCTCTTTTTAGCCTCTTATGAATGGACACAATGTTTTTCCTCGATTGTTTTTCTACAGTCCACACCTAATCCGTTAGGTTTGCCATTCCCTATTCAATATTTTGTTTTGGGACTGGACAAATTGTGTCTATGGACTCAGTAAAAAGGGCAGAGCCATGGAACTTCTAGTTCTGTATTCACAGGCCAATGTTAAGCTTGAATAGGGAGGATCCTTCCTTTACCACCCAACAGAACAGCAAAAACCTTTTTGAAAACCCAGGTCAAGCAATATTTTGTTTCCTTTGTGCATCCAGCTATGCACATGCGTATGTGTAAGATACCTGTATGTAAATATTTTCCGATTACATGAATCTGTATGTTTACTGTATGTGTACAAAAATCATTTAAACTTTTACAGAGACATTTTTATCTTTGTATTCTGAAGAACAAACAACCTGTGGCTCCTTATGTATAAATCTACCAATGAGAGGTAATTAATTATCTGTCTGGGGGGGAAATAAACACCTATAAAATTTTTTTGACAATGCAGCTAATTATGACTAAGTTATAAACTGAAGTGGTACAAAGTATTGCTCCAGCACACAAGTACGACTGCTGAGTGGCTGAGTGTGATGCTTCAGAGTTCTCTGATGGCTGCTGTGCCTACTCCATTGTGATGTACTGAAACAAAAAGTAACCTGTCCCTCACCTCCATCTGCTGGTAAGCAGGGTGATGAGTGGAAGCGCTCTGAAAAGCAGAATTAATCTTGCAATGCTAAGTGCTACATTCCTGTTCTGTCAGTACTTAAATTCTAGTTACTGTCTGTACATACCCTTCTGGTACATGCACACTTAACCTGTGATTTTTATGCCTTTTATTTATTGAAGGAGAGCACCGTCTTAAATGGAAAGATGCCGTTTCCACATTTGCAGCAGGGACAAAGTATGTTCCCAGCCCACATACTCATGACGAAGCACACTCTTCAAACCACTTTCCTTCCCATGTCTAACAAACACCTCCAAAGATATGCCAGGAGGTTCAGATTCACATTCTGAATCTTTCAGGCTTTACATTACTGGCAACCTCAGCTCTCTCCATTGCAGAGACTGGAGGGCAGTGGGAAACTTGTTTTTGACTTTATATTCAGTAGTTTGAGATTTATTTTTACCAGTCTCCCTTGTATTGTGTAAAGGTTCATGTATTAATTTAGATCCAGTTCTAGTTAAAATCCACTAATATATAATGTATTTATACTGATTACTGTAAACACCTTAAAGCATTCAGAATATTGCCGAACTGAAACAACAATACAGATATGAATTCTGTAATATTAAAAATCAGGATGTCAGCTTTGTCCATTCTCAGTGAATGGTCATAGTTGGGGTTTTTTTTTACAGTATAGTTTTTATTTTGTATATGGTAAGAAAACTCTAAAGTCTCCAGCCCGTGGCTGCTTGGAAGGAATTAGCATGGTTCCCCTGTGCTGGGATGGAACCTGGACTGACAGAGCTGCTTTGTTCTTGTGCTCCAGGAAGGAGAGTGATTATACTTATGACATGCGATTGGGAGAAGATGGAGAGAGAAGAGGTGGTGGAAAGGAAGAGAAGGGGTCTGTGGCTTATTGTTATGGCAGCAGAGTAACATCTAAGCATGACAGAAAATTTGGAAAGCTTCTCCTAACTTACCAAGGTAGTTGGATGTCTAACTTTTCTCCCATGCATTGTATTTTACAGCTTTGTCACAGTGTAACTTCCTAGTGACATCTTGCTAGCAGTGATTTTAGCTGTAGCAAGTATTTCTTACATCTGCCTCTTTCAAGAACTAGGTTTTTCTCTATCACCTCAACTTTGGTTCCTCTGAAGCACTTGAGACACTCCAAATTGCACAGGATGTGTTGATGGATAGACATTGACTCACAGAGCTCCCATTGCAGACTGAATGTTGATCCAACCACACTCTTGGTCTGCCAGTGAGAACTGGTGTTACCAGATATATAAATGTTGGTCTATACATGAACCCCAAATGTGTATATATCTGGAGATGGGCACAAACTGATCTTGACTTCATTTAATATTGAAAAGGCAAAATAAAAAAGGAGAGCTTACTCCCACAGTGATATTCATGCCTTTTCATCTCACTCAGCACTGGTGTAGCCTCACCTCTAGTACTGTGTGCAGTTCTGGGCCCCACAATTTAAGAGGGATGTGAAGGTCCTTGAACGTGTTCAGAGGAGGGCAACAAAGCTGGTGAAAGGGCTGGAAGGCATGTCCTCTGAGGAGCGGCTAGGGACTCTGGGGTTGTCTAGTTTGGAGAACAGGAGGCTGAGGGGCGACCTCATTGCTCTCTACAGCTTCCTGAGGAAAGGATGTGGAGAGGGAGGTGCTGAGCTCCTCTCCCTGGTACCCAGTGATAGGACGCATGGGAATGGTTCACAGCTGTACCGGGGGGGTTTAGACTGGACATTAGGAAGCATTTCTTTACTGAGAGAGTGGTCAAACACTGGAACAGGCTTCATAGGGAAGTGGCTGATGCCCCAAGCCTGTCAGTGTTTAGGAGGCATTTGGACAGTGCCCTTAATAACATGCTTTAACTTCTGGTCAGCCCTGGAGTGGTCAGGCAGTTGGACTAGATGATCGTTGTAGGTCCCTTCCAACTGATATAGTCTAGTCTATTTTTTGGTTTCTGAAGAGAAATGTAACAAATACAATGAGTCACAGTTTGGACATCAGCAAAGATCTTACACTGACAAACAATAAATGTAATTCCAAATGAGAAAAATGAGTGGTTGGTTTGTATATGGAGTTGAGTCTGAATCAATTAATATAGACCAAGCATAACTTTTATTCTGAGGCAAGATACAGTAAGAATACTAAACACAGTAATTGCCTATATTCCCATAAGGCAAAATTTATGAGCGTTACTGCTTATGGCTATTGACTGAAAATAGCTATGAAGAGTCAGATTTCTCTCCTGTAACTTTATTTCCCTGAAGTTAGATATCTGGTCTTAAGTTAGTCATTTATACTACTTCTGTTGTCAGATTGTCAGAGAAGAAATAATGCAGGGCATCTGAATGCCCCTCGTGACCTGATGTGTACATGTCCCTGAGTATGTATGTGACACAGAAGTTTTACACAGATAATGTCTCATCTTTGACTATATAGGGAGCAGGTGAACTTAACCTCAAGTTTAGTCTAAAATTAAGCTGAATCGCACTCTGAAACACTGCCATGATAAGCTGTGTATGAAATAATGTCTTATTCTTCAGATCTATTTCAGAGAGTTGTAAAAGCATGTGGAGATGGCAGAAGATTTACTGATGTAATGGCATCTTTCAAGTGGCAAAACCCATACTCTTTTAGTTTGCCAGGAGCATCTTACTATAGTATAGATCAAATGTGACTAGGTAGAAACCGCCAGCCTGCAGTGCTGAGCATGTGGAGGTCTTAGCTTATTTTGCTAAAGGTTTGATGAGGAGAAGAAAACTAGCTTTAATCAAAACCAATGATATTTGTACAGAACGCTCTAAAAGGAGCTCACATTTCTGCACCCTGTTTAAACTTTACTAGCCTGCTTTCATGTGGCTCTGACATTATAATTATACATCAAGAACTTTTAGATTTTGGAAACACCAGCAGAACTTTGCAGGTGTGTCTGGTAGTCTAAAAGCCTTTGCCAGTTTGAATTGGAATTAAATAATTCTTTACCCCAGAAACATCACAACTAATGTTAGGAAGATGAATTAAAACACACTCAAACTGCAAAGTAACATCTCAAAGGCATGTCCCTCAGTGGTGGTTTTTTTTTTTTTTTTTTGAAATAAAAAGAACAGCTAGAATTGTTCATGTGTTTAATGTCATATTATTGCATAAGCATATGTGTGCCTTCCACCCTTTACTTGAGCTTAGCTAAGACTTAATCAGTAGCTGAAAGACCATACTATTCTGCAATGTATGAATTCCATCCGTGATGAGTCATACCTTTACAGAAGAAGAAGGTTTTTCCTCTCTTCTTATCTGCGGTGAACAGAACACACCATTCCCATCATATTGGCATTACCTGAGGCAAATATTGGATTATCTGAGTTGATTATTTGATTTTACTTGAGCAATATGTGATTAGATCAACGTAGTACTGTTGTAGCTTGAATAAGGAGAGATTCTTTCTGACTGCACAACTGAGGGATAATTAATACAAGGTATAAAAGCTGGGGCTCATTTTTTTGGGCCATGAAAATGATTTATTCCTCAGTCATCGAAAGTTCATTCTAATGTTCAGAATTCCTGAAATGTCTCCAGACATACAAAAGGTATGGAGTCCACATCTTCAGATTATTTTTTCACATACAGTTATAGTTACAGCTTTGTTATACAGATTTCACATATAGCAGAGAACAAGGGCACAGTTAACTGAAGGAGGCGAAGACAGATAACATAACTTTAGAGCTGCTTACACACATGAGCCAGTGCCACTTAGGAAGTTACTGTGCATCAGCTGGCCCTTGGTAACTGTTCATGGGCATGACATTAACCTGAAGGTGTACAGGGCAGCACAGTTTTATCAAAACCTCTTTTGTTGCACTCTAAGCTAAGCCTTGCAGATGCTGAGAGCTAAGAATACGTACATGAAAAATTACTACATGTCAGCTGGCATGACATAACTTACCAGAGTTAGGGTGTCTGGGCTGTTGGGTTCATGAACTAATGGTTACAAAGTCTTGCTATCCTAAGAAAAAAATAATTATTTAAAGCAAAACTGAGATTGTGGACCAATTCCAGCTTCCAATTACATCACCCTCCTCTAGATAAAAGCTAGAGTTATTTTGGCTTCTTAGAGTTTTATGAGATCAGGAATTAGTCCATTCATGACCAGAATTTGTATTCTTGATGAATAAATAAATTAAAATAAATGAGAATTGAGAGTTTTAGACACTTTTCAATTTATATTTCTCAGCTATCCTGATACATTCACATGTTTCTTTCCTAATGCAGCTGCTCATTTGAAGATTGCAAATGTCAAATTTATAGTCTTTGCAGATATTATTGCAGCTGGAATGGAAACGAAATTTTTCCCCTATGCTCACACAAGAGTTTCATTTATGGTGCAAATGAGTGAAGTTTAAATTGTTAAAAGTGATCTAAATACCTAACATATCTTAGCCCATATCCAACTTACTAAACACAAGACTAACACAGCTACAGTATTATTGCAGAAGTTTGGCAATTGGAAGTGAGATTTTTGATTCCAAGGTGGCTGGTGGAAATCCACATGTTCTTTAAATGAAGCATTGAAATCAGGCTGTAGTGCCATTAAAAATTTAGCAATGCTTCCCTCTTGTAGCATCCCTGTGGGTTTCAGTGAGACTGTTCACACAGTCACCTAATTTTTATCATGAATGGAGGGAAGAATTTGGATCTCAAATTAATTATCAGTTTGATTAAGTTTTTCATATCCTAAGCCTGGGGGACTGTCAACAGCTTAGTGAAAAAGTAATCATAAGTAGGAAATTGCACAGGTTTAAAAGAGTAAAATAATAATTTGTAGGTTGTGGTTCAGCTTTGGAAATAAACTCAATTAATGCAGTCCCCCATCATCCCTAGTTGGTGATTCATGCTGGTTCCTTTGCATTTGAACAAGGAATGCATAGATTCAAGTTCAATAAGATTTCACTTAGCAAAACACATGATTTACATTCAGAAATTGTCATGGAAAACTTAATGGAGTTATACCTGTTTCGTTGCCACTGGCTATGACTTTCAATTTAATTTTAAATTCTCTCCCTTCATGTAGGGAGCACTAGATGCTTGGGACTGAGAAAAAAGTCCATATTAAAAAAAGTGGGCCTTAGGATTCATACATCTAAGAAAAAAGGATTAATAATAATAATAATAATAATAATAATAATAATAATAAAATCTTCACTGGCAATACTATTTGTTTTGTGTGTGATGCAGTGCCAGACACCCTGTTCTGAGCATGGGTTTGGGGATTTTCCTGGATACAGTTTGATTTCACTTGCTTATGTTCTTTGTCAGTGAATCACATAATTAAAAACACATGGGTCCCTTTGACATTAGCAGTAAGAACTGCATTGGGAACAGCATTTGAATCTGCTGGACTGGAGCAGCTAAACATCAATAGTCTTGCTCTGGCGGGAGCATGAATTAACAGGAGATAAGCCCATCATCTGAGCAAAATTGCCCCCATTCACTGTCTAACAGCCAGTGAGCAAGTACCTGCACACTTTAAGAGTGCACACCTTAAAATGCAGTTTACCCTGCATAATCGAGGGGAAGTTGCGAGAAAATTGCTCAACAGGAGAATTAACCAGGGACCAGATTCTGCAGTAGTTGTTCACAATTAATTACCACACTAAAATTAGTGGCGATGAGAGAGGACAAAGCTCCATTTTAAAATGATGTGATTATCACCTTAAAGGTTAATTTCATATATATGTTTCTTTTAATAGGCCAATCTAGGCAATAAGCCATATTTTTTATAACAATAGGATTACATTTTACAGACAATTATCAATCAGTAAATCAGTAATATTCAACATAAGCAAGAAGACCTGGCCAGC
The DNA here is from genome assembly GCF_947461875.1 of Haliaeetus albicilla. Classification (NCBI taxonomy): domain Eukaryota; kingdom Metazoa; phylum Chordata; class Aves; order Accipitriformes; family Accipitridae; genus Haliaeetus; species Haliaeetus albicilla. Next base: position 12,018,590 of record NC_091500.1, on the reverse strand, counting down.
TAAGATGTTACAATACCATATTCCAAGAGAATTCTGAAGGACTAGAAGTTTTTAAATTGCCTTAACTCTCTGTTATTCAGTGTTGACATAACTTTGAGAATGTAGCTACTGCTCTGTAAATGTTTAGTCTCTTGTATAACAAACATCCTTGCACACACAGAGCTTTTAGGGATTCTCAAAACAAGCAATTGTGATTTATGACAGGGTTTAGGCTGTCTCTACAACTGAATTCAGCTCAGTACCAGAAGATCCCATGGATTCCTGTGCCACTTAAGCCAAATCTGTTCTTTCCTCTAAACCAGTCCTTAAGGTGGAGAAACATTCTGAATTAGAGCTGAATATTACTTTTGGTTTTGTTGGCGAATCTTGCATGCACCAGAAAAGCAGACAGGCAAAAATATCTGGGAATTTAGGAAGAAATAGATTAGCACTGCGCTTCCAGCGCTAAACTGGAAACAGTTATAGATTCAACTTTAACATTCCTGAAACAGAACATTTTGATTTTTTGTTAGATTTATTAGGTGTTATAGGTGCTATTCAGGGAAAAGAGATGATCAAATAGTGTCTTTTTTCCTCTAATTCAATGATTAAGGTACATAATTTCCAAAGTTCACATTATTTAGTAAAAGCTACAAATTGTTTGACAATTTAACTTTTCTGAACATCAACATTTCCTCTAATCCAGCGATTAAAATAAATCCAACAGTGCATCCTCCCTCTGTCAGAAATATGTTAATGAGGACTACAGTTAAGCTAGGCCTAAGTTATGGATTTGCAACATGAAGTTGAGTATCAGTGTGAGTTGATACTGTACTGGTTTTGGCTGGGATAGAGTTAAATTTCTTCATAGTAACTAGTATGGGGTTATGCTTTAGATCTGTGATGAAAACAGTGATGATATAACACAGGGATTTATTTTTTATTTGTTGCTGAGCAGTGCTTACACAGCATCAAGGTCTTTTCTGCTCCTCACACTGCCCCACCAGCAAGAAGGCTGGGGGTGCACAAGAAGCTGGGAGAGGACATAGCTGGGACAGCTGACCAAAGGGGTATTCCATACCATAATAATGTCATGCTCAGCAATAAAAGCTGGGGGAAGAAGGAAGGGCGTGGTGTTTGGAGTTTCGGCATTTGTCTTCCCAAATAACCATTACATGTGATGAAGCCCTGCTTTCCTGGAGATGGCTGAATTCCTACATGCAGATGGGAAGTAGTGAATGAATTCCTTGTTTTGTTTTGCTTTACTTGCACATGCAGCTTTTGCTTTACTTATCAAACTGTCTTTATCTCAGCCCCTGAGTTTTCTCACTTTTGCCCTTCCGATTCTCTCCCCCATCCCACTGGGGGGGGAGTGCGCAAGTGGCTGCATGGGGCTAAGCTGCTGGCTGGGGTTAAACCACAACAGATCATAGTATCACAGAATGGTAAACTGGTTTGGGTTGGAAGGGACCTTAAAGATCATCTAGTTCCAACCCCCCTGCCATGGGCAGGGACACCTTCCACTAGACCAGGTTGCTCAAAGCCCCATCCAACCTGGCCTTGGACACTGCCAGGGATGGGGCAGCCACAGCCTCTCTGGGCAACCTGTGCCAGTGCCTCACCACCCTCACAGTGAAGAATTTCTTCCTCACATCTAATCTAAATCTACCCTCCTTCAGTTTAAAGCCATTACCCCTCATCCTATCACTACAGCCCCTGTTAAAGAGTCCTTCCTCATCTGTCCTGTAGGCCCCCTTTAAGTACTGGAAGGCCACTATAAGGTCTCCCTGGATCCTTCTCCTCTCCAGGCTGAACAATCCCAACTCTCTCAGCCTGTCTTCATAGGAGAGGTGTTCCATCCCTCTGATCATTTTTGTGCCCCTCCTCTGGACCCACTCCAACAGGTCCCTGTCCTTCCTGTGCTGAGGACCCCAGAGCTGGACGCAGGACTGCAGGTGGGGTCTCACCAGAGCGGAGCAGAGGGGCAGAATCCCCTCCCTCGACCTGCTGGCCACGCTGCTTCTGATGCAGCCTGGGATGCAATTGGCTTTCTGAGCTGTGAGCACACATTGCTGGCAAATATTCAGTTTTTCATCCACTAATACCCCCACGTCCTTCTCCTCAGGGCTGCTGTCAATCCATTCTCTGCCCAGCCTGTATTTGGGCTTGGGATGGCCCCGACCCATGTGCAGGACCTTGCACTTGGCCTTGTTGAACTTCATAAGGGTGGCATGGGCCCACCTCTCCAGCCTGTCAAGGTCCCTCTGGATGGCATCCCTTCCCTACAGCACGTCGACCGCACCACACAGCTTGGTGTTCTCAGCAAACTTGCTGAGGGTGCACTCAACCCCACTGTCCACATCATCGACAAAGATGTTAAACAGCGCTGGTCCCAATACCGACCCCTGAGGAGTGCCACTCGTCACTGGTCTCTACTCAGGCATCGAGCCGTTGATACTAAAGAAGATATACAGTCTGTCAGTTAGTCAGGAAATACATGGGGTCTTTATTGTCTACCCTTCTGTAGCAGGATTTTCTTATCTTTGACATATCTTTTTCACTGTTTTGTTCAAATGTCTGCTGCATTCAAGAGCTCTAGGGGGAATTAAAGGCAAACAGGCAAATACAGACAGCACACATACAAAAAAGATCTTACAAAAATTAGTTTTAAACAACTCAGAAGTTATTGGGAGTCAATATATGTGCTGTTGCAGAAGTCAATTAAAAAGAAATAAATCTTTTGGTTATATATATTTAATGCATTTCTGCTTTAACTATAAGGGAAGATGACATGCTACTTGGAGTTGCTTCAGTTTCACCTCCCATCTCTTTGATTAGAAAGGTTCCTTTTCCTCCACAGTTTTTCAGTTGTTTTAGTCTGATGCTGACAGCAAGATTTTCATTCAAGAGCAAAAATTGTTTGGTGCAGTCCTGTTGGGCTTCACAGAACTACATCACAGTCAGACCGAAGTGCACATTTCACTACTGTTCTGTGATCTTACTCTATGTCTGGCTGAGGAAAAAATTCTTAATTACTTTTGAATAAACATGATCATAAAGGCAGATGCAAAATCATAATGTTATTGTTTCATGGATGAGTAGCTTAAAAGAATTAGTCCTCAAGGTTGACTTTCTTTATGGCATCAGCTAAAGGAACTGTTCAGAAGGAGTTAACAGAATATAAGTCTATTTAAAATGGACTAGTCTTTTAAGAAAGTAAAGATGGCTTGCAGTGTGCCTGTGAGTGCCAACTGCAATAATTTAATTTTTTCTTCAAAATTGCTGAAGAAATTTGGGTCTAAATAATCAGGATGGATACTGTTATTTCCTTCTAGTGTATACTGTGAATATTACACTCAGAGTTTGATTATCTCTTTATGGAAGAAGTACACCATCTGAATGCTACTTGGTGATGTAAAGGAAACATTTTACAAAAACTTATAACTTATATACACTTAGATAAGAAAGGAAACCCATTTAAACGTTCCTCGGAGGAAAAAATGGAAGTACAGAAAATTATTCTTGCCTCCTGACAATCAAAAATACTGAAAAGACTCCTAGGAAACCTATTTGAATGTTTAACATAATCTTGATTAAATATCCAGTAGTTTTATTTTTCAGTAATGGATTATACACTACTATTCTGCAGTTAGCAAAATACCACAGTTATTTTGTGTCCAAAATGTTCCCCAATGTTCCTTTGGACAGTATATCATAGTGAAATCTTAAGGTAAATGCAGTATTGGCAATTCCTGTATTTTGTAATGTTCCAAGTGAACATCAGTGATCTGTCCATCAAATCCTTGCTGAAATACTTGGAAAAGCAAAAACTCTAATGACAATACACTTTTACCTCTTTATACAGAAATGTCAACTTAGTGGACAAGAAACCTTGTAGTCATTATCCCCCACGTCATTCAAGAAAAAAAGAAAAAGACTGGATAAAGCTAAGTATTTCCATACCATTGCCTGTATTTACGTTTGGTGGCTTTCTCATACTGTCATTCTCTCAGCTTTTATAGCGCACTTGTCCTCCACACAGTACTTTATATAAGAGGTGAAGAGTATTATTCCACTTTTGCAGTAAGAGGAGGGAAAGGACAGAGAAGTGTTTTGCTCAAGGATATTTCTCACATTGCAAGAAATAAGGAGAAGTGCCCTTGTGCTTTCCAAACGCTAACCTTTAGCCAGTCCTTTCCCACCATAAGACATGACTCACTATACTGTTCTACTTTATTGTTCAATTGTTCCTAGTGAAGTCAAATGTGAAACTCATATTGCCTACAGGGGAAAAAAAAAAAAAACCAAACCCCAAACAAAAAAACCAGATTCTTTATCTTTAAGACATTTTGAAAGAGCTTCTATCTATCTTTCTTAGGTTGTTACATGGCTCCATCTTTGAATTTTCTGAGTTTATAGACTTTTTTAAAAGAAATAAATTTTTCCTTCAGAACACTTTACTGAGATAAAGAATGCTAGCTATAGCTTAATTTTACAAGGAAGAACAATTCCTATAGAATTCAGGTGATATGCTTACGATCTAACAAGAAGGCTTAGTAAGACAGAGAGATGGAGTAGAGCTCACCAGTCCAAACCACAGAAACATCCTTTTTAATAAATTTTGCTTCGGTTAGCAGAGCTCTTCACTTTTTTTTTAATGGAAGTTTGGACTTTGCATGGTCAGTCAAAGACTACTGGATTTTTAAATTGTTATTATTTATTTGTTTTTTAAATACCTGGAAGACGTCCAGAAAGTGTCCGAAATCTTGGGACCACAGGTTGAAACCACTGACCTCACCTCATGACATTCTTGAAACATGACCTTCCCCAAAAGAAAAGCATTTTTTTCCCTGTGATGCAGGCTGCCATAGATGGCATTGAAAAAAAAATGCAGCTGGTAAATTGTTTTGGCATTGGTAAATAAAAATACTCTTCTTGGTAGTGCCCAATGTTATGACAAGTGCCAATGGCTTCAGACTGCAGTTAGGGAGGTTCAGGTTTGATATCAGGAAAAGCTTTTCCACTGGGAGAGTTGTGTGGTCCTGGAACAGATTTCCCAGAGAGTCTCTGGAGTCTTTATCCTTGGAAGTTTTTCAAGATTTGGCTAAGCAGAGCCATAGCTGACCTGATCTAGTGTTGGCAACGGTCCTGCCTCAAGTGGAAGGCTGAGCTATAGGACCTCTACTTCCATGATTCCATGAAGAGCAAAACAAATTATTTGTTTTTACAGCATACTCGTATCTGATTTCCTTTAAAATGTCTGAATGCATTTGTTCTATAAAGAGGCAATAATTGGGCACATTCAGTTCAGAGTGTTACAACATATGCTAAATTAGTGTTCCACAAAACTGAGCAATTGATTTAGCATTCTTAAAAGAACAATGAGGAATATAAATGAAAATATGAACCATAACTTTTCAATATTAACAGACTTTAACTTGGGAGGCAAGTCTATTCCCATTAAAGTCTGCATTATAGTTCCTACTGACTTCACTACTGGTGCTCAACAAAGGTATAACAACTGAAGACATGCACAGCCACCCTAAATGGCCACGCAGGTCACAGGATTTGCCCTCTGAGCACACCGGGGAAGCTTATTTAATTACTTGCTGAGAATGGAGCTATGCTGCCTGGTGAATCACTGACTGACTGTGGGACATACGCAACAAAAGCCTTCCATGGAGCAACGCTTGTAGAAGAGACCTACATATATGTGCAGCACTCAATGAGCCAGCCAGGGGAGACTGCAGCTTTGCTTGTGCCAGAGGCATAAAAATACTCATCCATTTGTTTTAAGAGGCTGTAACTGTATTTTTTGAACCTTGCATGTGTTGAAACTGTAATTCTGGTAATGGGGAAATACCATGTAATTATATTAATTTTTATATGATCTTTTTGCAGTTTACCCAATCTCACTGATGGCCCAATCGTACACATCCAGATTCTATCAGCTGTGTCTCTAAATTAACTCAGTTTACATCCTGTTCCCGTAAAGCTTTATCAGGCAGGGTTTATTTATGGAAACACAGCTAAATGGTAATGTTTACTGGTCAGTGGCACTGCAACTACTTTTCAAAATGTATTTGAAGCTGGTTTAATTGATATTGGCCTGCACTTGGTAAGCCATTCTTACTCAGCAGACACATAAACAGAGGTTTAACTTAAGATCCTTAAGTCACACTGCATAACATTTAAAAAAAAACCCAAACCAACCCTTTTGGCCCAGGCAAAATAATGATTTTAAGCATTGCAACATCTAACTTTTAGGTCTCTGGCTTGCAGTGAAATGAATTGCAAAGTCGCCTGCAGAATGAGAACTGAATTGCAGTTGAGCCCCTCACACAGAGTGAAAATTGACAATCTAAAAGTCCTACACAAAAAGACAGGAATCGTCTACTGGTTGTAGGTGAACCCTGAGAATAAGGATGTGGCTGCATTACTGTTCATCCTCATGCTTAGGTGTTTGAGTTATGCCCTAAGGTAATAAAACCAACAGACTGTTAGCAACATTATGGCAAAATAAATTCTCAGCTATTTCCTATTTGGAGAAAGTTTATGACTTCAGTTGCATAGATTATTTTGGCATGAAGCTCTCAATTAATTATGTTATGTCATATTGGCAGCAGCACTGACGTCAAAGAATTCAAATCTGTTTTTGAAAACAAGTCACTGAAGTCTGAAACACAGTAGAGAGATGGAGTCTTTCATGCACAGAAACCCCTTGTTTGTGTTCTCTGACAGGTGACCGAGTCTTGGAGCCACTTGAAATTAATTGACTTCTATATTGCAATACATTTAACACTGACGTTTCTGCTTATATTGTATGCTTAATATCAAACAAGCTCCATCTTCTTTAACTGCAATACAGAGAGCAAAAATCTTCTGTGCTGAGATTGAGGGTGATTGCTGAAGGACAGAAAACTCAGTGAGACTACAGTTGTGTCGTGTCATCAGTCTTGTCCATTGAGTTAAGGTCAAATATTAAAGAGACTTTTCCAAGCCTCGTGCATCCCTTCGGGTCTCTGGTGCATCCCTTGGGGTCCCTGTATCCTTTGGCTTTGGCATCTTTTTTTTGCCCATTGAATGCCTTTATTGGAGGAAGAGTAGCTTTAACTAATTATATTTAGGACCAGCTTAAGAAGTGATGCTCAGACACTCATTTTCCATAGTGCGTTTATACAGCTGAACATGCTTACCTAGCTATTGAGTACTTTATGACGAGACACTAACTGAATAAAAAGAGGGTCTTGCGAATGTGGGTAAGAAATCGGAACTCCCCAGGTCTTAACTGAGAAACCTAAGCACTAGTCCTAGACATTGGTTCGCTTTTACTATCTCTGTTCTCACCCTTGGAAATTTTGGGAAGATGTGATTGAAGTTATGCTCCTGTCAGCTGCAGAAGGTCTGGGTTTCCCTCTCTCTCTGTCTCTCTCTTGCTAGGGAAATTTAGACTATTATGTGAAACAGGTATTTTTGAATACGTTTTGTATTTGATTTTTGTAGACAAGATCTATCCCTTTCATCTCTATAATCTCTATTTCTATCTCTATCTCTCTCTTTATAATATGTTTGTAGTTAATTGCTGTAGCATCAGTTAGTTCTAGTTAAAACAGTGGTATGTTTGCAAAACTGCATTGCAAGGCTAAGGTCAGCTCTGGTAGCGCTGACATGTTTTTTTATTTACTTCTAAATTTAGGCAGCTGCTTAGAAGAGTTGTTTTAGAGTGCAGTTTTGGACTTGAGCTCCCTAAGCATTGCTTCAGATACTGAAATTGCTTTTATCTTCTGAACCAAAGTGGCCTATCCAAGGTAGTGCAAGAAAGCCCAGAGGAGCAGTCACGCATGGAGCTGTGTGCGCAGCGCCAGCGCTGGCCGAGCTGGTGGGTCAGTCGTGGCGGTGCGGGTCGAGCGCGGGTGTTCGGTGTGAGGCTGGTGTCTGACCCACAGCAGGTCTGAATTCAGCAGCCTCTGAGTACCGCTCATCATTTGACCCTGCATCATTTTGGTTTTCTTCAAAAACAAAGGCTTTTATTCTTTATAAAAGCAAGGAGAACTGCTCAGTCACCTGGGCTGAGCCTCTTTTCTTTAGATTAATCAATACTTTATATGACAGATTATCAAGTATTTCTTGTGGTAATGGAAAGCTGAAAGAGACCGAGCAAATAAATAGGGAATTAATTGCACAGCTATATCTGGAAATAACGAGATTTTTTGCTATTAACAGAGAGTTGCTCCTAAGGGGTCCAGTTCAGCTTTTTTTATTCACATTCGATAACTGTTTCTCATCCTGATACTGGTAGTCACAAGAGGATTTCCAGGAGAAATTCAGGCATAAGGGTCTATCAAAAAGGATATCAGAACAGGCTGTTGATGTTGAGGAGGCACGATTTTACTTTAACAAACTCATTGAGTAAATATGTAAGTAAAGGTTCTTAATAAAGAACTATTTTTAATGTGCCTAATAGCATAGTAAAAGTGGCTTAATAAAACTGCTCAGACAGACTTGACATTTATAGGGCTTTTCTGTGGAGTGATATAGAAATGTCTTAACTAAGATCATGAACCAAATACATTTGCACTTCTTTGCACCTGCAAGCTAGCCATGTGAAAGAACATATAAAAATAGATGATCTCTTTCAATTTATTAAAAAAAAGAAATTAGATACTCGTTTTTTCCACAGACCTAGTGCTTAAATCGTCACCAGGAAAACAAACTAGGATATTAATGTTTAACATGCATTTTTAAATGTTCTCAGTATTCATCACATTTATATTTTAAAACACGAGAAGTGTAAGGTTTATGGTGTTGAACTGATATCCGGACATCCAGACTGTCTGGGTGCTGTTCAGCATCGTTTCAGGGGACTTTCCACCTGCAAAGCCCCCAGAGGGCTTTCTAAAATGCGAAGCTGATGCGATTTTCCTCCCGTCCTTTGTTCACCCCACCTCGACAGGCTGCGTGGGTGTGCAACACTGCCGAACCGCCGTCATCTCGGAGGGATTCAGGGAGGTGACGTTAACACGTTGGACAAGGTGGGCATTTGGGAAGGGAAAATGGCCAGGGACATCAAGGCAGCACTTGCAGTGCTAAAAGATCTCCGATGTCTCAGCAGAGCGTAACAGGCCTTGCTATGCTGAGGTCTTTTTGGGTAGCACCGGTCACTAAAACCAGTACTGTGTCCTATAAGTCTGCAAGGTAAACCTGCCAGAAATAGATCATTAATTTATTCATCCCTATGCAAAACACTCCAGCCTTCCCATGACATGAAGTGAGAACTGCACCAGTGTACATCATTCAGTAAAGCAGTAAAGTGTGTGCTTGAGTCTGTATCATACCAAAACTGTCTATAAAACCCCCATGTAATGTGCTGAATGGAAATGAACCATCCTAACATCTTAAAGAAGTCACTTTTAACCTTCTGTCCACAATATAAATTATCAGAGAAGGTATTTTATGCAGTTCCTAACTAGGTCAGCTATTTCTGTTTTTCAGTCTGTGTAGTTGGATCTATATTTTCCTTTGGCTTTATTCAAGTTAGTCACCAATTTTAGCAATGGAACTGCATTTTTTCATTTAAACTGTCATAAGACAGCTATAGTGACATGTCTTAGAGTCCCATGACCCAGAGCATGGTGTGCTTTATATTAAAGAATATGTAACTGTCCTAATAAAAAATAAAATAAAAAAACCCTAATATTAATTCTCTTGCAGGCATCATAAACAGTAGGGTACTGTCAAATACATTTTTCATATCTCTGAACTTCTCATAACCTAGCTATACAGTGAAATAGCTGAAACCAAAATGCACCTCTGCATGATCTAAATAACAAAAAAATGACAAATGTATAATATATATTTCCTCAGCTGTTAACTTTTTATTACCCTTTACTGAATAGTTTAAAATTTTCCATGAGTTTTTATACAAATCTATTGACTATTTTAAACTGAAATTGTAATTTCTTAGCTGAGGAACTGGCTCATTTGGACCAAATATGACTTTAGTTTTTCATTTTCTTCGTTGTCCTCACACATTTAGCAAACCAGTAAATTGCAGAATTGCAAACAGGTTCTTTATCTTTCTGGAGTTTAAAGTAGCATGCTATCTGGATTTGAGAACAGGTGGTCTGTTAAGATTTGGTAATAGATTTTATATTCATGTAATTATATGTTGAAGAGAGAGCAGTCACAAAGAATATCCATGTGGAAGCAGAAGCAGCGCTCAAGCTCTGGCATTTATTTATTTATTGGTAATCAAAGGAAATTGATAACAAATGACATTTTTTCAGTACAGAGAGAAACTAAAGTGCCTGATAATATGATCAGAAGAATTGTTCTTCAAATGTTGCATTTAGCATGGGATTCAATATTGTAGAAGAATGTAAGCAGCATGACATTGATGCGAGCCAAACTATATATTCCTTGAAGTTCTTTGATTATTTAGTGTTATTTAGTAGTTAGAATCAACATTTTCCAGACAGCAGGATTTATTGCTCATTCTTTATGACTGTAATTTACTATGACCTTTATTTATTTTCCTTCAGTAGGATTATTATTGTTAGTAGAGAAGATCCGAGGTCACAAGACTTGTGAGTCCAGTTCCCTGGCTTTTGCAGTGATTTACTGTGGGGAGATAAGCGCGTGTGCCACATATGGAAGATAGGACGCTCACGAGACTCTTTTGACAGGTGACAGCATACATCTTTTTGAACTCAAAAGGGAACAGTAAGCAAAGTGAAGGCCAGGTATTAAATTGTTACTGAATGTGAAATGAACAACTTAGTGAATTCACTGAATAAAGAGAAAGAAATTATATAATTGTAATTTAGTGTTGTCATTCACATACGTATGATTTTCTTACCATGTGTCAGCTTTTTCTGGAAATCTCTATCACCACTAGGGGCAGAGCTTTTCTCAATTATACAACTTTCAAGTAAAAAGTGTTAGTCAAAACCAGTATGTTTGCCAGGAAAATGTTGCTGTTCCCTGATAATGTTAGAAGCAAAACATTTTTGCTGTCATTTGCATTTGTCCTGTTACTAGTGAGCAACAAGTTCTCAAGTGTGTCTTTCAAAATACTCTCCAATCATGTTGCTCCATGTGAGGAGATAATGCAGCAAAAAAGACAATTAGTCTTTATTTAATTTTCCACTCCACAATTTTCCAAGAGACTGAAACTTAGAAAATGGAAAAATGTTCACATCAAGACAAAGGAAAAATCCTGACTCTGTTTTCATCAATATTGTGATACAGATTTCAAAAGCAAGAAAACAGTGAAGGGAAAAATAATGAAAAGGAGAATGTAAAAGTAAAAAGTTTCTTTTTTGACCAACTTTCATTTTTAAATGCTGGGTTGTTGGAATTTCTTTCTGTGATTAATTTTTGATTAATTCTTAGGAAAAGCTTTTTATTAATTTAAAAAAAAGCAGTACTGGATACCTTCTGCAAAATATTCTTCATCCTTTAAGAGGTCAAAAATGCATTATTTAAAATGTCACTGATTTACCAATCAACAAAGCTAGAGAATACACCTCCTTACTATTTTTAATGTTTATCAGAACACTTCTATAGTGCCAAGAAATCTACCCTCGTCTGATATCAGAGATATGAAAGCCAGAATTAAAAGAAAAGAAGTGGAACATTTTAGAATGGACCCAAGTACAGAAAAGATAGATTGCCTTATAAAATATAGGGTAATGAAGGACATTGGTTTGTCATTTGATATAGTTTTTTCATCTGTAATGGCAGCTTGATGACTGAAACTGCTTATCCTGGGTTTAGTTGAGAAGACTGCAATTAGAAAGGAAAAAACGCACACAGATCTAATAAGCATGGCTCTGTAGATCTTGTTTGTTTTGTTCTTTTTTCATTAATGATTTATTTTATTGTCTGATAGTAAGTGAAAGCTTACTAAAGATGTGAAAATATATGAAATCCAAGAACACCTGCTAAAACTAGCACTACACTTGTATCAACCTCCTATTTAATCTAGTCCGCTGGAACAAGAGCTTGAAAATATGGAAACTTTCTCAAAAATAGTCTATTCTGGTAATTCTTATTCTACTAATTCAGTGAAACCATGAAAACTTGAACATCATCATAAATTATATTGATACGCACCAGAATGTTGTTTGCCTTTTGAGTCATGTACTGGTAGTTGAATACACATGTATTTGAGAGTTTATCCGTAGTGTGATTAATACTGCTGATTTAAAAAGAAACTTTGAAACTAACTGCACATATATTCTTTCCGTAATTATTCCACTTTCTCAGTCCTCTGTGACCTGTGGATAGCTGTCACCTGAGCAGTATTTGTACTGACGGGAGGTTTAGCCTCCCAGCTGCCAATGTGCTTGTTTTGTGAGGCTCTTGTGCTGAAGGATAAAGGGTTGGAGTTGATGCAGACAGGCTGGCTTTCACTTCCACCCCAATTTTACGCCAGAGTAATTCCTCTGAATGCCAATCCCAGTCCCTGTGAACAAAGCCAGAGTTTCCAGGCTCTGATGAAAGCTTCCTATGCGAAGACCAGCAAGTTCCTTTAACTGTGAAACTCATCCCATTGTAGGGAGGCAGACAGTTAAACTTCTTATGTGCCACTGAAGTGTGGGTTAAGTCTTGTTTTGAGTAATTATTTGTTATGTTTTTAATTTCTAATATTGATTTGTATAGTAGAGGGTGGGATTTCTTGTGTTTGGTTTTGGGGTTTGGAGAGGGCGTGGGGATTTTATTTTAGGACTTTTTTGCCTTTTTTTTTTTAACATGTTTGTTGATTCTGCTCTTATCTATTTTACTTGCCTTCAGCTGTTTCCAGAATAGCTCCATCTTTTTCAGTGTTTCTCTTTCATATTCCTGTAAGAGTCATCAAAATACCATATTTGTGTTACTGCTCAAGTCACACAGGTGGAAGCACGTTGAGCTTTTGGAAATCTACTGGTTCCTTCTAGAGTGTGATTCTTCATCTAGTTTTACTGTCTGTCCTGAAGTCTAGAAAACAGAAGACTCAAAGTCAGTTCTGATCTTTCTTCAATATATGGTGATTTTCTTAGTATTATATAATTTGTTTTCTTGCCCTATACATTTACCTTTTTTATCCATTTAGATTTATGGTTCCTGTTTTACTAGTCAAACTAATACACAATTTGAATTATTAAATTTTCGGCTTACTATAGAACAGATGGGATAAAATTAAAGCATGTCTCTGAGTGCCTATATAATAAGTCCCTTATGCCAGATTTGAATAATACTACATTTTTGCCAGCTGTTAATCTCTTTTAACAGTGGACAAGAAATTCTGCAAGTGACTGTTGAGCTGCGTTATGGCATGCAATATGCATTTGAAATCTACGTTCAGCTTTTTCTGATTTGAAACGTGCCAAAGGAAAGATGCCATGATTAATGAAGGTCACAATACAGGTTTTCCAATACACCTTATGCAACACATGTCCACTCATTGAAATTCAGTATTGGCCAGACTATAGATAGCCAGTGCAATGTTGTTCTCAGGCAGACTTAATTTCCCTGTATACTTTTCTGAAATGAAACGTGTCATTTTTCTCCAGAAGCCTCCTTTTCCAACCTTGGCCACATACCAGCTTTGCTCTTGCCATCCAGTCCTGTATCCCTGCTGCCTTCTTTACACTCTGTAGTTCTTCCAGGCCAGTTTTTTAGTTTGTAAGATCTTTGGACCCAGGCCAAGGTGGTAGTTTGTGTTTGCACAGTGCCTAGCACATTCCTTGGTTGGGGCTCAAATTATGTTGAGATCTTAGGATTACATTACCAATAGCCATTGGACAGCACAAAGAGCATGTAGGGAAAGGCAGTCGGCTGGATAGGATGCATTGTATGGAATAATTATCTTTAAGTGTAGAGGCTTATAATTTGTTATGCTCAAAGAACTGTCCTAAGTGTGGTGAGAAAGAGGCAGAAATATACTGTGTATCTACCTGATCTTCCTCATTTGCTGCGTTAGCATCACTAAACAGTGGAAATGTTGACTGTAGGAAGAGGAGGTGGTAAAAAATAAAAAAGATATGTTGCAAATGTTGTTGAAGTTAAAAGCTTACATTTAAAGAGAATTGGTTTTTTTACAAATAATACTGGGGGGTTTGCTAACACCATGGCATAAATAGTCCATCCTGTTGTTTTGGCACCTTCCTGAGCTCTGTTAGGAAGATACGGTATGAAACTGAATTATTTATGATACTTCATAGGTATCTTTACTGAATTGTTTGTTTTTCTAAACTTTATTTTCAAACTTTGAAGAGCAATTGGGCCAGGGTTGGGGGGAGCTTTTAGGATTTGGACAGCCCTTGAGTAATAGTATTAAAAGATTTTTTTTTTCTCATGGCACCAGAGGTTAGCAGCACAAAATACAAAATAAATTAAAACAGATCTCCAAGAGTACCAAAAAATACTTTTGCAAATAAAACCTATGAAAGCCTCTGATATCATCCCCTCAAGCTAAAAGACACACTGTTCTTTTCTTAAAATTTGAAACATTACTTAGTATTTAGGTGATTAGCAGTGACACCAGGAAAACAGGCTTTCATGGGCAATGACTGGACAGCAGAATTTCCTTCTGTCTCAAGTTAATGCAAGACAATTAGTGCTAATTAAATTGCACTGGACCCGTTAGTTGCTATGGACTTGATCTAGTGCAGATGTCTGAACACTAAACATTTGGGATACCGAAACCGATATCCTGTTTAAAATGAGAACAAGGGGTAAGGGGAAAAATTACATGAGCTCCAAATATTTTTGCATAACCTTATTTTTGAAAAATCAACTAGCAAACACTATGGGGAGAAATCTTTTAATTAATGCTCTGCCAGAGATAACTAGTTTTACTAAAGACCCAGGGGATGAGATCAGGTAATACATGTTTTTAATTATGATAATTAAATTTTACATAGATTTCTTTCCTAGAATGTTTATCTGTTTTATTATCCAAGACAAAGACCTATTTTGATTTAAATTTCCTTCGTCCTGTTTCCTCAATGGTAGGAAGAAGATGAAAAACTGTTCTAGAGATATCAAGATATGTTAAAAGGATTTCACATACTTGTAACTTTTTGGTTTTAGTCCATTACTCAGTCAGTATGCCATGCTTGGATGCAAAATATAGTTTAGCAGAAAATAAGAGGCAGCTTGAATTTTGCATCGGTAGTGAGAAGGATGCAAATTTATCAGGTAATTACAATCCTTTAATCACTGAATGATTGCTGTTATTTCACTGAAAAGTAGATGGCAGAGTTTTCATCCAGCTGCATGCATTATTTGTCCATTACATATGATATAGAAATGCACAGGACTACAAATACACTGCTTTTACATGATTTACGGCCCTCTGTAATTTTTGTATTAATTAACATGTCCAAAATATGCTGTTTAACTTCATGGTTCAATAAAAAAATAAAATTAAAAAAATGGGGTTTATCTGAACTGTGCATAAATTAAGACTAGTTTCAACTAAAAAAAAAACTTAGAAAAGAAATATTGACCACTGACAATTTTTAAACAATTTTTTTGCTTCTAATTTTAAAAGGTGATTTTGTTCCCTTTCAAAGCAACTTTTTTTTTAGTAATCAGGAGGGTTGTAGTTCAACTGAAATGAAATTAATGATTTTCACTTAATTGTTGACATTGTTTGAATCTGAGTTTATATCTAGACAACTTTTTTTTTTTTTTTTTGATTTGGTCATTTTATTGCAAAAGCCATTGTTCACTTCTTTCTTTTTTTTTTTTTTTTAAAACCCTGAACAAAAATTATATTTACTGACTGCTCTGAACTCTTCCTACAAAACCCGACTTCTTTTCATCTTTTTTGACTGTATTTAATTTAGGGCATTCATACTGTATCTTAAGCTGCCATGAAAAGTCCTGCAACGGTTAAGAAAGGACATGGTGCATGAGACCTAAGCAGTTGGTCTCTGGGTTGAAAGGAATAAACCGCATCTGCATAAGGTAAACACCTCGCTCTGTTAAGGCAAAGGCATAAATCTCAGTGGAAGACCTAGCCCATAAAAGGTATCAAAGAGTCCCACCCTATTAGCTTTCCTTAAAGCACACGGTAATTTATCTTCGTTCTGCAGTGACATGAGATAAAGTAATAGCAGAAAGGGGAGGCTCACAGCTCTGTAAATAGATTCTCTCCTGAAAGCCTGTTTACCCAAGGTGAACTTCTGGCCTTGTTGAAAGCGGTGGCAGAATTCCCATCAACCTTATCTGTAGTGGGGAAGGGTTCGAAAAATGTTCACTTGTTGTTGAACATGGTGAAGCTGCATTTATCCCAGGACAGATTCAGTGACAGCACTTTCAGCATAACATTCATTAGACTTGGAACTTGTTTCAACACTGAAATTGCCCCACTTCATTATGGTTAAACGAGGGCAGCTCCCCTATCATTGATTCCATTTAATGAAATTTAAGCAAGCGTAGCTTGTTTCTATACCAGAAAAAGGGGTAAGGCACGGTAGAATAAGGCACCTTTATACTGATTTTGCATCTACATTTTATGTGTTTGTGTATCAGGACACGGAGAGAGTGGAACTAGAACTGGAATTTGGCTTTTTGGTAGAAGACAGTATCTTTCAGCAAAATATTTATACCAAAATGAAAACTGTGACGGTCAGGCTAGATAAGAAATGGGAGCATTTAAACACATGCCTAGCTAGTTGCTAAGCTTAGCTCAAGGCTAAATTGCAAGCTGGCTGTAGTGTATTTGCAAAGAACTCTTCAGAGGTTTGAATGATGTCACTGGGACCTTTTCAAGGCAGCAAGTCCATATAGTCAGTCCTTTTCTCTCCCAGTGGTTGGGTGAAAAACATGCTCCAGGAACGGTGGGAATTTTGAAGGTTCCTGAAACTGTAAAGTCAACCGTCTGAATTCTCTGCAGTGTGTCCTGGCTGCCTGTGGTTGCCCAGTGCCAGGCACAAGCTGTCTGCCTTCCCAGGGAGGCAGAGGGCAGGAGAAAGCTAAAAGTCAATGGAAGTTCAGTAGCAAGGGAAAAAAATTCATCACAGCGCAGGCAGCCTGTGCCACCCACTTAGTCCTCAAAACAAATCTCCAGCAGTGCATATGCTTGCAGTCAGGTGACTTTTGAGATAACATGAGACTTTACTCAGTGTCACAGAGGCAAAAAAGGCAAAAGAAAAAGTCTTAGTAGAATAATCAGAATATTCATAATTGCTACAGGCAGGAAAAGAAAGAATCTCAGAGGCCCTTTGAGCAGTTCAGGCATCCCCTAGGATCTAGCTGACGGACCTTACAAATAGAAAATTATATAAATGAAATGGTATTTGCACCTAAGGGAAGCATCTGATTAGGTGGAATCCTGGCTTTATTCACATTGTTAGAAATTATGCTACAAGTGGTGGTTTCAGTAATCTTTTAACTAAGATCTTTACCCTATAACTAATGTATGAAGGTAACCACAGATAGCAGCATCTGTTTGGTCAAACATGGCTTTTAAATTATGCTTGTCCCAAAGAACATTTGAATCAAAAAAGAATAAGAATGGGAAAACACAAAGACTGAAACAAAAAAATCAACCTTTAAGTAAAAGGTTTTGCAATACCCAGCTCATAGCTCTGAGAGAGTGACCCAAAGTTGGGGAAATTAGGATTTTTTAATGGTGACCAATTAAGACCAATGGTGACCTTGGTCTTAAGTAAGACCAGAGCAGATCGCTAAGATGATCATTGGTCATTTTGAAATCCTGGAGGTATCATTCTGCCAATCAGTTTATTTCCAGGAACAATGATATATTCTCATTAATGCTTGAATTACCTGTCAAAGCTAAAAGCTAGGAATAGAAATCAGAAAGTGGTATCTCAACACCTTCTTTAAGACATCAGGGAGAAAGTCAACAGTTCCTAGACATTTTATACTGAGTGACTGCATGCATGGCTAATTGCTGTAGTTTTCTGCCTGCAAAATGAGACCTGCTAAAGAAGATATTAATGCCTTTTTACCCATGTAGCTCATTTTTACTATTTGTCATAGACAACGTATAGAGTCATTGAGATTAAACACATCCACAATAGATGTTGAATTAACATATTAAAAGCTGGGTTCTCTCTTTTTGCTTGATGCAAGACAGCTTCTTAAATTTCAGGATTCCATAAAGTATGTCTTTATTGATTCGTTTATATTATGACATATTGGTACCTTACTATTGAGTTGTTATTTGTCAGTGCAAATTTTACTAGTGTTTTAAAAAGAAAAAGCCAATACAACTCCACATCAGAAAAACTAGCTCAAGTTTTCCATTTATTCTTCTCATTTGTTTTTGTGTATCAATCACAGAGGTACAGTTGTCACAAAAACCAATATGTGTGTGTATGAAAACAACAACAAAACAGGAGGCTATGGTTCACATTACTATGAAGACTTAGACAGGAGAAGGAGTAAATCATAAACATGATTAATGGTATGACCTCAGTTTTCACCTTGAGTGTCAAACTGACACTTATTTCCCATTAATTCTATTGAAAGTCAAAAGCAAAATACAGAAGACACATTAAAAAAGACATTTTAAAGACATAAAATAGCTGTTCAGAGCTCTGTGTCATGCCAAAACATTGAACTGAGTTATATCTCGGAAAAGGAAAATGAATATTTTTTATTACAGAAAAATTACCATAGAAAAAGTACAAAGGAAGACAGACTTGAGTCATCTTATCTTTATATGATTTTTTAATTATTATTTCAGCTTATGTTTGCATATATGTAGCTTTTTATATGAATGTGTATACACAACTATAATTCATACATATATTTCTGTACTTTCTTGCAAAACCATACACATACTTGATGAAAAGTAAAGTTAATGTAAATTTTAAGAGACTGCACTTGTGACAGTTGTTCAACTACAAGTACACAAGGTTTATTGTGATTACTTTAAATTGAGAATAGTTTGTTGATAGAATATGGAAGCTCCATCCCAAGAAACATGTAATAGAAATAGATTTATAAACAGAGCAATGTGCAAAAGAAAATAATGGTAAATTTTGAACAACATCGCTGCTGTGAATTAGATGATTTTTTTTTTTTTTCCCAGAAAAAGCAAAAAAAAAAAAGGGAGGTAGTATAAATACAGCAACTAGGTAAGGTTGCCTACACTGTGCTAATTCTCTCCACACTCATTCTTCCCTTAGCCTACTGAGTGAAAAAGACCATTTAGTGGCTTTAATAGTGCAGAAAGTTATACTACAAAAATGGACCACATATAAGTGTTCAACACAGATCTGTAGAAGCAGGAATTCCAAGAACATCTGAAAGTCTGATGTACAGTCCCAGTGACTTTTGCTACTATTTGCTCACAAATCATTGAAGAACTTCTCTAGGTATAACCATATGACTTAACACAAAACATGGTAAACATGTTAGCAATTATAAGATCAGATTTTTGTTACAGCATAGATTTATGATAGGAATTAGTCCCTTAAAATTCAGGTTTTGCTTAGTGTATTCTAGGTAGTTCAAGCAAATCTTTTTTTTTAATAAATATAAAATCAAATATAGTTGTATGAGTGACTTCAGGAAATGAACATGCACTTTTTTATTTTGAGGGACATAAAATTTTAATGATGGCTAAGATTTTCTTAATACTGGCTGGGTGACTGACAAAAACTTAAGCTGCAAAATAGAACAGATTGGGTAGATATGCTAAAATGTTGGTCCCTATCTTGAAAAGATAAAAAAATAAGAAGTGCTGAGTGATTCTAGCTTTGTTCTCAGAATGATGACTATCTATCTGGTGATAGCTAGTGATTAATCCATACCATACGATGAAATCAAGGTCATGATGAGTTATTGTTAAGCATTAATTCAATTCTTAGCATTATGAATACAGCTATA
Source organism: Haliaeetus albicilla (assembly GCF_947461875.1). Taxonomy (NCBI): domain Eukaryota; kingdom Metazoa; phylum Chordata; class Aves; order Accipitriformes; family Accipitridae; genus Haliaeetus; species Haliaeetus albicilla. The sequence continues at coordinate 11,998,754 of NC_091500.1, read as the reverse complement.
TTTAGTTTGTTCTATAAATATTACCCTTAGCTAACTTTCTTCAGAGCCTTCTATAGCTATCCCTTGAGATATACATTAGTTGAAAAATTATCCATATATCAGGGAAGAAATTCTACAGCAGGGAGAAACCTAGTCATTTTTTTGGTATACCATCATGAGAAAGCAGAAGAAAAACATTAATGAAGAACTTTAATGAAATCTTCCTAAACAAGCTGGTAGCATGTAAACCTCTCTGATTGCATTCTACAGAGAGTATAAGGCACTAAATGGACCGTTTCAGTAACTGTCCTCTAATTTCACTACTTTTACTACTTGATGAAGTCACAAAAATGCATTCGCCATCTAAATGAGTGAAATTTTCCTTTTTGGCCAATAGTTAGGCTTAGTGTTGATTACAGAAATAGGTATTAGCTAGGAAGAGCATCTGCTGTGGAATAATGGATGCACCCAGTTAATAGTGAACCAAGACTGGGCAGGGATTTTGTTTCTCAAGAGGGAAGACTTCTCACAGTAAAAAACAGCTTTTTTTTTTTTTTTAAAAAAAAGGAATCTTCTGAAAACCATTAACGACATCCACTCTTTTTTTTTTTATGAAGCCATCTGCACTTTCTCTTAAAGTCTGAGTTAATAATTTGAAAGCAATAAAGAGTAGAAAAAATGCAATCATGCTTTATAGTCTTTTTCTTAGCAACTCTTAATTATATTGCTTCATTACTTTAAGTAAATTCTGAACACTTTCTATGGCTAATACAAAGGCACCATTTTTTTCCCCGTGAAACTCTAAACTAAAACTAATTCAATTCATGTTGGAAAGCAAAGACCATAAAACTAAGTAATTGGATGAAAAATCAGGGACTGATGAGTGATGAATTCCTCCTTGCATTAGTGTCCATTTTGTGGCTTGTAAAGTCTTTGCTCTTTCAATATTGCAATTTTGTTGCAATGTTCAGTTTGGTAATTAGGTTTTTGAATGTTGCTTCATATATCAATCTTAATTACAAAATAGATGTTTAGCTACACAGTGCGAACTTTGAGTGATTTTGGATACCTGGATTTTTAAAAACCTGCTACTTCAGCATCAGGGAGAATTGGCTTTAAATGCTGTTAGCTTGGGCACTTTTTTTTATCCTCATCCATTCAGTAAAGCACAAAAGTGAATCTGTGAATTTTGCCAATCATAAAAATAAAAATTGCTTGACATGATACAAATGAAAGACTGCCTGAGACAGAAGTTGACCTTTCATAATCTCAATATTCTGTTTTCCCAGAAGTTTTCTTAGTATGGTCTCATGAGATAGGGCATCTGGATGAGGGTTGAGAAAGGAGGATTCAAATGTTTACATATATATTTAGATGTATGTCTCAATGTCAATATATTTTAGAACAGCATGTAAGTCTGTCCACCACTCTTTTTATCAGCACAGAATACAGTTTCTATAGAAGCTGGATTTCACTGCTGCATGTTGAGAAGGAAGCTGACATACTGAGCTCCTGAACCATCTGTGCCGTCATTGCTCTTCCATGAATTCATTTTGAATACCTACATGAGGAAAGCCTCTCTAACTAATGCTAGTTTGTTTCAAAGACTTCTTACAAAGCTTGGATTACTTCACAGATGTTTCAATAAATAAAGTACTTCAATTCTCACTCATCTTTGCTGTGATTCTTTTTGTACCTCCTTCACCATTTCTGAGTTTGTCATAAGAAAGTGTGTCTTTTTTATTCTAAGAGACAAAATGCAATGGAGAACAGTATTAATCAGAAACAGTGAGGTTGTGCTGTTTTTTGGCATAGGGCAATCTTTTATTAATACAGTGATGAAATAATCAGTATGCTTCAGTGCCAAAATTGATTATTGCCTCCCTGGTTTTTTGACTTTTTTTTGTTGTTTTTTTTGGTTTGGTTTGGGTTTTTGTTTGTTTTGTTGTTTTTTTTCCTGCCCCACTTGGAGTTTTATTTTGTCTGCTGAACATCATATTGTGTCTCTGTTACAGAATCTCTGGATTTTTCATAGGCATAGGCTACAGACAATAGAATAGTCACTCGAATGCAAAAATACTGCCTCGATCAGAGAGTTTGCAGTCTTTTTTGTTCTCCTCTTGCAATGGTGGACATAACATTGTCTTCTCTCATTGCAATGGACAGATGGCACTCTCGCTTTCTATCTAACATGCCTCTGAATATCTCAAAGGAGGCCTTAAAACAGCTAAATCTAGCAGTTTTCTGAAGGTGCTGGTAAATGACTGAGTTTCTGTGGCAGAGATTGAGAGGAACATTTCTCTAAGATCACCCAAACTCTGAGGATCATCAACTTGGGGGCTAACTGTTTCACCACCTGAGTTTAATGACAGTGTTTGGCCATTCAGAATTAAAATCCTATGAGACAGATGTTAACCCAGCAGTATTTGTGTCCTTGGAAGTCAGAAGACATATCAGTTTGTGCCTGAGGAGACGTTCCCTGACTATTGCTGAAAATCAAACATTAGAGAGTCTCTTTCAATGGATTTGAGTCCTACATTGTTTTTTCTGTCATATGCACGGAAACATAGGGCCAAGCAGCTGGTCACTGTTGTGTGTCGAGTCCTCACAGAAGGGAAATTTCCTGCCATTTTAATCAGAACCTATAGACGCTGTAAATACTGTCATTTAAAGCAATAACAGTGCTGTGTGGCTTTTGTTTAAATAAGAATTATAGTAATGAGTTCATCGTATGAAATTGTTAATGAAGTTATATCTTGTAGTTCCAAAACTGTCCAGAACTTGGAAACTGGAATGGATAAGATGGAAAAAAATCAACTAGTCCTTTGGTTGTGTCTAAGGCAGAGTTAACTACTGAACTTTTTCTAACAAAGGCCTTACTGATGAAAACTACAAGGGATAAAAATATCATATCCCATATCTGAGTTGTTTATCTAGCAGATGACTATCATCACTGTTTGAAAGTTTTACTCCTAACTCATCTAAATCTCTTTAGCTGCAATTAAAGCTGTGTAATGCATGACCAAAATAACAGTTAATTTCCATCTTCTTTGAGATGATTTTTTTACATAGCAAAACATAGAAGAAAACCATAGTAACATATCTTCTGTCTTTTCTATATAGAACAAATACATTTTATTCATCCTTGAATCTCCCAGTTGTTTTCTGTCTTTCCTGAAATATTCTATCTGAAGCCTTTCTGTCTCTAATAGGAGTGACTGTCTAAAAAAGTTGATTCTTGCAAGCTTACTATCAGATTGTGATCCACTAATGCACATACGAACTTTATATACAAGCACAGTAGTTCTCTATCTTACACTCAATAGAAACTGCATGTATATGCACTGGAAGTACTCTGCTTTCTTCCTTGCTTATTTGCATCCAAGGATTTTTCCAAGATGGTTCTCTGTTTTTTTAAGAACTTTAAAAAAATTTCACTGTCCTCCAAAATGCGTTTATGTATGATCATCTGAAAACTTAAACATACATTTTACTTTATATATTACATGTATATTACATTATATCTACAAAATTATGGACGAAATGTGTGCTAGAAACTTTTTAAAGGCCACAGCAGAATCTCCACTTAGTAGTTAATCCAGTTTAACATTGAAATATTGAAGGACACTCTCTGAGCAGAGTTTTCCAGCCCTGTTCATGCATAACCATCCTGAAGTGGTCTTATCAAGACTGTATTCCCCCAGCTTCCTTACAAGAACATTGCCAAAACTCTTACCCAGCACAGAAGAATTACCATCTACCGTCTCTCTTGTATCTCCAAGGACTATTTCCTGATACAGAGGAAATAGTCATCTCACTGTTTTATCTGACATGATTTGTTCTTTACAAATCCATCTTATTACTCATCAATTTCTTTCAGGTGATTTCTAATATATTGTTTCTTTTTTCCTGCATTTTTTTCAGGATAAGAAGTTATACTGAATTATCTCTAATCCCCTCGCTTATGCTTTTAGAATCAGGCACTGTATTCACTATTTTCTAGGCTTCTGAAACATCGTTTATTATCTAGGAACTTCCAAAACAACCATCAAAATCCCAGAGAACCAGTCATTGTGTTTTATTAGTGCTTACACGGTTTAACCAGGAAGAGAACCAAACCACAGTTGTTAGAGCACACCTAGCAGGGACTTTGGTGGGATTTTACAAGAAAAGATGTAAGTGGTTGAGATAATACCCAAGAAAGAAGAGTAGGTATCCTTCTTGCTTTCTTCTTCTCTATCTCAGTTCTTCAACATAGTAAATCTAAATCAAAGCAGTAAAACCTTGTATTTCTCCATGAAGTCTGCAGATGTTCTAAGCATGGCATTTTAAAGTCAGTTTTCAGTCTGACATCACAGAGGAAGTTAAAAATATACCTTTCACATAGGGAAATTGTTATAATGAAGGCTCTCTCTTGGCAGAACTTCATAATGAATGTTGAAATATTAAGAGGTTGGTAAGATTATTGTATATCACAGAATTATTTAATCATAAATCAGATTAGATCAGGTATTGTAAAAGATATATATAGGACATAACAGGTGCATTAATAAGAGCAAAATAGCAGCAAGGAATCACATTACTAGCCTTGAGAAGAAAATCTGTCATAATTGTATTAACCACTGCATTCTGGTTCTAGGTTACTAGAGAAAATTACCTATTCCAATAATGTATAGAATGGAAAAAGGTTTGATGTGTGGTTTATGCTTGCCATTAGCCTTTTTCATTTTACCACTGTAAGCTTTTTATGGTGCCTTATTCTTGGCCAGGATTTCAGTATGTTACTTAAATAAGTAAGAAATAATACAAGTTATCAGGTTTGGGATTTGGGGGTTTTTTTAGTATTCTATTTGGAATAGAATAGGCAGAGATTATTTTGTGTCTATATTTAAAGACAAATTTTTGACTGGTCATCTTTATGGAACAGTTACATACAGACCTGACAGGTGCATATCTTCCATTAAAATCCTAATGGGCATTGAGGTTGGGATTTGCCAGACATCACGGCAAGCTCTGCAGCGTTCACAGCATAATGAAATTAAGTGACCTTTGCTATTTGCATTCTTGACATGGAGCACACCTGGGACTTACATGGTTGAACAGGCACTGCTGAGGAACCACTTTTGCTGTTACAGCATTGAGTCTGGTACAGTGGCTGTAAGGATTTTAAAGCTGCTTCATAACCTCAGCAAAAACTGTGAGATTATTTCCACTCCTTCCTTCAAACTCTGCTGAAACTCCTGTTGCCCGGCTGAGTCTTGTCCCATGTCCTCTTCTAATTACTTAATACTTCATTAATTAATTGGAGATCTTATTTTTTTCCCTTCTGGAGCTTTTTGGAGCCTCTAAGGGTTTGGGTTGGTTTTTTTTTTGTTAGTGCTCAGGAGCAGATGCCATCAGGCATATCTTTGACAAGAGTCCGTGCCCTTCAATATGGCAATATATAATTGTAGTGTGGTCAGGAACAGACATGAAAAATAAAGGAAATAAAAGAAGACCCAGCAAAGAAATAATAACAAAATAACCTGAAGACTTATTTTTTGGGGATCATAAGAATAGAATCTAGGAAAAGGAGTACTTTTGACAACTAGCAATTAAGTTACATCTCTCTAAACTTTTGGTCTCTAAAGGCTGGTCTCATCCTTGCCTTCCACTGTAGGGAATTCTTCAGCATTTGAATGTATTCTGTAGTCTGTTTTAATGGGTTTAAAGCTTCTCTCTGAATAAGAGAAGATAGTGAAAGGTTGTAGAGGAAGTGATCTGAAAGAGGGCTTTCACCTGAAAGGTTAAGTAGGACATAGTCCCAAGGAAATACTTCTTAAATTGTGTAGTATCTATCAGCATTAAAAACTATGACATGGAATGTCTTATTCTGTACCAACAAAGTGGGTCTTACACTAATGTTTGAAGTCCTCAATTCTGCTAGGACCCGACTGGGCCAGTCACAGTACAAATGCATGGAAGAAGGCAGTCCTTGCCCTCATGTACCCAGTCAAGTTTTCACCGTAAAGGATGATGCAGCTATACTGCAGTACTTAGACACCTATTTTAGCTGATCTGCAGTCTGAGGATGCAAGCTTTCAATCAGATCACTTTGTGAACCCATTGTATTTTCTTCAGTCAGCATTTTAGCATTTAATCAGCCCAGGCATTTTGATGTCTAATATTAGTATATAAATTATTGCTAGTAATACCTTTTTTCATTCTGTGTATTCCAAGGAATTAACTTGCAGACAAAATAAAAAGACTTCTTGTGAAGTGCTGCAGGCTTTACACAAGATGTTGTTTCTCTTACTTCTACCTTCCATAGAGCAGAGCAGCTCCAAAGACCGGTACCTTGGAGTGGAGAATCCAATTCAATGATACAAAATACATTTGTTGCATAACACAAACTAACAGGAGTTCAGGCTAATGCCAGAAGAGAGCAGGAAGTATGTTGAGAAGGAACTACATAACTAGGTAAGTAAGTTAAAAGCAAGATTGTTAATATTTGTAAGAAAAGTGATCTTCAAAGGAATAACATTAATCATTTAAAAAAAAAGGTTGATTATTTCAGAAATGAGTATGACATGGTTTTTGCTTCACTCAAAGTGTATGAGTATTTGTTTTTCACAAATAAAAGTGCTTTTTTTATTGAATAATGTCAAATAATGTTTCTGCCTTTTCTCTGGTGTTTTTTATTTGACTTAGTGTGTTGTCATGAGTTTTTAAATTTACTTTTTTGCCTCTTCTTGTCATGGCTTATAGACAATTCTGCAGGGGATTGATTATGTCACACATGTGCACACACACACACACACTCATTTTCACAGAAATAAACACGATTTCTTAATCAGTTCTTGATTAGGTATCTCCATATTCAAATGAGGCTCAGTCAATGGATTAAGGAAGTCTCCAGTGGAACAAACACCTATTTTCTGTACATCAAGCACAAGAAGGAGTGAGATACAGCGACTACTTTTGGCTCGAAACACTACACTTGTGCTTTCATGCCTATTCTAGAGTATATTTCATTAGCCATAGCTCCTGAAGGCCAATGAGCCATCCAGGAATTTCTGGTTCACAGGTGTTTCAGGTACCCAGCTTTCCTTGGAAGTCCTGGCCATGCTGTTTCTTCCAGTACATGGAGAGGAGGTAATCGCTTCATGTTGGCCCAATACTACAGGGAAACTCCCAGGCTAGAGAGGTCAGTTATCTTTCCTTCACCATGGTGGTAGGGTCAGAACTAGACTCTGGACTGAACATTAGACATTGACTGAGGCATCCCAAAGAGCCAGACACTCAAATTTTTGGTCTTGTAGCCAAGAAAAAAATGGTGTCCTTAGTATCCTTGTTATAGCAGAATAACTTCTGCAACAGTTCATGTAGGAGAGTCACAAACACCTCAGACTTTTGGAAATTTTTTTTAAGGCTATGAAAAGAAAAACTTAGTATCTTTGAAACAGAGATGTGGATTAAGTCTGTTGCTATCAACCACTGATGCTGGAAAGTTACCAAAGTACCCTGGAAAGCAAACAGCAATCGCACATGGAGAGGCAGAGACTAGGTGACAGAAGACTTTCAGTGACATTCAAGATTAAAAAAATATTTTTAACTGTCTCAGAAAAATTTACACAGTGATATTTTACATACTTCACACATTATCCCACTTTCTAAATTTGTTTCATTTCACATGTGAATAAAGTGGAAATCACACATCTGTGGTTTTATGAGAAACTTTTCTCATGTCCTGAAACTTTGGAGTGCAACAGCCTTCACCACTTGGGATGGGTGATATCCGAACATTGCAATGACACATGTTTTCCCATTTGCTAGCCATGTGGGGGAGTCCTGAAATTCCTAATTAGTACATGGTACCTTCCTGGAATCTGAAATGAGAAAAACAGGGTTATTTCTGAGATTATTCCCACCGTGGGAAAATGGCTTGCTACTGAGCTTCTGAAATGTTTAGAGACATCACTGGTGAATGCTGATGATAGTCACTTAAAGAAATAGGTGAGGAACTCTTTACTAATACCTGAAAGGGCAACACACATGTATGTGTGCGTGTGTGTTTGTGAAAATTGCCACTAGCTTAAAAGGTAATTTCTTTGATATCATTGTGTGATGCTTTGCATTGCTTCAAGCTGTGTTTGATTTGTAGCCTGCTGTTAATCTGGTTATAAATCTTAATACTAGAAAAATTAAGATCATCACCATATCAACTGCTGAATGAATTGATCGTGAAGTGCAAGACAAATGAGCAGGTGACTGCAACAGGTTTGGCATTCTGAAGTCCCCAGACTTCCCCTGTTGAAGTAAGAACAGGAAAAATAAAATTTTGCAAATCTGACAGTAGTTGTGATTACTTACAAAGTCTGAGAGAAAGAATGAGACAATGATGACTGTTCTTTCTACTACATTTGGTGGAAATGAATGGGTATATGCATTAGGAATATCATAGACTAATTCTACAGTTTTGTGAAAAGTTAGGAAAGTACTTACTTTTTGAATGAAAGTGGCAAACATTAACAATATTAGTAACCCCTTTTTCTCTTTTGTTTCTGACTAGCTTTCATTTGGGTTGTGTCTTACAGAAGAGGCCTTTCTCATAGAAATCATTAGTCACTCATATGTACTACCATCATTATGACAATAAGGAAAATGGAGAAAACAGAAATCAAATTAATACTGTGCATTAGTATTGCACCTAGTGTTGCACTTCTTATTTGCATGGTGGCAAAATTTAGCATCAATCTCATCTGTGCCTGTGAGTAATATAATCTCACTGCTCCTAGTAATACCTGCAGTGAGCTACGAAAGCTCAAAGCAATTACCTCCCTCCTTTGACATCTAACTCACTTCAGAGTCACTGCTTTCTAGGGTACAGTACTGCATCCGATAGATATGGCTGCATTGTTTTCCTACAAACATGCCCTTCAATTTGCATACATGAAAATTCATTTTGATTGATTGGACCCAATTTACCAAACAATGCAGACTGCAGTGCCTGGTTGTCTTTTGTCAGTATTTTAGTCTCTCATCAGCCTTCTTTAGATTTATGATCTATGGTTTTATGACTATTTGCTGAACATATGGAACACCCCTAGAGTCAGGAATCTCTCAAGTTTCCCAAAGGAAACATTTTTATTTTATAACATTTTTTTTATTAATAGCTTCTCTTTGGGATCATTTTTTAATCATTTTTTTAATCTATTCACATAGACTTCATTTACATTAAACATTGATTCCTATTTATGCAGTTGTAGATGAATCATCCCACCAAAGACTCAATACCAAGAAGTGTTCTTTATTTGGGAATCATTTTTGTTACCTTTTATTACTTCTCCACTATCAAGTGGCATGGTGCAAAAGGAGTGAATCTGTAGAGGTTGCAGCTCTAAGGACCTGTCATCTACACTACATGCATTTCAGTGGTTTTACTTAATGCTAGTTTTAATGGCACTGAAACCCCGAAATGGCTGGTACATGTGGCTATGGTGGGTGCACAGCAGGAACCAGTCCCAGGCATCCTCTAGCTTCATCAGTCCAGAAGGAATCCAGTTTGTGCACTGCTGTGAGATGAAAACCATGAAGTGAGGCTGGATGCTGATTTGCTTTAAAGTTGTAATCCCAACACTATAAAAAATGCTCACACAGACACTCCTTTCTTTACAAAACTAGCACAATCATCTGAAAATGAGCCTATTTGACACCATGTCTCTATAAAATCCTGCCAGCTACCAGTCTTTGATTCTTCATAGTCTAAATCCCTTTTCCATTTTCTTCATGTTTGATGTCAAGTTTATAACTAGCCAGGTCATCCTGCTCGACACTTTTAAGTAATTGCAAAGTACCAACACACTTTGAGCCTTTTGGTATACTCCCCTAATTGAGGGAACAATAAAAATTAAACATTAAAGACCAGAGATTCCCAAGCAGTCTCAGTTAGAACTTCTGGATATAATTTATATTGGGTATGATAATTTGAAAATGAGTTTAAATGTAACAGATAATGGCTAATATGTTACTAATGTCCTGGAAACATTTGTAAGCATCAGAGAGTTGCAAGCACCTTTTTTCTATTTGTTTCTTTATTCCTCTAAAACAGGAGATCATTATATCCCTTTTGGTAGCCCTAGCAACTTTACCATTTTTGTCTAATAAAAAGCTGTGACTATTAGGATTTTTTCTCCCTTTTCAGTTCCTTATGCACTTCAGCTCCTTCTTCTTTCTTTTTCTTAAGACACTGAAGTATGAATTTCCCTAGATTTTTCACTGATGTCTTCAGCTTCTTATTTTTTTATTTTTTTCTGATGGCCTTTTCCCAACTCTTTTTAATGTAACTAAATATATTGTGTATACACTTATTTCTAATTTTCACCTTCAATTCCTTTTTAGAAAGATGTTTGTATTTCATATATTCTTTCTTCATTTTTGGAACCTTGACACTTTTTCCTTCCTAAATTAACTTCCCTTAACAAATCCCACTTTTGATTGACATTTCCATCTCCATTTTTTCCCATTCAGTGAATTTTACTTGTAATACTCATTAGCTTTCAAGGTTTTTTGACAAGTGAGTTTGCCTCTGTTTCCAGGAAAAAAATAGTAATTAGTTTTTGTATGAGGTTGTATTTGGTATTTGCATTGTCTTCCAAACAGAAACTGGACTAAAATTCTTTCCTAGACTTGACAGCTATTAGCTTGCAGAAGAGATGTTTTAAGGAGGATGCCTGATCTGGGCTGGATCAAAGCTACCGGTTTAGGGCTAAAAGGCATGCTACCTAACTGGTAATATTCAGCCGTGGTTCATTGCCTGTTTAGTTGACTCAACTTTCAGTAACAAAGGAGCCAGATGGTGCCTGAGTGGAGATACGCATTGCATGCATTTAACACCAGGTTTTCTGCATATACACTTAGATGTATTACTGTCTTCATAATCACTATAAGAGCTCTTCTGCAAGCTGTATTAAACAGTAATGTTTACTGAATATATATCCATGTCCCGAGAACAACATTGGGGTCGCCTCACTCTTCTGCAGAACTTGTCCTCTGAACTGGTTATACAGATAAAACCAAAATAGAAAAAATCAACTTCATATTTTAGGATGGGGTCCATATCCTTGGTTAATGCCTGTTGGTGTCTGTTAGTTTTGGAAGAGCTGTAACTGCCTGGGCACATCACCCCAGAGATTTTCGTCTGCTCGTGACATGCTTCCTTGTAACTGGAGTATTTGTAGATGCAAACTTGACTAAGTCAACTGTAATGCAGAGATATTCAGTTACTGACTTGCATGAATTTTTCAGATAACAGAGTTCTTGCCTCCCTGGTATCTCCTCTGTGATTCATCTCATGGAAAAGCGAGGAATCTAGCCCAGACTAGGTGCTTATGCTACACTTACAATGAGTGGCACTCCCAAGGGGAAATTTGTCTCATGTTTTTCTGTTTGCCTTCTCTTTCCAGTATGTGTTTGCTTTATGTAGTCCTCAGTAACTGGACAGCTGTTAAGTGTTCAGGAAAAAAAACCCAGACAAAACCAAATAAAAAACCACCCACAAAACCCTCAAAAAGCTGAAGCACAGACCCTTGATTTTTGGCAAGTTCAGGTGTCTCTGGGCAAGATGGTTGAGCCAGACAGAATAACAAATAAATTAACCACATCACAAATTCTTGAGTTAAACATAATTCTGAAATTAGCATTTAATGAACCAAATCTTTAAAGTTAATTTACAATTATACATGTCTCTCAAGCAGAAAGCTCTGAACCCATTATTTGGCAGATTCCAGGGTCAAATATAGGTGCAATTTGGCCTAAAAATCCTTTGGCTGGCAAACTGGTCAAGAAAGTAAACAAATATGCTGGTCTTGGCTTTGGGAGTTATAGGCACATTTTAAATAGAATTGCCTCTAAACACAGCTGCAGAACTGAATCTCTGATGTAATAAAGCTGTCTGGTTTATGGCAGGCATGCACCAGCGCTGCTGTGATGGCTCAATCCATTAGAATCACAGAATGACAATAACTTCTTTGTGTATTACAAATAAATCATCGCTACCACTCAACATGTTTAGATAAATTGTACATCATCTGGTGTAAGTTTTGCTTGAGAAATATAAAGCTGTTGGAGTTCAAGAGTATGTAGAACTAACAGAGGAAAAGGTTAAAGTTTTTATCTGTTTCCTCCATCAACATGTTTAATTCACTGAAGGGACTTAACCACATGCATTTGGAAAATTAAAGTCAGAAAACTAACACTAATAATTTTCTCCTCCTACATGCAGACTCATCAAGCCAATGAACTGTGAATATGTAGAAGCCTTTTAAAAGGAGAAAAAAAACTCATGTAAAAAGTCTAGGCAAGATCCTTTTACTGGTGTTTGAATCCAAACAACCTCACTCTAAGACAGAGTTGTAAACATAAGATTTTCAAAGCAAGTGTTCATCTTGTTTTTAACTAGATTTATATTTTTGCACTCATAAAAGTAGGGAATCATTTTGCTCCAATTTGCCCATATAATTTTGTTCATTTAAATGACCATGACCATAGTTACACTCTGAAACCATCACAGGGGAGTTGCCAAAAGTGCCACTACTTTTTGCATTTGGACCCACAATTTCCTGTTCACCCATTATTGATATATGTCTTCCCATGACATGACATGAGGTGAAGTAGGTGATATATGTATATAAATATATATACATATATCTATCCACATGCATGTGCCTGTACATAGACATAGGCATAGGCATAGACATAGACAGAAAGCTGGTCATGTGTCGACTTGATGACTCATAAAAATGAGGAGGGGTGCCATTTTTCAGTATTAATCTAACTTCTGCATATTCAAAAAAAATTAGAGTTTTTATTTGATCAGTTGGGCACTCCGTAGCTTCCTGTATGCTATAAAAGCAAATTTTGAACTAGATGAGATGACTGGAAAAACTTCTCTCCCTTATCTCAAAGCATTTGATGTCCAACATGAGTCAGATAATGTTTTTGGAGATCTTTCTTTGAACTTTTTTTTTCTTGAAAACATGCCTATGCTAATTAGATGTTATTTTTACAAGATGTGACTTTCCTAAACTGATATTAAAATAAAAAATAAAACTATATTAAATGAAGTTCAGGAAAAAAAATATTTCTTTAAAATCTGAAGTTTGGACTAGATTATCTGTTACACAGTGCTAAACTGGTTTATGTTCCGAATCTGTTCCTTTCACTGCAGTTTTCAGCCAAAATCATGTGGTTCTCAGCCTGGTATAGTTTAGAGCAGACTAGGAGGTCAGCATGAGCCTGTTCACAAGTTCACAAGAACAGCCAGGAAACAGTTTTGATCAGCGTTCCACAAGCTGAAGGTTTTCATATCCAAGCAGCACTTGCAGCTGGGAAGTGTGGCTGGTTTCCAGATTATTTCACTATGCTTCTCAGAGAGGCTGGGATGAGACTGGAGAACCAGCTTGGTACTGCCAGTATATTCTAACTGAATTGGACAAGTTTGGAAAACTGATTTAATCAGTTAAAACTAGACTAGAACCCACAAAAATACTCACTAAAATCCTGTTGTGACTCTAGTTGCAAATTAGCTGCTGTTTCTCCCCAAAAAGGGCAATTACAGTTTGACAAGAACCAAATTCTCAGGAGTTTCACTGAGTGAAAATGCAAAGAGTGAAAAGTAAAGTCGTCTTCCCTTATAGCTGCAGTACCTTAGTCGTCCTTGATTACTGCAAAGGCTGATGTTTTTTTGGTTAGGTTACTGGAGACAGTGCGCCCAGTCTGGCATCATCCTGTTCCTGGAACACCCTGAAGCTTCAAGTCAAACTCCAGCTGCTGCGTTTTGTCCTGGCAGACAGCAGTCTGAGCGGTGTGTCAGTCAGAACAGGCAGCACCACAGCTGCAGCATGGCGAGTTGCTGTGCAAAGTGGACGCCGTGCACTAACACTCATCTAAGTGAAACACAGCTCACCTTATCAAGTAAGAATGTTACACACACTTTATGCGGTTATAGGCACCTTTTTTATGCATAAAGTCATGAAAAAGCATCAGCTGATTTTTTGTTTGTTGATTAGCACAGTTGTTGCTCAATTAAATTACAAGTGTCTTTTATATGCTCAATTCTAGAAAGAGAAGCCTGAGACTGCAAGTAACAAACCGTTTATCCTAATTTAAGCTACTGATAAGCAGATGGACATTTTTCTTTGTTACCATATACCTCCCACTCACCATTGCTATGTCTCATCCTCTTTATTTTTCACCATGTTTCTTTCCCTAAATTATGGCTCCAATCTCTACTGCCAGGGATGGTTATTTGTAACAACCTTCTCCATGAAAGCAATAACATAAAAGCTGTGAGCTCAAAGCAGAACAATGCCGTCTCTGAACATTTTGAATGGGTATGATGGTACAGAGTGGCTTTTGCCAAGAAAAGGAACTTGCAGTAACTCTGCTGTGATACGAGGAGAGGTCTGCATAGTAAAGACCTTATTTTTGAGTTTTGTCTTGGAATACAGATGTCCTTTGACATAGCTTTAAAGAAAGAATCAATAAGAAGACTGAGAAGAGAGGATGGTGAAAGAAACAGTAAGTGCTGTAGTTCAGACATGCTAATCTTAATATTTATGAGGTGGTTTCAAAAAGACTGGAGGAAGTTTGGTTTGGACAGGACAAGATTCAGCAATGGCAGAGAAGAGCTGGTGTCATGATGGTTGGACTCAATGATCTTGAAGGTCTTTCCAACCTAAATGATTCTATGATTCTGTGATTCTGTACTGCCTTTTTCATCTTAGAATCATTTGGGTTGGAAAAGACCCTTAAGATCGTTGAGTCCAAATCTTCTCTGTAGACAGAAATGTCTGTGCAGGACACTCTCTCATTTTGGCAGGATTCTGCCTCATTTCATCTGACGTCTGTCACTAAATGTCTACATTAAAAAAGCAAAAAGCTTCCCTCAATGCACTAAAAGAAATATCTGTGGAGTTTGTGACTGTGGGTTGTTCAGAAATAACCAAAAAAACCCAGTCTAGTTTAGATAAAGTTTAGTACTGGATAAGGACACGATCAATACATTAGTGATCATTGTGCAAGGAAAGAGAGATCAAACAGCCATTCTTTTGGCATGCTTTTCACTCAAAGTCTTCCAACAAGAGAGAAATATATGAAAATTAACAGGCTCCACTGTCTGACACCTACACCTACACACACCCCCATCTCTTTTTGTTTAAAACTATAAAAAATCTATTGTTTAGAAGAACCAATTTTCTCCTTAAATCCATAGATATTTAATTGACCAGAATGGTCTTCAGCAGTTCCTATCTGAATGCACTTTTTCACAGTTCTGTTTGCCTCAGGATATAGCTCAGCATTACTGAGACCTCACCTTCTGAAACCAGGGCTGAGTTTTAGCCCATTAGAAAGAAGAAGCTTTGATGATTGATTAGCACCTGTAAAATAACAGCAATGACTTGAGATTGTCACTTTACAGACTACGTCTTCTGTACGGGTCTCATGCTTTTGGAAAAGTGTCTGTAGTGCCATCTGTTGTCCTCCTAATGGGCAAAATATTTCCCAAGAGATTTTCCTCTAGCGCTAGGGATTACTTATCACAATGTATGAAATATAAGTTGTTAAAGCTTAGAGACAACTCTATGCTGGTGTAATATAAAAGCTGAAGGGATTAGGAAAAGCACAAAGTAATTTTTTTTTCTGTAATGAGTGCATTAATCTGAAAATCACAACAGGATCTTGAAACTGGTATTCTCACTGCACACAACTATTTATGTGAACCTGCTGACTTTTGGCCCCTCTTGAGTATCTGTGTTTCTGAACTTTTTCCATTTGTCCTCAAGTTTTATGTTGAGAAGTGTGCTGGTTTTGGCTGAGATAGAGTTAATTTTCTTCATATTAGCTAGCATGGGGCTTTTTTTTTTAATTTGTGCTGGAAACAGTGTTGATGATAACACAGGGATGTTTTCGTTACTGCTGAGCAATGCTCACACAGAGCCAAGGCCTTTTCTGCTTCTCACCCCACCCCACCAGCGAGGAGCCTGGGGGGGGCACAAGGAGTTGGGAGGGGACACAGCCAGGACAGCTGACCCCAACTGACCAAAGGGATATCCCCAACCATATGATGTCATGTTCAGCACTATAAAGCTCGGGAAAGAAGAAGGAAGGGGGACGTTCACAGTGATGGCATTTGTCTTCCCAAGTCACCATTACACGTGCTGGAGCCCTGCTTTCCTGGAGGTGGCTGAACACCTGCCTGCCCATGGGAAGTGGTGAATGAATTCCTGGTTTTGCTTCACTTGTGTGCATGACTTTTGCTTTACCTATTAAACTGTCTTTATCTCAACCCATGAGTTTTCTCCCTTTTACCCTTCCGATTCTCTCCCCCATCTCACCAGAGGGTAGTGAATGAGCGGCTGTGTGGTGCTTAGTTGCCAGCTGGGGTTAAACCACGACAAGAAACAGAAAAAAACCCCAAAATAGTCTTGGAGTATTATGGAGATACCTAGATGGAAGAAAGAATCACCAGGGTACACAGTTTGAGGAAGGACCTGATAAGAATAGAGAGTGAGACGAACACAATGTGCTCACTTTTCCAATACTAGATGCCAATGTTGCAATTTAGCTGTAGGTCTCCATATTCTGTAGTCTCAGGTGAGGCTGCAAGTCCCACTTGATTTTGGACTTGATAGAAAGCGACCTCTGGTTAGGCAGTGTTATCATGGGAGCAGATGGAGTATAGGCATCTGGACTAAGCTATTTGCCACTAGCTGGAGGGCTGGATGGTTGTCTTGACCATTTTTAAGGAGTGACACAAGCTTAAGTTCTCCTTTGGTATTTCTTGAAGGTACCATGTCATCCCTGCCAGAGCATGGCTTTATGTCCATACAACGCAGATATGAGATGACTGTGCCCATATAAACAACTTCTATTTACAATGTGCACTTTGTCCAAGACGTTCTTCTGTCTTGTTTATTAATGGTATATTTTTGGAGCTTTCCATTAGTATTTATTTATTGGATTTTAATGGTCTTGCCAAGGTTATGAGTGCCTTGGCAGGAGGACTTGATAAATTCTTTTCTTGCTATTGCTGGCTTAGTCTAGCTTAGTCAGATGAATTCAATCATGATGGTGACATCTGGCAATTTTTGCAAAATAGAGCCCATTAGAAGTCACTTCTTTTTAAAATCTGACTGTTCATTAAGTATGAACAATTACTCCTCTTTAGATCTTTTTAGCATATTCATAACCAAGATTTGCAATAATATCATTGTAATAATTTATCATAAAGTCAGGTTGTGTATACCTGAACACATATAGAATATGCATGCATCTTGATACATTAATAATTTTTTTTGAGCAGTTAAGGTACTTTATTATCTTCTATTTATGCTGCAAATATTATTTATTATTTCTTGCATTCTATTTTTCAAGATTGCTAAGATCAGTGTTATATATTATTTGGATAGATTAATATTTCAGACATCTTTCATCTAGTTCCATATTAAAACAAGACATTCTCAATTCTGTCATAAGTTACAAATAATGGTTGTATTACACCAACAAAAAAAAGCAATTGCACAGCTGGTGACATTTATGTGCCATAAACTATGAACTAATCTGTTTTAAAGGGAAATTAGTAAGATAGATTTATGAAAACTGGAAGGGTGCAAAGTGAGGATTATGCCACTGTTACTTCCATTTACTTTTACAGATCAAATACTTCCTTTTTTTAACATCCTGAAATCAGATGTCAGGTCTGCCTATCCCTGGCAATCAACAGAACTTCTACCTTCCCAGAATTTGGTGTGCAGTCATTCATCGACACCTTCTGAATACCCTTATAGGTTCTTGACCATGCTCTCTCCTCCAGCATGAAAGAGGTTTGTGCAATAGCATAGCCAAAGTTCTTTCTTCAAACATACAATCATGCAATCACTACTAAAGAAACGGATAATGGAAGTGCTGCTTATATCCAGTTCCTGCTCAGAGTTAAGCTTCCTAATCTTGATAATTTTTGTGCAGGATCTACCCTAATATCAGCTACAAGTTCAGATAATTAAAGTTTATATTCTACATCCAGCACAAGGTGGATTTAGAACAAGCTATCTGGAGATCACACTGCCTCTCTTGTTACCAGTGCATTGAGCTAAGATGTCTGTTTAGATAGATTTGGACTTCTCTGTGGCTTTTCATGTGAGAATGACACAATGTGATTTAGTCATGAATGAAAGAATCCTAGAAAAGCAGGTTGATAGAATCACTGAATCAAACAAACATTCAAGCTGGGACTTCCAGAGGTCTCTAGTTCAATCTCCTGCTTAAAGCAGGGACTACACTAAATTCAAACCAGATTACTCAGGGCTTTGTTCAGTCAGAGCTTGAAAAGCTCCAAGGATGGAGACTGCACAGCCTCCCTGGGCAGCCTGCTCCGCTTCCTTGTCTGCCCTCATGGGGAAAAAGTAATTCCTCATTTACAGTCAGAATCTGTCTTGATTCAATTTATGCCTATTGTTTTTCATTCTTCCACAATGGACCATATATACAAATATATATATAAGACATATATATATATATATATATATACACATCTGCTTTTAACTTACAATCACTGTCTCTTATTTTCCTGCTATGCCCCTTCATAAAGAGCCTGGCTCCATCTTCTTGGTAACCTTCTCTTAGGTATTGTAAGGCTGCTATCCGGTCCTCCCCAAGCCTTTTCTCAAGGTTAAACAAGCCCTTTTCCTTCAGCCTCTCTTCATACTTGACGGGCTCTATTCCCCTGACTGTCCTTTAAACTTGCTCAACTTCATCAACACCCTTCTTGCCCTGGGGAGTCCAAAACTGGATGCACTCTTCCAGATGTGGTCTAGCAAGCACCAAGTAAAGGGAAGTAATTGCTTCCCTCAAACTACTGGCTATTCTCCTGTTATTGCTACCAAGGATGCTGTAGCTTTCATCACTGCCAAGTGTCCCCCAGGATATCCAGGTCCTGTTCAGCAAAGCTGCACCCTAGCTGCATGGTCACCGATCTGTACCAAGACAGTTGCATTCGCTGAATTTCATGAAGTTCCTGACAGCCAATTCTTTCAGCCTGTCTAGATCCCTCCAAGTGGTAGTCATGTCCTCAGGTGTATTGACTGCATCCTACGCTTTGGTGACATCTGCAAATTTAATGAGAGTGCATGAGAAACTACGTCTCATGAACTGCCAGTGTTAGGGTCCCACAGTGGCAAATTAGCCCTCTTGTCCTTTTCAGCCTTTAAGACAAACACTGTGAAAAAATTCATCAGGGAAGAATGGCAATTAGAAGTAAATGATGCACAAATCCCCAGTAAATATTCCCTGAACATGATGACGTGGATCCTACCAACATAGTCCAGTACTTCGGTGGCTGAAGAAGTTTACAGAAGCTGAACGCAGCAAAAGCAGAAGTCACACCAGTGGTGAGGAAACTAGAGGAGATCTGATGCTTTGATACCGCTGGGCCATGCAAGGTATGCAGAAAATTTCTTGCTGACACTAAGCTACAACACAGCAATGCTGCACTCCTGTGCCAGTGGTGAGACAGAGAATCTCATTTCACTCCTGCTGCAAATTGTTTGGCCTTAGTAACTCACGTTTTCATCACCTCTCAGGCTTGTGACGTACCTGGGTATAAAACAAGGAGATGGATACTCTCCGGGTTCTGGCATACAAGGTTAATCAGCTCATCTCCCATCTGCTCTGTGCTCAATGGAATGAAATATGCAACTCTAAAAAGAGCAGATCAGCAGAGATAATCTGAAGCACCTTCTTCAGGAAGATGTTTCTTTCTGTTGACATCAGCAGGAGCTTTTTAGGTATTTTAACTATTAACTGTCTAAATTTGCATAGCAATACATATCCTTGAGGTCTTTTACTTTCAGGATATTCCTGTGAAAGAAGAATGTTTATGTCCCTAGCCAAGCTATAAGAACACAGAATATTCCAGATATTGAGCTCTTTCCCATTTTTTTTTCAGCTTCCCATAGAGTTTTTGAGCATGTTTGGATTCTCAGTTTTTGCCTTTGAATTACCCTATAGATTAATATTAGGATATTGAAGAGACAGCCCAAAAGACTGAGGGGAAGATTCATCTGATAGCTCTGTTGCACTGGCAAAAGAAAGACTTTTAGAATAAAGTTGAAGTTAATCTGTAAAAAAAGAACTTTCTTGGATGCAGCCCCAGAAAGCAGAAGGAGCACTGGCTGACAGCTATAGGTTTTTAGCATCTTCTTCCACAAGCACAAGATGAGTTTTGGCAACCTTGCCTCGTCTAATACTTAGCAACAAACATGGTCACAAAGAAACCCTCCTAGATAGTTCATCAAAATCATGGTCTTGACTAACTATCAACACAAGGAAACCATTTTGTTTAAGTTTACCTATATAATTATTTGCATAGAATGAAAATTCTGAGTCTACTACATCTTTTCATATATTATGCTATAATCTAAGTATAGGAACTGCAGGAGATTATTTAAAGAGCAAGATAATTTATTTCCAGGTACTCTATAAGATAAGGAATAATGCACGCCAAGGATGTGGTAAATAATCTCCAAAATTC
Source organism: Haliaeetus albicilla (assembly GCF_947461875.1). Taxonomy (NCBI): domain Eukaryota; kingdom Metazoa; phylum Chordata; class Aves; order Accipitriformes; family Accipitridae; genus Haliaeetus; species Haliaeetus albicilla. Next base: position 11,978,206 of record NC_091500.1, on the reverse strand, counting down.
AACTGAATTGAGCACTGCATTTATACAGACCCATATTAATCTACATAGGTATTGTTTCTCTGTCTATCATTTAAAATTTTATCAATTCTTAGTTTTTATTTAAATCATTTGAAAGTCTAAAAAACCTTGCAGACTCAGACCAGATTTCAATCATTGTGTCAAAGGTATTATCAGAAACTAGGTATTTGCAAAGTCACAGATTTCTTGCCCTTGAATAGGAGAGTCTCTTGAGAAACAGCTGTGGAGTATTTGGGAATCTTTACATATAGTAGTCTTCTTATGGTTACCTAGCTTCAGCTTTACCCAGGGAGAAACTGTCATTATTATTTCCCCAATACCTACAATATAAATCTGTAGACATATAAAGGGCTACTGGGTTATGAGCTATTTATTTTTAGTCCTTCTAACCCCAGATAGCTTTTGTGTGAATGCTGTAGGTTATCATTTATCCACCAGTGATACAATCCACAGCATATTCCAGTACTTCTTACTCGATAGGCTTGAAAACTTGTACAGGAAGAAGTGTACCATGAAATTCTGAATATGAAAACTAAACCCATCTAAAATAACTGCCCACAGGGGGTAGCAAACTTTCACAGCGTCCCAGTGGCTAACTGGAAACTGAAGTTTCCCTATGTACTGCATTTTAAAATATAATTCTTAAATGCACATCCTGGTCAAGATGATTAAACTGCAGTTCTCATTTTTGTCTCTTCTCTTCTTCCTACTAGAACATGGAAAAAGGCTGCCAAAAATAAAAATTGACTGAAAAGTCTGTACTATTTATTTTTTCAGCACAAAAATAACAACTATGCAAAATACAAAAAGTCATGAATTTGAGTGAAATACCCTACTTTGATGAAAAATTGCAACGATTCCAGAAATGTATTTAGAACTGTTCAGTCAGTTGAAAGATTGATATTTCAATTTGCTTTATTTTGAGACAAAAGCAAATGTTGAAATACTAGATATACCACATAGGAAAAGAATTTCTGAACAGCTGCACTTATATATGATTTCTGGCATCATAGTGAGAATGCTAACAAAACTTCCTATAAGGGGAGTATATCTTTTCTATATGCCAACATGAATTACTGGATTAAATTTCTCATAAACATTGTTATCTAATATAAGATACTTATCACCATGGTATCTAACCATCAGAAAGCAACAGAATATAACACTGAAATCTGTTGCAGACGGAATAGAAAATTAAAAACTACATCTCCAAGTCTTCCTTTTGTCCAGCTCTGTTACAAGGCATTGCTTATCTTTTCCTCTCTCTTATTATACTGCTTTATTTTGGCAGTTATTCAAACTAACCAGTGGAAAAGTGTTATCAATGTAAGTTCCATAATTTGGCTAGGAAGTAAGAGAATCCCAAGGAAATATTTCTTCATAAGGAAATATTGCTATATAAAAAAAGAAACTTTTTATAGGAATTTTCATACCAGTCTGACAACCAGAGTCATGACAGGCTTTAAATTACATTATCAACACAAATAGGAACATCATAGTCTCTATGACCCTATGCAGCTGTGTTTTAGGGACTGATATACTGCTCTGCTATCAGTTTTAAGTTGTGTAAGATAAAGAAAAAACCTATGTGTTTTTAGGTAGTATTCTGCTACGCAAGTTTGGGTGTAGATAGTAGAAATGGCAAAAATCCTATGGTAAAAGGTGAAATCTTACAGTCATCAGATCTTATAGACAACATTTAGAGATGTTAATAAATACTAACTGTGGAACCATTCAAGTACAGAAATTGCTTGTAGGACTACACTCCACAAAATGTGTATCAGGTAGGTAGATTCGTTTATGCAAGTTAAAGCACAAATTATATTTTGCAGTAGAACACAAATTCCTCATCTTTTCACACACACTAACGCAAAAAACTTAACACTGACTTAGCCTGTCAAAATAAAATTCTCGTTAGTAATCAGGCAGCACCTTTATGCCTCCAAGGTAACGTGAATGCTTCAAATGACTGTTAAGTGTCCTGTTTGATATAATTATTTATTATGCATTTAAGAGACATCAAAACTACATCCCCATTGACTACAGCCTAATGTGATGCCAGCTTAGACTTTTCACAGAGATGTTGCACTATAAATTCAGTATTGCCATGCTAGTTTATCTGGTCTCTTAAGCACTTGGCTTGTAATTAGCAGCGGTTTGTTTATACTGTTCTGCGTTGCTCTCTCAAAGCCCTTCTCCTCTTTGTTTCCTTACTCCAGGAAATTTATTTTATTTTTGCTTTGAACATAGATGCCATTTTGCACCTGATGTTGAAGAATATCATGTTCTTTAAGTCATGCTATATCAGCTAAAAGAAGATGTAATTTTCTTGATACAGTCCATAGTTCTTCTTAGAAATGCATAAATTGGTATCAAAAACATTATTTACTTTGATACTTTAGATAGATTAAATTCAAACCCTTGAAATCTCTGGCAACTATGCAATAAGTATGTATCAAGAAGTTCCGTATAACATATCTGCTGTAGATTATTAAACACCCTGTTCATCACTATGCCTTAAGAGAATGCAAAAGCCAAAAGCAAAAGTCCAAAAGTCATAACGGTAATGTAGCAAAAACCCCCACATCCCCAAAACAGAGGAACTGATCATGTGTACGCTTTTCTTGCTTTACTGCTAGGCAGCTGTCCTTTACTAATTTCCCTGCCCAGCCTGAATTATTTCATTTATACTCCTAAAATCTTGTTGAGCCTCTTACTGCACACACTACTTGTGCAGAATCAAGAGTTTTCTTAAAACACCGCAGAAAACGTGGATAGTTTTTAGGTATACTCTTAGCATCAGTGTAAATTAGCCTGTAAATTTTGTTTGGGTATTATTTTAGGATAAACTGCCTCAAGCCTGCATCTTTATTTAGGCTTTGTGTAAAAAGTCACTAGAGAAAGATTTGGTTTTAGAGAAAATTGGTATTTCTTGACATACTCTGAAGGAGGGAAATGAATATAAATGGAAAGGGTTTAATATCTGCACAGTTCCATTCGCAGACCACCATTAGTTCCAGAGATTTCCCAAGAAGAGAGGCATCGGTCACTTCCAAAACATACTTCCCATAACTATACCTCAAAAGGAGTTGTGAGAGCTACAGAAATCTGAAGTCATTACTAGGTCTGAAGAGCTATAGTTTAGATTAAAATAATATATCTAAAAGGTGTCCTATGCCTCTTATGGATGACACTTGGTATGATTTAATCTGGTCTATTTTGTCCTAATGCTTAAGCAAAGCCTCATTTTTTTTTCTTGTTTGCTTCTTCATTTTTGGGGGGGGTGGTGGTGGAGGTGTTTGTTTGGGTTTTTTCCTTCTCAGCTAATCTAGTAGAAACCAAAACTTTGCAGTATCAAATCAGATTGACCACATTTTCGGGGGAAGGAACCTCACATCACAACTGGGAAGGCTGAATTTCTTTTCAGCAGTGAGGAGGGCTACCCTGTGCCAGCAACCACCCCAGGGAAACGTCCTACATGCAGGACCACAGGAGGCCCAGGTCTGATTTGAGCTTTGCAGTGCTAAATGAGGTAAATGACTTAAACCTGGATCACTCTCATCCCAGATAAGTGTCTTGTTCACATGTCTATGCTTGGGTCACCCATGAGAACCAGTCTCAATTTCATTGCAAAGAAGAAAAATAATGATGCTTCAAAGAATTGGAAAGCTGTTTTCTTACAATCTGCTTTATTAAAGGCTTGATTCTTAATGGCTTTTTAAAAATCTTTGGATCAAGTCTTCAATTTCTATGAAGATATAAATGCAGATATTGTGCTTTTATATAACTTAATCACAACATCCCTTCAGTTAACATGTATACATATGTATGCATGTATATACAAGCACACATTCTTCTGGGTCAAGTCAGAAGTGCACAGACCTTCCAAATTCATTGTAAACTGGATAATCAAAGAATGTAAATTTAGCTGGTTTTATTACTGAGATTAACAAAAAAGAATCCTGAAGATAAATTTTCTAGCTTTTTATTAACCAAGCTATAAACTCACTGCCTAATAGTCCCTTTGGGAAACTATTTCTACAGTTTGCCAGCCAGAATCATCCAAAGAACAGAAATGAGGGGAGGGTGACAGAAAGCTGTTCTAAGAGGTAATCCAAAGAGGAAAAACTGAAGGTCCCTGCATTCTGGGAAGCAAATTGAAGGAACGCCAGCTGTGGGGGGAACTAGAAAGTCGAATTATTTTTACATTTATTTTTGTAATGTAACGCAACTATATGCTTTATTGTATATTCCGTTAGTTGAAAGGCTATGAGTAGATTTTTTTTAATTCAGACTTTACCTTGAAATAACATTTTAATATGTTCTAGAAATCTCCTTTTCCCCGTCCAATTACTCCTATCACAAAAATTCTGATGGGATAGTCATTGCCTCTCTTGTATGAACCTTGAATTAAGAATTTCTTTTAATTTTAGAAAGAGACAGGGGAAACATTAAAGCAGGAATTATGTCACTTTCCAACACCAGATAAATTCATAACCCAGGCTTTGTAAACAAAGTATATCCATCCAAAGAATGCAGTCAACAGGTAGCTGGACAGGCTGGATCGATGGGCCGAGGCCAATTGTAGGAGGTTGGCCAAGTGCCGGGTCCTGCACTTGGGTCACAACAGCCCCATGCAGCACTACACACTTGGGGAAGAGTGGCTGGAAAGCTGCCCGGCAGAGAAAGACCTGGGGGTGCTGGCTGACACCCAGCTGAATATGAGCCAGCAGTGTGCCCAGGTGGCCAAGAAGGCCAACGGCATCCTGGCTTGTATCAGAAATAGTGTGGCCAGCAGGAGCAGGGAAGGGATTCCTCCCTGTACTCAGCACTGGTGAGGCCGCACCTCCAATCCTGTATTCGATTTTGGGCCCCTCACTACAAGAAAGACATTGAGGGGCTGGATCGTGTCCAGAGAAGGGCAATGAAGCTGGTGAAGGGTCCAGAGCACAAGTCTTTTGAGGAGCGGCTGAGGGAACTGGGGTTGTTCAGCCTGGAGAAAAGGAGGCTGAGGGGAGACCTGATCGCTCTCTACAACTACATGAAAGGAAGGTTGTAGCGAGGTGGGGGTCGGTCTCTTCTCCCAAGTAACAAGTGATAGGACAAAAGAAAATGGCCTCAGGTTGTGCCAGGGGAAGTTTATCTTGCGTATTAGGAAAAATTTCTTCACTGAAAGGGTTGTCAAGCATTGGAACAGGCTGCCCAGGGAAGTTGTGGAGTCACCATCCCTGGAGGTATTTAAAACACGTGTAGGTGTGGTGCTTAGGGACATGGTTTAGTGGTTAATTGTTGGACTGGATGATCTTAAGGATGATCCAACCAAAACGATTCTATGATTCTATGATTATAAGCAGTTGCTGTAATACGTATTTACATTTCCCTTAACCATCCTTTTCAGGGATGCTTTCAGCCATTTAGAAACAGTTCAGCTGAGAAATACCTAACTTCTTATACATGATTTATCATTTACTAATTTTATTAGTAATATTTCACTTGTCAGATGTATACAAACATCTCTGAGCAACAGCAGAGGAAGTTGTGTAAGCTGAAGTTGCAGCAGAATCCATCCTTAAATGTTTCATAACATTCTGGTTCATATCTTGGTGCTCTATTGCTGTTCAGTACCGGCGAATCAGATTTAGAGAGGGGGGGAAGGGAAAGAAACTGCAGGATAGTAAGCACTTTTGAAACTCCCAAGTCTACATTAAATTAATTGCCAGTGCAATTGATAAATGATTCCATGCGCCAAATTTTTAATATTCTAGTGCAAAGCATCCCTCTCTCCATACCATTAGAAATATTGTCGCAGGCAAAACAGAGTCGACCTGGGGAATTTAACTTAATTTACTGTCAATTAACATAAACATTTGATTAGCCCCTTGTCATCGCTGCAGGCTACGCTCAGGCCCATTGGTGAGGCAAAAGGAGGTGCAGCAGGTTGTGGTCAGTGCGTAGCGGTTTCTTTCTGCCGCTCTTGTTTCTTACCCTTTTATTCTTCTGTTCCTTCCTTCTTCCTTGTTTCCCCTGCTCTAGTGTGGGTCGTCCGTGGTTGCAGTCCCTTCAGGGATGCCACCAGCTCCACCATGCAGCGCCTCCACCTCTTCTCACCTTGTTGTTCCTTTCTTTTGGCATTTACCTCCTTTTCTTAAACGTGCTTTGAAGGCCACACCTGCAGCTCTGTCCTCCCCCCTCCCAAAGCCTTTCTGATTTGTGCCTCATACAAATATTTATTGCAATCTTAGACTTGTGCTTCCAGAGCAATCTTTTGACCAGTCTAAGCCCAGAGCTAAGTAGAAAAGTACCTAAAGATGCTGAAGGCACTCTTCACTCATATATGGATTTCAACCCTCATCAAGGGCAAAATACTTTCCCCAAGTTTAATGTCCAGTGTTGGTTATCCATAAGTTCTTAGGACCCAAAATAAATTAAGACCTGAAGTGAATAAATAGCATTCTTCTTATTAACTATGTTATGAGAATATTTTTCTGACAGATATATTTTATGGATGCTAGAATTAGACCACCGTCGAAGTTTTCTCTGATGAGTAAAGATTCCAAGACTAAACACCTCTTGCCCAGGGAAAGAATGAAGATTACTTATTTCGCTTTCCTTCTGGTTTCTAAGAGAAACTCCTTAAAAAGGGAGAAATGAGAGAAATTGTTATGACTTTGATAACTAACTCTACAGACTACTTTCAATATTGTTTCTCATTTAATCATAGAGCAGCCGCAGGTTAGACATTAAAAGTTATTACCTTTTTACATGATTTGGAGACTAGCCATATGAAGTGTAATGCAGATTTCTTAGTCTACTTCCAATTAAGCTGCTGCTACTAACCAATACCTTTTACTGTTAACTGAAAGAATTTAATTTATGGTGAGCAGGAAACCAAATTATTTTAATCAGCTACAGAGAAAATCACTTGAAGTTATAGTTTAGTCATACCGGGATGGGAAATACTAACAATAGACAACACTGTCTACACTGAAGATACTTCATACAGGTAAAGACTTATCTTGAGGTTCCCCTACTGTTAATTTGACACCAATATATAATGCATCAAAATAATAAAAATTCAAATTCTGTTACAGTTTTGCCTTTCAATAAACATTAAAAGAAAATCAAAACCCTCGGGATAAGTCATTGTGAATCTGAAGGTTTGAATGTTCTGTTTGGCTATACTGATGGATTAAACACAAAAAAATCAATTTTCCTCATTGAGAGCTTTAAATGTTCTGATGCTGCATACGCAATTTGACTACATAGTGCATCTTTGTGACCCATGAAATAAATTCTCAAATGGATGAATTGTCATAGACTGGATGTATGTTTTAGATTAGAATAGATATAATTTCTATAGCAAATGTGAAGTTTTCCAGTTGTGAAGCAAAAACTGCCAAGTTCTCATGGTTTTAATTAACGGCCAGTTAAATAATCTTCAGTGTTTGTATAGAAAATTCTGAAATGACAGAAAGCATTAGAAATAAAACATTCTTCAGTCAAACAGTTTACGCTCCCCATGGGACTTGCTCTGACATAGTATAAACAGGGCTCGTTTCAGTGTAAGCAGTCAAATTTCTCATTTGTGCAGCTGCAACAGGAGCTGTGGATGGCTACCCATCAATGAAGGCAGGGCAGGCAATGGCAGGGGGTGGAGGTTTCCTTTGCATAACACCAAAATGCACAACCCTCAGCCACATCAACCCGTTTTTTATTTAGGTTATTTCCTGGTTTTGAGATTATTTATAATAGGGTGCCCTCTCAGCACTGACTGTGTTGTTTTCACCCTCAGAAAGGTTCCCCAATGCATGCAGAGCATTTGTAGATGGGAGAGTTCTGCTGGGTAAAGTCACTTAGTAAAGATTTTCCATTGTCGTGGTTTAACCCCAGCCAGCAACTAAGCACCACGCAGCCGCTCACTCATTCCCCCCCATCCAGTGGGATGGGGGAGAAAATCAGGAAAAGAAGTAAAACTCCTGGGTTGAGATAAGAACGATTTAATAGAACAGAAAAGAAGAGACTAATAATGATAATGATAACACTAATAAAATGACAACAGTAGTAATAAAAGGATTGAAATGTACAAATGATGCGCAGGGCAATTGCTCACCACCCGCCGACCGACACCCAGCCAGTCCCCGAGTGGCGAAAAAACCCTGCCCCCCCCTTCCCAGTTCCTAAACTAGATGGGACGTCACATGGTATGGAATACACCGTTGGCCAGTTTGGGTCAGGTGCCCTGGCTGGGCATGAGAAGCTGAAAAATCCTTGACTCTAGTCTAAACACTACTGAGCAACAACTGAAAACATCAGTGTTATCAACATTCTTCACATACTGAACTCAAAACATAGCACTGTACCAGCTACTAGGAAGACAGTTAACTACATCCCAGCTGAAACCAGGACAGTATCCACCCCTTATTCTATACCATTGACGTCATGCTCAGTTCCCATACCTTTAGTTACATTCTGATCAATCATCACCACCTTTCCATCCCTTTGAGACATATGAACAATGAGAGATATAGATATATAAGTATACACACACAGAGATATCAGTTCTTTAGTTCTTTATGTTCATAAAATGTTTGTTGAGTTCATTTAGTTTCTGACTCTGGGCTCCATCTGTCATACCAGTCTGTCTGAGCAGGAGGGATGGTGCAAAGTCCTCTCAGTCGGTAGAGCAGAATTGGGCTTCAGTGCGGTGTGACGAGCAGATGACATTTGGCGCAGCAGGAGGATGGTGTGCACCGTTGGATTGTTGCATGCTGGAGTCAGTTCTGGTTCCACCTCTACTGCGCTTTGCTCAGTTTTATCACAGTTCTTTCTTGCTTGATCCAAGTGATTCTTACTATAGTACTATGGATATAGCATATAACAATTATAGTAATGATAACATACAGTAGCAGGATTATATAGCAACTAATATCATACAGTTTAATTCTGGCTATTTTCACCTAAAATCAAATCCCCTTGAGGCACACATCGGACTTCCCCATCTTTTCGCATCACCCACCAAGTGCACCCAGGCCCTTGAGCAAAAGCAATCCCACGAATGGGTTTACCTTTGCCTGAGGCAGGAGTAACCCAGACTGTTTTCCCTAACATGTTTTTCATGTGCACTACAGGGACTTTATCCCCTTCTACAGTATGTAAAAATTCTGATTGGGCAGGGCCACTCCGATTGGCAGATCCTCTGGTGTTGACTAACCAGGTGGCTTTTGCTAAATGTGTATCCCAATGTTTGAAAGTTCCACCCCCCATTGCTCTCAATGTAGTCTTTAACAGTCCATTGTATCGCTCAATTTTCCCAGAGGCTGGTGCATGATAGGGGATATGATACACCCACTCAATGCCGTGCTCTTTGGCCCAGGTGTCTATGAGGTTGTTTCGGAAATGAGTCCCATTGTCTGACTCAATTCTTTCTGGGGTGCCATGTCGCCACAAGACCTGCTTCTCAAGGCCCAGGATAGTGTTCCGGGCAGTGGCATGGGGTACAGAATATGTTTCCAGCCATCCGGTGGTTGCTTCCACCATTGTAAGCACATAGCGCTTGCCTTGGCGAGTTTGTGGGAGCGTGATATAGTCAATCTGCCAGGCTTCCCCAAATTTATATTTCAGCCATCGCCCTCCATACCACAGGGGCTTTAACCGCTTGGCTTGCTTAATTGCAGCACATGTTTCACATTCATGGATAACCTGCGCGATAGTGTCCATGGTCAGGTCCACCCCTCGATCTCGAGCCCATCTATATGTTGCATCTCTTCCCTGATGGCCTGAAGTATCATGGGCCCATCGAGCCATAAATAGCTCACCCTTATGTTGCCAGTCCAGGTCCACCTGAGACACTTCAATCTTGGCAGCCTGATCCACCTGCTCGTTGTTTCGATGTTCTTCAGTGGCCCGACCCTTGGGTACGTGAGCATCTACATGACATACTTTTACAACCAGATTCTCTAGCTGGGACGCAATATCTTGCCACAGCGTGGCAGCCCAAATGGGTTTACCTCTGCGCTGCCAGTTGCTCTGCTTCCATTGCTGTAACCACCCCCACAGGGCATTTGCCACCATCCATGAGTCAGTATAGAGATAGAGCACTGGCCACTTTTCTCTTTCAGCAATATCTAACGCTAGCTGGATGGCTTTCACCTCTGCAAACTGACTCGATTCACCCTCTCCTTCAACAGTTTCTGCAACTTGTCGTGTAGGACTCCATACAGCAGCTTTCCACCTTCGATGCTTTCCCACAATGCGACAGGATCCGTCAGTGAACAGGGCATATTGCCTCTCATTCTCTGGCAGTTTATTATACAGCGGGGCTTCTTCAGCACGTGCCACCTCCTCCTCTGGTGACATTCCAAAATCTTTGCCTTCTGGCCAGTCCGTGATTGCTTCTAAAATTCCTGGGCGACTGGGGTTTCCTATGCGAGCCCGTTGTGTGATCAGTGCGATCCACTTACTCCACGTGGCGTCAGTCGCGTGATGTGTAGAGGAGACCCTCCCTTTGAACATCCAGCCCAGCACTGGCAGTCGGGGTGCTAAGAGGAGCTGTGTCTCAGTACCAACCACTTCTGAGGCGGCTCGAACTCCTTCATACGCTGCCAATATCTCTTTTTCAGTTGGAGTATAGCGAGCCTCGGATCCTCGATATCCTCGACTCCAGAACCCCAGGGGTCGGCCTCGGGTCTCCCCAGGTGCTTTCTGCCAGAGGCTCCAGGTAGGGCCATTCTCCCCAGTTGCAGTATAGAGCACATTTTTAACATCTTGTCCTGTCCGGACTGGTCCAAGGGCTACGGCATGAACAATCTCCCGTTTAATTTGTTCAAAGGCTTGTTGTTGTTCAGGGCACCATTTAAAATCATTCTTCTTCCGGGTCACTTGATAGAGAGGGCTTACAATCAAACTGTAATTTGGAATATGCATTCTCCAAAACCCCACGACACCTAAGAAGGCCTGTGTGTCCTTTTTATTAGTCGGTGGAGACATAGCTGCTATTTTATTAATCACATCCATTGGGATCTGACGACGTCCATCTTGCCATTTTATTCCCAAAAACTGGATCTCCTGTGCAGGTCCCTTGACCTTACTTTCTTTTATGGCAAAACCGGCTTTCAGAAGGATTTGGATTATTTTCTTCCCTTTCTCAAAGACTTCTTCTGCTGTGTTGCCCCATACGATGATGTCATCAATGTATTGCAGGTGTTCCGGAGCTTCACCTTTTTCCAGTGCAGTCTGGATTAGTCCATGGCAAATGGTGGGGCTGTGTTTCCACCCCTGGGGCAATCGATTCCAAGTGTACTGGACACCTCTCCAAGTAAAGGCAAATTGTGGACGACACTCTGCTGCTAGAGGGATTGAGAAAAACGCATTAGCAATGTCAGTTGTGGCATACCACTTGGCTGCCTTTGACTCTAGCTCGTATTGAAGTTCTAGCATATCTGGAACGGCAGCACTCAGCGGTGGTGTAACTTCATTCAGGCCGCGATAGTCAACTGTTAGTCTCCACTCCCCATTAGACTTCTGCACTGGCCATATGGGACTATTAAAGGGTGAGCGGGTTTTTGCTGATCACTCCTTGGCTCTCCAGTTGGCGAATCAACTTGTGGATGGGAATCAGAGAGTCTTGGTTGGTGCGATATTGCCGCCGGTGCACTGTCGTGGTAGCAATTGGCACTTGTTGTTCTTCAACCTGAAGCAACCCCACAATCGAAGGGTCTTGAGAGAGACCAGGCAGGGTAGACAGCTGTTCAGTGCCCTCCGTCTCCAAGGCAGCTATACCAAAAGCCCATCGATACCCCTTCGGGTCCTTAAAATACCCCCTCCTGAGATAGTCTATGCCAAGGATACACGGAGCCTCTGGACCAGTCACAATGGGGTGTTTCTGCCATTCATTTCCAGTTAGGCTTACTTCAGCTTCCAATACAGTTAATTCTTGGGATCCCCCTGTCACACCAGAAATACAAATGGATTCTGTCCCTTTATAACTTGATGGCATTAGAGTGCACTGTGCGCCGGTGTCTACTAGAGCCTTATACTCCTGTGGGTCTGATGTGCCAGGCCATCGAATCCACACAGTCCAATAGACCCGGTTATCCCTTTCCTCCACCTGGCTGGAGGCAGGGCCCCTCTAATTCTGGTTAGAGTATTCAGTATTCACTTCTCGTAAAATTGGCTCAGAAGTCCCTTCAAGAGGATCGGAAATGAAATCAGCCCTTCTACTCTGTTTGGAAACTGGAGCGGCATTTTTCCTGGTAGAATCCCCTTTTGTGGTGGTTTTTCCTCGCAGTTCACGTACCCGTGCATTTAGGACCGAGGTAGGTTTTCCGTCCCATTTCCTCATGTCCTCTCCCTGATCACATAGGTAAAACCACAGGGCACCTCGTGGTGTGTACCTTCTATATTCTCTCTCTTGGGAAGAGGAGCGCTCACTCCTAATAGCTGAGACATTGGTCCGTACACGTGTGGAGTAGGACATATCCTCTTTGATTTGTTGGACATCCTCGGACAGCTTCTCCACAGCTGCAATGCAGGCTTGTAGGGAGGAGGAGAGATTTTCTTCGTATTGACGGAGTTGGCGAGCCACTTCCTCCACCGTCGGTGCCCCTTCATCCTTCCAGGCCATTATTGCCAATGCGTTGGCATAGGATGATGGTGTGCTCCGTACAAACTTCCGCCACATGGGTCGTGTGCATTGGACTTCGTCTGGATCTTTGGGTAATTGTGGGTTGTCCGGGTCATGATGGATCGTCTCTAGCACAGCTAATTCCCTCAGATATTGAATACCTTTTTCCATGGTGGTCCACTTGCTTGATTGACATATAACATCTTCCTTAAAGGGGTACCTTTCCTTCACACTTGACAGGAGTCGCCTCCAGAGGCTGATGGCTTGTGTCCCTCTTCCAATTGCCTTGTCAATGCCACCTTCCCTGGCAAGCGATCCCAGCTGCTTGGCTTCCCTACCTTCTAATTCCAAGCTATTAGCCCCATTGTCCCAGCATCGGAGGAGCCAGGTGATAATATGCTCACCTATACGGCGGCCAAAGTCTTTTCGCAGATCCCACAGCTCACTCAAGGATAGGGACCGGGTTATTACCTCTGGTTCTGCCTCTTCCTCCGGTTCCCGTGATGACCCTGGTTCACCTTCATCCTTCGCTAAGCGAACTGATTTTTTTGTATATTTCTTTTTCTGTACGGGGGCAACTGATGCTGGTGCAGGTTGGTCCGCTGGTTCAGTTGCAGTATCGCTCACTGGGTTTTGGATAACCGCAGTGTCTGTCACCGAGGTTTGGGTAGCAACAGTGCTCGTCGCTGGGGCTGGAGGGACTGCAGTGCCCGTTGCTGAGGTTTGGGTGGCTGCTGTACTCATTGCCGGGGCTGGAGGGGCTGCAGTGCCTGTTGTTGAGGTTTGGGTAGCCCGAGTTCTCGTTGCCGGGGCTGGAGGGGTCACGGTGCCTGTCGCCAAGGTCTGGGTGCCTGCAATGCTCCTTGCCGGGGCTGGAGGGGCCGCAGCGCCCGTTGCCAAGGTTTGGGTGGCCGCGGTGCTCACCATTTTGTTGTTAGGTCCAGAGACTTTCTCTTCCCCTTGAGGGTACTGAGTGGTGTCGAACAGGGCTCGATAGGCATGGGCCAGGCCCCAGCACGTTGCAGTGATTTGTATCTCTCTGGAGCTGCCGGGGTGACAGCATACCTTTTCCAAATATTTTACTAGTTCTTCTGGATCCTGCACTTGTTCAGGGGTGAATTTCCAAAACGTCGGAGGTGCCCACTTTTCTAGGTACTTGCCCATACTACCCCACGCACCCTGCCACTCATAATTATCCAGCCTTGGGGCACATCTCTGGGTGATCTTCTTAAACAGCTGTTTAACCTTAAACGAGAGCTGAACCACATTCAGAAGTATGCTAATTCCTAGCAGTAGGGCTAGGACCGTGCTAGTCCCAACATTCCAGGAGTATTCAAATTTTTCAAAATTCTCAAACACCATTGTAACTGGACCGAAGGAGAAAGGAGAGGGGAAGAAAGGTACCCCACCCACAGACTGGTTTTCCATGGAGGAAAGGTAAATGGTATAATTATTAATAGTTTCCCACAGATGGCTCCCGCAGTATAAAGGTGACAATGCTAAGTGCAAATACCGGATTAATCCCACAGCTGATGACTTTATCATACCATAAACCAGAGTTATACCATACATCAAAGCGAAAACCTTAATCCACCTCACACGGATGATAAGCAGTAGAAGAGGAACTACATACAGCAAGCGAGGTGATACATAACAGAGCCTTAAAAACCAGAGCAACAACTCTAAGAATGCATAAATCAACATAATGAATGCTTAGGACAAATTTGTTTTAACAAGCTCTGGTCAGGTTTGTCGTTATCTCAACCCTTCGGGCCCCACGTTGGGCGCCAAAAGGACTGTCGTGGTTTAACCCCAGCCAGCAACTAAGCACCACGCAGCCGCTCACTCATTCCCCCCCATCCAGTGGGATGGGGGAGAAAATCAGGAAAAGAAGTAAAACTCCTGGGTTGAGATAAGAACGATTTAATAGAACAGAAAAGAAGAGACTAATAATGATAATGATAACACTAATAAAATGACAACAGTAGTAATAAAAGGATTGAAATGTACAAATGATGCGCAGGGCAATTGCTCACCACCCGCCGACCGACACCCAGCCAGTCCCCGAGTGGCGAAAAAACCCTGCCCCCCCCTTCCCAGTTCCTAAACTAGATGGGACGTCACATGGTATGGAATACACCGTTGGCCAGTTTGGGTCAGGTGCCCTGGCTGGGCATGAGAAGCTGAAAAATCCTTGACTCTAGTCTAAACACTACTGAGCAACAACTGAAAACATCAGTGTTATCAACATTCTTCACATACTGAACTCAAAACATAGCACTGTACCAGCTACTAGGAAGACAGTTAACTACATCCCAGCTGAAACCAGGACATCCATGAACACACTTAAGCTGACATCGTTATGTGACAAAAAGGACACCAGTCATACTAAGCTTTTCTTTTTTTTTTACTTAAATTATTCACAAAAAGATTATTCACACACATATTTCAGTATTTTCCATCATCAGCACAATGTTACAGTATCCTTTATGTGGATTGTTTGACTTTATTCTACTTTGGGAAACATTTAAGCTTATGAATGGAGTTTTATTTTATAATGATCACCATAAAAAGGTGAGGAGGTATGTGGAATAAAGACATCAAGCAGTTAGAACAGAAAATTAGAGAGAAGGAATAAGAGTATATAGCAAGGTATAATTCAGGTTCATTGCTCAAGCTGATGATGCTTATGATAAGGTATAATAGCTCAGTAGGCTAAATATAATAATATAATAATTCAGAAGACCTAAGCATGGAGGTCATTAACTGTTAACCTGAGAGTTTGATACAGTTAATTGTATTCATAGTGCCATTCACTATGTTAATGACTGCATCCTGGGTAGCACTGATAGACATCTGAACAGCTGTCCAGATGTCCACACATAAAGTGTGTCTCTCTTGTAGGATCCTATCTTGAACAGCAGCCATATGTTGATAGCTAAGGAAGCCATCAGAGAGTGAGCATATATAGTGTTTCTTACTAAGACTCTCTCAGCCACCAACTATTTTCGGCTCAGGTCAATTGTGAATTTAAGACCTGATACAAAGACCATCAAGATAAAAAATTTACACTAATTACAATAGTACTGCTGAGGCCTATGGAGAATTTTAGTCTCCATTTAATTCTTATATTCTATTAAAGGTGATTTAGTGAGAAATTGTTCATTACTGACTAGTTGTAGATAAGTGGGTTTGTCCCTGTAGGTCATGATCCTGTAAGTTATTCGAAGGTCAGCTTATGTTTAAAAGGCTGTTTTATAGTCCTCTCCTTTGAGAAAGGTATCATTTAAAGAGTGATTCAGTCTTTTAGCTAAGCTCAGAGAACAAATTAATTGGATTCACTTGCAGAGCAGTCCTAGAAATACAAGCCTTAAAATGCAATGCAATTTTTGTAATTATTATTATTTTTGTGGAATAGATCCTTTAAACTGATGTAATTTCAGTGTCTCTGCCACATCATGAGGAAAACTGTTTCTGAAACCAGCTGCATCTAAGCCAAAGGTTTTTAAAATGCCATACTCAGTCTCTGGGTAACACAGGGTGCCTTAGAGGTCTTTAAGATACAGGAAGACATCCTTCTAAAAACTCCCAGGAGGACAGACAGATATTGGACACACTGCTGTTACTATTGTCTTTGACAGAGCTAATGGCTGTGGCTGGAATTCCGCCCTTCCCATGGTGGAGCCCAGGTTGCAAAAATGGCTCTTGTTTTCACCCCCCAGCAGTATGTATTAATCAGTGTAGGTTCAATAAACAACAGCCAAAGGTCCTCACAGGTCTGGGTTTACAGCCCAAGGACTTCAACCAGCTGCTTTGCAGGTCTCCCTGGTGGTGTGAAGTATGGATGTAGCTAGAAGCCTTAGATAGGTTTCCATTCATTTCTCTGAAACCCTCTGCGCTGCTTGCTCTGACTGTCTCAGCATTATGTGCCTTACACCTCAGAAAACAGATTCTTCATTCAGAAATTAGTTACTTTCAGACACTGTATCTGCAGCTGATGGGAAGCAGAAATTGAGCCGATTTCATAAGTAAACCAACAGTGCTTGTCTTCTCTGAGTTTTGGCGCATGTGACATTTACTCCTGCGCAGACCCGCGTGCAGTGAGTGGTCAGTCAGGAAGTGAAGAGTAAGCACTGTGTGAAAGAGAAGGATGAAGCACTACATGGTGTGACAGAAGATTAAAAGTAACTATTCTGTATCTGTAAAACCTTGGTGGTGCATTTCAGTGCTGGTTATAAACAGTATGACATTATTTGGTGAAGTATTAAAGCTTTGTTTTTACTTCTGCAAATGCAAAGAAAATGAAAACCATCCAAAATATCAAGTATTTCCTCATACACATCTTACAGTCCTATGAAACCCATCATTTCCAGAGAATGTCTTGTACCTTAACATTAACTGAAGCAGTTGTAATGATCCATTGGTGGGGGAGACATAAACTCCATGTCATTGCCCTGGTATAAAACACAGATGAAAACAGAAGTATCTGTTTTCCTCAGACAGATAAGGTCATTCAGTCATCCATGTAGGAGCGTAACCAATACATAGATACAGACCCTGACATGAGGCACTGGATTTTTTTCCTTCATTTTCTGCTCTCCCACTTTTGCAACCATATTTCGTGCATTAGCATTGCAAGTTTCTGGTTCTTTCTTGTGTGAGACACAGGACCATGGGCCTCTGACCCACATGATATGAAACAGTTGAGAACATTTCCAGTCACGGGAAGCAGCAGTAATCTATACCACCCCTTCTGATACATTATTGTATTATTTTTCCACTATCTTCTTAGTAAAAACATCTCAGATTACATTTCTTTAGTCTTGTGAACACTGCCTTGCAATAAAAGCAATTAAACAGCAGTCTTGTTTGGATCCACTTGTATCCTGATGCATTTTCTTCTCAAGTACCAATGAAAGGCAAAGACCAGCTGTTATCTTTGTTCTGCAATAGCTGCCAGCCAGCACTGCCATCTCCACTATAATAGGAAAACTTATCTGCCTCCAGGCACTTTTTCCTAATGAGAAAAATTCAATTGCAGACTCTTACTTGTTGCCTGTGTAGTATCTAACTCGGTGGGACTACAACCTCAGATGGGCTTTGAAGGTGCTATTACAATTAAATAAGAAATATCATCTTACACCCCTGGTGTACATTTTGCCAAAAGTAACTCAACCACATCAGAAGATGGGGCCATAGCCCCTGCCCTGACAATTTCACTATCTAAAGATATAAAGCAGTCACAGATAAGAGAGGTGACAGAAGACTTTAACAGAAAAAGGAAGTGCTGTTGCCATATGCTTTCTTTGGATTTTTTTTAACTTTGATATTTAAATATGAATACCCTATGTTTAGACACTGTGCTCAGTACATCTAATCTAATCGAGCTGAATAAAATTTCTTGAGTGTATTGGTTCTGGTGCTAATGGTCACATGGGGTATAATACTTTCCCTTCATAGGCAATTTTCTTTGACATTTCTAGGAATTGTGCTTTCTACAGTTACAGCATTAATGAAGATGGGGGAAAGAGCACACCGAAGGATTTATATTACTAATTCCATAGGGTTGGGAAGGACTTTACAATTATACAGTAGGATCCTGGTTTAAGACAAGAATGACTGATATACCATAATGCCACTAAAATTCACATGCTATAGAATTTCAGAAGGAACCAAAATACCTCATCCATTGCTGCACTGTGAATAAGTTGAATTCTCATGCTGCATTGCCAGATGCATAACAAAATTCTGATAGCTAAATGCATGCTAATTTTGTTTAGCCAGCTAATGCTTTCCAGTTTATAAATCAAGTGACAGCAGGAGGCAACAACACATTCCAGAGAAAATGAAATTGCCAGAGAAAAATGTTCTCCTGAAGAGCTGCTGTTTACCTATAATGCCAAGACTCTATCTGTAAATAGTAACAGCTTGATTAAAAAAGGTTGGAGTTGAAGCCCATTGCAAACTTATATTTTTCCTGTTAACTCAATGGTGTCTTCCATAGGAGTCAATTCACATTTTGCATACAAAAAGCTTTTCAGAACATGAATCCAAGCATCAAAGAACACCATAGAAACTCAGCTTTGTCCGCTGCCTCCACCTACGGAGTGCTTTCTGCTCTGTCCCTCAGGCCCAGCTGTGATTACCCATACTACTTACGCCCTTTCTCTGAAGCAAATTGCGACACAGCAGCTATAACCTGGTCTGTATAGGTAGTTTCAGACTTCTTTTTGCCTTAGCAGTGATAAATTACTAAGCAACAACAATAAAAATTAAATCCTCTAGTACCAGGAAAAACACATACTTTTCTCATGAAACCACCATTTCATTTGTCCAAATAATCTGTGTATACTGAGGACCAGGTTTTATTGTCCTGAGCTGTTTTAAATTTTCTTATCTTCAGATCAGGTGCTGGAAAAAACAAAAAGAAGTTTCCACTTAAAATTAGAGCAGAACTGCTCAATTTTTCTCTTAAAAGGTTTTTCCATTCTCTAGGAACCTTTATTGCTCCTTTTTTGATCCTCTTTTGAATGACTCAGCAATGTGGCCTTCAGCATTCATGAAGACTTTCAAAATCATCTGTCTGATTCTTGACAACACATTTCTCCAGCCTGTCCAGGTCCCTCTAAATGGCAGCCAAATCTCTCAAGTTTACTGACTGTTCTCCCAGTTTGGTAGCAGCCACAAACTTTTGGAAAGTTCTAGGATCCAAGCCATCAACAAAAACACCGAGCAACATTGGTTCCATCACTGGCCCCTCAGGAATGCTGCCAGTAACTGTCCTTCACTTAGATGCTTAACCGTTGACCACTGCTTTTTGAGTCTGAAGGTCCAGCCACTTTTCTGCACATTTTGCTGTCTACCCATCCAACCCATATATCTCAAATTTCATTAAAGGCATACTTTGGAGAAAACTATGTCCAGAACTTTGTTGAAGTAGAGGCATCCACTGCTCTCCCCTCTTGTGCACAGAGCAGGTCGTCTTATCATAGAAGGTAGTCAGATCAGTCAAATATATCTTATCCTTGCTAAAGCCATTCTGTTTTTTCATAACCACCTTCTTATCCTTCATGGCAATAGCTTTGAAGAATATTTGTTCCATAATCCTCCTAGGAAATGAGAAGAGGCAGACAGGCAGGTAGTACTCTGAATCTTCCTTCTTGCCTGTCCTGAAGATGGGTGTGATGACTTTTACCAGTCATTAGGAACCTCTCCACTTCATCATGACCTTTCAAAACTGGTAAGAACAACCTCACAGAGACACTGGCTGGTTCCCTTAGTACTCTTGGGTGCATCTGTCTGATCCCTCGGACTTGTCTTTGTCTGATGTCCTTAATTCAGTCTTCTACTGTGGGTTACAGCTCACCTGCCCAGACTCTGCTGCCTGTGTACCTGGCAGCACAAGGGCAGACGTTGGTAAAGACCAAGGCAAAGGTGGCACTGAGTGCATAAACCTTTTTGACGGGCTTTGTTACGGTGTTCCCCGCACCAGTCAGCAGTGGACCCGCTCCTAAGGGAACCTCACCCAGCAGACTTGAACACTCCCTGCACAGATTCCTTGAGCGTTAGCATAAACTTTAAGTCCGCTGAGTACCTGTGCCCAGAGCCTTGGCCTCTTGCTCAGTGCAGGTCTCCTACTCACTAGCTGGTCAAGCTTTAAGTTCACTAGGAAATGACACCCGCACAGAACAGAGCGCAAGGTCATGCAGACAACAGCAGTGACTTGGGACTATTCCGAGTAGGCAGCTAGACACCTCTACCCTGCTTCAAAGTTTAAGAGTGTAAAATAATATAGACATATTCAGGCGATGCTTCAGGGCCAGGGAATGGGCCCAGACACTGTTCAGACTCTATTACAGATGCAGACAGATAGAATCTGGCCCCAGGTATCAGGCTTTTTTCTTTTATTTATTTCAGTCACACCTTAATAATTGGTCACTTCCCTTGGAAGAAGAGGTAGCTGCCCGAGAGGAAACTGTATTATATCTTGTCCATGAGAAAAGCTTTTTTGCAAAGCAACAGCACTTCTTTTACAAATGATGATTTGTTTGAGTGCGCATAGTCCAGCTGTTGAAAAATTTTGCATTTGGTAATGTTTTGGAAACTGCACAAATCTCTAGGGCAAGAAAAAGCACAACTGTATCATTTTGGCTTTGCAATTAGAAAAATGATACATTGACTATTTCTCAATAAATGGTTTGTAACCTAACTGAAATATGAGCTAAATTATCAATGGATATAATCTAGCATAAATACAAGGAGTAAAATGGAGAAATTCTGCTTTACAGCAATAAAGCATCACCAATTAACTAATTATTGTTAAATTTTTTATTACATCATAACTATCATATTCCTCTCAGTTGCAGAAATTCTTTCACCAGCTTTATATTTACAGTGGATTGTCTTTTCCCTTTCATTCTGAATATTGCTTTTTTCATATTGCTTTTACCTGCACCTAGTAGAAAATCTCTCTCAAATGATAATTAGCATGACAGTGTTTGCCTGTCCTTCACCTAGATAGGTGGACATGCAGAGTATTGAATGTAAAAAGTTCTTTTGCATTTATCTTCAAGGTTTGGAACAGTTCCTTAATGCTTCAATTAAACTGAAGGATCATCTAATTATTCACAGTAAGGCATAGTCAGTTCATTAGGAAGTTATTCTATAGCCCATTACAAGTTGTCTTTGGAAACTGTTTTTATAATAGTAAATCAAATAATTAGCCATTGTGAGCTGCTTTCTCTTCTGCTGTATCTGTTATGAAGCCTCTTGATCATATTTGTTATGTGCAGTATAATTTGTTCAGAAAGCAATAAGAAAGTTGTTTTTCTGACTGCTTTGAAAGAGTTTTTCATCTTCACAATCATGTCCACATGTAGGGAGTTACAGGCAACATAAGTTACATGCAAAAGCAGTGGTTGAGTGCTCTACAGTGGGTCCAGGTAAAGGACCTAAAATCAAGAAATCCAAGCAAAATAAAGATACTGGAAACAAAGGTCAATTTTGGCTTCTACTTACACAGTGTACTATACTTATAAGAAACTTTTTCCAAAATGGTATACCTAATTGTTACTGTGCTCCTACATGGCTAAGCCTCCTTCGTTGTTTAGTAGCCTTCTCAGTAGAGGTTCGCACACAGCTCTAGCCTAAAGCCATTCATCCATGTGGTTCAGTTTTTGTGGAATCCAATTTGATTCTACTCACTGACAGATCCAAGAGTGCAAAGAAGATCATGCAGCCATGTTTATTTGCCTTCCAGAAACATGTAGAAGTGGCGTACAACAGTTTTAAAAACTCTCCCAATTTTGTTAGATTTGTTAGATTCTGGGCATTGAAAATAATTTATTTTGTTTCTCTCTCCCTTCCCTTTTTTTAAATTCTGAAGCTTCAGGAACACAATGTTTTCCAAAACACAACATCTGATAATTCATTTCTTTCACGCAACTTCTTTAATTTTAAAACACAAGAATTGCTGATTCATTATGAACATTACCTATCTACATTTATTGCTTTTAATTAAAAAAAGGAAGACAAATGCAGTGGTAATTTTATCTTGGGCTCTAATCTATGCATCAGAGGTAAGTAATAAATTACTTTCATCTTCTACTATAAAAAAATTACACTGCGCGTCAAAGTATATCACCTGAATGGCATCTTCACAGGGAGAGTGTCAATTATTGTGAAATAGTCCCTCTGCATAGGAGGGAAATGTTCTGTCATCAGTTTTCCCTCACTGTTTAGACTGCATCATAGGAACACTGAAGTATTTATTCTACAGTGATATTAGAATTCGAAAGACAACGCTACTAATGAAGTAGACAGACAGGTAGCATGACTTAATTTGTAGAACAGATTTTGCAGATAGATCACAATAGATGCCAAATTCCTACATGTGTTATAAATCATTCAAGGAATATTCTTACAGAAATACAATTACTTTCTATAAAATAGAAGAAGCATCACTTTTATAAATGCAAATTATTGGTGTTCCTGTAAACAGAGATCAAATAAAATCTTTCTGGTGTAGGAGGCTTCATAAAAAAAATCCCACCTAGCAACTGCATTAAAAGACATGAATGAAGTACTGGTGAAAGATGGGAAATGAACAGCCCTGCCAGCGAGCCCTCCTTTCATCACAGGTGTGACACACAACTTCTACAATATCTCACTTCTAAATAGATGGTTCAATATTTATAGAGAAACAACATTTTAATACCATATCTGCTAAAAGTCAAATATTCTACCTCTTGCAAAAGGAACAGTTATGTCTCATGTCAGATATGTTATAATTTCAACTTACTTAGAAATGTGGATCATCTTATGATCCTGCTTTAGTGATGAAACGGATGAAGAACTACTTTCCTTGTTAGCCTCAATTCAAACTATTTTCCTGTCCCAAGGTACCAGTAATTCAGATAGTCCCACTTGCAACATTTTGCCCATAGATCACTGGATGTGAATCTTTGCTTTAAAGATCTTTGCTTCAAAATATAAAACACTGTCTAAAGCCACAAGAAAAAACACACAGCACTGTACACGATGGCATTCAATTCATTCCAATATAGCTAGCCTAGCTCAGGAGTCTTTCGTACCTACTGTCCTATGTAAAATGCACCCTGAAAACTGAAAATTTTGTAACTTGGATTGATCAACTCACTAACTGCTTACAGTATTCTGCTGTCACACAATTTCTTGGTGCAACGTTCTACCTATCTAAGATGTACTAAAAGATTTTCTTTATAGTCAGTGTCAGAACTGCTGTCACTTAGTGTTCTTTGTAATTTCTCTGTGCTTTTTTATTTGTCATATCTCCCTCAGAGAGCTTCCCTCAGAATACCCACTGCTTTTTTTAACATTTCAGCCATTTCTTGAACATACAGCAATCACTATGGTTTTGCAATATATTACCACAAAATGCTCATATTTCCCAGAACTTCTTTTCAACTTCCAATATTCTTTTCCAGTAGGAACTAAGATTTCAAACTGACTAGACCTAACACATGATTTATCAGCACAGTACTGTATACTCTCCACTTAGAGAGAAAAATAATTAAACATATAAAAATAACCATTAAGTTGTGCTGCTGGACCTATAACCGCAGTTGTGACCTAAATTATTTTGGTTATGGTATGTAGCTAATGGCATCTCCGACATTTTTGTTGCTCCAAGTTTCACTTTCATTACTAATGACGTGGGCAAGGGTCATGGAGAGAAAAGAAAAGAACAGGTCTTCTGGAGGGGCTGCCACTGAGGAAAGGGAGGGAAGGAAGGAGCCAAGAGAAGGCTGGACATTTGAAATGAAGTTTAGAGACTGAAGGCAGAACTGAGGTCATATACTGGAGCTCAGCTGGATTGCTCCAAAGTCTGGATTCACTCTGGATTGCTTGTCTTGATTTGCTGCCTCATATCTGCCTTTTCCAATGAGAAATTTAAATTATACATTGAGAATTAAATCACAAGTGGTTGAAATATTCAAGAAACAATACAGTAGACTGATATTCAACCACCAGGATGCTCCCTTAATTTTTTTCCATCCTTCTTCTGCTGGGCTGGAAGAATGTACTAATAGTGGAAGAAGGACCATATCTGCTCCTATATTCTTCCCGCTACTGCTTGTTCTTGTTATAAATGCTTCAGCAGTCTATCCCTCAGGCAGTGAAATTACCTCATAGACATCCAGGATATCAAGACTATTGTTCAAAGGCAAAAGTACATACTGTTCATAAACGTCAGCCAGTAGCCAAGTTCTGCTTTTACCTTAAACATTTCCTTTTCTAAATGCACATGGAACAAATATGTACTACTATGAGTAGAAAGTTGAAGTGCCGATAGGACAATTTACATCCCAGAGTGCCTTCTCTGACAAGCTGGAGCCAAATTCATCCTCAGTAAGATTTCTAGTGGAGATACGTGAAAGACTGGTTCTTCTTTCTGTATTACAGACACCAAACAATATTGCAGATTACTCTGAACAGCCACACTCCTGTCTTCCGATACTGGCAATTTATGACCACCTCAGAAGATACCGTCATTGGTCTAAGACTCTGAAGATTTTGGTTCTTCAAATATCATAAACTATTTTGAGAGGGATTCTTTGCAATCTGAGATAAGCTCTCCAGTCCTAGCAAAGAAAACAATCTGTAATAGCAAAAAAAAAGAAGAAAAATGCATTCATCTTTCCTTAATTGAACTTTCTCAGCCAAACCCACACAAAATTCACAGTCTCCATTAATATTACACTGTTGTTTGACTGACTCCACTTAAGCATCTCATTTTATTTTACTTTTACTTCAGTTATTGCTTTTTTCCCTGATGTAAAATCATCTTTCTGCTTTCAATTTCTTCTGTAATTTCTCACTGGAAACCATAATTTATTCCTACTCCTAAAGCATGGTGTCTAATGCTACCACTACTGAATGAAAAGTCACTGAAGTTGTTCTGGGTTTTCTGTAGCAGTGTGATTCAGAACAGACCTGGAGCTATAATCCCCACTGGACTGTATTTTCAAGCACTTTGCTAATGTCTTAGCTAAGTGAGAACACTAGGTAAAAAGTGACTAAACCTCTACCCTGTACTAGCTGACTGGTCTTAGATACCTGTGACTTAAGAAGACCACTGCTTAGCATATGATCTACATAACCCTTCCCTGTTTATGGGTGGCCATAAGAATTAATCATCTGTTTCACAATAAACTGGGAGATTTGGGCAGGGAAAGAGGGGGGGGAGTTCTGTTTTGCACAAGTAAATCAAGGTTTTTTGAAATCTTTTCATAAGAATAATGAGCATAAAACATGCCTTTGTCTCAGAGTAGTCAACATGAGCTTTATCTCCCATATCCCCTTAAATCATATCCCAGTTTCTCTTCCTTTTTTCCCCTTAATATAAGGTCTTCCTTGGATCTGAGAGGCTCTGAGAGTATATTTCCTTCTATGCTGCTGAAGGGAGATTTCATCACAAAAACCATTTTTGTCAAAATTCCCCTCTTTAAGCTCACCTCCAGTTAAAATAAGGTATAATTTTGGTATTGCATACCATTCCCTGAGAAATTATGCAAATGTTAGATTCAGCTTCACTGCTGATTCAGGTTTGGGATATTGCAGGAACAACTCCCCTGTCTTCTTTACCTGCCAAGGAACAGGTAAGAGTTATCACCACAGACAAGTGCACATTTGATACTGACTCACTTCTTCCTCTAGACCCAACATTGTACCAAATCACATCCAAACATTACTGGTGCACACATACTGCTTAGGAGACAGCTTGCCAAAAAAAGAAATTGTAAAACTGGCCATGAAAGTGTATCTGAATGTATTGAATATTTTATCTTCATATTAAATGTTGAAACTTTCCACCAGAAATAATTTTCACCATGGTGCCTTGGTGGAACATGTCACTCACAGAAGATATCCTAATTCTAGAAAATGTTATAATGAGTGAGAGAGACATACAGGAAGAGATCGTTCACTCTTGTCACAGTTTCCTAGTGCTGTTAGACAGAAGGCCAACACACACAAGAATGGGTGTGGACATGATGACTTGGAGCAGAACTGCATTTAAGGCAGCACTGAACAGAGTGCTCTGTTAAGAATTTGTGATTTTCTTCTTCTTCTTTTTTTTTTTTTTTTTTTAAGATTGACACCAAAGGATCAGAAATATTTCTTACGTGCAGTTCTATGAAGTAACTAGAATGGACCCAAGGAGACCATTACTGTCTGACAAACAAGGTCCAAGGTTATATCACAGTACATTTGGTAAAATTTTTAATTGATCTAAGATGGGAAATGATTCTTTTTACCTAAAGAATGTTTAATATTTCACTCACAGTATGTCAAATTGCTTATGAAACATAGGAATCTTTTCCTGCCACACTCCAAGATGTCCAGACATTAGTCTATAACTTCACTTTGTATCGTATTTTGCCCAATTCAATGACAAAAGTCAGAAAAATGATTCACACCAGGATTTGCTGAAAGTCCTTCAGTACAACTTCAAATAGGTATTAGACACTAATTTTCACTTTTTTTTGCAGCATAACATTTAAACTAAGTAATCTGTCATGATACAATAAATTCAAAGCACTGGACATTCTGCTGTTAGGAATTACAGCTACCCAGATTAAACTCTGTGTATAACAGATAATGCCACACAGATTTTGCTTGTTCTTTTTATCCAGTGCCATTTTTTTCAAAATATTTTTTTTTTCTGAGCAGCAAATGGGCATTCCCAGTTGTGTAGAAATCACCTCATGCATTCTGGATACTGTCGAAAGCTTGATGATAAATTATTATTTTATGTACTGCATCTCAGATTAGCTTTCTGCTGCCCTCTTAATTGTATGAAGATTTCAGTTAAACTTGCCTCTCTTTTCCACTGCTGATGCCCATCTCCACCTGGGGTTTGAACTGCCAATTCCAACCATTTCCCTAATAACCTCTCCCCGTCTCAGGAAATCCCTGGTCTATTCCCTGGATTTTTGCACCCTTCCACTCAGGTCTCTGAAGGGGACTCAAGTCATCTCATTCCTCTTGTTTCTCCTCTGGAGACATGATAAAAGGTGGTGGAGCCAGTGTTCCTCCATTTTCCCATTGCTTGCCTTGGCATTTTTCTACTATGTTTTAAGAGCCAGCCCTGCTTATTATGCTAACGTAAGTTATTAAAGCAGAAGGGAACTTTTCTAAAGACAATTGCAAGTTAGATTTGTCGATAAGGCAAGTAGGTTTTTATCTTGTTTGCTGTAAAAATGGTAGTCATTAATTCTAGTTATCATGAAATTATATTGCTGAAAATTGAAGTCAAATAATTTTTTAATTTGAACCATAAAGCATCCTCATAAAACTCAGAGAAAATAAAATTGCAATCATTCATTTCCTTCTCTCTGAAACATTATATTGCAATTTAGCAGATCATCTTTGACTGTAGAACAACGGTTAATTTAAATACTATTAAATCAAGGAGACTTTGCGTAGTTAATGTTTTACAAAAGCAAGATCTACTCTAGCAAAGTCATTTACCTCAGAATCATTATCATTAAATGATCGAAGCATATAATGTCAAAGACTTTGTAGCTAATTGTAAGATGTCTGCTCTATAGCTGAGGAGGTGCTATTTCATATGTGACTCCTAGCTGAGGTAAACACACTGTCTGGTTTGGATTTTTTTTTATCTTCCTGATAAGCCAAGTCCTGCTGAGCAACCAAGAAATACTAATGAATATCTATAGTTTTTTCTTTTCTTTTCCTGTTATGTCAGCACATGCACATTAAAATAGTCTGTAGATTAATGCCTAAATCACAACTGAACCCATAATTTTGAGCATCTGTGCAAAAAGCCACTAATAATCATCTGACAGAGCTACTAGCAGAGTTTAATACTCCATGGAGTATTATATGGATGCATAGGAGAGGAGGAAAAGGCATGACTAAATATAACTCCCTCTGGCACACAGGCCAATGGAGGCTTCACATTGCACTGAACAGGCCTCCCCCGCTGTTCTCCATCCTTCACCTGGGACACAGTGATGCTCCTTTTCCCAGAAGTTGACAGGTTTGTAGAGCTTCATGGAGTGACACGTGCCTCCTCACCACAGCAATAGCCATCACTCCAGCAGGTCACAAACAGCCACCCAGTGTAAGGTGGTTAAATGTTGGCTTTGCAGACACACAGAGTAAGCTAGAAGGCAAATTTGTCTTTCTGTCATTCTCTTTTTCTGACAACTAGCCTGAATCTTTGCCCATGTCCTTAGATTGATGATAAGCTGTGAGCTACACTGTGCTGGGTTTGGCTGAGATAGAGTTAATTTTCTTCATAGAAGCTAGTATGGGGCTATGTTTTGGATTTGTGCTGAAAACAGCGTTGATAGTACAGGGATGTTTTAGTTACTGTGAGCAGTGCTCACAGAGAGTCAAGACAGAGTCAGGGCCTTTTCTGCTTCTCACCCCACCCCATTAGCTAGGGTCTGGGGGGGGACAAGAAGTTGGGAGTGGACACAGCCAGGACAGCTGACCCCAACTGACCAAAGGGAGATTCCATATCATACAACGTCATGCTCAGCACTATAAAGCTGGAGGAAGAAGAAGGAAGGGGAGGATGTTCAGAGTTACAGCGTTCATCTTCCCAAGTCACCATTACACGTGCTGGAGTCCCGCTCTCCTGGAGATGGCTGAACACCTGCCTGCCTATGGGAAGTGGGGAATGAATTCCTGGTTTTGCTTCACTCGTGTGCATGACTTTTGCTTTACCTATTAAACTGTCTTTATCACAACCCATGAGCCTTCTCCCTTTTACCCGTCCGATTCTCTGCCCCATCCCACTGGGGGAGAGGGAGGGAGCAGCTGTGTGGTGCTTAATTGCCGGCTGGGGTTAAACCATGGCACACACAAAGCTACAGACCCTTAAACAATAGTTTATAAAGACAAGACCATCCTCATTTCTCTCGGGTACTCCTGGGTTTAGGTTCCAGCTTCACTGCTGTCTCAAGTTTCGTGTTCCACTTTAAGCTAATAAATTAAAAGGGTCTGGCCTCAAAACAATAATTTATAACAGTTGACTGTGCTTACACATAGTGCTTGGGTGTCTGAAATAAAGATCTATAAATGAGAGAAAAGCAGTTTCACAAGTACAAATTAGATTTCACTTAATATTCAGTTAATGAACCAAAGAACCAGGTTGCTGGAGAGCCTGAATTATTGAAAGCAAAAAAAAAAAAAAGCCATGGACAATATTTTTATTTATCTGTCTTCATTTTGAGCACTTAAATCTTTTTTATTTAGCCATGTACTTCTCTGTGTTAAGCAAACATCAATCCAGAAAAGGCAGTATGGTTTAACTGTTAAGTTGATGCTTGTCCTTGGCTTAACCATCAGAGTAATGCTGTACAGGGATCTGGTACTATCATCTCTAGAGGTAAATTATTTTCTACAGAAGGATTACCTTTCACTAAACCAGGCTCAACAGCTACTTCTAAATAAGTTGTACAGTATGAGGCACGACAGCAACAATCTGGCTTTCAGTAATTTTTAACATTTACACAATTCTGCTGCTTTTTTTTAGAAGCATGTGAGCTTTTAAAATTTATTTCCTGCTGTTGCCATTGATAGAGAAATGACAGTTCTATAGAGAAATGACTGTTCTAACTAGAGTTCTGAAACTGAGAACTGCTGCAAAACGCTTACTAGCACACTGCTGCTGACCATGTTGTTAAAATTCTGGTAGCAAGTTCAGCCAGATGTCAGCCAGCACCAAAGGCATAACTCATTCTTCAGGCTGCATCCTGCAGTGGTTATAGGAAGTGAAAACCTAATGTAAATGTCTGGAAATACAGAAGGAGAGTGGAAAAAGTGTCTCCTTTCTTATTCCAGAGACGTTGACAGAGTAAGAGTGGTAGGATGATTATGCATGCCATTGACAGATGAGTTATACTCTAAAGACCTCCATGAATTCCACCTTTGCTTTAGAAGCTTTGGGAACAGACCAGGCACCTGCCTATTTAAATATATATAAAGGCTGGAGGGTCCAGTTGCCACCCTGCTAGGCTCATGTCGCCTCGGCTTCATCAGAGCAGGGAAAAGGGAACCCACGCCTCTATGACACCCCATCCCAATGTTTTGTTCCTTTATCAATTCTTTGTCAAGTACCACAAACAATTGTTTTAGCATCAGGGAATCTACTGAAGCTAAGTTAGACTTTAGGCTTTACGTGAGGAAAAAAAGCACAGCCTACTCAACCAGGTGGATAAATCATCTAAAGTGACCAATACTAGCAGCTAGTAAAAGAGTGTTGCCTTCTCTGTAACAAGGCAGATGTGAAAATATTTGCTGCTAAAAGGACATACTTAGGTAAAGAGGAGACTCAAGCCATTCTCCTACTTATCACAGTGTCTTGACTAACTTGTGGGGGAAAAGCCTCATCCCTTGACTCTTTCTACATCTCACTTTCTGTGAGTCTTTAAGCTCTTATCTACAGCATCACACCTTCTCTTACAAAGTCAGCACAAGACTAAACTCTTCCTCAGTGAGGTGGGATGAAGTTAGAGTGTATTGGCTGGTACTGATAGTATGCTTGAAAAATAGAGGTATTTTTCTACCCTCTGAAATACATTTCTATACAGCTGAGAACCAGACTTAATGAAGCTTGGACATAGAGAAGAAATTCTACTTCAGACTCTTCAAATTCTATCACAGATGAGGAGGAATCATATCATGGTACCAGTGAGGTATTGCTTCTACAAGGCTTTCACAGGACTTTCTCCATCTACTGGCTGGCAGCTTCATTATTTCAGGAGACCACAGCTTTGATTCTCATGCGAGAGTGACTAGTATCAGCCTGTGGAGCCCCCACGCTCTTGAAATCCTGCTCAGCAGAGTCAATGGAAATTCACTGCTGCAAATCAAAACGATTTGGCCTGAGGGAATTGGGTAACGTGCTGACATATCTTGCCTTTTGAGGTAATTAAAAATCACACTTCTGAGAATCCATTAATGACACAACAGAGATCCCAAAGGACAGAAGTCATTATGTGTATGAATCATGTTCCATCAACCTCTGTTTTAGCTGTCATTAATAAGACTTCTTGGATCTTCAGAAGATTCAGTCCAAAATGTGAATCTCTTTAGTCATGATCTGCTTCCTGATTGTGTCCCAAGGAAGGACTTTCATGCATTGAACCAAACACTGAGCAAATTGTCAAATGATTGATTATTTTGTACCTTGAGAAGAAGCCAAAGACCGCTTTGATTTACATCTTGATGCAAATTGGCTTCTCTCTGCTTTTGGTTTTCTAGGAAGAGATCCTTATGGTAAAAGTTGCTGTACACATACAGTTAGAGAGTAAATTAAAAGGAGATGAAAGGAGGAAATATTTTAAAATCTAGTGGAGGGGAAAAAAAAAAAGAAAGAAAAGAGAAAGAAAAAAGCCATCTGCCTTAGTAAACTGGACCTGGTTCTGAAATAGCAGGTGAAGGCTAGGTCAGTGATTAGGAGAATAGCCCAAGATCAGAGTCCAAAGGTCTGTTCTGCATGCATAGGCAAAATTATTGTGCTCAGATTAAATATTTAAAGTAAATAATGAGCTGATGAAGTACTGCTTGTTGTGACAGGGGGAAAGTAACACCTGTGTTAACTATTTGTAATGTTTTCCTTCTTTGTTGTCCCTCCTTAGTGAACCTGATATCCAGTAGACAGAAAATCCAAGTATATATGCTTGTTATGGTTTATTTAATAGTTTTGTGAACTTCAAGGGAAATTTGGACAAGTTTCTAGAACAGAAATCCACTTAAGTTACTAAGTATATAGAAACCACATTTGACTAAGGAAGACCTTAAACTGTAAATGTTGGGAGACAGGGTGGGTATGAGGGATAATATATGTGCTTATTCTGTTCTTATATTCTTCCCTAAATAGCCGCTTTGGCCCTTACCATTGAGCAAACTTTTGAATGGATGGGTTTCTGTCTTGATCTAGTATCTCTTTTCTGGGATAACACTGAACTCAGACTCACTGTATTAATAAAGCTGTGAACAACAGTGAATGCCTAATTATTGGCAGTGACAGGCAGCCTGTACAAAGTCCGTTACAAGCTATCAGCTCACTTCAGCTCCCTTTGAAAGTTGTCTTTCACCTCACTATCCAGTCAGGCCTTATCTGAACATGGACAGAAAAAACCTCTGTGTTCCAGGAACACAGAGTAAGAAAAATATGTGCCTTAAACCAGCATACACTTAATAACAAACTTTAAATCCGAATGCAGAAATGTAACTTGGAAAGATTTTTAAGTAAGCATGCAGCCTCTAGTGCAATAAACCCAGTTTGATGTAGCTTCAGTCGTAGTGTCATAGGCCTTTGCATTTGCAGTCAGTCCAAAGGAAACCTCTCAACACATGTATATCATTTGGATTTATCTCCTTGGCAGTAGCAGCCTACTGTGTCAGACATCACTACAAGGAAGAGAACATTTTATTTTTATTATTGCATTCAGTTAACCTGAAAAGGCAGTCACGTTTGTTCATGCCTGTGTCTGTAGATCATGTGTTTGATGACAAATACAATGTTGGTTTTATAAGCCTGACCGAAGGGCCAAAGTGGACTGCAACATTTCTGGAAATTGATCATTTTTCTTTGTCTACATTGATTTTCCTCTTACCATCCTGAGTATGTGGGCACTGTGATTAATAATCATGATGCACGGTTATTTAATTGTGGCTGTGAATTACGTGTGACGTGAGGCAGGAGAGTTCAGTTTGCAGTGCAATCATTACCTTCACTTGGCAGCACCATGACAAGCAAAACTGGAGCTGATCACATTAGCAGTGAAGCCAAGAGTTTAATGGATAGTAAAGATGCCCTTTCTGCCCTCACCATGGTCTGGGAGGCTCACTGAAGAAGAGACTATGTTCACACAGCTGCTGCTACTCCTTTCCTTGTTCTGAGAACGTGCAGGGAATTTCTGTCTCCAGACTCTTCCACCTGGCACTAAAAGTCAGGACTGAGGCAAACAAACTTGTGCTGTAGGGTGCTCTCCAGGCACACAGATTGAGTGAATTACATCCATTAGGGAATTTGGACAGAGACTGTGCAGCTGTGATCATGGATTTGGGATTTTAGGTGGATTCAGATGGCAGCAGTCTCAGTCAAAATGAAACAGGAGCTGACCAGAAAGAGCAATTTATTATTTTGGTGACTTGAGACCTCGTGATATAAATCCGAACATCCAGTACAGTAAGTCACCAGTTCATCAGTGTAATAAATCTGGAACAATTCAGATACCAGAGTTTACAGGGGAAATTTATTAGCCATTTCTATGCAACAGATATATCAGTGGCACACTGGTGACAGTTACAGAGTCACCATTTGCCTCAAATAGTAATGATATCCCCCAAGATGAGCGCAGCACACATTAGTCCTACAGCAGGACCTGACCTTGCATTACCATGCAGGAGTGCCACAGAGGCCTTGCTATTGCCTAACTTCTGCACAAGCAGTGACACAGAAGTGCATAATGATGAATTTTAGGATGAGCATGCAGGGAGTTTTTCTGGCATGGGGAGGATGTACACAAATACAAAACTCTGTCATGAGCAGGGAATGGCATTGAGAATAAAGCTCGAAAGATTTACTTCAATAGAGACTTAAAATATTCTCCAGAAGTAAACCAAGATGCATTCTCAGAATCAATAAATAAAGAATAGAGATTTTGTACCTCTTATGTAAGCCTGAGCCCATGTGTCCTTTAATTAAGTGAAATAAAGGGCAAATGTAATGCGAGAAGAATTTTCTTACCACTTTTTGAATTTGGATTTCTTCACAAGGTTAGTATCTTGGCTTTCTACTCAAAACTTAATAACTACAATTAAACACGTTCTTCAGTCAGGCACCTAAGCTGGACCAGAATGAAACAGAATACTGAAAAGCCATCAGGCATACAAATAGCATGTCTAAAAAGCATTATATTTGCCATAGCTCTGGGGTCGTAGCTGTATTCTGCTGCCCTCTTCTGTCACTTGCATATCATTACAACAGTATCGGCTAATGGCTAAATACAAGATGATTATGAAAATTCACATCCAAATGCATAATAGTAAACCACCCCTCTAAAATACTTCTGGGGCTGTGCAGCTTGTTTCAAAAGACCCTTTGAAATCTCCCCTTTCTCACTGCTACATTGCTCTGCATAGTATAGTCATTTAAGCTATGGCTCTGTGTATGTGACTCTGGTCCTCTGTTTTGAAAAAAGAGGGTTTCGATTATAAAGTCTATGCGGTACTTCAGGAAAA
This sequence comes from Haliaeetus albicilla, assembly GCF_947461875.1. Classification (NCBI taxonomy): domain Eukaryota; kingdom Metazoa; phylum Chordata; class Aves; order Accipitriformes; family Accipitridae; genus Haliaeetus; species Haliaeetus albicilla. The sequence goes on along the minus strand of NC_091500.1, from coordinate 11,943,798 downwards.
AAGCTTCTGGATGAAATTTTGACTCCACAGAAACAAGAGGAAGTTCTCCTGATGACTCCAAGGACTTCAGGGCTTTACTTTCTGGCACTAAGGGGTGATGCCTACCAGCAACTCAACGTCACTTGGAATAACTTCTTGGCAAGTGATTATAGTTTGCTTAACTTTACCCAGATTGGATTATACAGTCTGGCAGTTAAGTGTCTCCTTTTTGCTTAAGCAAGTAAACTCAGATTGGTCGAGTTTATTTAATTTGGTACACTGCTTCAGAAGCATAGTAGGTAATGACTCAGTGTTATCACTGGTATCCAGATTTTGGATCCCAAAAGGTCTATGCTCAGACCATTGGATCAAATTCACTAATACAGCTATTTCCCAGGCAAAATTTGCACAAAAAAAATCTTACCCTCATCTTAAAAATTGCTATTGATGCATTTTATTAAAGATATTAAAATACAAAATATCTAAATTACTCCATGGAACTCAACACATTCAGGGAAATAATTTCAGTTTGCATAGAGTGGGTCATTTATCCTGAATGTAATTAATTTAATGCAATTATGTGGAAAACATACACACTTTAGGGCCATAAAGTTAATCCATTGAAGGCCTGACTGTGTAGAAGTCCTGAAAGAAGACCACATCATAAAGACTGTATGTTTAATGAAAGAGCACATGAATAATGAACGAAGCAAGGCTAATAGAAATAAGGAAAGAATACAGTTTATCCAGCTTCCAATTTTTCTTAGTCGTGCAAAGGGATCCAGGAACAATAAAGAGCAAAAACGTGTTTAAGAAATGAAATGGGAATGAGGGGGCTTACACAGTCACACAGTGTGAGATTGCCTTTGCCTCCTCACGTCTTTCTGGACACTGACTTATTCTGTCTATAAGTAACCATCCTTTCTGTATTTTACATCTCCGTTTCTGAATTTTATTAGTGCTTTCCCGCTGTAGAATAGCGACGACTTTGTGATTTGCTCTGTGATTTCTCCAATAGCTGTGTCTGTTACATGTTATGAAACTCCACCACAGTTTATGAAATAGATGGTTTTACATCTGAAATAATAGATAATTCTTTCTCACTGCAGAGGTCTCTAGTATCTGCATGATCTAGCTCTTTAGAGTTGACTCTCTCAGGATAACTTCTGGTACCAAAGCACAAATTTTGGTCTCACTTACGCTGTGGAAAAAGCCAAGAATTTCCTTGAGTTCAGGGGAATTGCTCTGGTCTTGTTTTCCACCTACCGAGTTATCTGTACAGAAAAACAGAGAACCACTACCTGTGTGCTTCCCATTGTAGAAGGCAGCTAAGGGATTGCCTTCTTCTGGGATCAATGTGATGAGATGAGTCAAGGAAATGAAGCAGTATCAGGACCCATCCTCTGGCCCCGAGTCTGAATGCACTGTATCTTCCCTTAATTCTTTTTGTATTCATAATTTGTATCTTTTGAAACAAAACACTCTACTGTTTATTCTGATTGAACCTAGCATGTTATGAAACAGATGTTCTTTTGAGGTCCTACTGATTATTACCAGTTTAAGTGAGAGAAATGGGCCAATTTCTTAAAAGGCGATATCTGAATTTTTGAGGAAATCTGCCTTTCTTTCTTCCATAGACCTAAATCAGGACGTATTCTGTTGAAGACAATCAAAATACCTCAGTATGACAGCAGTGAAACATGAGAATTAAGATTGTAAAATTTCCGCAGTTTCTGGGGTGACTCTAACCAGCTCCTAGAGGGGCACATCGTAACAGACAGTTTTATCATAGGCGTTTTCCTTTCATTAAAATGGATTTTGCTTACACAAGAAAGTCTTACCAGTTATACCAGCAGAGTTACGCTGGTGTTATTAAGGTAATCCTACTCGTTATGTTATTGCTACGATATTACTGAATTATTTACCCCGTGGCACAAGAATCCTGGGCACGACGTGTGCCCACCCTTGAGAACACCACTAGATGGGGATGTTTTCTCACGTTGGCCTCCACTGGCTCTAACTGACGTGCTGAAATTCCTTATTATAAGTATTTTCATTTTTGATGACTGCACCTCAAGAAAGGCAAATGAGTTCAAATAACTTCCATATACAAGCAAGCCTCATGTGCTTGAAATGTTTGCACATGATAATGAACCTAAGAATTAATGAAGTCCAACATGTAGCTGTTTAGACTGAAAGGAATGACTAGATGCTGTTGTACGAGCAGGCAGAGAAGATTGGAAGAATATCTGGGACCTCTGTACTTTTGTTTAACAAAATGGATTATTACTTATTAAGCTTATGTCACACACTGAAAAAAATCAGCTTTTAGCAGTACTTCTTATCCACAAAGCAGTTTTCAGCTCCAGAGTATTTAAAAGCATTCATCCCCAAGGAAACAACCCTAAACAGTGTATGGTGTGTGCAGCTGATGCTGAAGTGACAGCATTTTTCATCTTTCTATCCTCATCAGTATGCAATGTAATGACAAAGACAGAGGCTGATTTAGAAACAGCTGAATAACTAAAACAAATGAGGAGATCCAGAAAGACATGCCATTCAGATGAAGCTGGAGAAAAAATTGATCCCTGAAGAGTTGCAAAAACTTGTTAAAATAGATTTCGTAGATTGCATTTTGAGTCAAAACAATGTTATTTAAAAACACAAATAATTTTGCACTGCAGAAGCTTAGTATTTCCTACACATAGTATAATTTTTAATAATAAATAAATGTTGCATGATACAAATGTAGACTCTCTGAATCAATTTTTCAAAAATAGGTTATGATTCTTAAAAATTATGGTTGTATTCAAGTTCTGAATAATTTTGCTCAAACACACAGGTGTTCACACATACCTGCTTTCTCTTTTAATTTCTGAACCTGTGGGGAATAATTGCAGTTATGATAGGTCCATCTATTGCAATTAGAGTTGTCATCCTATGACACCTTGCAGCTGGGAGCTGTATGGGCATCAGTGCAAAGTGTTTTGTTCCCCTTGCCCTTTTCTTGGTTCCTGCTATAACTGCTGCTACCTGCACAGCACTTCGGCAATAGTGATGACAGTCTCAAGCAGCCTGAAGAGGTCAGGGACAGGGGCCATTTTCTGATACCTCTAGGTCTTATGAATCCTTCACTATTTCCTGGATCCAGTAAAATTATTTTGATTAGCTGTACAGCTGCCCTGGCCACCCACTCCCACTCAGAGATTGTCCACAAATGCATCACAAAGGGAACATAAACAGATCAGGAACACAAAGAAAATTTTTAAAAATCACAGTGTAACAGATGTAATAATGGGACTACTTATGGGTTTCTGGGTTGTTTTTGTTTGTTTGTTTGTTTGTTTGATTGATTGATTTTCTCTTCACATATCAGTGGCCTAAAATTGTGGCTTTTAAGTTTGAGGAATATGAATTCTTACATGAGGTTAATGCAATCTTTACTCCCCAAGAGCTGTTTTGGCCATTCATATTACAGACCATATCAAACTACAAGCAGTTTCCAAAGCTTTAAAGTTTCTAGTTAGTAAACAGGAAGAGAAACAGATAATTCATGTCATACATAGATATATTTTTACCTTTGTGTTATTAGGCAGAAAAGCAGAGAACATGGTATTACTTCTAATCAGTGCAATTTTTTACTGTTTCTTCTAAACCAGTTAACAGAAATGTACATCCCAGACGCCTCTGGCAGGGCCTTTTTATGCCTATAATGAGAAACAAGGGTGTGTATCTAACTCCAGTTGGAGAAATCATCTGCAAAATGTTGATGGCTCAGAAGCAAATTGGAAGTGTAGACAGTGAATCTGTTTGAATACATACAGAAAAAGACTTTATTCAGTAGCTGTGGTAAAAAGAAGTATTTTCCAATGTAGTTAGGTGATTTAGAAATCTACTTTCACTGACATTCAAAGACCCAGAAACTCTAATTACTGAAAGGCTTTGGTTAAGTTTACTTTTTGAAATTCCCTCATTCTCATAGTGATTTTTTTTCTTATATATTCTATTATATTAAAAGCTTTGAAATAGAAAACCAAAACAAAACAGAAACAAGAACTATACGTTTGCTCATTTGCAATTTCTCTGAATTCAGTTAAATACTAAGCTACTACAAAACTCACTTGTAGTGTGTTGTCCTAAATCAAAGATTCCTGCTGAGTCAGAAGGCACACAGTTTATAAATCAGACCCTAAACATGGGTAAGTAAATCTGGGCAATATATAAAAACTCTGGAGTTAGCACATTTGAAACAGAAGCTTTAAAAGTAAACCTGTATAAATCAACTCCTTGAATAAAAGACGAAACAATGATTTTTCTTGTCTTATAGACCAGGGAAAGTTACTCCCCAAGCAACTTGTGCAGATAAAGGCTCTGTTTTTAATATAGGTTGATGTATTTATGTATGGAGAAACTACAGACCAAAGTTAAGCAAAAAACATAAAAACTCTAAGTACCAATCCAGAACCTTTTTGTCACCAAATAGTTTAACAGCTGGATAATTCAGAAGAATGTTTGGACAAATACAAGGTAGGAATGACCACACAGCAAATGACAGTCAGCAAGGGGGCTTTCATCTGCTATAAATTCTGCACAATTTAATTAGAGAAAAGTCATTAGGCCTAAAGTGAGCATTTCCTACCAGTTTATACAATGTAGCTTTTAAACACTTACTAAACTTTCAGTATCAAGGACTACACATTCTTCCCTTGTTGGGAAACTTGTTTGTAAGTATTTATTTAAGTATGCTTTTGTACTGTGAGTTAAGCTCTGACATCGCAGAGTCTGGTATGGCTTTTATTTCATTACAGTTCAGGCAGTGTTTCAGGGGCTGTGCTGGCAAATGAGGTGTTAGTGTTCAGATGGAACATAAAAGTGAACATTTTACACATAAGTATAATGTTACTTTGTAAATTATTTTCTTCTCCAGTTTTAATAATATTTTTGAAACTCTCAGTTCCTCAAGGCCAGAAATTTCTCCTTAAAGTAGCCAAACTTCCACCCATTATTAGAGTCAATATCTAATGAGGATGTTTGCACAGTGAATATGGAGGGATTATGATAAAATGATATAGCTACTAATCAGTAACAGGGAAAACTATATTTTAAAAGATCTAACAAAAGAAAATCCTTCAATACTTCTTTATATTTTACAATGAGGAGCTGGACAAAAATGCTTCTTTTTAATTTGGATTTCACTTTCAGGGTTGACTCTGTCATTCTAGGAGCCGCACTATTTGTAAAGAGTGTATGTATACATGTGTATATATATCTGTTTATATATAGCTGGCTACACTAGGCCATACATTAATAGACCAATGTGTTGGAACAACACAAACTTTTCAATTCTATTTATGTTATACATCATACTTTATCTTCATTGTGAATTACAGCCTTTCTGCAATTTCCAGATGTAACTTCTTGCTTTCAAAACTAGTGATGAACCAGGTCTAAACTTCATTTAAGACTGCATTTTCATCAAGGACCTGCTGAAGCTGTTGTGCTTGTCAGAGGCCAGGCACATAATGGAGCCCAGAAGGAACCATGGGAGACCAGAGAGTTTACTCATTTGAGTGTATCTGGCTGCTGCATGAACTTCCCGAGAAGATTAATTGAATCTGGAATCTGACTGCCTTTTGGAAAAAAACCCTGCAAACCCTTCCTCTTTGGTAACGATTTTGCTATAACCGGTGCTACATGCACAATATAAATCACATCTCCACTATACTTTTTGGGGTTTTTTTTTAAATCCCATTCCAACAGAGAATTCTATATCCTAGTAAGGGAGAAGAGCAAGCGTCCAAGAAACCCTTTAGAGGCTTTGCTATCCTGTTTTATATGGAAGTTTCTGAGCAGAAGGTAGACGTCCATATATTAGAAACTATTTTCTCTGTGAGCGCAAGCATGCATATGGGCACATATACAAAGGTTTATGTGAGTCAGAATTTAAGCGGTGTATTTGAACTTTATGTAGAATAATTTGATATGTGGATTGCATTTGAAGGCCTGTTGAACAAAAGTGAATATAGGTATTAAATCATTAAGTGGTTTGATACAGTAGACATTTACTTAATTATCCCTGAACTGAAGCATGTGAAATACAGACTTTGGAATAAAAGTAAACTATGAAACATGAAACTCCACTTTTAAAATGTAAAAACAAAAATAGAAAAAATAATACATTTTTTTTGCTGAGGAATTGTTATTTTCAGTCTCTGCCAAAGAATTGTATATACTATGTAGAAATGATCAGCACAAGACTCCTGAATTGGAAGAGAATTCCCTCACGGCATATCCAGCTCACTGCTCCTCTTTGGACATCGGGTCATCAGGTTATTTCAAATTGTTGATTCATTCAGCCAATCAGAAGATGTTAAGCTAGCCAGCTGATAGCAAGATTATGTCAAATCTCTTGTAGATGAAAGAAAAGCCAGTTCTGAATAATGACTTAAAGTATTCCAAAGAGAGTGCTTTGGCACAAAGGTATGACAGAAAACTAATGAAATCAGATGAATAAGTTTTTCTTATTAGGATCTCATCAGGATATTGAGATTCTGTATGACACCAAATATTAGTGCCCATTTTAGTGAAATTGCATGTGCTTCTGTCTTGTTCCCTCACTTGTAGCTGACTTGCCCACACTGGCTAACCTAAAGAGGGCCAGCTCACCCATTGGCATGCAATGGATCACAACAGCTAAATGTAAATACTAAATGTTTCCTCCACAGTGAGGGGGATTTTATTATTCCTATCATTCACCCCTTTTCCCTTACATTTATTATATATACATTGTTTTGTGTTGTTTCTTTGAACCATGGGCCGTGTTTTCTCATGTCCTTAAAAATGTGCATAGCAAAGTATAGTTCACGTCTGACAGAAGATTTTGGAACCCTTCTTCATACAAATAACACTGATCAATTAATTGTTTGTGATACAAGATTACTAGATCGTAAATTAGCTTTTGATCTCTGCATCTGCTTGTGCAATTTCTCCTATGTAATGTGATAGGTAGCTATTCTCACAGCTATATAAGAAGTCTCTCTTTTTGTACTTGTTCCACATAAATACAAAACCAGATAAATTTTAATCTTTGAGGAAAGAAACATTGGCAACCCCTGAGAAACAGAAAGAAAACATCCTTTAAATCAGGACCTGAGCCTATGTCATTGAATGATTTATGGCAAAGGGAATTAATTTCTGGAAACTGTGAATCCATTGACATTTTCTAAGTTTCCACTATCCCACTGGAACTGGCCTATTAACATTCCTGTGCCTCTGAAGTCCTTTGCAGTAGTCTCCAGAGGGAGTCTGAATGACTTCTCTCACCTAGGTCAAGCCCTCCTCTCCCACTGTACTGGCTGGGCTGTTAAGTGTCATCAAAAAATGGTGGATGATGGGTGGAAAGATGAAATGAAGCTGAAGCAGCAGAATGATATAGAAACTTCATATCATGATGGTGAATAAAAGGTCTATCCACAGTTTGGAGAAGTGTACATGATGTGTCTGCAACATCTTTCTTACCAAAAACCCCTTTTGTGTTTTCTCCATTATTAACAGGATCCAAACTGTTGTCTGCAGATGTGGTCCAAGCCTTAGGTTTCCCTTTTAACATATGAGAAAGATCACCTTCTAACAGGACTTTACATCTCCAGACTGGTCCTTTAGCCCCATGTTTCATAGTGGAGCTGAACGAAAAAGGACTTTTTTTATCTGAAGTTGTTTTGGACCTGCCTTAGAAACACATTAATGCCAAAATGGATTGGTCCACGTAAAAATTAGTGTGTTAATATGTCATCTCATAATAAGATGACAACCTGCGAAGAGCCTATATCAATGGGTTTCTGAGGAAAAGAAAGGTTCTGCTGAAATGGTTAATTCATCTTCTATTTAGCAAGAACAAGAATTTGAACGAAGGGATTCTTCTCATACAGATTTGAAGATCACAATCTGGCCTGAGATTTAAAGGTTTGAACCTAGGAAGAGGCCCCTTCCTCTCATCAGCCTTCACCCAAAAAAGCAGCCACAAAGTCCTAAGTCCAATATGAAGGCAAAGAAATTGCATGAAAAGATGAAAAGAAGAAAACAACTGCATAAATCCAACTAGAATTGCAATGTACCAGAGATCTCATGTAAACATTGCTGACATTAAATTTCCACTTGTGCTATTTTATAGACTGAAATGGACTTAGCAGGTATGTCAGGCAGCCAGATTTCTGAGTGTTTATCTGAGATGAACATTCAAACATTTTGGGGTCCGCCCATCATCACCTAATATTCAAAATATGTTGGACGCTATTGTAACCAGACAAATATATATTGTACCATTGAAAACAAATGTAGCTGAAATTAGACCCAGGTATTTCTGCTTAGTTAATCTATCTTTATGAAGAACAATCTATTTTAATGCAAACCAGTGGCAAAAATATCACCCATATACACAGGCCAGGCCCTTCTAATAATTTTTAGCAGCTGAAAGAGAATACAGGGTGTACAACTCCTATCAGTTTTAGAAGCTGGGATAAGATCAAGTATAATATACTATAACAGAACAAGATGCAAAAAGATACTTGATATGCTAAAATTTTCCCTTTCTCTTCAGCATGAAGAGAAGCTGCCAAGAATATGTAGAGTTCATAAGACATTCAGGTTGCTAAAAGTTCATCAAAGAATGTACACAAGAGCCAAAGGGAAAGTAATCAGACAAGCTCCCAACAGGAGACTGGCACAGTGATAACAGCAAATGCAACTGAAACATAATTTTACCTTATTATCAGTCCTCTTCAAAATGTTCTATTCCAAGGTGAGCTTTTTCCTTCAAAACTTGCTTCAACAGACAAGGGTGCTTTTTGTGAATGCATCTATGTTATCAACTGTATCTGACATTGATATGGTACCAGGCATCACAACGTTGAGATGTGACAGCTTAAGCAGGCATAAAAAAGTGGACTTTTTCATGATTCTGATTTTCATGATTGTTTATCCAGGGGTGTGCAGTGGGGAAGAATGGAAGATGATCACAGCCCCTTCACTGTAGATTGGCCTATGTGGGAGCTAGAGTGCTGTGGCGGTGGTGGTGGTGATTTTGTGCTGGACTCTATAGGCAACCACCTTTTTTGGTGGGTCTTCCACCAAAATTTGATAGATCTGATTTCTATGGGCCCTGTTCTTGTCTGTTACTAAGGGGGGAAAATTTAGATACCAGGGCTACAGAAGAGCAGCTATGGAAGAGTAGGAATTGGGTAGGAAGCCACGGTGGGACAGTGTAGGCAGTGACTTGCTCATCATCTCAGAAACAAAAGTGGGTGCCTTGAGAGTCTGAACATGGTCTTATAACTTTTGGTGTGTTTTGTTATCTTGGGGTCAAGAACAACAGGCTAAAGTTGTTTCAATTTATTAATGATACTAAAGGACTTTGGCCTGAACTGTATGAGATATAGGATGAGAAAACATGGGAGGACAAAACGCATCAGAGTGATGCATATATTGCATAGTATATATATGCTTTTTAATAATAATGAAGAAATCTCAGAAGATTTGGATAAACATCACTAAAAAGTTTGGATTGTTGTCCTGATCTTATCTGAATCTTAAGACTGAGCTGGAAATCTCACAAGAATGGGCTTTCTCACAGTATTTCAGAAAGTTCCAGACAGATCGTAAATACTCATGGTATTTCAACAATTCTAGTTCCAGCCCTGGCTTTAACCTGGTAGTGTAGAGAGGCACAACATGAAAATTAAGGGGGGAGGGGGTGGGAGAGAGGGGGGGTGAGAAAAATTAACCTTTTAAATATTAAGAATCCTAACATATCTAACTAAAGGAAGCAGTGACTGAAGAATCCATTCCAAGGATGAACATAGTTAATGAAAGAGGAGTTATTTAGTGGAGTAAGAAAGAAAGAAAGAAAGAAAAGACTAGGTTAGGAAAAGCAAAATATAAGAGAAAGATGAGTGGAGGGAAAAGAAATTCTGATAACATTTTCTGTTTAGTTGAAGAGTTGTGTCCCAAAGGAAATAGCAAAGGTCTTATAGATTAGGACTTTCAGGGCATAAACCCAAATCCTTTGAAGTTAACAAGGATCCCATGATATGTAAATACAATACATACTGGTTGCTGAGCTTAATCAGTGTTGCTCGGTATTAGAGAAACTAGACAGATGGCTTCCTTTAGAACAGACATAATTATATTGCATATTTCTTCCACAACTTTAGCAACAAAAGGTATGGTTTTAATGGTTTCCGTTCTAACCCCTCGCCTGGAGTCACTGACGGCTCTTTTGAGCTGAAGGTTACTGTGTTGATATCTGGTGGAATATGGTTACTTAGTTAATAGCTGCTAGTTAGAAACTGCTTAACATCTGAGCACGAAAAAGGTGGAAAGAGCATTTTCCCAAACTTTTAATGCAGAATGACTTGAACAATCTGCAGGACCAGAGATTTTGAGGCTTCCACTTTAAGACCCCTGAAATACTGTGGCTTTGACCTCTGCTCTGATCTGTGATTTGTGAGCCTCTAATCCCATGGAGTTGAAAAGCCTAGCAGGATTTACACTGCAGTCCAGAAGAGCTCAGATCAAGCTGGACCTGGGTTTGCCAACACGAACAGATGCAATGGTTAGCATTAAAATTGTGCAGATGTCTGTAAATATTACTGCAAACACATGTTTTTCTTGACCCTTAGAAAAGCTAATTTCTGATCAGTTAACAGTGTGAAAGACACCACACAGTTTCAGTAGTTTATTTCTTTCACCCTTTCAAAGCTCCTGTAGGTAAGTAATAGCTCAATAGCATGTGTATGTGTTATCCAAGGATATTCATTCAGTTAAAGGCATAGCTGACTGGCAGCTGATTTACTGTTCTTGTTTCTTCATCACGCAACTCAACTCTATCTCATTGTAAGTCAAATGAATTGCTTATGGTGTGTTCTGCAGATGAATCAGCACTAGCGGTCTTGCAGCTGGTTTGTATTTGACATACAGGTACAGCATGTTTGCATGTAATTGCTAGCTAGCCAGCCAACAATGTATTTTTGGCGGAATCCTCAGCCAGATGTTTTACAGTCAGATAGTGGTCTTCATAAATTTAGCCATCCACATTGTCTTCCAGGTCATTCTTATCTGCCATGTATAACTATGAGGGGCAGAGATATACTTGAGATGCTATACCTACTATGAGCATGTTCATATGAAAAAAAAAAAAAACCACACCAAAAAAACCCCCAAGAAGCTATATTCAAAAAGGCTCTGTGTCTTGTATTATGCCACTGCTGGAACTGTAGCACTTAGAAGATACTGTAGGTGATGGCTAATAAACACAGAAATAAGTGTTTTCCTTTAAAGCATTAATTCTATTCTCAGGTAAAGAACTATTTGTACACTAAATAAAACCTCTGTTTAAAAAAAGGCAGCTTCTTGCTAAATCTGATGATAATCAGATTTCTCAGTAAGAATAGATAGTGAAGATAATGGGATAACTTAGACTAACACAGGCCTGGATACATTATACTGCCAATTTTACGTTGTTCTAGAGTTGTACAAATATACTGTCTTTTATACTTCTGCAGTAATGTTCAAGTGACCTCAAAGAGGGAACCTAGAGTAAACCAGAAGCAGGTTTTATCCTGCATAGCTTTAAATGTCTAAAAGCAATACACCTACTCTACATTAGATATCTGGTTCCTTTCTATAATGAGCAAAGAGAGAAAAGAACTTACAAAGAGAGATTCACCCCATCTATATCAGCTATTTCCTTCAGAAAAGATGAAAATATGCAGAGATGCATTCATTTCTTTATTCACAAATATATTTAGCTAGAAGATGAGCCTAGCGAAAGCACCTAGTTTTTCAAGCATCTAAGGATGCCCATCAAGGGTCTTCAGACACAGCGCCAACTCAGCAGGTGAAGAGGAAGGATGTGAGAGAGCACCAGTCTGTTAAGCTTCATACAGCCATCAGGTTTGCTTTGCCTTTTAGTCACTGTAGTTTTTTTCAGTGACTTTAAGTAACGGCATTGCTGCAGCACAGAAGTGGAGTCACAGACCAATAAATATAAATCAGACTCCTACTGTTAGTTCAAAATCAAAGATATATAGAGGTTTTTTCCCAATATATATTCTCTTTCAGACAACTTCTTTCCATTCTTGATTTTGCAGATAACTTATAGAATAACAAGAATCATACCTTTGTGACTGCAGTGGTTTCTTCAGAAGACGCTCAAGCAGAGAAGATCTTAAGTTCTGCCACAATAAATCCTCGTGCTTCTGTTGTTCCTGTCCTCCCCAGTAACTGATTTTCCTTGAAGTTGAAATGGGATAACTGGTGCAGAGCATGTTTCCAATTTGTCTCATGCAAGTGTTTTGTGAGCATCAAGGTCAGCAGGACAGAAACATGCGGTTTCTGTCCTATATTTCCTATAGTGCTACAGATCACTACCACTATTTGCAAGCACAAATCCTTTGTTTGGAGTTAAAGTAAACCCCAAGTTGCTCAGTCTCTGGCAGTAGGTCATTTTACCTTGCTTATTATTAAATTTTCAGACAGACTTTTTGTCTTTTTCCTTCTTCTATTAGTTTATTTGGAAATCTGGCAGCAATTTGAAAGACTTCCAAATGTGATGTGATGGACACGCCATCAGCCATTAAAGAAGTGCTTTGCATATCTGTGGCAGCAAGAGCATGACCCTATATTTGTTGGCCTGATTTAGATCATGCATCACTTTGCTGTGTAAAATTTCAGAGAAATTAAAAATAGGTTTTATTGACGTGGGTTTTTTTTAAAGTGGTCAGTTCAACACATGAATTTGGAAAGAAATCTCTTCACCTCCCCAAACTGTAATACTAATAGACAGATAAAACCTGAAATATTCTTATTTCATACAGTTATATGTTTTCTGTTATACTGGTTTTATTGTTATGAACTGCTGTTGTCAAGGTGCAAACAAACTAGAGACATTTAAAATATGAATACTGTATTTTGGTTGCCTTTGAAATGCTCTTATCATTTTGAAAGTCCATGGAAATATTTTTGAGAGACGACCAATAGCTTTGGTATTTCACAGAGGTGGGAAACCATTGAACACTCGTATCCTTGATAACCCCTGTATTAGACTTTTCAGACAGCTCTGAAAACAGTCAGACTCCTCTGAAAGTGGAGGATTTTTTTCTTTTTTGTGTGTGTGAAAATATGGAATAAATTAATATAGTGTCTAAAAAAGAAAATCCACAGAAATTATGTAAACTGGTAGAGAAGCAAATATTGCATTATTCTTGTAGCTATTTCATAATACTTGTAATGGAAGAGGCAGTCTTTATGAAAAACTTGCAGACTTTATTTAAAAAAAAAAGGTTTTTTCAAGATCCCATTTCATCTTCCTATGCCTTCATTTTTTATTTTTAAAATGTAGAAATGAGCTGTGAAATGTATATCTCTACATCTGTAAAATGAGGCATATCTTTACCTCTAAAATGTAAACATGTGAAATTAAAAATTCTCCCTATCTCATTAATTTGTGTGCCACCTTTACTTACGTTGTAAATTATTTTCCCTTGTGCATAAGGGAATGGAACCCTCAGAAATTCCTAATCCTGTAGCATCAATAACCAATATAGTGATATAGGTACCAAGGCACCTACAGGACTTCCTGAAACAGTAAAGTTAAGGATTATCTGTGACCCTCTACAAATCAGTTTTGACTTGTACTGACAATAAATGTCGGGAACTTTGCAATTCTGCTACTAATACTGTACATCTTATTTATATACTACATTACAGAATGCTGTAATTTCTATAGAAAATGAAACTTCAGAAAACTCACAGCAGCCAGTAAAATCCAAAAAGGAAAACCAATTAGTGTAAATTCTATGGTTCTATAACTACAGCATTTTAGTGGGCAGGCTTCCAGTTTGGAAAGCAAGTCACCTCATTGCCTCTTCCAAGGATTTGATTTCATTAGTTCAAGAATACAGCTACATCTCACTGAAACTAATGCCAGCCCACCATTTTGACACAATCAAGGTAAGGCCCAGCTGTTTTACTAGTGAGTGGTACAGGAAAGGTTACCAGGCCATTTTTATTTACCTAACAGTCAGTACCTTTTATTCCAGGGTTGCATGTATATTTTAGTTGATCCAAGTAAAAAAATACATAATTTTTAGCACTGAAGACAAGGCCTGAATTATTGTTTGAAAAGCTACATTAAATAACTAATTAAAGTAATTATTTCTTATCATTGTCTAAGTAGTCTAAGTAAAAGTCTCATCAAGAAACAAATGCTGCAAGAGTCTGACTTCACAATCTGACTACTGTTACAGTAGTTTATATGGAATTCCAGTAGGTCAAAGTTTCTTCCAGTACCTCCAGTTTTTTCATGTTCTAATTTCAACAATATACCTTAAGAGACTTTTTTTTTAACCATCCTCATGGACCAATTCATCTGCAATTTGCTATACTTTGTAGGTTTAAAAGCCCCCACATGTCTAAGCTGCAAGAAAAAAATTCTGGACACATCAATAAAAAGGTAATATGATTCAAAACAGCTGCATATAACATGCCATTATCCAAACTGATACCATATTTTACCCCCGTTTTGTGTTATTATACTATGTTAATCTTCAATTCTGACTGTAAATGTTTTATCCCAAGAGCAAATAAAAAGTAAAATTAATTGTATTCAAGAATAAAGCTACTTCTAACTATACTATCACAACTGTTGCACTATTTTTTATCATATACCTATTACTTGCATTCTAAAATACTGTACTAGTGTTGAAAGTATGTTATCCAATTAACATTATGATTGTACATTTATATTTAAATGTGATTATTTATTTTCTGTGATGATGTATCAGATACAGAGCTAGGAAAAACCTAGTCTGTAAATCATTTAAGTGAAATATTTGTTGTTCAAAAGACTGATGCTAGCCATTCAAATTATAGCAGCTTTCCTAAATTATTAGTTCTTAAAAATTATCTGTCTCTCTGCAATCTGAGCTATGATTTGTTCAAAGAGTTATGGGTTAATTACTTGACATAAGGAAAGTACTATTTTAACTTTGTGATTTGTCTTGTCCATGATTATTCAACCACAAAATGGTACACCACATCTTTAGGAAAGACCTCTTCGTGTTCCCATTCAAATCATCTGCAACATTGCTATTGGCTTCAGTGCTTCCGAATTATAACAATTTAATCCCCAAATGAACTTTCTTTCTTGAGCAAATAAACTGTGGCTTCTGGACCGAAACTAGCTTTTCATAAACCTTTGACTGCACAAGTACTCAAGAACAGTGAATAAAAACCACTCTAACTGAATTTATTTTTCTAATTGATCACATCCCCTATAGAAGTAATTTGAATTGTCTCTATAGCTAGTTATTGAATCAAAGCCAGAGGTGTCTGTTCAATACAATTACAATATTATGGCTGCATTTCCTGACCCCAGCATTCCTTATGAAGTCAATGATGAGGAGTCAAGGCTGTAATTTGTTTATGAAGGTGGAATTTCTTTTATTTACTCATTTTGCTAGACGTGGTGGAATTGATTAAGAGGTGGCAGACCTGTCCCTTGAGGAGCTACAGTGCAAAGCTGGTGAGGGACTTTCTTTCAAGAAACTATACTAATCGGAGACCAAGTTATTATGCTGCTAGCTCAGTCTCCCTTTTAGACGTCCCTTCTCAGCAGAATCTCTCACAGCCCCAGTGAGCATCACAACAGGCAGGGTTTATAACCATGGGTTCTTCATGACCTTCAGTGCTCTGGTGTAAAGCTTGTATTCCTCAAGCCCTGTGGCTCATGAAGTATCCTCACAGTGCACCAGGTTTCCTCCCATATCTTGATCCCATATCAGACACAGGGAGAAAGGTGAGATACTGTGCCAAACCTGGATTTTTTTCCCCCATCTGCATCACCATCTGAGAGGGATCTTTTCCCCTGTCTTTCTTCTGTCTGTAACCCAATTGTAAATCTTCCTTCATGTTCTGAAACACAGGCATGTGGTCTCAGCATGTGCCAAGCTGTAAATGTCCTCGTGATGCAGGATGGACTTGCAGGTGATTTGTATATTATCCCACAGAGCTCTGTGAGCAAAAGGCTCAATTTTTCTCTGCTCCCCGCATCTCTGCTGATACCAAGGAAATGTTTCTACTTCCACTGCCCAACCAAACATGGCAGAACAAGTCTTCATTACGCTGAATACTTGGTTATATGCCAGGAGAAAGACTATTTGTACTTGGAAGACTATTTGTAACAGACTATCTGTTGACTCTTGCTATAACACTATGAAAATGCAGTCTAAAAAATATTTAACTAAACAAACAAACAAACACACCACAAAAAAGCAATCCATTTAACTAAATACCTAGTGATTTTTCCTCTAAAAGTCATATTTAATGTTTGGGGTGGAAGAACTGTATGCACATCTATATATAAATAACACCTAAGGGAAAAGAGTCCAGCAACTTTAAATCATGATATAGACAAACCTTGTACTCAAGTTAATCATCACAAACTGGCACAGAGACACATCCTTTTGTTGTCTGCTCTCACATTCCGAGATGGATCCTGTACGGATTTCGCTCACAAGAAATATTAAAGCAGTAAACTTTTTTTTTCCCTCCACATTCCTACAGACCCATAAATAGGGTGGCAAGTAAAAGAAGTGTAAGTCAGAAATGCTCCAGCTGTTCCCCGCTCTCAGTGCTCATTCCTTTTCCAGCGTACTCCTCACCCAACTTTCTTTATTCAAAACACACAATAAAAATACCAGCTAAAGTGAAGAAAATTTCTCACGGAGGCTTATATGCCTTCATCTCACACTCTTCTTGCCACCACACCCTCATGTAGCCCTTTTCTACTTCAGCTGTAAAATGCACACAACACTGGTGTACAAAGAGGTGCTCTCTTTCAAACACTGCCCAGCACCGCTGCCAGTCTGTCTTCTGGCCCTCACAATCCACCAAAGTCTGGTTTTAAGTGGTCAGTTGCTCTTGACAATTTTGTTTTCATCTTTTAACTCTGTTAGATCTATGAGACCTCCAGCCTCAGTTTCCCACACCTTTGATAAGTGTTTTTTCTACCAGCCAGCCCCTGTTTTTCTGACTGCCTCCTCTTCCTCTGCATATATCAGCATTTATTCAAAATGAAAGATGTCCAGAAGGAGGAGTGCCAGCTGGCAAATATTTATTTGAAATACTCGTGCAGAGCAGAGGTTTAACCTAAACTTCTGCATCCAAAAGGGGTCTGTCTTCCTTTTCTACACACTTTTGAAACCTGGGCGGCTTGTCGCAGTGAGGCACACGTGAATGTCTGAAAAGCACTACACTTTTGAATGACCCAGCTGACAGTTTTCTTTTTCATCCTTGGTAAGGGCTAGCACTAGACTCATAAACTCAGGTCACACACTTGTAACTTGTGTTGTTATCTACCAATGTGCAACGGAGCAACCGGTGGGGGAAAAACCAGTAAATGTGACAAATAGGCTGGACCTCCTGGTGACAGATTTCTGCACTGGTCTGTTAGAGCCTGGCAGGTTGTATAGACCCAAGCAGCTGGCGTAGTCTGCTGGACTCTGCTGACCTAGACGCCTGCCTGCTGCAGGTGCTGCTCCTTGCTACTCCGTCAGGAATCTGCGCTCAGGGAGCACAGCGATATTCGGGGAATACATGTATTTACCCTGTGGATTCCTTTCATGAGCCAAGGTTATAAATATTCTCCCTCCTGCAGGAAGCCCGAAGGCCTGGCCTGGAATCAGAGCTGATCAGCATCCAGGGATGTGACTCAAAGTGTCAGGAGACGCGGAGACTCCTCAGGCCTGTGTGCTGCAGGAATGGTGGAGGGAGAGGCTTTGCAGTTAAGAGCTATTCTCAGAGCACTCTATCAGAGGGAAAGCTATGAGGTGTTAAGTGACAACATGTTGTCCCAGCAACCATTGAAGATGTTACAGTTGTCCAAGACAAACACTTTTGCTTCAGTAGCTACTCCATGCTGTGGGCAAAGGACAGTACCCAGCAGTCAGCTTCTGAAGACCTGGATTCACAGTGGTACTTCAGAAGCCACTGGCAGCACTAAGCAGAGTTTAAAATTGGGAATACAACAGGGACCTAGGTCGTGGGTGCCCCAGCACTCAGCTGAAGCCTCCATGACAAGTCCTGTCCATTGCTGGCTATCACAGAAGCCCACTGAACTGAGACATCCAGCATGGATAATAGAGCCCAATCTAACAGTTTATACTGACACTAATTTAAGATTTATGGTTGGCTGGCTGGGTAGTTCAGGCAACTGACCTGAATAAAACAACAGTAAGCACACTACTCCCTAAAATGTATCTCCAAAAGAAAAGCAAGAATAGACAGTTTTCCTAAACCTTTTCCTCAGAGACATGCTTGCCTAGAGGTGCTCCCATTGCTTGGTCTCTAGTCTGTCTTTGAACTAGCCCACTGAATGAGCTGGATTTGAAATGTTCCAGTGAAGTCCTTGAAGGCCTCTTCCTAGGGACATGAGACACAAAGTATGACAAACAGTGGACAAATCCCAAATACTCTGGGCTCAGTTTGCTTCAAGTGAAAATGATGCTATCCTCAGAGTCCCCTTAAGGCCAAAGGTATCCCTCATGATTAAGTCATTCCCATAGCCTTCATCCTCTGGAAAGTCACGAAGACACTATCAGAAGTCTGTCATTCTCCAGCAAGTCAACCCAATCAGCACTTTGCCTGTCAATGGGTGAGTTTGGGATAAGACATCATTAATGTTGATCCAGAACTTTAAGAAAACCAGAGGGCCTCTTCTTGAACTGAAGAGAGAGTGGGGAGTGAGGAAGGCTAAGGAGGGGCAACCCCAAGCCTACCTGTCTGCCAAAGTAATAGTCATTCAGGGACACCTCTGTTTCTTTAGTCCCTCAGGTATTATATGCATTATGTTACATGAAAATTTGAAAAACAGTTCTGTCCCAATGTAGGAGATGAGTGGTGAAGATACAGAATATTTCTGTGTTACATGACAGTCTCCCCTTCTCCTCAGGCTTCATATCTGTTATTAGTGTTATTAGTGCAGTCCTTCATATTTCAGTCTCTCTAAAAGAGAGAGAGAAATAAAAACTGTTACAGGAGTATATTACACATAGCTGTACATAGTAATCAGGGAAAACATGGAAGACCGAGCACACAGCGTATGGTGTGGTGCTATATTGGATTATGGTACATGGCTGCAGTGCTGCTTGAGGAAGTGTTGCTCGCAGGACTCTTGTGTATGGGGTCATTCTTACCTGTATTTTGATGGTGTGTCAAGAGGGTGCTTCAGGAGCCTAATGATCTCAAGTTTGCCGCCTCTCTCCCTTGCCATTTGCATTAAACCGAGCCCAGTGTTTCCCCCAGATGCTCAGGGGGGTGTGCCAGGGTAAGTTAGGCAGGCAGTGAACTTGGCCCACCAATGCTGCAGGGAGGTCCTAAACTAGCACAGACCTGTCTCCTGCGCCAGGTCAATGTTCTCTAGCCCTGAGGCCAGCTGGCACTGTCCTGCCACAGCCATACTCTTAAACCTGCTGTCCAAAGAGAGTGGCTGCATCCAAACTGCCTATGCAGAATTGTTGCTGGGCCAGGTTTAACTCCCACACTATGTCCAGGAATTGTTCTGGAAAACTTTTAGTTGACCTGCAACAAAATAGTTCTGAGAATTTAACCATATGGATGAATGATGATCAAGGCCTGTGCTTGCATCCTTAATTTGCTAACATTGACATAAACTGGTGCTGGGAACACAGTGGTGTGTTAATGCTCACTGACTCTTCCAGCACTCCTGTGTGGCAGACAAATACTATTCAACCATTTTCTTAATCGGGGCCTGAGGCCAAGAAGTTAGGACTGATGTACACAAACACATCGGTTGAAGGAACAGTCCTTGCTTTGCTTCTCATTATGCTGTTTGCTCTCTCAAGGGCCCTCTCTCCCTTTTGTTTTGAGCAGAAACTATTTAAAAGTTTTTCTCATGCCTATCCTTTCCACAGTGCTACTGAAAGGTCAGCCTTTATTCCCATCAACATATTCATGCCTTCTCACATCTCATAATTTGTGCAGTATCCCAGTAACCAGCTTAAGGTCACTTCATAATACTTCAAATTTCTACTGGAACCTGTTCTCCACTGACAAGCAATGTAAAAAGTTAATGCTAAATAGGGAAGCAGTATACTGACATGTTTCTTGTCACTGATGTATACTTTCCTTGATCTCCTGAGTGTTGTTTTTTGCTTATTTTTGTCCATTATAATGGACATTTTTTCGAAGAGCAGGGTATTCTTAATTCTACATAGTGCTTACAGTAAGACAGGGTATACGTCTGTGACAAGGATATTTCAAAACAGTAATGTAAATAATATTAATTTGATCCCATTGTTATGTTGGTTAATTCACACAAAAAAGAATTGCTTACAGTGTTTACAGATTAACCCTTATTTTAAATCCCCATATGAAAGGCACAAAAAGGAAAAGGAGAAATGAAAGCACACAGAAAGTTAAAAATTATTAGAAAGTACTGAAAGAAAATTCTCCTTCCACATTCCCATTGTTCATTAGTCTCATTAATTTGTCTTTTTCTAAAATATTCAAAGTTACAGTAAGAAAGATCATATATATTCCTTTGTCTGTGGCTCATTTGTTTTTTCTTGTGTATCCAAGACAGTCAGTTCTGAATGTACAATTGAAAATATACATTTTTCTCTCTTAGAGGTTATTGGGAGTTTAACATGGTGTAAAATAGAAAACTCAGCTCTAACTCATGTTCTCTTCACCTCGATCCACCCTCCCAAAAGAAAAAAAATCAGGATAAAGTGAGTTTAGTTTGACATCTCAGCTGGTTTGTTACTGCCTATGTTCAATTTGTGGAAAAAAATGCTGAATTCACAGGCTTTCATAAAACAGTCATTTATTTCCCTGTCAGATATAATGAAAGTCGAATGAAACAGCCAGTTACAAACATACACAAAAGTATGCTCTAAAGCTCAACATGAACACTCACATCAGAGATGGTCAGAATAGCGGTAAAGTCACGTAAAGTTATTGAAAAAAGTGCTTTAATTTACAACAGATTTTTGTTTTCACCAACAGCTGAGGACATATCAATGATTAACTTACAGGCTGGGTGCTCTTAGGTCTGAATAACTTCAAACTTGTTGAAGTATCTGGAAAACATGTCAGATACTACCCATCCTCTCAATCCCTGAAGGATCTGGACAACTACACTTTGTGGTTGCACTAAAAACACTGAAACATCCTGAATGAGCTCAAAATCTCACTCTTGACAGCGTAGTCAAGGAAAGAGAGTGCATTTCTGTGTGCCTACTGAAGTGCAGAAGAGCAAATGTCCTGTCTGAACTTTAGTTTGATAAAGAGGAAAAGGCTGTGTGCAGAAAAACTGTGGCTGCCAATTTACTGTTTCATAATTTTTGCTCTAAGTATTCAGTATTCAAAATATCGGCAAACTCACTGTAGCAGTGAGCATTAACTGCACTACATAATAATAATGGGACTACTGGAGCTGTTGTAGGACACTGTGTGGTATCCACGCAGCCCACATAATGTGATGATCGTAATTTTTAGGCTTTGTAGTGGGGTTGCCTCTGTGGTCATATATATGCATATTTACGTGTGGTTTTAAATCTAGTATACATGTGTATGTACATAAGTATGTGAGTATGTATGTACGGCAGAATCTTCCACCATCTGTCTAAAGCCATTTTGCACAGTCTAAGCAGCATCTCTTTAACCATCCAGTGACAGTGGGTGAACCATTCTCCTGAATCATGGGAAGTACCTGCTGCCAGAAAGCAGCAAGAAGGATCTTCAACCTTGCACCAAGGCAACAGCAAGGATGAAGTAGAGAAGGGATTGTACAGCGCAGTAGATAATTGTTGCTCCTCAGTCTCCACATTGATGAGTGACATGTTCACCCAGGATTTATAATCTGGATCTGTTCTTGAACTACTCCCTGTTCGCATTTGGGTAGATGATTATGAATTAAGGCCCCAGTTCAACCTTTTCTTGGACACTTTGGCATCTTTTCACTTGGTGCAATGAAGGCTCTGTTAGAATAATGGAACAAGAGAGTAATCTTTCATACATAGTGGTATGCAGGAATTTGAATGCGAGCACTTAAATACAACATAATGAACAAATCTAGAATTCAACAACTAATATCCTGATGTTTAAAATAATTTAAAGTGTTCTTTAAAATGATCTTTTCTTTTTCATTTTTTTTAAACCATTAATCCTTTTAAGGAAAACCACCAAACATTTCCATTTGGATGCAACTTCATTATGCAGACTTAATCTCTTCTGTTGGGCCAACATACTCCAAAATGACTTGTGAGAAAGGCTCACAATATTCCTTAGGCAGAGCAACGAAAGCCCCAAGATTTAAGTTGCATAAGATTTCACTGATAATAGCATCTTTGGTATTTAGTAATGAAAAAAAATCTGAGGCATAAATCGTTGACTTTGTCAACATCTAGTACAGCCTGGTGATTGCAAGAAAAGATAAAAGCTCTGACAAATGTTTTGTTATTTATAAATGTAGTAGGCATGGTTAGGAGTTCTTTAATTAAAGATTTAGTGCTCTCAGTCCCAGGCCTCTTGCCCTTCTCTCCAGAGATGCAGATGCATCTAAAACCCATATAAAGTCAAACATCCCTGCCTGGTTTTAAATTTAACATAGCTGCCTAGCCAGGCTATTGGTCTTTGTCAGATAGTGGGTTACATCCACATTTGCTGAGCTTCCAGATAAAACAGTATAGTGCTGAAGCCTCCTTAACTACAAAGAATTAGTACACATTAACATTGTTATTTTTAGAACTGGGCAAATACTGGAAACAATTACTGCCCTAAATTGCTTATTATAAATAGCAGAGTCTAGTTTCTTTCCAACATAGATAGGAAACCACAAGCAACTGTAAATATCATCACAGAGCACCCCCAGAAAGGGGAAAAGTCTTGTATTTTAGCACTGAGTATCTGCGAAGCAGGACTACATTTCGAGTTCTGCCATTTATTTCATATGTGACCACAGGCAAGTACTTTCACCTTGTCCCCAAGACAAATATAATTTCTCATTAGTAATTAGTCAGTCTGGAGTATCAGGGGATCAGGACTGCAGAGTATCCTGAGAGCTCTGGGTCTCACAGCAGAGGTGGCTCCTCTGGAGATGCTGCACCAGGAGGCCTCTGAGCAGCGCTCAGGAGTGTTCCCCCACTGCGGGCCAAAACTATTGAGATCTCTCTCATAAAACCTGCAAGTTTCTTCTGGAGGCTCAAAAATCATTGTGCTAGGCTTCCTATCACCCAGGCACAGATGTTACAGAGAAGAGCTACAAGCACTCAAGATCCCCTCTGCCATTCCTGTCAATAAAGATCTTGCTTCAAGAATTTCACCCACAGCAGACGATCAAATCCTGAGCACCAGTAAGAGCTTTGCTGTCACGCCAGCTTTCTAGTAACGCAACACATCAAACACCTTGAATGCAGTTACTCCATGTGTACACAGAACAGTTCCTAATTGCCAAAGCATTGCAGATACCCGACCACCAAACGTGTAGACCGAGGCACCCCGTAGCAAATCCACTTGTAGCTCATGACAGAGACTTGCCACGGAGCTGGCATCCAGTCCTGCCTTTCTGATAGACGGGAGCAGGCATGAAGACCTGGATGAGAAATGCAAATGCCTGTCTCCACTTCAGCAGCACCTAATTACTGACATCAATTCACAAGCACAAAGCTCCCTGATCCATCACCACATCCACACTGCCAGCAGAAGGTCCCTTCTTTCCCAACAGATGCTGGTTTTCATCTCATCCTGCCTTTAAACAAGTCTTTTCACAAAAGGAATTGCTCCTTTTCACTGACTCCTACCTTACCTTTCTCCTCAGAAATAGCTGCTGCCACTACGTCACTCAGAGCATAAGGAGTCAAGACACTTCCCCTCGAGGACTTATCTTCTGCTGAAGCTCCCTCTTGTCCGCCTTCAAGGGGTGGTAGGACTCCACACTTTCTAGCAGGAGTCAGAATTGATTTCAGAACTTGTTTAATAGTTGATTCCTCTTTTCAAAAGACAAGTTGCGAGCCTCTTTATATACAGATATTGTCAGCCAACGACTGAGCACAGGTACTCCTGGGATGGACAGTCTGGCGTGTTCTCATTCCCTGCTCACTGTGGTCAAGAGAAAATATTTAAGGCTCTACTGGCAGTATGCAGTTTAGGTATCATCATGTAGCATTAGTCTGAGAGTATCTACATTCTTATTACAGTCTGCAGAGATTAAGTGAGTGGAGTCTGGAGAAAAAAAATCTCATCCAACAGTAGACACCTGATGTAGAAACACACCTATGGCAGGATTCAGAACTCTAAGGAGAAACCTAGTGTCGTGGCTTAACCCCAGCCAGCAGCTAAGCACCACACAGCCACTGGCTCACTTCCCTGGTTGGGATGGAGGAGAGAATCAGAAGAGCAAAAGTGAGAAAGCTCATGGGTTGAGCTAAAGACAGTTTGACAGGTAAAGCAAAAGTCATGCACACAAGCAAAGCAAAACCAGGAATTCATTCCCCACTTCCCACGGGCGGGCAGGTGTTCAGCCATCTCCAGGAAAGCAGGGCTTCAGCACGCCTAATGGTGACTTGGGAAGACAAACGCCATCAGTCTGAACGTCCCCCCTTTTCTTCTTCTTGCTCCAGCTTTACATGCTGATGATGACATCATATGGTCTGGGATACCCCTTTGGTCAGTCAGGGTCAGCTGTCCTGGCTGTGTCCCCTCCCAGTTTCTTGTGCCCCCCCAGCCTCCTCGCTGGTGGGGTGGGGGGAGAAGCAGAAAAGGCCTTGGCTCTGTGTGAGCACTGCTCAGCAGTAACGAAAACATCTGGGCATTATCAACACCGTTTCCAGCACAAATCCAAAACATAGCCCCATACCAGCTACTATGAAGAAAATTAACTCTACCCCAGCCAAAACCAGCACACCTAGTGCCATTTGAGACACCCTGACTTATCCAAGTTATCTGCATAGTGCCAGCAGATATGACGTGGTGCATATAGGAAACCCATATTCTTTTAGAGAAGCAGCTAGAAAATAGGTGCAATACTGTATAGTACCCAAATAAAATAAAAATATATCTATAATAAGATTAAAACCTATGTTTTATACCTATACATTGTATAACCTATATAAGGAAATATATACTAATATATTAAGTGAACTTAATCCTATCTCTAAATCTAAGTGTCTTAATTTCAAACAAAATCCTGTCCAAAGTGCCAGTTCTGCTCTCCAAGCAGAAAGGCTCTTTGATTTCAGTCCAACACAGTTCTGTAGTATTGATCTGTTGAGCTGTGCTGGAGAAATTCAGGAACTAAGAAATTTGTTTGATATAAATGAAGTGTGCTGCAGATATGTCAAAATGTAGAAACTGTCCCAGAAAGATTTTGTGAGGAAGTGCATTGGTTAGAAGGGGATGGGGGGATGGGGGAGAAGGAAGGATATTTTTGTTCAGTTAAATTACTTGGATAGTTTGCAAAAACTGTTTATGGTTAGCAATGAAGCAAAAGGGTAACCATGCCAACATATTAAATGTTGCTGTAAATGTGACAAAAATGATCTGTCATTGTAGCCAGTAAAAATTACATTTTAATTTCTTAATGTACTTGAAATGGTAGAAAATGAATATGCTAATTTGAAAAGTAAAGTGTAAAAGACAAGATAAAGACTGATGCTTCTAAGCTGTCCTCAGCTGTTCCTGAAAGTCCTGTCACCATGCCTGTCACAGGCGATGCTGGAATAAACCAGTAAAGCTGTGTTCTGATGTTAGCAATAAAGAGTGCTCTGATACCTAAAAAACCCTCTGACTTTCTGAAATAAATTTAGCATTATGGGTCAGAAATCAGCCAAGTAAGGGTAACAGTTCCCAACTGGGCCTTGACTAACTCCAGTTTAATTTGATGGTCAACACCATGATCACTCTCATCCCAGACTTTTTACTCAGGTAAGGCAGGACCAAGCCAGCGTGAACTGTCTAGGCAGTTGTGAAATCTGGATCTCTCCTGCCTGCCCTGAGGAGCTGGAGAACTCTGTCTTCTTCTTCACTAACTTTCAATTATGAGGGCTGCGGTTGTGACTTGTTTGTTAACTGTTTGCTAGCGGATTTATATCACTTCCTCCCCCATCAGGAAGATGTCTCTTCAGATTCATCCTTAATACAGTATCTTGATGGACCCAGGTTTCCCTTTAGTTAGAAAATTAACTAAATTCTTTTTTAAAAGCCTTATTCCTAGATTAGGATGTTCTTCATGTCTTCAGCATCCACAGAATTATTTCTTGCATGAGGACACCCAGGGACTGATCTCTGTGACTGCTCATGTCAATAGCTGAACTCAGATTCAGCAGAACAGCCATTTTCTAGCAGTGAGAGTGGAGCAAGAACAAAGAAATCTGCAAGTGGCTGTGATTAATTAGCCGGTCCACTGCAACTGAACCAGTTTTGTTTGCTGTAGGACTGTCCGTTAGGAATCCTCACTCTGCCATCTGAAGATACTTTAGCCAAATGCAAATGTCAAGAACCGTCTCCACCTCCGATACCTTCACTAAGCCATGGTGTGCTTTTGCACAGGTGTCCCTGTGTGGTACTGCATGGCTGGTTGCTGACTGTCTGCAGGAATCCAAAACCCAACTCCAGGTAAAACAGGTTACTACCAGAATCACCCACAGGGTGCTTTTTGATGTGGGTTATCACTTTAGTGCAGATGGTGAGATTATCACCAAATATACATATCTTTTTTAGGAGTATGGTCTGTATGTTGAACTTCCCACCCCTCTTCCCTCTCTCACTGGTACCTCAGCATCTGTGGCTGAAAGAACAAAGGCCACCAAGACATCTTATATACTCATGTGCAGTATTACAGAGGGTGGGGAGCATTTCCTCCGATTACAGCTGAGAAGATGTATACAGATCTAATAAATGAATGGACCTAGGGGCAATACTTTTCAGAAAAGTGCAGTTATTGAGAAGATCTCCTGCATTAATTTCTGCATTGAGGGCAATTGAAATGGCTATCTGCAACATAAACATATTTCTACTTTTTTCTAAGGCAGCAGCTCATTTAACACTAGATTTCTAATGAAGTGAAAAACGTTTTTTAGTTATTGGTGTTCTACTCTGTTTTTTAAAAAGAGGTATTTCAAAAGGAGGAGGAAGATGAAGTGAAAGATCAGCTCCAGGGACAGTGACAGCTGTCCCTGAAATATTCAGATGTAATTTTATTCACCTTGGGTCACATCTGAGCTGCAGTGGGAGTTGGATCTCGTTTTCACTTGACATCAGTATGAAACCAAAACTATGCAGTCAACTTCAGGTTCAGTGGTTCAAAATTGGTTTTCCACTAGTAAACTCCCTGAAATTTTAGGAAACTCTGGAGACTTCTGTTCAGGCTCATTCTTAGCTTGAACACAGAGGTGGGTTCAACTTCAATTTAATCAATTAATTCAGATAGTTACATTAGAATCTGACAGTTAAAATTATCCAGATTCATTAATAGAGACAATAACGGTCAGTAACTCAAAGGGGGAGAAAGCAAAATATCTGGCTTTCCAACTGAGCTACATTAAGATCTAATAAACACTGCCAAGAAGGTATCCAGATTGCTAATCAAAATAAATCTGAGGATTACTCTGTTCTACAATGTTTTAAAGGAAATAAGTGTCTTCAGTTCCAAGTCCACATGAAAGCAGTATTTTGCGCTACAACTCACTGCCCTTTAGTTTGACAGGACACCTCCATCGTGGCCTTCCAAGCTGTAGCCTGCTGGTCAGGGACATTGACAGCTCCTGGCGTTGGCAGAGAGAGCTGCTGTGGGTTCCACCGAAACAGGTCCAGCTGGTGGGCACGTATAAGCCCCTGTCTCTCCTCCAGATCATCATGCCTTGGGCCTCCACAGAGCAGGATGTTACTTTGTGTTTATATTTAATAACCTCCTCCCTTCCAGCCTCCAAGAAGGGAGGTCTTGGGACTAGCACATTATCCTATAGCTCCGAAGGGTTGGATTTAATTTGCTTGATTCACTACAGGCTTTCTGTTTGACCTGGGGCTAATCACTTTGGACTAAGGCCACAAGGGGATTTAGGTAGAACCCAGATCCTCACCACTCTTGCTTATCCAATACCTAATTTTCTGCTGGTTGGCATGTGCAAAATTGCCTCAGCCCTGATTAGAGCCAGGCAATTTTTATGGAAGAATTCTTTGTTTGCTCAAAAATGCACTTTCGTGTTGATGGAAACTATCTGCAAATTTGTACCAGATTTGACCAATTGTTTCAGCCAAAAAAAAATATTGGAAATGTCAAGATGATTTGTTTGAACATTTTTAAGGAAAATATTTTTGAAGCTGTTCCATTTTGAATAAATAATCAAATGTTCAATGAAGTAAAACTAGACCCTGACTCGCCCTCATCTTAGGTAAGAACCCCAAAAAGAGTTCATTTCTTGCTTACTTTCAGTAACATCTAAAGGGGAAAAGAAGGAACGGTTTCTAGAAGACAGACCAAACATATCTAACAGTGTAGTGACTCAGAGTTCTCTGTGAATAAGAACAAAAATTTAAACTTTTTTTATGATCAGAGAGGCAGAAGATGTTGTAACTGACACCACCTTCTAGGCAAAAGCCTGAAGTGTTAGTCCATTAACTGCAAAGTTGATCCTCTTTCATGTCTACAAGATGATCTAGGGACATTATTTCCAGTTAATAATCCAAAATAGAGTTTAGGATCTATCTGTTTTTGAGAGATAAGTTTTATGGGCAGAGGCCTGTTTTTTCTCCCAGTGTTTCTTATTGGCTACTTATTGTTCTTACTTGAATCAGTTAATGAGATTATGATTGCTCAGATTGTTTACAGTCATGCACGTTCTTTATCACTTTTATACACAATATGGGTGCCTAATTCAGAGCTGGAAAGTCCATGGGATGGAACGAAAAGTGAAAAGTAACTATTGTATTTTGTGAAGTCCCTCTGGATATTTATGCAGTTAGTTGGTTTCCGTTGTGCCACAGTTTACTGCAGATAATTCTTGCTTGTCTCTCCAAGATGCTGTATGCTCTTACGAGGCTGAAGGAGAATCATAACTGAGTTGTCAATTGCCAGTATATTTAAAGCACAACTCATTTACCTAAACCTAGGTGCTGAATGGTATTTGAGATGACCAGGCATATGTTCCTGGTTTCTAGCTTCTGCTGGGAAGGATACTTTCTGTGGCAACTACAAGCCTGCCATCCCTATACAGAGGTACTGCATTCCCAAGCATGTCTTGAATACAACTGAACTGAACTGTAAAAACCTTCAGGGTTTTTCTTCACCGGGATCCTGGCATTCAAAGAAAAAGTTCTTGCTAGCACTGTGTAACTTTTAAAGTAAAAATAATACCCCTAAATGCTCTAGAGGTCTGCAAACAATCTATGTGTTAGACAATCTAAGCTCTGTTCGTCAAATAGTTTTAACTCATTGTAAAAGCCAGAAGTTCATTGCTTTATTCTGAGGAGACTAACAAGCGATAAAGGGGCAGGGGGAAGGGAGACGAGGAGGAAAAATAAATTATTGCCTTCAGTTTATGAACTATCAGAAAAGTTTGGGGCTGACTCCTGGGCAAAAGCATAGCAGTTTTTTTCCATCCTGATAGCTAGTTCTCACACTGCTATCAGTTTAGAGATTTTACTGTGGAGGATCATGCTTAGAATTTGTGTATCTCTTGGTCAGTGTAACAAATATATTTCTTAAACTGACAAATAAGATAAAGAGTTAGCCTGAAATTCAAACTTTCTATAGTTCAGTGGAAACTGAGAAATTATGTTGCATAAAACTAAACTGTCTGTAAGTTCTTAATTCCTTGGTTATTTCATTCTCTTGCATTTTTTCCATTTTCACATTTTTTTGATGGCTGAAAGTGTATGATTCGTTCCTGTTTAAGCACATCCACAGTCTTAGAATGCAGATATATGTACGCACATGTGTCTGTGTGAATGCACATGTGCTCATGTGTGAGGTCCCTCCTCTGTTGCATGGCTCCCAGTGAAGTAAAGGCATGGTATGCCCACTCATAGGTAGAAGGAGCTTTAGAAGTTGCAGAACCTGACTTCCAGTCCCTGGCTCTGAGTGATTTATATTCTAATCATGTCTGTTGTCTCCAGCACATGGATTCAATGAAGTGTGAGATGCTCTGCCTATAAAAATGTAGGAGTAAAAACATACAGTACATTTTTCTGTTTGTTAATAAAGTTCAGCAGACATCTGCACAGAGAACGTACAATAGTCAGGCTACTTACGGGTAAATGTGGTCTCTCTCTGTGACTTCTGTAAGCTCATAAACCTCGTTTATCTACACCCAGTAAGTTATTTTCAATGAAAGCTTCATTCTGAATGAACCCATTATAGGCTGGTTTTCCACAGCTGACAAATTCTTAATTTCTTTTCTAATTTTAAAAGCATTCAAAACTGCATAAGTTAATCACAGCTTTCTGACTTAAGATAAGGTTTGATGGATACCTTTTTTCCACCAAGTAGTAACAATCTTTTAAAATTCAGTTAACCTACTTTGAATTCACTGAATCATTTCGTTTGTCATAACACAGTCTTTTATAACCTTTTGTGTATAAATAGGGAAAATTAATTGCTTCTGGCAACATCAAAGTGTTGTTTCACTATACATTTAATCATTAGCTTTAAATGCTCCCAAACTAATGTTCCAAGACATTGCAAAGAGGTAATAAGTTCAAAGCAATATGAAACATAAAGCAGGACTCCAGAGTGAGTTGAAAGGATTTTCTTCAAATGCATAAGAGCTTTCAAACCCATTGTACAAAACTTTGTAGGAATTTTGGCCAGAACTAAAAGAAGAGCCTTACTCCCATATTTGAATGAATTACCAGATCTGCTAGATACTGTATGCCCTTCTGAACTCAAACAATCTGTCTCCAAGAAATACAAAGTACAAAAATAAGCTTAATTGGTTCTGATACATGTCAGAAGTTGTGCTTGTGACATATTAATGAAGCTGATGAACGGCACACATGCTTAATATGAAGCCTTGCAAAACTCATGAGTTTCACAGTATCATTAATAGCAGGAACTTAAAATAGTGAGTTTTCTTTTACGTGTTCAAATTTCTTTTGTTTTCCTTTTAACAAATGTTTAGGTCCAATCGTTTATGAAGACACACATTTCAGTAAAAAGTTTTATTTTGAAGGAGTTATTTCTCCAAACCATGTCATCAGCCCTCAAAATATCCATGCACTTACATGCCAGGCACTCTGAATGTCTTGGAGACATGCCTTTGTCCTGGGGAGAGTCACAACAAGGTGTGATGCAGTTATAAGTAATTTAATAATCTTAAGAGACAACAGTACAACAAAGGTGAAACATAAGAAAGTCTTGTGCACTTACTTTGAGGAGATTTAATGCCTGCTACACAGCCTATTGTAACCATGTCTTTCCTACATGGGATTTGGATCATGACCATGATGTTGTTCCACATTGCCCTCAATCTTTATCCATAATTGGTAAACTAAGAGCAGCAAGATCAAGGCTGTCACTTTTTTTCAAGTTCCCATGCAAAACTGTACATGCAGGAGTTTCATGCTGAAAACATCTAGTGCTGTTGCATAAAATGGAAATTTGTGAGTGTACGTGAGCGCCAGCACTGAGCTGAACACAAGTGCACTTTGCACACACACGCAATTGGGT
The DNA here is from genome assembly GCF_947461875.1 of Haliaeetus albicilla. Classification (NCBI taxonomy): domain Eukaryota; kingdom Metazoa; phylum Chordata; class Aves; order Accipitriformes; family Accipitridae; genus Haliaeetus; species Haliaeetus albicilla. The sequence continues at coordinate 11,912,078 of NC_091500.1, read as the reverse complement.
TTTGTTAACACTCTGCCTAAGGGCATTGTGGCACTGGATGAAGCACTGGACCAGGACCTCAGAGAACTGAGCTTTGTTCTAACATGGGCTTACATTGTGATAGCGACGACTGTCTGAGCCTCAGTTTCTCTAAGTAGAAGTTGCCATTGCAGACTTTTATCCTTCTCAGAGGCTTTCACATGTAGTAATAACCAAAGGATTGTTTGAGAGCATTCCTTAATGAAGTCTGCAAGATAGAGCTGTCTTATAGTAAATATAGACATCCGCAGCATTCAGTTCCTTGGAGGTGTAAAAATACATTCATCAATTCAGCCTAATATCCTGAAAAATATATTTCCATAGATTTTTTTAAAAAATGTGATCTCCACCAAGTTATCACAATTTTATCTGAACTGAAAACGGATGCTTGCTTACCATCCCAAATACCTCTCTCTACTTAGTGGTCAGATGTGCAGGAAAAGGGGACAACAGCCAGGTACAGGTTTACAGACTGGTTCCAGCTGTCAACAGCATTACTCAACTCCATCCAGGTATAGCAGCTCAGTCTGTCCCCAGAAAACATGGGACACTGTTTCCCTGTGCAATTTTCCCAAATGCTGCTCACCTTTTGGAAGCTAAATAGCACCTGTTCTTTCACTAGGCATCCTTTGGAGGTGCAGAAGAGAAGAAATAATTTGCCCATTGACTTTTAGCTCTTGTATCTTTGATGCGTAATGAATACATGTTGTAAGCCCTTTAATGATATAGCCTATTATTAATTAAAGAGTAATCAAGAACTAAAGGAAATTCTCATTCCCTTGGCTTAGCCAGTTCAGTTCATATTGTTTTAAATCAAGAAATAAATCTAAAACTAAAACGTTCTCTATATAAATCTGCAGAAGATCATCTGAGATAGACAGCACCACATATGTTTATAGTTGAAAATCTGGCAGCCAGAAGATGTAACAACTGATGGTCAAGATGTTCTGGTTCAGAGTTGGAAAGTAAATAATTCCTGAGAGGAAGGATTCTACAGTTCTGGGCAGCTGATCCGGTAATAAAATAAATAAGCAATAAAATCCACTTCCTGTTTTGAGAGTTCACATTTCATACTGGCAAAATTCTCCTATTAAATTCAATTTCATGCTTCCATAAATAAACCTGGCACCTTTTTAAACACTTTTCCATCTGTTTTACAACTAGAAGTGCATTATTTAATGCACTCTTGGGATTCACACCAATGGGAAAAGGACTACTTGTGAAGAACACAACATTTTAGTTGGAGAGAGTACAGAAAAATAATCACTAGCTTCCCTAAATTCTCAAACAATTGTAACAGGACTCTGATGTAATAACTTTTATCAGGAAGGAGAAGGAGAGATATTTTTTTCTTTTGTGTGTAAACGTTATTTTTATTCAACATGAAATGGATTTTGAACCAGAACAGGATATCTACATTTTGTTTGTGAACAGATATTTCTTCTGCTGCTTCGAGATATGGAAAATGTCTCCTATATGTGCTAGCAGTGTAAGGAACTCATCAAGTCAGTTAATCCCAGAAACTCTTTCAGCCAGAAGCTATCTTTATTGGCAAAAGAAATATAATGACAATGTATGTAGTAATCTCTAATTTTTAGTGCCATTTGCATTTATAGCTCCCAAACTGCTGTGCAAAAGCTCCATTATCTTTACTTCATATGTGATAATTTATACATACCATATAATAAAATAAAAATATGAAATCATTTGCCCCAGTCATCAGCAAGCTAGAGGCAGTCAGGTACCTTGAGACACAGACAAGAAGACAAGGTGCTTGCTCTTCTGTATCTCCATCTAGGAGCAGTGCTAAGAAGGACAACTTACAGTTCTCAGGGGCTTTGCAGTTGTTCTTGATCTTGGACTGAGATGCAGTGGTGGAATAGAGTGAAAGCACTTGAAATGCATACCTCTGTTCATTACTCACTGATTTTTCTGCTATTATTTCCAGTAAATAATTCAAAAGAATGTGGCTTAGCTGCTTATTTTTAAGTGTGAAATGCAGCAATGTCAGCACTTAGGGCAGAGAACCTCTTAACCTCCCCAGCACTCCAATAAAAACCAAAACATCTACGGAGCCTACAAAGCCCCAGCACGTACAACTTCCACCAGGTAGAGAGAGCAAGCCTGAGGAGAAAATGTGTATCTTTACAAGGACATAACAGTGTGCCTCATGAAAGGAACACAAAAGCATTGGCAGAGACAAAGGAGGAGTCTTGAAGCCGTTGTAGAAATTAACGCTGAATGATTGTCTTCAGGAAAAAGGAAAAAATGTGGTGTGTGACAAAGGAAAACCCGTCTCATCATAGATGGATCTTTGCCTTGTGTTCTTAAGACTGTACTTAGCTTTAACTAAAGCCTTTGACACACAATAATGTTCACTCTCCTTGAGATAGGAAACTGAAACAACTGATACAGTTCTCACTTCAAAAGGCAGCAGCTCTGGTGTACCTAAACAAGTCAGATTGAACACTGTGGAAATTATAAAGAATAATAATTTTTTTGTTTTCCAGCTGGCCTTGTACCTTCTGCACAGGAAGGGCACGCACAGGCGAAGAGCACCCACGGCAGGGTGAAGATTTCCAGGTGAGTATCCTGTCTCTCCTCTGACTCCTTTTGCAATTGCCACTACTGCTGTTGTCACAGCTGTCCACTGTTATCAACACAGTGGGGACTCGTCCAAAGCCCACAAGCGGTTGGTTAGTTGCGGTTCTTTACTTGCTTTCTTTGCGGAAAGTGAAAAAGGCTTGTCAATCCCATTTCATTACTTTCTTGCTTGGGTGCCCATGTGTACACATGCAAACCAAATACTCATGTAGTTAGACCCATCCAAAATCCTAACATGAGCCACAGAAGGCATGCAAGGATCCTCAGCTCTAACATGTGCTGTGGATATTCTCATCAGTCAAAGGCCCTAATCCATGCGCTATAAGCTTTGAATGAGTTTGACCCCTTTTGGTCAGACATCTGTAGAGAGGCCTCTTGAAGTTTCAAATATGATGCATTTCCTTGGCATGCTGGATCCAGATGATTTTCTTATTGCTGCACTGTAGAGAAATTTTACCTTTTTAAGTAATAGTTGGGAAAATTATTTAATACTGCATTTCTGATTTGGCTTCCACATTGTCTTTGTTGCTGGGGCAGATTTACTAGGGGATCAAGGGAACAAGGGGCAACAGTACCCCTTGATTATATCTGCACTCATAAATTAAACAACTCCAGAGAGCATTCCTGGGGTACTGGAAGTCAGTCAGTCATATATATTGTTAAATTGCTAGCAGAGTCCTTGGCATGGTTTTGACCCAGGTCAATGAGCATTCTCCCAAGCAATTCCTGGGGAGGTGTGGGAGTTAGGGTGGGCCAGGGAGCCCTCTGAAGAGTCACTTTGGATGCCACCACACTGTTCTGGAGGGCAAGAGAGTTCAGCAGTATGGATATGAGCTGTTCCGTGCTAGTTGATTTCACTGGCAGGGAATAACACCGGGAGTGAATTTAACAGTCACGCAACCCTTACGGTTTCTGCTTTACGCATGGCAGTATTAGGATCAAACAGTAAGAGCATTGCTGTGCTGATTTTCCCTATATCAACACCGCAGCTGCATCCAGTTGAGTACAGAATGACTTTTAGCTTAAGAACAGGACAAATAGACTTTGGTTTTTTATTTCCCTTCTGCTCCCGCTATTTAGATTTTCATGTTTCCTATAGTGTCAATAGCTGTTTTTAATAGAAAATATGTAAAATTCAAGAGCTTTGGGTCTACTTTGTTTCAAAGAAGCAGCTTGGTGCCTTCTAATTGCCTAGAGGCAGCATGCAATTTTGAATTAAGCCAGCATCTCCCATCAGCATTTCCTTTTTTGTCATTTAGGGACTAATAAGAGCCCAAAAGTATTTCCTGCATTCACAGCTTGTAACCACTCCCTAGGGACTTCAAGCACATAAATCTTTCTAGCTTTTCACAAGCAGAAATTGCCTTGTGGTAATCCCAATAATCAGCTTATTGATTCATATGATTTTCCTGGATTTTGGTGCAACGTAGTAAATAGAGGAATTGCCTTGGAGTTCTGTGAACGTGTGTGTGTGTATGTGAAGGTGCATATATATATATATATGCATACACACATGCACACATATGTGTATGAATATACACATATGTAACAGGATGATAAACATGTAGAAATTATCTGCTGAGCAGGCCACCTGACTGGCAATCTTACATGCACATAAAGTGCCAGTGCACATGGTATAAAGCTCTGAACTCCAGTTCAAGAGTGTTTGGTTTTCTGCTCCCACTGCTCCTGTTGCAAAGCTGTTCCAGGATCTAACTGTGGTAACAGATAAGAATCTTCCAATTTCCAGACTGAATTTATTCAGGGACCAATTTATACCTTTCTGTTGTTGTGCCAGCATCATCCTTTGGTTTAAATCACTGTTCTTTTTCCGTGGTATTTCTCTCTCTGATGTATTTATAGAATCATATTACTTCTCAATTTTGGTTCGCTAGGCTAAACTGACTCTCATGACAAATTAAATAAACCCGTTATTCTCTGATCATACCAGCAGCCCTTTTCTGCACTCCTCTTTCCTCAGTATGGGTTACCAGAATTGTATGCAAGATTACATCTAACATCTCATTAGTGCTTTGTAAAACACCACTAATCCTTACCTACCTCTGCATAATTTTGGCCGTAATCTTGCAAAGAATTCATATGGTGAACTTCTTCATCACCTCAGCAACATCCACCTGGTAAGGTTTTCGTATCACCACCCCTTTCCTACCCCTGCCTCCAAATGTAATTTTAATCTTGTCGAATCCCAGCCCAATCCTACCATTCTCAATATCACCCAGTTCCTCCGTAATCAGTATCTTCTAATTCTGTACCTCTGACAGGCTTTGGGGCAGATCTCTTGTGTCAAAGCCATTAATGGGAACATTAATGTTCCGTCTCCAAAATGATCATTAAGCAACAAAGCTGTTTTCTCCTGGAGTTCCTCTAGTGCCAGCTGCTCTAGTGCCCTTTCTGGCCAAATCCTAAGCAGCTTTGCGGTTCCCCTCCTGATCCCATTTTCTTTGTCTTTGTTGATAATGTCCCAATGGTCAGCACATTAAAAGTTTTCACTGATGTCCAGAAAGTTTATATTTGCCTCATTTCCTCTTTCTGGAAATTATTTTTAAAAAGAAAATCTATGGTTAGTTTACCATGACCTGCCCTAGATAAACTCTTTCAGTAATTGGCCTCTGTCCTGGTTTCAGCTGGGATGTAGTTAACTGTCTTCCTAGTAGCTGGTACAGTGCTATGTTTTGAGTTCAGTATGAGAAGAATGTTGATAACACTGATGTTTTCAGTTGTTGCTAAGTAGTGTTTAGACTAAAGTCAAGGATTGCTCAGCTTCTCATGCCCAGCCAGCGAGAAAGCTGGAGGGGCACAAGAAGTTGGCACAGGACACACCCAGGGCAGCTGATCCAAACTGGCCAATGGGGTATTCCAGACCATGGGATGCCACATCCAGTATAGAAACTGGGGGGAGTGGGGGTGGGGGATCGCTGTTCGGGGACTGACTGGGTGTCAGTCAGCGGGTGGTGAGCAATTGCACTGCGCATCATTTGTACATTCCAATCCTTTTATTATCATTTTATTAGTGTTATCATTATCATTATTAGTTTCTTCTTTTCTGTTCCATTAAACCGTTCTTATCTCAACCCATGAGTTTTACTTCTTTTCCTGATTTTCTCCCCTATCCCAGTGGGTGGGGGGGGAGTGAGTGAATGGCTGCGGGGTGCTTAGTTGCTGGCTGGGGTTAAACCATGACAACCTCCATGCCTTTAATAATTCTTTTATTCAAAATTTGGTTTTAAGACATTAGATTATTAAACTAAAATCTAGGTGGTCTGTAGTTGTTCAGACCACTTTCTCACTCCAGCTTCTTTACTCTGTGTGTGATGTGTCTACAAACATTAGGCACCAACCAGGCTTTATGCATTTATTAAAAATACCTGCTGCCCCACTTGAAATGTTGTTTGCCAACTCTGTCTTGAGATTATACTTCTTTTCCACTTTTTCCCTCCTGGAGTACATTAGACATCGCAAATTGTGCTTCTACCTTGACTGCGCTGGTTTCCATTTCTATACCTTTTTTCCCCGTCCTTGTTTTTTTCCCCATGTTAAAAATCTTCGCCTGTTTCCTTGAAATGTGAGCTAGAGCATAATTCAGTTTTCAGCCTATACTTGATTTATTCTTAATTTCTACTCTATCTGCACTACATTCTGGCCCTACTTATTTTTTCCACCCTTGTTCTTTTTATTCACATGGCTGAAGAATCTTCTGCTATGTGTTTTAATATCCTTTGCAAGGTCTAACTCAGCTTGACTCTTTGTTATTCTCACTTTATCTCCACATTTTTTGGCCTCTGAGGCAGTTTTCTTTGATGATCAGTCATTTTTCCCCTAATCAGTGTAGGCACTCTGCTTATTTCTAATATCCTTTTTTTTTCTTTGTGACTATTCATCTGGTCAGATCTGGAACCACTTCCTGCAAGTTTCCTTTTTTTTTTTTTTTTCTCTCTGAGACAGACATTCATGATAAGTTTTGCACCCTTGACTTTAAGGCTTCTTCCACATTCAAGTATCAAATTCAGGTCCAGCTAAGTTAACTGTCTAGTTTCCACTGTTTATCAAAATTTGCCCTTTAGAAATTAAGAATGTTAATACTTATGATTTAAATTTCCATTTAATTTAAAATCATTATTTTGTGGTACCTCAAGTCCAGTGTCTTTTTATATGAAAAAGAACAGCTCATCTCTGAGGTCTTTATCAACATCAAACTTAAGTTTTCAGCATCCTGAATTGAATCAGTGTCTAGCTGGTTAAGAGGTAGGTTATAGCCTTGAAGATATTGGGCCCTACTATTTTATTCTGTGCTTTTGACTTAGGTATTATTTATTACTTATCTGGGCATTGGTATTTATGTCTATAGCTATGCTTGTAGAGACTGCTGTGATCTGTTCTTTGTCTCTGTGCCCAGCAGGCACAGTCTGACCATGTTGATACTCGCTAAGCTCTCTTTGCCTTCAGAATATGGTGACCACATCCAAACTCTCTGTCGGGTACTTCTGTGCCCATGCAAACACCTAAACTGAGAACTTCTCCTATCCTGCTAACCACCTCAGGCCAGAGCTGTGTTAGGCACCATTTTCACCATTTAAGAGTATGGTGAGCCCATGTCCATACCCAAGCACTGCTTAACTTACAAGGTAGTCTACTTTGTTTGGTCTGCTCAGCACTTGCATATGGGAAGAAGATTTCAGCTCCCCTGTTTGCCTGTCACAAAGAAAGCTCAAACTTGAGTTGCCACACTCTTCAAGTAAGCCAGTCTTTTCACTGGGCAGGGGGACAGTGAATTGGAAGAGATCCAAATACCATTGCTCTAGAAAGAATAGTAGGCTCTCGGATGTGTTATGGCAAGGCCTACTTCAACAACAGGGTCCAGGCTGCTCACACCTTTGATGTTGGGTGGGCATCGTATGGGGAAAGAGACAACCACTCTACCAGTGGGTTTAGCAAAAGTTTGCTGGGGAATAGAAAGGCTCGAGTGCCTGAGTCCAGCATCTAACATGAAATGTATTTCAAGAGCTAAAGGGTGTTTTGATACCCCCAAACCAGAATTGTTGGCTTCTTTGGTATGAATTTCAATTCCTTCAGACCTGATGGAGATGTTTAGTAACAAAACCACAGTATTTTACACTATTGAAAAAAACATTTTGTTTCAGGTTCTTACTGAGGAAATTTAGCTTCAACTAATCTGACATTATACCGCAATGCAAAATGGAAACTTGTCAATTCAGTTTAAGCAAAATGATCATCTACTTTAGAATCAGGTGGAACTCTGACAAAAGGATTTTTGCCTTCCTTTTTTAAAAAATCTAAAGCTCCAGAGTAGAATTCAGTGTAAAATATTCCAATAAGGCTTTGTCTTCTGACCAAGCAGTATAAGAACATTTTTCAGAGACCCTCAATATGTTTAAATTTCAGCTTCTTCGGTTGTTTGAGATTTGGTTTTCTTTGAATTCAAGACCATAGATTTTGACATACTGCACACACTGGACACACAACATGTCCAACAGTCTCTGAGAAGCTGTGAACAATAAATAGAAAATTCTGGAAGATGGACAGGTTATGAACAATGGATAAGCTCAAAGGTTTTTCCTAAAAACTAGACACATTTCTATAACCTAATTCATTTGTGAATAGCATATTAACTTCACAGAAATCACAGAAATGGAATCTTGACAAAATAAAAAGACAAAGCTTGCCAGATATTTCATTCATAATATGTAATTCTGAGAGTTTTCCTTATACCATTTTTTTGTTGAAAAGTTTCACATTTACAAGATCATATATTCTTTGAAAATGGAAAAAATAAATTTTGAGATTCAAAATGTTTAAAATCTGTACCAAAACACAAGGTTGATAGAGGAGTTAAGAAAGTCTGTTTTGCTTGTATTGGTCCCTTGGACTGCTGTGATACCAGGAGTAGGCATCTTCAATATATTGGGCAAAGAGTATGCATCATCTAGTAAGGGACATATAAAGTAATTAATCAGGAAGAAACAAGCTTCCTCCTAAAATGTTCTCACCTCTGTGAGAGAAACAGGACTACTATGCCCTGAAATTCTTTTATAAAAAGAATAACTGAATTGTTTTTACAAACATTGATTAGACCTAATCTTAAAAAGAATTATTTTTATGTAGTTTGCATTGTCTCATATTTCCTTCCAGTAGCAATATTATCTCTACCAATGCAGCTCAACTCTAAGTGAGAATTAATTTATATCAACTGGGACTTCTGAATTAACAGAGATGCCTTCTTCAGAAAGAGGAAGCAGACACTAGCTTTGATCTAATAACATGTTTCAGGTTCTGAAGAAATAAACACTCTCGTGTTTGTGGAGTTTCACATTCATGTTTCGCATGTGATCCCTTGACTACAAATTCCCATACAGGATCAGAGCCTTGCAGTAATTTATAAATCATTCTCATGAAATGCTAGATGCCATAATAATGTGATGTTCACAATAGGTTGCACAGCAATACATAAACTGGTTTACAATGATCTGGAGACAAAAATTATTTCTGTAGACAAAAAAAGTCTGAAAAATCAAAAAGGAAAAGAAGAATGGTCACAGAAGTTTTTAGTCAACATGACTGACTTTGGGGGCAATACTGTAGCTTAGTCTTTTCTGTGGTTCCTTTACATCTGCTCTTAAGCTGCTATGCAACATCACTGTGACTGTGTTGTGCAGTTAGAAAATGTTTAAGCTCAAGGACTAGTTGTGGGTACTAGAAGTGACAACTTTTATGATCTTCTGCAGGACATACACTGTAATATTTCCCCAAATTAATCTCTGTTTCTATAATAATAAATGCAGTTGACCTAGACTACTAAAACGAATGTCAATTTAATGACTTCTTTTGATGAAGAATCTATACAACTTCTATATGTCCAGCCAATTAACTGGGAGTACATTAAAACAAATGTAGCAGTTGGTCACCTCATCCTGTAGAGGTAACACTGAACCTACACAATTCCCCTTCTGCTTTTCTTTGAGGTTCATGAAACTTGAAAGGCACAGAGAAAATCAACATATTCAGACTATTCATGACCTGAGTTTCTGAGGAGTACCCTCTATCTCTTTTTTCTTTCTTTTTATTTTTCTTTTTTTTCCCTACGCTCTGCAAGGGAGCCACCACCTGATGAATAACAATAGTGAGACAGCCTTTTAAAAGTCTGTTTCCTGGTTAGAATGCATTCAGGTGGGTAAAAAGCCAAAATTAACTGAAGATATCTGTAAGATACTTAAAAGTTCACAACCAGTGCAGGTCTCAAATCAAAGATAACATGGGACCACTAGAGGCATCACACTTACATCAGACAACCAACTTCTGAAATGTTTTCGAAAAAAACAGAATGGAAAAGGGACCTATAAGAAGGACTGGTGATTTAAAATGCTTTCTTAACTTTATCTTGTGAGATATCAAACACGTAAATAACCTTTTCATTGCACTGAATAATTAGTAAGGACCATAAGTGTAGCTGCTTATAAAGGAGTCTGAAATTGCTTTTCAGGTAGCATCTGCAGGCAAACATGCCCTAGCAGTATCTCAAGTACATCTTCAGACATTTTATTAACAGGAGAAACGGTTGTCCAAGACTCAGATTCTTCCTCAAACAGCTTATGTAAACTGTAAGCTCCACTTTGACAGCCACCAGAAAATAAGCTTAATCAGAAAGAAGGAGGAAGGGAATATAATGTCCCCTCTGAAGCAATACGGCACGTAAGTATTAAATTCTCATCAGACAGTTGATGAATTTTAAAAGCTTTCTGTTTTTCTAGGACGTGTGTCTTTCCTGGCTGGTATTCTCAGCAGGAATAGTACACGTTTCTTCTGGGAATGGCACCACAGCGGGCCTTGCTCTAACAGTTTCCTACTTCCGTTGAAATGAGTTTGCTTTTTTGTTCATATTTAATAAAACTTGTTTTTCCCCTCTCCCTCTTGAGTTCTTTTTCTTCTGTGTTATTTTTTCTAATCTGTCGCCAAATCTCGCTTGAATGCTCTCATATCTTTCAACCTTTATTTCTCTCATTTAATAATTTGTGTTGCTCTGCAGGTGAGCTTTTCTCTCTATGTCATTCGTTATATCAAATCCTCCTTTTTGTTTCTGATAACTTTGATATTATCAATCATCTGCTTCCTCCCATTTCCCCAGCTGTTCTAACAATGCCACCTGTAATGTTTCCTAATACTGCTCATTGTCATACTTAGGACCTCACTTTTTCCAACAGCTTGGAAATCTTATGTTTTCTATTTGTCTCTGATCAGAATGTTATTTAACTTGTCACTGCAACAAGAGTAAGACTTTTGTCTGCAAAAGTTGCTTGGCTTTAGATAATCTCGTTTGATATTTCTCAATTACAAGCTTTTTAATGGTTACTGCTGTGATACCACTGATTTGATGATTGGCACAACACAGGGCTTTTTAAATTAAAAGGAGCTGTATAAACAAACTTAGCCTTTTCACTTCTACCTCAAGACTACATATATCTTTCATATTATGCTGTCTAGTTCCTATTTATTAACGGTGCTGAATTGAATGGGTACACTGACTTTTAAAACATTATACTAATATGATTTAATTCCACTTCAAGTGTATCATGCAATGGTTTGATTCTTGCTTTTTTTGGGGGAGGGGGGTCTTTATGTTCACATGGAGCATTGTCAGTAGAGTTTTCCCCTTACTTGTGGTCTATATATAAAACTTTTTTTTATTTTACAACTTTCATCACCAATGCTTTATTTTGTTAACTAAAACATATTCTTGTAAACTGTGAAAAGTTGGAGAGAGTTAAGTAGTTTTCTCATTGGCACTGTTATGATTCTTTTCTTATATGGTGTTGGAATTTCTCTAAACGGGAGATTCAGACTATGAATCGGAAGAGGCAGCTATCATGTTTTTATATGTTCCAAGAATCATGTGGCAATGGAACAACAGGAAGGGGTATAGCATCATGCCTTGGAATTGTGACCCACAGCTGTCACTGAGATTGGCACCATGGTGAGATGATGTAAACTTTTGTGATAGGACACAGATGAAGTCACTGCATGATTGTGACAAAAAGGTATCTTTCTCAACAAACAAATTGGACATTGGGGTTGTGTGTATATATACATGTATGTATATGCATATATTTATTTTTCATTGTTTCTGTAATTTCTTTTTCTCAGGCTACAGTTTGTCATGTGGCAAAAGACATTTCTATTAAGCATGCTTTCCCTGGAAATGTTAGCTTCTTCTTTCTTTCTTATCAAGCTGTGGTGGTGTGCAGTTAAATTTTCGTTATTTCAATGGAGAATTAATTGAGGCCCCTTCCTGTACACATTTTATACTGAGTATTCTTACAGTAACACTCTATTCATTTGTGTAATTTGCAAAAAAACTGTAGAAGAAAAGGAGGCTTAAGAACTCTCAGGTGTCTCCACGGATATTTGCATTAGTGACTTAAAAAACCGCAACAAGGTAAGTCTTTTGGATGTTCACCTATTAATGCAAAAATATTTTCTGGAGCTATTTTTTTGAGCTTTAGGGTTGTCATGTCTGAAAGGAATTCAGAATGGAGCTGGGTTCCATCAGATTTTTCAGGCTTTTTCCTAATCCCTCCTTACCTGTAATGGCACAATTCTAACAAGAGATCCTTTTCTTTCCTGCAGATCAATGTAAGCTACTCCTTTCCATCAACAGGACAGCTTTTGCTTTACTTCAGGCATATTCGACAGAGATAGCACTCTCAGTACTGGACTTCGTTTATTTAGAAAATGTGAAGTCATTCCATCTGAGATGCGAGATTCACTAGGTTTCATGGCTTATCATAATTTTACCTTAAACTTTGTGATCTCTGAGGGTTTTCTGAAAGCCATACTCATTGCAAGTGTAGAGTGTCCTCTTTCCCTTAATTAGGATTAATGATTTTTTTCCCTAGCTCATGTACTATACTTACAGGAGGAGAAGTATCTCTTTGTCTCAGCCTTTACCCTGAAGTTGTACTGGTTTGGATGTAATTAACTCCAAATGAAGACAGAACTGGGATGATTCTGTTGCCTAGACTTTGGGGCTTACATGTGGAACAAGAGAAGTGTGTGAGAAAAAATTTAAGAAGTGTTCCTAATCAAGCGGGGAATATATTTGAATCTAGGTTGTCATAGCTAAGGCGCTATGATCCTCTCATCATCAGTGTGTGGGTGCACTCTCTACAATCCGTTTTGTAAAAGTAATTTGACTTATTTTAGGAAACCAGTGAATTAACCATTTTTAAAGTTTTTCATTCTGTCCAGAGTAGTCACTAACTTTCACTCAGCTAATGAACTGGTTCCTGAAATTTCAGATCAACCAGAACTTCTACCGCAGATAAAATCCTCACATACACACACAAAATTGCTCAGCATTTCATCCTCCATGCATAGATCAAATAACTGGGAGCAAGAGGATATGGGAGAATATTTGATTGCATCATTTGCAGCAGCCTCTGCACAACTGTACCATAAGCCTTACCAGAACAGACAATGTTTGCTTTGCTTTGTGCTCGTGAGGTTGTGCCATGGGAAAGAAAGGGTAGAACAGACTTCCTAGATGGGTGAAGGAAGGACTTGAGAGCAATCCTGGGGAGCACAAGGCAAACATGTAGAAAAACATCCAAAGTGCTTTGCTTAACAACATAGCAGTAGGCACAGGCATAATCAAATGACTCAGTGGTCTGCCTGAAAAGCTTGGGAGTGAATGGAAAGATAGGCCAGCAAGGACCTTCAAAATAAAAATTGACATAGCTAAGAAAAGCAATGAATGGGATGATGTAAAGAGGAATATACGCAACAAGCAAATGGTGTTTGCAGAAACCATCTGAACAAGATTTTCACAGTCCAAAAAGAGAATTCATTTTTTAACGGAGGTGCAAGATACTGGGAGCAGGGGAAGACTTCTAGCTGTGTGGATGGCAGGGGAAAGATCTCTTGGAGAATTTATATAGAAAGAACACACACAACTTAGACCTACACTCAGACCTGGGAATAAAAATTGTCTCAGGGTTCAAGCCCTGATAATGGTCTATAAGTTGGTGCTCTAGCAGGCTGGAGGGGGTGGAAGGCTGAATGGTAAATCACCAGAGCAGTGCAGTTTCTGAGAGAGAAATGATTTGAGGAATATATTGAGAGCTTGCAAACCTCTTTTATCTAACTCTACTCTTGGAAAAAAAAAAAAAAACAACAAACCACCAAACAAAAAACCCAACCATTTTTGCTAAGCTAGTCAAACTTAAGATCTAGTTTGAGAGAAACATGAGACATTTTATGCCCATACTGTTAAAGTTCAGAAAAGCTATAAGCAACTGGAAATAGTATTATACTGTAGAAGATTCTTGGCAACCTTAGCTCTAGGTATTGCTAACTGTGTAACCTGTAATATACCATTTTGGCAGGGGCACAGACTGAGTGTACATAAAAAGGTTAAAATGATATTAAAAATAGCACAGAGAATTAGAGAAAAATATGGCTGACAGACGGTATCTAACATGTACAAAAGGTTTCCACAGAGACATATGTCATGAACTATTCATATTGAAACAGCAAATATACTAGCCTTCTAATTATTTTAGCATTACAATTGGTTTTATGCTAGCCAAGAGAAAGGACCCTGTAATGGTACAGGGTAGGATAATAAAAGAAGAATGTTTAACCTTCCCTCCAAACTCATTTAGCCAGATCCTCTCCTAGCAAAACTCAATTGGCTCCAGAAGGGCTGCACCAGAGAGAAATTCATTCCAGTTTGACTTTTGCAATGTGAAATTCCGCTCACCCATTCTTCTGTGCTTTCATTTCATCTGAAAAATAACGGCACGTAGCAGACTACCCTTCTGCTGAGGAGGAGCGATTCGCCAGCACTCAGAGCCGGGTCCCAGCCTGTCAGGGACTGTCGTATAGAGAAGATTCGTCCACCTGCTGCCGCCTCGCTCCTGGCGAGCAGCCTCTGGGTTTGTTCCCTGTCAGCATCCTGCCCTGCTGCGCGCGAGGCTCCCTGGTAACATCTGTCATTACCAGCACTGTGAAACACAGCAATCTCACTGCTGAACTCTTCTGCGTTCCCGTGCCGATTGTATTGTTTTCTTTTGCCATTAAAGAACAGTCAAAATCCAATTTTTTAAATATTTCACAACTTCTGTAATTCCAGCACGACTCCAACTACCTCATGAGTCTGGCAGACAACCAGTTCGTATTAAAGACTGCTATAAACAGCCAGGGGTAGAGATGCTAGCTTCCTTGGTGTGGGATATACAGTTATACCCAGATGCCTGCTTAAGAAATTCCAATTCCTTACAAAACAGATTAAACTGGGGAGGGGGGTTAGGGGGTGGGATACACACAACACAGGACTTTATATGCCCTACTTCTGAGACAGAATATATAATGTAGGGATTTTAATGGCAAATAGCTGTACATAAATAACACTTTTCATCTTTTCTAAGATTCAGAACAACATAGAATTTTAATATTTTAAGAACTGTCTTATCACAGATACCTGAAAATTCTCTACTTGTTTTCCTGATAATTCTGTAATTTGAAAGTATAAAATAATTATTTTCAACAATGATTTTCCATAAGGAATTTTTCAGAATTTTCTATTAAGTGGAAAGATTCTGAAAAAAAGATCCTTTTTTCTCAGTTTTGGGAGCAGAAAACTTCTCAGCTCTGGGGGTTTTAGTTTGTCAGGAAGAAACACGGAAGTTTGAGAAAAAGTATATATTCTTTTTGAAGTTTTGGCATGGGAAAAGAGCATAATTTGTTATTAGTTATTATTTGCATGGTGATGGCATAGCAATCACTAAAAACTTATACAATAAGAAACTAGTCACCCTTCTCCAAAGTAAATTAACATTAAACTGGGACATAAATAGGTACTTTTTTGTTTCTTTTTTATGACTATTTTCAGGATACGTTATTCATTCGTACAAGTTTTTTTACAGGAATATTTTTCTTATATAGTTGGTTTTTTTATATTCTTATTGCAGATCTTTGTAAAGCTGACCATAAACATTTTAGATGCAACCATAGAAATACTCAAGTTGGTTGAGACTTCATGCATACTTTGTTTTGGGGTAGACCCAAGACCTTTGAAAGAGTTCAGTGAAAAAACAATGCAAATGCATGCCCAGAATCCCAGACCAACAAACAGCAGAAGAGGCTCACATTTTCTGGATTTCATAAATTACACATTCCTATCTTCCACATTTCTACAGTTCTAAACTTGCGGAGTCTGCTAAACACCCTCATACAAAGGGAATTATTCTGTCACAATATAAACATGTTAAACTTTTCCAGTTTTTAAACTGTATTTCCACCAGATGTCAGCAATGCACTCTCTAAACTCAAGCTGTCAGAGGCCTCAAGCTTTCCCCGGTGTTACAGAAATCATGTAACATACTACACGATATTTAAGCAACCAGAGAAAAACAAAATGACCATCATTGCTTCTGAAGACACTCATGGCATTACTGAGCTTGTCCAGCTAATAATGTGATTCTTTACTTACATTCTTCTGGGAAGGAGGCTTTATTACATATTGGACCACTAACATGCTCATTGGTTTTTTTTCTCACAATTTCTGTACAATGCTGTCTTTCTTGTTTCTGTGCATGTTTTCCTCTATTAGACTATCAATAATAATGTATTTGGGTTTATTTTGTTTTATTATGAGACTACAGAGGAAAAAGAAAAAAAATGCATGTATGTTGGACACTAGTGCTGTAGTGTTTATTTACCTGAAAATTGTAGGGCAAACCAGAAGTACACTACACCATGGGGAGTGGTAGAAGCACTGGGTCAGTAGTAGAAGCTGTTATCTTCATAGCTGCTTCTTCACCAGGGATTCAGGCATCCAGCTGTAACATCCAAACCAAATACAGAATATTGGCGGGCTCTGGTTTGGTTTCATAGGGATAACTTTGCTGTTACTTATTAACTTAAACCTCTTAAAGCTCACTCAGATACAACAACAAAAACTGCAGAATGACCTCTACTGAGGCACTGATATGTGTGTGGTGCCAAAGCAGACATGACAGTTTTTACACTATAATGTCCTTGGCACTACATTCACAGATTTCAGAACACTGGTTTTTCGTTTTCCAATGGTTTCTAGAAATTGTTTCACAAATTCTTTTGGAACAGCATTGATCTATCAGAAGCTGAACTTTCAGATTTGGCCAAAACTGCATAGAAAAAATTCCTCATGTCAGGGATAAAATTTCTGGTTAAAACCACAAAAAAGCAAGCCCCACTTCTGAGTTAGAAGGGAAGCCTGGGAATTCATTTAGTTCATGATCAGCCTGACTCACAGTGGACTTTTAACAGTCCAGGGGAGTCTCCTGACTGCGGGACTAAAGATTAGGGTCTGGAACCATAAAAGCATTTAAGCGTCGAGCTTCATGAGAATGAGACACCAGATTATCTTTTTGTATTGAGCTTTAGAGGTTTTCTCTGGATCAATGGGTAATAAATATACAAAGTGAAGCAGCTATACCAGGAAAAAAAAAAAAAAAAAGGAAATTCATGCATAGACCTATAATTAGGGCTCGTCTCCAGGAAATGGAGGGTGTAGGTGAATTCTCTCATCACCAAGTATATAGAAGTGGGTTTGTTCTCTATTTTTCCATTAAAACCTCAAAAGTTGCTGGGTTTGTGCCAATGCACAACTGAAAAAAATGTTGGAGGCTATGGGAAAACCGATTCCTGCCCAGTTCTAATTATAGGTCTGGCTGGTAGCACTCCGTATTATTCAGGTTGTCTGATATGTGCCATTATACAATACAGTTTTCAGCTGCTTATAACTTTGCCAGAACATTAACCATTTGGACTGAAATTTTCCATTACTTTGCCTGTCTTGGGCTGACTTTTTGGTAACTGCCGATCAAATCATTCAGGCCTTTCAGAGTGCAAGTTGAGGGGGGGAACACAAAAAGAGTGGGTTTTTTAATGTTAATAAATTCTGCTCATTGTTTTATTTAAGTAGCATTAGCCTCCTTGTGCTTCTGAACATGGGAAGTCAGAGCCAGTAGCAGTTCATGTGCATCTGTGCAGTGCTTGCTGAGCTCTGGGGATGAACCCATGTTTTCCCAAATTATGAGCTCTAGGGAAAAAAAAAAAACCACCACCAACAAAATCAGTTCACTATTCTCAGTATCTTTGATTTTAGCTCCCAGGATCTCCAGTGAATCTATACTTACCAATGGTGTTTGAACATTTCAGCTTGTACTGAGAGGAGGCAAGCCTACAGACAACACATCAGAAAGAAATTGAAATATGTGAATGAAAGGTGCTTATCCACTCTGTTTGCTTGCCCAGCAAGAAAGACAAAACTGGATTCCGCCTTCCCCCTCACCTCCCATCCTCATGGCTGCTTCCAGATGGGGCACCAACCTCCAAAAGCAGAAAAGCCATGCTGAGCTCATCAAAGGCAATCAGGCGGAGTGAAAGAGAGAGCCTTCAGATGTGTGATTTTGAATCATTAGAAGAAAAAAAAGAGAATAAGGTGGTGAGAGGGGGAGATGAAAAAATGAGACTGAGGAAATTGGGATGAGTTGGTGGGAACTGTGACTGGAATTGTTACAGAAAACAGACTGAAATATGATGAAGGAATTGGAAATAGACCTGAAAGCCAGGCAGGCAGTAGGGAGAAGTTAAAGATTAAAAGAAGGTGTGAGAAAGCAGAGAGGAGGTTGTAGGCCAGAAAAACAGTGAGTTGGTCTTGAGCCTGCAAAGAGTGTACTACAGGAGAAACCTGGGTTTCGCTGGGCAAGAAAACAGAGGGGGGAAGCAGTGATCTGGTTAGATAGGCTCATTCAGCAATGTGTTATTAGTCCTGGACCTGGTCTTGCCTGAGTTGGGTTTGGAGGGAGAGATGATGCACACCCTGAGTTCATCCTTCTGTGGAGTCGAGGCAGAACCAGGGCAGGTTCATGCTGTCAGTATCAATGCAGCAGTATGGGTGTCACAGCTCAATTCTCAGAATTTCCTGGTGTTTCAATTTAGAAACAAGAGGAACACAGTTACTGATCAACTGTGAGAAGGCAGCAAAAATTATTTTCCCCAGCATCACCGGAGCTGAGAGCAGGGATAGGGGAAAATTTAGCTCTGGAAGAAAATGTGCAGTTGCTTTAACAAGTCCACTCTAGGAAAACTCATCCCATTCACTACACATCTTTCAATGTCTAAAAAAATGCAAAGAGCCCAGCAGAAAATACCTTCATTAATTACATAATACTTGTCTGTGCCCAGCGCAGTCCTAACACTGAATGAAGAAGCTTTGTGAGAAAAAAATAGCATTAGCTATGTTGTTACTTCTCATGATGTGTACAAACATGACTGAGAGCAGGTTGGGAAAACAGTCTGAATTTGGTCTTTCACCAGTTTTTGAACACAGTTTTCTTTAACTTGTTTTTGTTTAATACACATTACCGGAGATAGATTTATTCAAGCTCATAAAAATAAACTGTATAAATTCAAGCTACTGTACCAAAGTCCAAATCCTGACTCAGTTTTTGTTTTCTCCCTACTCAGTCAAATCTCCCTCTAACTTTAGTAGGATTAGGCTGGTTAAGGATTTAGCAAAACTCATCAACGACTTCATGATTTGGCTCAGAGCTCAGTGAAAAATGAACTCTTTAAAAGGACTGTCATGGAACTTACATAAATTTACCAAGTCAAAGTACGGAATATTCAGTGATTCATGGCAGTGTGGTTTTTATTAGAGCTTCTCTGAAACACAGCGGGCTTGCTTAGCAAGGGTTCACGCAAACATTTTCTTTGGTTTCAAGCTGCAAAGGTTCACACGCTCCAAGTTTCACTTTAAGCTTTGGGTTTGAGTCTTGGAAATGCCGTACTTTCACTCATTATTTGTATCCAAACCATAGTAAAATAAATCTGGTGTGAATGTGAACCAAATTCAGGCTGGCTGAAGTCCACCCAAAGCTGTGAATGCAGTTTAGAGGCTTGGTGTGCTAAATGGCTTTTTGTTGTTCTTAACTGTACCACTGACATCATGTTGATATTCACCCTCCTTCTCCTGATGTGCCCCAGATTGCATGGCACCTTTGTGAAACTGCAGGTTATGATAAAATGAATGTCAAAGTCATGAAGGTAAAAAGACACCATTACATTTGAAGGTCTGCACTAGCAACTGGTTTCAAAAGAAACATTTGAAGAGTTTCTTCAATGTTATAACTCCTTTTTATCCAGTGTTGTAAAAAGTATAGTGCTATTATGCTGCATTATACAAACCGTCCTTTTGCCTACAACACCCTTGCTGTGTTATGAGTTCACCATACACATCTCTGAAGTGATCTTACTGGCCACCCTTGAGCTCCCAGATAAAACACCTTCTTGCTATGTCCCTGTCAGGTACCTCGTATATTAAGACCATTGCTTACTAAGCTACTCGGTGCCATGTCATCGCTTCCTTTTTTCTTCTTTACATACATTTGTTATCAATCAAATTTGTTCCTCAGTCTCTAGAAGTTCACATTCTTTCTTTTTTTGTTGTTGTTTTTTTTGTTCCATTACTATATAAGTAATTATTAAGGCTCTTTTTCACTATTTTCTCTTTTGCAAATTAAAGTTTTCACCTCCCTGCTCCTACTGTTTTCCTAGTTTCTTAGATATGCTTTTCCACCTGATCTTGCTGAATGCTACCAGCATGCTGTGCTTTCACCTCTCTACTTCTCCAGGAAAGCGAGGGAAAATTAAGCTGACTTGGGATGGTTCTGATTTGATTGGGAAGGTTTTTGAACAGTTATAGACATAGTGAAGACATTCACTGACATTTGCTGGAAGAAGGACAGTACCAATATGACTTGAAGAATGAGAGAAATGTAACAAGTACTTGCCAACAAAGATGAGCTAGGCTGGACAGTAATGTAAGCTGACTGAACTTTATAGCAGGAGACACTTGTTTTAGACATCAGGCTGCTATTAACACTCAGTTTAAAACCAACTGAAAATACTTTCACTGTGACCCTTAATTTGGAGCATACAGACATCTACTTCAGAAAAATACTGATGTTTTAGAAGAATTTCATGCTAAACTTACTTTAATCTCAAGGTAGAAAATAGTACCTAGTAAATTTGAAGTTAATTTCTTAGATCAACAAAAGCAGGAGGTACAGAATGAGGCCTAGGTGGCTAAATACTTTAGAGAAATACTAGTTGACCAGGATGAAATTCAGCCTACCAACTTAGATGCCAACTTGTCCTTTCTCACAGTCAGGACAGAGCAGAGGGGAATGATACCAGTTATTTTCCTTGCTCTGTTTTCTATCTGCCTAGCCTGACTGTTCTGGCAGTGCTCAAACCACCACTGACCAGGCCTTTACCAATGCAACAGTCTTTGCAATTGCTCCATAAGCTCCGAGCAGGTCTAGTATTTGTAGACATATTCCTTTTTCTGAAATAGAGTGGAGTTTTCTCTCTTTCCCCAAAAGGAGTCAGAATAGCACAGTGTCCCGTCTTATCTCTTACCGCAAAATATAACCAAGAGCTTGATTTATTTGTCCCATGCATGGTCTAATGCCAACTGAGTTGGTTTGGCCATCCAGCTGCCCTTATAGAAGGGTTTCCCTTAGGTCTCAGGTTATAATAGCTCCATAGGGACATCTTAAACATCCCTGAGGATATAAAATGGCAGTAGTCACTTGCACTTAAGCCACTTCCACCCTGCAGCTACGGGTAGGAGGTTTTTCCTTGCCTATTCAGAGCAGTTGGTGGTTTGAATAGGCAAGAACGAGTCAGTGGAATTGCTTGCCACACAGCTGCTCGCTCACTCCCCTCCCTCTGCCCCCACTCCACCCCAGTGGGATGGGGGAGAGAGTTGGAAGAGTAAAAGCAACAAAACTTGTGGGTTGAAATAAAGACAGTTTAATAAGAAGTCCATGCAGGTCTAAGTAGAAAATATTTATACAGAATATACCAAAACCAATGCTCCTCCTCAGAAGAACAAGCACCCATCAGTGTGTGACCAAGTCAGGTTTTCCTTGTTTGTATTTTCTATTTGCCCCAAGAATTCTTTGGGTTATTTAATGTGTGTTGGTGCAACTTCTGTAAAAAAACCAAAGGGCACCTCAGTATCCGCTACAGCTTGGTAGTTAGGACATTCATGGCTTGAAGTTGTATGTTTGAGACCCAACAACCTGAGAAGAGCACTATGTCTAGTTTTCCTGCTTCCTCTGTACATGGGCTAACCCCAAGGTAGGACAGCAAACCTGGATTAATTTTGGATGGCTGTGCTGTGCCTTGCATTCAGTGTTGTAATTTTGTTGTAGGTTTTTGCTTTCAGGGTTCTTGGTCTAATCTTTGAATTCCAAATGGTTTTAAGTAGCAGCTAAATGATGAGTTACTTAGTCAAGACAGTGGTAACTCTGAGTATACCAGTGGTAGAAATACATGTGCCTGAGTAACTACTGGCCAAAAGAAAGATCTCTATGGGCCCACACTGGTACATGGACTTTTTTTATCAATCACACTCTTTGATTTAGGCTTCTAAATCCCATCTAAACTGCCCTCTAAGTTCCTATGTTCCTTTGTTCACCAAGCCCAAGTTACAAGTCCCACCGTATCAGAGAACTTCATAATCTCAAATGCCTCACAACATTGCTGTGAAGCTGAGAACAACTATATTCTCCATTTAACAGATAGGGGATTAAGACACAGATAGCTTAACTAGCTTGAACAAAATCTTGCAAAGAGACTGTAGTAGTGCAGGCAGTTGAGCCTCCATATCTCATACCCATCCTCAACATAAACCTTGCTTTCTCCTAAAGTTTGTAAGTGTTTCGGGGCAAAAAGAAATAATGTCTGATATGATAAAAGGGCATGAGAAAGGAGAATGGGTGGAAGAGAATGAGTTGATTAAATGAATGGGCAGGATAGGTGATAACATGGATGCCTGTACATGGAATGAAGGTGGCCTCTGTGTCTGTGTCCTCTGGCTTCAGAAGCCTCCAGTTTAACCTGCAAATTGGCTCCAGGATTGAAAAAACCAAATGCTAGTGCCAGCTTTTATTCAACGTAATGTATTCCATCTGCTCCATAAGAAACTAAATAACTTTCTGGACCATCCCAGGTACACAATCATGTAATATATAGTAATAAATCATTCATAGAGAAAGCAATAAAATGTAGCTGAGAGCTCAAACTTTTACAGAAAGCCACCATATTGTTACACTACAGACCAGAGGGCTGCTATCATAGCTTAGCAATTCTGGTTGAAAAGGACCAGTGCCTGGATTTGTCCCAGCCACCTGAAGAATGTTTGTGGTCATTCTGGCTTCATAGATTGTCAGTAAAATAAACTCTTGATCCCCAGATTTAAATAGGCAGCATGAGTGAACTGCTGCCAGGAGATACCCGTCAAGCTCCATTGGTTAGATATGGCACCTAGGATGGCAACGATTTGAAATTGGGTACACTGGGAAGATGACTGAATCTGGAGTGAATCTGTTGCCCGCAATGACAGGGTTGCAGGGCTGTGTGCCAGCAGTCTCCTTCATCATTCCCTTGCATCTCTCTGCACCTCTGGCACTCTCCCATTTACTAACAGATCAAGTGGAGCAAAGCAAAATAACAAACAAGTAACAAGAAGAAAAGCTTTCCCGTTCCCAATGGGTGCATTCATACATAAGTTGAGCATGCAATTCTGGAGTGAATATGGACTTTGTGTTCTTCTTTGTACACACTGTAATGTTGTAACTGGCTTTGCTTTTGACCAACCATGTCCTTGTCAAACACATTGTTCAGAAACTCTAAGAACAATCCACTTCACTTGCTTCTTTTTTTTTTTTTCCTGAGTTTGAACAGGCTTAATTAAGAGAATAAGGCAAAAAAAATTAACCCAAATTTTTAAGCCATTTCCTTCCAAGTATCTCTTCCCAGTTCTATTTGCAGATCAGTTAGGAGAATGGCTAGTTCCTTTCATTTCTAAGCTAACTGGTATAACCCCCTGCAGATTCTGTCCCAGGACATTTGCTTCCATGACTTGTCTCAAAACTTAAAAGAAAAAAATCCCAACTGTATGCAAGGGTCATAGGGGGTAAGACACTAGCAAGTCTGTTCTCCATCAGAGAGACTGTCTAAAATGAAGACTCAAATGCTAGATGAAGACCTGATTTATTTATGCTTTACGCCTTCTTTCCCACAAATGGGTGAAGTGGTCAGCTTGGTTGATGCATAGTCAGAATCCCAGTCTTCCTGTTTGCACATTGACATCTTTGCAGATGATATGAGAAGCATGCGCTGTTTTAGACTTGTAAAATGAAGAGACTCATTAATCTCAGCTACCCTGTCTTATACAGGCAGGAACATTCTCCATTTGTATTGAAGTGCTATTCAGATGTCAGAGACAAATGTAGGTCCTTTTTATTCTACATTCTTGACAAAACAAAGCAGGTGAGAAACATCTTTTTATTCTGGCACAAAAATATTAATGTGTTTGTGGAAAATAAATTTTTTTTAAAAAAATCCTTTTTTTTCTGGAAATGTCAAAAACCTGAAAAAAAAAAAAAAGCGGCAACATAAAGCAAAAGACATTTATTCTTCCCCAAAAATTCTCAATCATTTGAGGAAAGCAACCCTATATATATATATATACACACAAGTATGGATACACATATTCTAAGGTGAAAACTTAGTTTTCTTTTGCTTAAAAGTATTAAGAACATTCTGACTGCCTCTTGAAGCTAGAAGTACTACTCTGAAAAAATGACCAATCCTAAATGGAGAATAGTTATCTTTTCCCGTTAACTAGAGGTGGATGCAGTTGCCAGCTGGGTTAATAGCATGGTAGCTCTCTCCTCACATAACTTGCAGCACATGTTATGTGACCACCCATTTGTGGGAAGGAAGGGGTAAAGGATAAATAAATCAGGTCTTCATCTAGCATTTGAGTCTTCATTTTAGACAGTCTCTCTGATGGAGAGCAGGCTGGCTAGTGTCTTCCCTCCCGTGACCCTTGCATACAGTTGGGATTTTTTCCTTTAACACTGAGAAGTAATCTTGAAGTAGGTTGGTATCAATACCCTTCACCGCTTACAAATCTGTCCCACAAGTTTATAACATAGGACATCATTACTCCTCTAATGTTTTCTTTAAATGAAGATAAACTACGCCATAGTGCTAGTGCCAGATTTGCCACATTGAGGCTAACAATACAGCAGTAGCTTGGTAGGAAAGGTATTTTTTCCTGTGCAATTTTTTTCAGATTTCACCATTTTCCTGGTCCCAGTATAAAACAGTGTCCTTTCAAATGTTTGCATAAAATCTTACTCCCTGAAAGGCACCTTGCACTTAATCATAGAGTTAGACTTGTAGTTCAGGTCTTTGTACTGCTGTTTTTTCTACAACTTATCAGCAGTCACTGTGCTATTAACTTTTCTAATGAAGGAAAGTATTTGTGTCTTTCTCACATCTACCAAATATTACTTCCCTGAGCAGAGGGAACAATTTTAATTGCTGGATTTCTGTAAAATGTTTAAGCTCCAGCAAGTGAGTGCTTTCTAAAAATAACAAATGTATTCTGCCAGTAAATTCCTAAGGTAACATCTTTAAAATAGTTTTAGCAGGGCAGAAGTCAAATTTAATTTATCAGTTCTTAATAATTTACTCTCCCTGTTCCAGGTAGCCTGAATATTTTAGCAAGCAAGGTCAGTAAGCAGAGAGCAAATGACACTGGAAGAAATATCACAGAAGCGTTCATAGAATCATTTAGATTGGAAAAGACCCTTAAGATCATCCAGTCCAACCATAAACCTAAACCAGCTGAGTCCACCAATGAACCATGTCCCTAAGTGCCACATCTACACATCTATTAATTGCCTCCAGGGATGGTGACTCCACCACTTCCCTGGGAAGCCTGTTCCAATGCTTGACAACCCTTTGGTGAAGAAATTTTTCCTAATACCCAATCTAAACCTCCCCTGGTGCAGCTTGAGGCCATTTCCTTTTGTTCTACAACTTGTTACTTGGGAGAAGAGACTGACCCCCACCTCACTACAACCCTCTTTCAGGCAATTGTAGAGAGCAATAAGGTCTCCCCTCAGCCACCTCTTCTCCAGGTTAAACAACGCCAGTTCCCTCAGATGGTCCTCATAAGACTTGTGGTCTAGACCCTTCACCAGCTTCGTTGCCCTTCTCTGGACACGCTCCAGCACCTCAATGTCTTTCCTGCAGTGAGGGACCCAAAACTGAACACAGTACTCGAGGTTTGGTCTCACCAGTGGCAAGTACAGGGAGACGATCCCTTCCCTAGTCCTGCTGGCCACACTATTTCTGACACAAGCCAGGATGCCGTTGGCCTTCTTGGCCACCTGGGCACACTGCTGGCTCATATTCAGCTGGGTGTCAACCAGCACCCCCAGGTCTTTCTCTGCCGGGCAGCTTTCCAGCCACTCTTCCCCAAGCCTGTAGTGCTGCATGGGGTTGTTGTGACCCAAGTGCAGGACCCGGCACTCAGCCTGGTTGAACCTCATACAACTGGCCTTGGCCCATCGATCCAGCCTGTCCAGGTCCCACTGTAGAACCTTCCTACCTTCAAGCAGATCAACATTCCTGCCTAACGTGGTGTTGTCTGCAAACTTACTGAGGATGCGCTCGATCCTTTCACCCAGATCATTGATAAAGATATTAAACAGAACTGTCCCAAATACTGAGCCCTGGGGAACACCACTTGTGACCGGCTGCCAACTGGATTTAACTCCATCCACCACAACTCTTTGGGCCTGGCCATCCAGCCAGTTTTTTATCCAGTGAAGAGTGTGCCTGTCCAAGCCATGAGGAGCCAGTTTCTCCAGGAGAATGCCATGGCTGCTCATGTCTCGCCATGAAACCCATCAGCTGAAACATCAATTGTCTTAACATCAAAACCCGATATTATGGCACTACAGGAGTTAATAACTGCCATTCAGGGTCTTTCCCATGTAAACTCTGGGAAATTTAATCAGCATTTGCACTATGTCCTGAAGTGAAATATTATCCAGTTTTAAAGATGTCTGTCTGTTTATACACTGTAGTTTGTGTTTTAAATGTACCTGATTGCCCAGGTCTTTATAAGGTGGTAGGAACTTTCTATGAGAATACAGAGGGGGTCTGAGACAGGGGAACTGCACATTTTTCTGTCTAAATTCATCCTTGTAAGTGGGTGTAAAATGATACCATTATGATCTGGTTAAATTTAATTCTGTAATTTGCCAGTCAAGACATTTTGTATCTGCTTCTGTGCCTGGTCTACAGGGTATACACATTAAAACCCTATTAATGCTGTAGGCACAGCATTTTCAGAGAAGCATGTTATTTAATCTGGTGAGGTATATTTGATCCCTGCTTTTAGCTCTAGTAGTGGTAGTCCCAAATTGGGATAGTCTGAGAGGTTTTGAAGAATTACATTTTTGTGGGGAAAAGTTTTCAAATAACATATGCCCAGGTCTTGTGTTTAAGTGTGTACTAGGTATTTTTAAGCCCTGTGGCTGGATGAAATCAATGCCCACAAATCTTCTAAACCACTGCAATGTTTTTCAAAAATTCTAGTGTGCCCCTGCATTTCACTGCAGGATCATGAATGGGAGATCTATCTCTAGTTAACCACCTTATGTGTATCTTCCACTCTCATAGACTGGTAAGTTTCCTCCTGATGCAATGTAAGGCTCTTTTTCCAGGTTAGCAACCCTCCTATCAATCTGTCCATATTTATCATCCCTTTCCAGACAATACCTTGTCCATCTCTTCTTATGTTAGTCATAGAATCATAGAATCATTTAGATTGGAAAAGACCCTTAAGATCATCCAGTCCAACCATAAACCTAAACCAGCTGAGTCCACCAATGAACCATGTCCCTAAGTGCCACATCTACACATCTATTAATTGCCTCCAGGGATGGTGACTCCACCACTTCCCTGGGAAGCCTGTTCCAATGCTTGACAACCCTTTGGTGAAGAAATTTTTCCTAATACCCAATCTAAACCTCCCCTGGTGCAGCTTGAGGCCATTTCCTTTTGTTCTACCACTTGTTGCTTGGGAGGAGAGATGTACCCCCACCTCACTACAGCCTCCTTTCAGGTAGTTGTAGAGAGTGATAAGGTCTCCCTGCAGCCTCCTTTTCTCCAAATTAAACAACCCCAGTTCTCCCAGCTGCTCCTCATAAGGCTTGTGGTCTAGACCCTTCACGAGTTTCATTGCCCTTCTCTGGACACGCTCCAGCACCTCAATGCTTTTCTTGTAGTGAGGGATGCAAAACTGAATACAGTACTCGAGGTTTGGTCTCACCAGTGGCAAGCACAGGGAGACGATCCCTTCCCTAGTCCTGCTGGCCACACTATTTCTGACACAAGCCAGGATGCCGTTGGCCTTCTTGGCCACCTGGGCACACTGCTGGCTCATATCCAACCAGCTGTCAACCAGCACCCCCAGGTCCTTTTCTGCCAGGCAGCTTTCCAGCCACTCTTCCCCAAGCCTGTAGCGCTGCATGGGGTTGTTGTGACCCAAGTGCAACCAGATTTAACCCCATTCACCACCACTCTTTGGACCCGGCCATCCAGCCAGTTTTTTACCCAGTAAAAAGTACACCTGTCCAAGCCATGAGCAGCCAGTTTCTCCAGGAGAATGCTGTGGGAAATCGTGTCAAAGACTTTACTAGGTAGACAACATCCACAGCCTTTCCCTCATCCACTAAGCAGGTCGCCTTGTCATAGAAGGAGATCATGTTAGTCAAGCAGGACCTGCCTTTCATAAAGCCATGCTGAGTGGGCCTGATCACCTGGTTGTCCTCTACGTGCCGCATGATGGCACTCAAGATGGTCTGTTCCATGACCTTCCCCGGCACCAAGGTCAGACTGACAGGCCTGTAGTTCCCCAGATCCTTCTTCTGGCCCTTCTTGTAGATGGGCATCACATTTGCTAACTTCCAGTCAAGGGGGACCTCCCCGGTTAGGCAGGACTGCTGATAAATGGTTGAAAGTGGCTTGGTGAGCACTTCCACAGCTCCCTCAGTACCCTTGGGTGGATCCCACCCGGCCCCATAGACGTGTGTGTGTCTAAGTGGTGTAGCAGGTCACTAACTGTTTGCCCTCAGATTTTAGTGGCTTCATTCTGCTCCCTGTCCTTGTCTTCCAGCCCAGTGGGCTGGTACCCCAAGAACAACTGGTCTTACTGTTAAGGACTGAGGCAAAGAAGGCATTAAGTACCTCAGCCTTTGTCGCTATGTTTCCCCCCGCATCCAATAAAGGATGGAGATTCTCCTTAACCCTCCTTTTGTTGTTAATGTATTTATAGAAACATTTTTTATCTCTATTTAAAAAAAAAAAAAAAGACAAAACCACCAACAACAACCAACCACACACACAAAATTTAAGAATCAAAGAATAGCTTACTGATTTTTCAGAATGCTAAAACCCTATTGTCATTGGTGAGTGTTGCTCACTGAAGCAACCCAGCTGAGGCCACTAGACTTACCTCTGTGGATTCATACTCCCGCTGGTGAACAATCTTAACCTATGTATAGCACTCTGATTACTTTCTCTCCTTTAATGACTTCTCTGTGCTCACTATAGGGAAACAGCTTATCACAAGAATGGCAGAAATTTTGCAAATTTGATGGTGTTTTTATTTCCCACCACTGTCAGGGCAAAAAAAGAAAGAAAAACAATGAAAACATAGAACCATTTCATTCTATTCATATCCTGTAGAATAAACCTTCAGTTCATATAAAGTAGTAAAATCAGTGGAGTTTTGCTGACTTGCCCCAGCTGAGAATTTGTTCCAGTGTATTTATATGTAAAATCACACAAACACACTATGTGGATGGGGTTATATGTGAAAATCAATATTAAATTCATCATATTTAGCTGCTACAGACCACAGTGAACACTTGCTCTCTAATGGTTAAATGCCCTTTGGATCTGAAGCCCTTTGATTTATTGGAAGAAACCTGCTGGGCAGAACATACTGTGGAGCTGATTAATGTCAGCTTCTGTCATCAGTTTCCACTTAGATTCTTGGCCAGCTCTGACATCTCCTCCCTTAAGGATCCAGAAGAATTTGAGGACTGATCCAAGAGCTTTACTGGCATGGGATTTGCAGAATGTGGTGCTTGCAAAATAAGGAAGATGAATGGAAGTAAAATTCCATGTTCTCTACTGGACTTGTTTCTTTAACTCATTTCTCTGGAGAAAGAGACCAATGCCAGGACCACACCAGCAAGGGAAACAAATCAATAGCATGTTCACTGGTTTTGTTACAGATGTCTTGCATTTCCTTTGCTGCTTTATATGCTCCCTCATAGCCTGTCAAACTGGAAAATGACTGTAGTGAGAATGCAGAGCTACCATAGCTGTCTAGATTTACACTTACCATTGTACAAGGAAACTTATGAACTACAAACCAGTTGGTAGTGCATACCATTTTAGAGAGGATAAGCCCTTATCTGAACAGGGCTGATAAAAAGTGGCAACCACTGTGATTTTCAGGTTGATCGTTCACGAGTAGTGTGAGCATTTTTAACAGTAGTACACGATCGCCCCTGTCCTTTCCCCTCACCCTCCCTTGGGAATGATGACCGTTTATGGCAGATAATTTTCTTGTGTTCATTTTGACACATTTCCCTTGCAGTTTCTCACTTGGAGAAAATAACTCTTACATTTCTTCTGAGCATAGAATTCTCCTGTTGCTCGTCACACACATGGATACTTCTGCTACAGGAATTGCACATTGCTATAAAAATCCTAACAACAGTGCTGTACCCGTTGCTGAACACATTCTCATTGGCAAGAAGAAAGCACGAGCGAACCGTCAAATGATGAAATATTAAAAACATCAGAGTATAATTATATGAATTATTATGAGGTTGTAGAAAACTTAAAACAGGAGAATGAGCTGCCCTAGAAGCCACATTTAAACTTCTAAGAAACCAGACTACAACCCTTCTACTAACTTAAAGATAGGATTTCCCATCCTGCATCTCACCAATAACAACCTGATTTGTCACAAAGACTGTCATCTGGATTAAGAATATTACACTTGTCCCCTTTAGAGGACATAATATTTCACTGTTAGCAATCCCCATTGGTAAAACGAGTCTAACCTATTCAGTCCCTTTTCCTTCTCCCCCACTCATGGTGAATTTGATGCTTTCCAAGACGAGTTGTAGAAGAAAGGCTGCACAGGGCTGGAAGCCTTTATTTAATTCCTTGTTTTCATTTACACTCCATTCCATCCCTTCTTTCATACTCCTTCACCGCTGCTTGTATGCTTGGGTGAGACGGGAAGGTTACATAAAGGAAGGAAAAGAAGAGAAGCTTTTTTTCTTAGGAATAAGCCAAAGAAGTTTATAGACTTCTATAATACCGCACAATTAAGCAGATCATTTTCAAATATAGCTGTGGGATTTTGTTGATGATCTACTTTTGTTTGTAAGGAAGTTTTCAGCTAGGAAGAAACTAGATGTCTAGAAAGAAAAAAATTAAAAGTGAGGATTACACAAAAAAAGACCTTTCCAATGTCAAATTAAGTCAATACATAGATTCCCACTGACTTTAATGGGCTTTGAATCAGTCCCAAAGTGATCTCAAATCTCCAAAGTAAACAAACTTTTAAAAAACAGTGTTTACTACTCAATTTTCTGGGATAGTGATTTAAGTTGTCTATAAAATACAGCCATTTTCAGAGTCCTCAGTCTCAGTGAAAACCTGTTGGGAAAAGTTCATTGAACCCAGGATGTTTAGACAAAAATAATTTAGATACATGAACCGGCATTTTTTGACAAAACATTGCTGAACTGGAACATTTCTGATCAGTTCTACTACTGATAAAATTAGCAGATGGCAAACAGATTGGCAGAGTAATAATTAATGACAGAATGTTCTGGACCAATTCGGAAGCTGGGCCAATTTAAATAAAATATTTGAACAAAATATTCAATACAGCCAAACATAAAGCTATGTATTGAAGAAAAAGGAATGAAGAACTTGCCTTCATTATTCTGGAAAGCAGTGAGTCCAATAAGATCATTTGTCCTGATGGAAAACCACCAGAGTATAAACTTCCACATGGCTAATGTGACCATTACATTTCTACAGCATGAGGTGCTTCTACTTTTGTATGCAGCTCCAGTGACTCAATGTAGAGATTAAAGGAGTTGGGTTTTGCTGGCTATCAGTAAGATGAGAAGTTAACTTGATTACAGTGCAAGATTGGGGAAGAAATGTCAAATAATAATTACCAGGGAAAGCTGGCTTATTAGCTATAAGAACAGGCTTGTGGATGGAGCCAGACAAGTCCAGCTGAGAAACAGGGGGGACACAAGTTTACAACGAGGTAATAAATGAATGGAAAGTAACACCAACAAAGGTGGCAGATTTTCCATCTCTTGATAGCTTCACAGCACAAAACTGTAAGTTGTACTTTAACTGAAGACTCATCCTTTAGCTTGGCATCAGGATAACCAGAGAAAGTCAAATAGCCTGCTACATACATAAAGTTAAGTGGGATAAATCCATCTTGCCTTATTTATGATATCTTTGAAGTAAGAAGTGACAGTTGTAAATAAAAAATAGCTAGATAGAGCTTTGTCCCTATGGTTAAAATAGTTCAAAAGCCATTATGGAAAAGTTTCTGTTGAACTATGAAAACATATGATCCATTCTACTTTGGATACTACAGTAATGAAAAGGACTTGCTTCCATTGACTCTAACGCAGCATCTACCATTGACTTTGTTGTGTGTAGTAATAACCCCTTAATCATTACCAGCATAGAACTCCAAATCTGATTTTCTCCATACAGCTTTCCTTCAGTCAATTACTAGCAGCTGGATCCTGGCTTTTTAATTAGGCTGATGCTAACGACTACCTGAATGAATGCACTGAAATCCAGCACTGCCCAACTGATGAGACAGAGACAAAGTGGCCGTTCTCTTTATGAGGTGTTATTTGCTTGACATGTTTGCATGACTGGGTCTGATGTTCACAGCTGATCTTCCAGGGTGCTGTATAATCGGGATTTTAAATTATTTTAAATTATTAGAATACCCCTGAGAGACCTCAAGCCATCCATCTAGCCAAATGCAGATTTCTCCAGAAGAGTCCTGTCAAAACGGCATCCTCATCATGCACAGAAAATACACTATACCCATATGTTTTAAACTCCTAATTGTAATAATGACTCTGGCACCAAACCTTTCTGGAGGATTGATGGCTAACTGAGGCTAATGGCTCTCAGCTGAATTTCAGGCCACAGCTCCTCCCAAACAGTCATTAATCTTCAGGAAATATCCTGTGCTTCCATCAGGAGTGTTTAAATGTCTCTGTATTTTTAACAAGATTATCCATAGCATGTTTCTGAAATCAGCTGGATAGAAAAGTGAAGTTTTATGGCCAACCTTAAACGTTGTCATTAATTCATTTTCACAAGGCTGTTTTCTTAGGGCCCTGCCCCATGGTCCTTCACCTCACCAAAATTCTCAGTGACCTGACTGAAGACTGGCCTTTACCTAAAGTTTAAATATCAAACTTGATAAAAATGTAAAGCAGAATTTTCAGATTTACTCAGTATTGCCCCGGCCTAACTCTCACGGAGGTCACTGGGTCTATCTAAATTATAATTTAGTTTAGTTCCCCAGTTTACTCCTTGATCCTTGTCTCCTGCAGACCCATATTGTGTTGTTAATTTGCTCACAGGTTCTCCTCTGAAGTGAATCAATCATCCTGGGGAAACAAAACCTCATACAGTTGCTGGGACGGTTAGCTTGGGGAACCTCTCCCAAAAGGGCGTGTGGAGGAAGCCACGTTAGGTTTGGCTCTGTCCATCTTGCATAGTCCTCTAACATGTTCTACCAGGCTTTGTATCCTCAAACACGCCCTTGCCCCATAGCTCAGTTCACGCAGTTCACACTTTCCATTTCATGCTGGGAAAACACAGTTCTGTCAGACTGTAACACAGTCCTCACTATTCCTGACACTGTGAACTGAACTGAGAACCATACACAAAAAGCTTGTTATGATTTGAGGTCACAGGGGAATCACATGGGGCCCAGCAGAGGTCCAGGACCATGTACTACATAGCGTTGATGCAGACAATCTGAGCTAACTCTGAGCAACATAGACACAAACCACCCCTCACCACTTGGACTGGGGGCCAGGAATTAGTCCCAGTATTGAACGCACTTCGCAGTGCAGCCAAGAATAACATTTCCTGGGAATAAAGTGAGACCATTGCTGAACTGTTTGGAAAAATTGTCCTATCATCATTTTCACCATAAATCATTGACTGTCACACCAAACCTTCAACAGAGTTATGCAGGGCTCTTCCTGGAGTGATTCTTTTAAAGACAGTTCAGAAAAGCCATGAGATTTTTTCTTCATTCTGGTATCACGGCTGTACTGCACAAATACCCTCAAAAGCCAAGGTTGTGCCTTATTTGTCATGGCCTTCAGGAGCACTTAGGTAAGGGATTTAAGGGGTCCAAAAGCCCATAAAACAGTAAATTTTCAAACGGAATTGTTCCTGACAAGCAAGTTTGAACATTTAAAAGAATCAGACACAACAATAATCTAGGAGAGGCTCTCAAATAAAAATAAATGTGATCAAATGCAAATGTTAGACATTTGCTGAGAGTTTCCAAAATAGCATTTGTTTACACAGCTTTTCAAGAAAAGGGATTTGATAACAGTGGAACGTTGACTAACCTTTCCAAATACTTATGCTGGCTTGGTTGTTGCCCTTTGTTGCAAGGCTCTACACTATGAAAATGTATAAAGGATTTACTTAAATAAGGACAGATACGAGTCTTATGTATACCGAAATGTGGCAGAAATAAGCATCATGCTTGAGATTATAAATGCACTTTTGAGCCCAGATACCATCCTACTGCCTACCAATTCCCACCAAAAGTATGACACCTGCAAAGAGCAATAAACTATAGACTCCCATCAGTTGTACTAGCACAGAATTCCCCTTAGTAGAAATATTATGAAAGCATATGGCAGACCTGAGCAACTCTCTGAAACCAGATCCCAGGAAACCTGATAGTGTATTTTCTTACCCATATATTAGTTCACTCTTCAAAAGTTAAGGGCCAAGAGCAATCTCAGAGGCCAATTCTTACTCAAAAATCAATGAGTGCTGTTAAAGCTACATAGAGTCACCCTGCCATGAGGGAATTTTGTGATGAAAAAATAAGTAAATAAATACCCTCCTTTCACTGTGTGATAAATCTAAAACCTTCTCAGATGATTTTATTCACAGAACCGCTATGTAGAAAGGAGAAGGCACATGAATACTGTTCTGGGTAGCCCAGCAGTGACGATTCTTTATTGATCCACATGGCAACCAGCTTTGAGGTCCTGCTCTCAATGTCCCTGTGAGTGGAGACACATCACGCTCAGGCTTCTCAGGTGAGTGCTGCAATCACAGCGCAGATGGTTCTCAGAGTCGAGGAGGGTTTCGGCAGAATTTCTAACCTTGGTTCTTCTCACTGTCCCCATGGAAAGATTTGGTTTTGGCAAACCAGCATTTTCCAACACAAAACGTTTTACTGAACAATTCCCACTTAGCTCTACTAAATTACTAATTTGCCTCTGTGAAACACTGGAACATGGGAAAAAGAATATTCCCATTGGCGATAAGGCTTTAAAATATAAATGAGGAGATTTTTCTTCGGTTGTTAATGCATGATTCCTTACACAGTTAATGTGAAGGACAGAATATGCTGGGATATGCCTTTAACTCTCAAACATCCAAACTATATTGTTTCAGCTAAGGAAAACTACTTGCAGGTATCTTTATTTTTTCAACATTTCTTAATACTTTGTCCAAAATTATAGGTGGGTTATGGACATTTAACCATTTGGTTCTTAGCTCAAAACACACTGAAGGAAAGATGAATTCGTTAAACTACAGAATGGCCAATTTTAAGGGGATTACCCCTATCAGAAAGAGTAATCCATGGTTTACAACAGCAATATTATTTTTTAAAGCTGGTGGATGGAGCAGCTGCTTTATAAAGTTATTAATTTCCTGTAAAGAATACTGAATGCTTAGCAATCAGAACACAAGGCAGGATGTAATTATGCAATCATGTATGTGCATCTTTCATACATTAATTCTGCATGGAACTCCCTTTCCTTTTAAAATGATCAGTATTTGTTCTGCTATCTGGACCCAAAACAACATCCACAGGCACAAAAATGAACTCTGTGTTAGAAAGGGGTAGGCCACAATAACAGCTGATTTTAAGGACAGGCATTTGCAGAACTTCAAGCAGGCTGATTCTCAGAGTGGTCACGACTACAGCTGGCAGCCACTCCACCTGAGTGTGCAATTCTTCTCCCATGGGCAAAGATGTAGGTTTTTGAACAGGGGACCTCTGAATGTTTCAGGAAGTCAAGTTGTTCTCACATCTGGCTCAAATGCAGACTCTGTCCTTGCTCTTCTCTCAGACCCTGGACTGACTGCGCTCATTTATGCCTGCAAGCTCTCATTTACTGCCTTTACATACCATCCATGCTGGCATGGTTTTGTTTTTGGAGCTCATATGTGTGCAGGGGTTAATGTATACCTGGGTTTCCCTTGAGGCATCTAATTTTTTCTGCTCAAAAAATTAATCTGAGAGACATTTCAAGCTTCTGAGACTTGCCAGAACCTGCCTGCCAGACAAATCTCCTGTGCTGGTGGAATTCAACCCCAGATCACATGCAAGACATTCAGATGTGTGCACCTCTTGGTGCGTGTGTAGTAAACCCAATACATTCCCAATACATCAGATTTTCTGCATATCCACACACTCTGGGCAGCACATGGGCATTATTTCTGGCCAGGAAATCCTGGAGAGAAATTTGGTAACCCTGCCTACCTACACCGTGAACCAGAGCTAATTTTTTCCCCATGGCCTTTAGTGAACATAACCATGTCCTTCATCCAAAATAGTTTCCATGTTTCATTCATAACAAAATCTTAAACAGTCTTTACCATCAACAGCATTCTCTGTCTCCCTCATATTGTACTTCTTTATAGAGCAGTGGGTGAATATTTTTGGACGTATATGTGTGTTTAAATTGTACGTCTCATTCTTTCTCATCCTTTTGCTAGAGGATTGTTGGCAGCTGCCTACATCCACAATGAGCGTAACAGACATGAGGAAGGAAATGAAAGTCTCCAATTTATTTGGAATTGAGGAGAGAAAACTTTCCCACATTTTCTGCTGAGATCTGCCCTTCAACCTGGTGATAAATAAACAGTTATAGCAAAGTCACCTCACCTTGCTTTACCTTTCCACCTGTTAATGATCATTGCTCTCCTTTTCTTCCAAGCAGTGCATTTGGAGGAAACTGGAGACAGTAGGAGAAAATAATGGAAACTGACTTAGTAATTCTAAGACCAAAAGACACAAAGTCCTAAAACCTCCTTATTTCCAGCGCTGCTCGGGACAGGTGTGTTCTTTCCTGTAGAGCAGGAGCAATGAGAGTGAATGAGAGCCCATCAGGGCAAAATGGCAGATGGAAAGAAGGGACTTAGAGGTAGAAGTGGAAAGTGTTGTGTTCACATGCAAAAGCCTTGAGGTCTTTGTTCAGAGCAACTTAACATTCTAGGGAAGCTTGAATACTGTTTAAGGCATGCAGGGATGTATAGGTTGTTTCATATATTTTTTCCTGATTGCAGTGTCCTCTTAGGCTAAGGAGCATATGTAGGTTAGCTTGCCAACAAGTCTTTATGGTTTGTATGGGATGGACTTCCATTTAAACAGAGAAAAAAAGTTGTTAATTGAAGCTGTATTTCTGTTGAAAATTATGGTTTTGAATAAGGCAATCAGCTAGAGCAAGCACTCGCTCCCTAGCCCAATTTAGCCCATTAAACCACAAACCCTGAGCAGCTTGGGCCAGATTCCCCAGTGTGTTCCAACTCCTGTGAGTTACTGGAACCATTCAAAGGAGCTGGACTTCAGCCAGATGTGTCCAGCTGAGAGCTCCTCACAGTGTGGGAGCCCTCAGTGTGCACAAAGGCAGCACAGATGGTTCCTTGGTTCCTGCGCTGCCACCCCCTGCTCCTACCTCGTTTGGCCCTGGCACAGGGACAATGTCACAGGGAGGGAGAGAACACTGCTGGCTGTGCTCATCTGACATGCAGGCCTGCAAGAATTGAAAATAGCAGGAGGAAACCAGAGCAACACACGAGCCCCAGTACAAAACCAAATAGTAGGGAGCTCTGCTTGACAACCCCTTGGCAGCCTTCATTCACCAAAGTCATGCTAAGCAGAAGCACAGGAAAACTTTAGGCCACATTACTCCAGTCACCAAGGAAACTCAAATGTTGTGTTCTTTTATGGGCTTTTATCTTAGTTCCTAAAACCACATTGCAATAAATTAACTTCAGAGACAAATCCAAGGCTGGCTGTAGAAGAAACAAGGTGGGCAAAATTCAGCTTATAGGCTGAGACACCTCAGTGTAAGCATCTCCATGGACATTTAGTTGACACTGTCAATGGAGGCTAGAGAGCTATTCATTTCATCCTGAAGCAGACATGAAGGATGTGATTCAGTTGTCCACACACAGACATATGGGGTAATTTTAGGTGCCCTAGCACATCTCTTTGGCCTCCAGACACTATGCCAGAAAGGTATTAGTCACCTGCAGCGAGCGTGTCTGTGTACTAATTTGTGCTAATGTATTAGATGCCCTGAGACATTTTAGTGGCACTGGATGCCTAAGAGTGGGCAAATTACTCCAGTCCTCAGTGGCTGGTCAGACAAGTTATCCTCTTACCTCCTCTGACTGTATTAACTCTATTGACTCTGACTCTGTTGACTGCTGACTAAAGTCCTAGCTAATATACCAAGCATGTCCACAGATGTCTACAAGTAGACACTTGAGTTTAAGGGAAAGGTTCGGTTCCTTACACATAGGTGACTGCTACCATTTCATCTGCCCTAACATTTTCCACTGGCTTCCAGCTGCAGCTCCTGGAGACTGTAGGTCCCCTGTATGTCCTGTGATGTATCTGCCAGCCCTCTAAGAATTTCTTGGATTTCCTAAAACATCTCAAATGGCACTTGGCACTTACATTTATGCAACTGAACTGATCCATAGGGCTCTTTAACTGGGACTGAATCCCAGTGATGAATTTAAGTGTCTCAAACTGAGTCTTGCCTGAGATGACCAAATGGGTTTTTTTCCTGTGTTTTAATGGGATGACACCAGAGAAGACATTGAGCATTGCTTATTCCCAAGTATTTTTGAATGTCCTTGGGTTTCCTAGAGAACATCTGAAACTGCCTGTTGACATATTTCAACAGCTTCTGATGGCAATAAGACAGTTGCCACTGTGACACAGTCACTCCAAAGCACTTGATGTCAGGCCAAAGACCACTGTGACTACATCTGCAGTAACACCACCCATTTTTCAGGATAAACTATTTTGTGTTACAGGAGGTGTTGAAATACTGCAAAAACTCACAGAATAGGCTCTGCATGAAAGAACTGAATGTGTCCTCAGTGGTTCAGGATTGAAACAGTGAATTGCAAGACCAAAAAACCTTTCTTATGAGGAAGAAGGTTGGGATGGAGAATCCTTATTTCATTCATGTCAACTGAATGAAACAAATAGGAGCATCTTCCCTTGACACCTCTGTTTCCAATTTCTCCTTGAAAAACAGAATATCCCCCCCCAACCCAAATTAATAGGACCAATAAACATTCTATAACACCACACCCATAGCTATCATTGCAAAAATTCCTGGATCAGAGGGACACTTCTAAAATGAGAAAGGAATTTATTGTGGTCATGGCAGTAAAACATCTCTGCTAATCTAACTTGTCAGCCTCCTAGGGCTGCAACACTCAAGTCCACTTAAATTAAAAGATACATGAAAAGTCTTTACATGTAAAATGAGATTAGAAATGTGAAAGAATATTCAGCATAACAAGTAGAGTAAGTGAAGGAGAGATTTGAAGGGGAAAAGTTTTTGATGGGAAAAATTATTGCTAAAATGCAAAAGAATATCTTGGAAGTATTGCTTTTCCTCCCATTAATGCCTTAAGGAATGTTGCTGCTGACCTTTCAGAGGATTTCTCTTTAATGCTGTATTAATATTTTTTTTTCCTAAAAATGGAGCTATTCGAGAATTCTTTTCAGGTTTAAGAATCAAACTTTGCTTGCAATTTAAGCAAAATCAGATTTGCCCATGCCAGTTTTTATGTCTTTTTGTGCCTCTGAAAAGAAGCTACTGGGACTGCAGCAGGAACCTTCAATCCTGTTAGAAACATGAACCTCTTCAAAGAGGACATTCATTTCTCAGAGATGGGAAATGTGGCAGACTGGGTGGATCTGACCCACCAGGCTGAAGGGAGGCACAGGCCATGCCACGTGTGTGATTTTTCAGATGCACGCTCTCAAGACTGTGTGCATATTTGTTTACAGAGGGCTCCACGGTGCCTATATTCCCAGTGCTGTTAAACACTAGTGTTTAAATCATATAGTTTCATACATTGTCTGAAGACAGGACTGTCATGACAAAAAAAAAAACCAAAAAAAAACCCCACCATGTCCTCCTTGTTCCAGAAGGATAATACTATTTTCTTAACTTACACCAGCAGTGATCATCTGTGACCTGGCCCCCTCACCAGGGCATCCCCGCACCCTGCCCACAGCCCAGGACCCCATTTCATCCTCCCTGGGGTCATCAGCCCCTGCCCCGGCGATGCTGCCGCACTGCCGGTCTCCAGCTCCCACCAGCCCCGGTGCCCCCGGCTGCCCTGCTCCTGGGTGGGGGTGGGATGGGACAGGCTGCCAGGTCCTGCCCTGCTGCCCCAGGGACCCCCCACGGCTCCCGGCCCCCACCGCAGGGAGCCCCCATCCCTGCTGTGCCCTCACACACAGGTGTACCACTGGAGCCACAAGCCAGACCAAATCACACAACCAGAGTTTTCAAAAAAACCCTGGCATCTGCGATACCTGGTGTTGTCCTGAGAGTTAGTAATTTCCTGTGTTCAGTATTAACGGGAATGGCTCCTTAATCCTTCAAAGCGTTAAACGTACCAAATATTTTGACTGCGGCAAGTATTACTATTAATAAATGGCAGGGAACAGTGGGTTTCCTGTGTACATATGCCCCTCTGATGAGGTACACATAACATGTGGCTCCTAATACCAAAGATGGTGTAATCCTTCACTTGTCAGCACCGCACTAAAGGTCAGTCTGGTTTTTCTCACTTTACAAACTTCCATCTGTCAAGGGATGCTTAATTCACAGCTTATTCTCACATCTACCCCAAGGCTGTCTAAATTTAAAAACAGCCGTTTGTTTATCATGTTCTGTTTAAAAAAGGAGACTTTTTTTTTCAAGCTATTGGTTTGTCATGAGAAAAGACTTAGAGAAATCTTTTAACATAAAATCTAAAAGGGTGACTATAGTCTTTCTTGCAATTATAAAAGCTGGTGCTTCCATAAACTGAACTAAGCATCTCTGTATTTAGATAACATAGGACATCACTGATGCTCTCCATGAAATGATGCCTTGCTCCCCACCTAGTTCTTTATTATCTAGTAGGGTAAAGGTGCATTAAGGCAGTTCAACCCAATCAACAGGCAACAGAATTGGGCCATATGAAACATTAAATATACATATATACAGATACAGACAAATACGCGTTTTAACAAAAATGTCATTGCCAATGAAATAAAAAATGGCACTTGTTTAACAAAGCACTCAAGCATGGGCATAAATTTTGAACACACAAGAAGCTGACAATGGCTTACAGTTGACCTCTTGCTCCGGTGCCTTGCTGAACTTTGTAGTCTCCCTTACAAGGCACGTTCACTTACGTTAGCAATTTGTGTTTAAATGCGGAGTTATCAGATATGTATGAAATAAATC
Organism: Haliaeetus albicilla; assembly: GCF_947461875.1. Classification (NCBI taxonomy): domain Eukaryota; kingdom Metazoa; phylum Chordata; class Aves; order Accipitriformes; family Accipitridae; genus Haliaeetus; species Haliaeetus albicilla. The sequence continues at coordinate 11,870,571 of NC_091500.1, read as the reverse complement.
TTGTTGTAATGACAATAGTAAGTGGATTACCTATACTCAAAGTGGCTAAGGCAAAGGGAAATGTTTAAACCACCATCACCCCTTTTTAATTTGAAGGAACTGGGCGTGAGAAGGAAGCTGCGTGTTCATGGTGGTATTTGCTATATGAAACTTCCTAATGAGTTTAGCTTCAGAACAAATGCGGCAGTGACTCTTTGGTTAACTGATGTCAGACACATCTCTCTTTTTACATAGTCCAGTGTGCAGCTGTCAAATAGAACATGTATGGTTTGGGGGTTTTTTCTCTTTATTTGAGGAGAAAAAAGGTATAGGAGGACCTAAATAAGATTCAAAGGCTGTGGCTGTAAAGTAAACAGTGTGAGGTGATGGGCAGGGTGTTGCATCTTTATCACTAATGTTGCTTAATCCTTAGAATAGTCAATGATACAGTTTAAGCACAGTTTAGGCACAAGCCAACGAGGACCATCCCAAATAATTCCTGGGCACATCTTGAGGGTTTGGACAAACCAGAGACCATTCCTAATAGCCATTGTGGGTGTAACCTTGCTTTAAAGGCTACAAGAGTTTAACATTCTGGGGGGTCCCAGACATGCCCGTTGCCATCCAGGTCAGAGCACACTTTTCAGGTTACAAGGGTAAGTGTATCCTAGGTGTCCTTGAAGGAATGAAGTGATAGTAAGGTGCTATATAACCAAGAAGCCTTCAAGATATACATAAATTGCCATGCAATAAAACAGTGTTAGATGCACTGACTCCCAGTCTTCATCTCCACAAAATGTGAGCACGTGTAAGAGCTTTGTGGTCCCAGAAGAGAACAGACTTGAGTGATTTAGGACTTCCTGAAAATTCCCAGGTACATGGGCTGTACTGAAAGAATATGCTGGCGGCTCTTACTTGTCAAGCTAAAAGACCCTCTATATCATTGCAATGGCCTGAGCCACCCATTAGCCACAATCACTTTTTCTAAAGTAGATTTTCAAAAGTAAGGAGAAATCTGTAGAAGTTGTTGTTTTCTTCGTGGTTTAATTCTCTTTTCCTGAAGTTCTATGGGGCCTGAAGACATGACTTAGTCCACACTCTAGTCCTTGATGGTCACTGTATGCACAATGCGTCCTGCAGCAAAGCTAAAGCACCAAAAAGTACACGGTATTAAAAAAAGTTTTCTGCAAAATTCCCTCAAGCAAATTAGCTGGTATAAGTTAGCAAAGCTCTATGAAAATTATGAAAGTCTACATCAGATATTGCTTGCTGAAATCATGTATATAGTTTTTTATATATGGTCTTTCCTCTAGCTTCTGAGGTAAAATATTCATTACTTCTCAAGTGAGCTGACCAGGGGGTCTCAGCTGGGCATTGGAAGATACCAAGACAAAAGCCAGACTCTAACAGCTCAGGACAGTAGAAAAGCTGCAACACTTCTCGTGGTTGAAACACCACAGCAGCTATGCTGCCTAAACTGTTCTCCGCATGCTCGACTGCATACGTACAGTAGGCACCTTGAATACTGCAGCATAAATAGGAGCAGGGTTGCCAGCGTGGAAATGGGGCAGAGTTGCTTTTGCAAAAGTTCATCTGAATCCTTCCTCTCTTTGCTATTTATCGTGTTCTAATCTCTATCATGTCCTCACAGACACCCACAGTTATGTGCAAAACAACACCCTGTACAGCAGCAGGCCCTCTGTTATATTACTGAACTGTCAAGAAAAACCTTGCGCTTCTACTTTTTATAGTCACTATGACTTGACCCAGCTGAGAAGAAAGGAAAACACAGTGACAGTGCCAAGAAATATACTGAGTTGCAGCCATCATCAGAGGCTTCCATTAATCATGGGCAGAACTACAGCAAAATAAGGAACATCTTTTTTAGGTTCTCTTTGTTTAAGTCTCCTAGGAGATTTATACAGCTCTGATGTATATCATGAACCTAGAGGATGTATTTTTAAGGGCTTACTTACCCCATCTGAAATTGAGCAAACATGTGAAAATAAATAAAATAAAGCTGGCCTATGTTAGGGCAAAAGCTACAATAGTGTAAACTGCATGCTAAAGAGTTTTCTTTTTAAAATAAAAGCCAACCCCCTTCTCTCTTTCCATTGTTTGCAGTATCTTCTAAAGTTAGAAACAAAATACTCTCTCTGCTGACTTCATCCTTCTCACTTGGCAAATGCTGGTATTTCTGTCTTCTCATTGGAGCGCTACCAAATAAGCCCATTTCACGTTTCTTTGCTTTTGCACTGGGACCATTAGCAGTAAAGCCGTCTGTGTTCCTGCACTCATAATGCCATTCTCCAGCAAAAGGACTTGAGTTCTTTCTGCTGGGCTACATTGCTATGGAAGGATGAATCTGTATCTGCTAACGTGCTGCGCACCTCATGCCTGCTCAGCTCTTTGGGAGGCAGCTTACAGGCTGCCACTCCGGAGTCTTCCTGGTGACGTAGTGGTCCCCAGGTGTCCTCACGTACTTTTGGTCCTGCATGCTCCGCTTCTGCCTCAGCCCATATTTGCTCATTTTCTGCACCAAAAAGTCAGGTCTGGAAGATTGTCCTGAGACTATTTCTATGTAAATGTATCCACAAGCATGGTATTGCCAGCCCTGAAAATTAAGATGGCACTAAAGGAACTTATTGCAGCTGAATGCGTGAGCTAGTATTTTAGCTTTTTAAAGGTTAAATTCAGTTCTAAGGAGATGATAAGCACAAGGGTTATATCACGTCTATCTACTTCATACACTCAAAAATGCTGGTGAAATTTGCTGTGGAAACATTTTGTCCCTGTGTGTTGCAAAGGGGTACAATATTAAAAGAAGCTGATCTTCACCGTGAGTCTCTAAATTTGATCTCAGTGTAATTTCTTTCAAAAATAGTATTATTATACATTCTTCTTTATGTATAATCTTGCAAAACAGGGAACGGAGCTGATTTTTTCTTCTTCTTCTTCTTAGGAATAGTGATTTGTCAAACTTGAAATTTCACAAGAAGATGCTTATTATTTCCAAGTAATTTTCACTGGCAGGCTCTACCATGTCAAGGGTGAATTGTGTGTTCAAATCCAGTGTGAGGTCTATCAGATCTATTCTGTAAAAGCCACTGGCTCTGTTCAGTACAGGAATTTTTTCTTTAATTCTAGCTAAATACCTGAATCGCAATGCTGTCAATAATTCTAGTGGCCCATTCTCATTTGGGAAAAAAAAAAAAAAAAAAAAAAAAAAGAAAAGAAAAAATTTTCATGCCTCGGTTTCCTTCTGCATCAGAATAAAAATGAATGTGAAAACCTTGAAATTTTTTTCCTGAAATAACATTCTTGTTTTCTGGCCAGCTCTGTTTTTAAAAGCCAACTTTATAAAACAAACAAAAATCTTCATTGCTGCCTAAAGTTGCACAGCAAGCAAGACTTATCTTTTGGAAACACTTTACAGAAAGGTGTTGTATTATGCAGCTTAGCAATGCTGTTGAAAAAATTTAAGCCCTCCTTTTGGATGAGATTGCCCAATGCTTCAAAACATTACACTGTAAGCTGACACCAGCCTCAAAAAAAGCTGTTGTTTTGGTTTTTTTCAATTTACAAGTGTCTAAAAACCCCCAGCCTCCAGAAAAGTCTCTACATCCAAGCAATTTAATACTAGCTACATACCCGAATATTGCAGTGACACAACCCAATGTTATACAGATGTTAATATGCCACACTTATGTATTAGCAGGGACAAAATTTGAGCACTGGCAATTTGTACTGCTCTGCTTGAACAAAAATCATCTTCCAAGGCCCTGAACAGACACAAGACTATGAAGCTGGTTCTACACACAGATTGAGGAAAAGGGAGTTTGGATCACTGTGAAGTCATTACTTATGTTTTTCAAGGGATGAAGAATTATTGGACTGTTAAATAACACATTTCTGCATGAAAAAGATGAATATGAATCTCTCTCTTTCAAGTTAGTTGCCTGTCCCCTCTTCTTCCAAGGCATTGATGTTCTGAAAGAGCTTTTTTAGAGGAAAATTAGGAAATGGGTCAAAGTCTGTTTTCCTGAGGCAGCAGGGACTGTACTGGACTTTTGTTTGCTTGTTTGTTTTTGCCCCAGCCTTTTGTCTCTGGTTAAGAAACTAATTCAGCTAATAAAAAGAAATGTATTCTTTACATGTAACTTTATGTACTCAATGAAATAAGAAATAGAATGAAAAAAACTATTTTAAGTCACATCAAGTAGCAAAATATTTATTTACTTTGTATTATATAAATGCTATGCACTGGTTTAGATGTTAGGCAACCCAATACCACTGCTCAGAAGTTGTCATAAGCAGTACTTTTCCCATTTTGTGTTTGGGAAAATAGACTTATATTCAGTCACTTGCCCAGGGCAACACAAATGTTCAGAAACCACCTGCAAAGAATAAGTAGAATAAACCAGAATTACAGAAAGGAGTACCTGGCTCCCAGCCAAGAAGGCTGTGAAAGCAGCAATGTATTTTTTATTTAATCTAAATTTCTGTTCAAAAGAAAACTTAGATTCCCCAATGGAGGAAGAAAACTCTGGTTTTAGACTCATGAAACCTGAGTCCATCCCTCATTTTGCACCAAATGAATGTAGACAAGCTCCTTTTGTGGGAGCAAGATCTGAATGGTGTGAATGAAATGCAATTTACAGCTTGGGATCTGCTCTTTATTAATCATTTGTTTGAATCTTAGGAGTACTCAAGGGCCCTACTGAGGATCATGCCCTACTATGAAAGCTCAGCGCAGAATGCATCACCCAAGACAACCCAGGTCCTGAAGAGAGCTTGAAAAAGAAACTGCCAAAGGGAACAAGAGCAGGACATGTGGTCGGGGTCTTGAGAGGCTAAGTATTTGCCAGTTACAATTTTGTCTAGTTTCTCAGTAAAAACTGGGGGCTGTGTTTTTCATGTATTTCCTACAATATATCTGCCTAAGTGGATTCTGTGGGGGAGAGCTTCTTGGTAATTAAAGCTCAAAGACTGCCTTTTTTGTTGTTTTTGCGAAAGCAAGAAAACTCCACATGACCTCCAATTAGGTTCGAGCAAAACTGAAACAGGTTTCAGAACTGAAATGCAGTCCCAAAGTGATTTACATCTGCTCAGTGGGAACCAAAGGAGGAAGGAAATACTAGCAGTACCATCTTCCAAGACATGTCTGGTCCTGTTAATATTTGTTGAGTTGTGGTATAGTTAAAAAGTTCCAATACTGTGAAAAATGATGTGGCAGAATATGTTAGCAATTAACAGCATATACCACAGCAATGGAAAGCTCTTAGTGCTTCGTACTATCCACATTGAGATGTGGTCAAAGGATAGAAACTAGGTTTCATTTTGGCTGTAAGGCAGAACACAAGTAATCTAAAATGAAAGGAAAGAAAGATGGTTTACAATAGCTAATCCCTGTGGAGGACCTGATTTCTGAATGGATACTTGTTTAGAAGTTAAACATTAACACAAAGTCACAGTGACTAATTTTTATTGATCTTAATAAAAGAGAAAGAGACACTAACTTATTGGAAGTATCTATAACTGTGTGCATTTTTAAGTCCAAGTGTTCAATGAACATGAGTCAACCTCTCAGACATCATGCAATTAGCTTTAAAAGTGTGAGGTAGCAAGAAAATAATGAATGCTGTTTGCTTCATTATTCATATTTTTTATTTCCTCTCATACAATAGGGAGGACAGTCACTGCTTTTTAACGGAAGCTTAAGCAGAGCAACATGTCTCCACAAACTGAAAACTGAAGCAAAGACCACCTATCCCACACAAAATGTGCAATAGTTACAGAGCTCTGCAAATTAAGTCAGTAAGCATAAGAATATCTTTATGGGCTCTTAGAAGAGTCAGGCTGCAAGAAACTTAATTTTAAGGTGAAACTTGCTGACGATGCAAAGGACTGGATGCACTGATGCAGAAGGGTTTCATAGTCTATGCTTATATGAAGACAAACATCACTAATCGCAAAAACTCTCTCCGGTGTATTCAGTGGCTCGCTTCAGGTTTTAGCATTGCTCCTACATAAGAACACCATGTTATCTCAGCTAAGTATACATCTACATCCTTCTAACTTGTTGCTGCTTTTTCAGACCCCTCCCCTCTACCTCTCAGCACTGTATTTCTCATTTTTCAGAACTTGTCTTTGAAAAAAGGAAATCTTCCCACACAAAGAAGACTGAAAACCTCAAGAAGTGCATCCACAGATATTTACTAGAAAGGCAATTGCTCTAGTTTGGAAACATGACACGATGTCAGAAACCCCATCTAACTTGAAGGAGTTATAAGTGTAGACGTTTTCTAAACTGCTCTTACAGAACCTGGACAGAAGTAGATCTGGGATTTTCAACATATACCTGAAGTTGGAA